>NC_092815.1:203898031-204544697 GCF_023375885.2 Dermacentor andersoni
AAATCTTTCCTGTTTTAAAGCGACAGCTATCTTCGTGTCTTCCGCGGTGCTTCGCGGTTGTCTATCAAAGGAAATAGCAGCGGAGGAGGAGAGGCAAAAAAGAGCGACGTGATGTGGATATGGTTTGTCTGCGTAGCACAAAGTTTATGCCTAAATACGAACAAAGTAGTTGTGCGCTGATGCCCTAAATATTTATGGTGTAAATAAACTTTGGAAAGAGAAGGATTAAGGCAAGTAACTGAACAGCAGCGGCACAGTAGATGGACAATAAGAGGTTGCGAACTAGCTTAAAATAAACAATGGCCATAGGAAAAGTAAGGCAAACATAGAATCAGGCCAGGAGAGCAGTTACAAATAGGTATTAGCATGACATATTTAAGGTAGGGAAATGTCACTTTCGGATACATTTTGCTGAGTCTATGGCGAGGAACTAATAACGGATACGTGCGTCAATCACCACTGAATTGTCAGACGCACCAGCAGAAGCAACAGGCTCATTTTGACAACAGCGGCCACAAGGCCGCTGTGCGCGCCGTTTCTGCCAATTTCGGTGGCTGCTTCACTCATGCATACAATTTGCGCTTTATCATGCACATAATTAGAGTCTTCACCGGACTCTCAGAAGATACGGAGCGAGTTTTGAAGAACACGCTGTGTTGGCGGGACGTCCACCAATAATATCCTCTTCCGCTTCTATTCCATTGCGTTCTATAGCTCTCTGTGTATTTACCCTACACAATGCACGTGAACGGCTACGAATGCTATACTGCTTTGGCCTCGAGAGTCATGCAGCCTTAAGTCTTGACGAATAATTTATGAGAAGTCAGACTGCACAGTCACTCAAGGACAAAAGATGCGGCGCTAAGCAGACGAGGACGAAGTGGGACGCAAGCGACATACACGCGTGTCCTCGTCTGCTTATCGCTGTCCCCTTTGTCCTTGAGCCATGGACCAACTATCTCAGCAACAAGTTTTGTTAAACTGCATAGTCACCGGCAGCGAATTCAAGACCATCAGTTGGTAATCGCAAACGTGGCCCAAGCGCCTTGATGTTCGCAGACTTTTCTGCACATGGCAGAGTCCGGCGCTGCCGCCGGAAGTCGACGCAGGCGCCTTGCAAAGGACGTCTTCTTGTGTGCCACTGAGAAATGGCGACTGTTGAGAGCACATCATGCAGGAAAGAAACAAAATAGGAGAGCCCTGACGTCACGTTTTCGAAGCCGGAAAAAATACAGCCACGTTGGTGTGCCGCTTCACCTTTGCGCCTCCAGTCAGCTCGCCGGAGCAGATAGGCGCGAGATTTGAACTTGCATTGCTACTAGCCGCCGGAAGTGTGTGCTGCTGACGCGTTCCAGATCCAAGCGTTCGAAACTTATGTAACAGTTTTAGTGAAGCAGACATGCTCCTGGGCTTTTCTGTCGCACGTTGAAGAAGACGATGAACACCCGTGCCGTAATTACTTGAGCGTCTCTGTTGCTGGCTGACGCTCACGCACATATACCCTAAACACAACTGTCAAGCTTACACGCCATGCCCAAACGCCAGCTTGTCTCGCGAGCAGAATGTGCTGCGAGAAAGACATGGGCCGAAAACTCTGACCACTTTTCAGAGGCCGAGACCAGCAGCTAGACCTTAAGGAGCGTGGTTGCCATGGCAACGTTAAAGCTTGGGGTTCCAGTCCCAGTGCTCCTTTGTGAAAAACAGCACGCGACTTCCGCCGCACTTTCTCCAACACGTACGTACTGGCCGGGGCCTCTCCTACGCTGTCCTTGGAGCCCGTCCTTGTGCTATGTGCCGTCAGCAACGCCGCGGCGGCATCTTCTCTCTCTTCTTTACATCCAATAGCTGTTTTCCGTTCAATGCCTTGGCTGCGTCTCTCCTTTCTTGAAAGAGCGTAGGTTTGGGCATGTTGATATTCCTTAACATTTAGGTTTTTAGCACGCAAAAAGGGGCGAGAGACAGAGGTACGACCTGTAGCGCTGTGTCCGCGTCGTACCTCTGTCTCTCGTCTCCTTTCTTCACTCGCGGGTACCTTACTATCACGTGCACTTCTTTTTCTTTGTTTTCGCCTTGAAGACTTTAGCAACATAAAACCGCGCTTTTTGTTTACGTCGTTCCTTTTTTAGCCTCGTATGAAGTATAATGGGTATTTATTACAAAGTTACAAAGCATTGCGCCGAATATATCTGTCAGTGACAGGCAGGCTTGGACATCACAAGCGCAGGCAGCGCGTTCAGCGCCATTAGCTTAGAAGTGGTGGGCCAAGTAATTGAGTATATGCGAATCGCCCTGTAAGATATGCTTTAGGTGTCTAGACGTCACTGGTCACAACTTCACGGCGCGGTTAGGTGCATCAAACCATCTCACAGGCAGCGCTGCGAATTTCGACCAAAACCGGAAATTATGATTATAAATGAAGTGACGAGTAATAACATGGTTCAACGGAAAGTAATGCGCATACTCAAGCACTATAGATACCTGGGTGTATGCATGATCGAAGAAAATACTTACTCTAACATGCGTCAATATAGGATGAGCGGGAAGCGCAATGCAGCAATAATAAAACATAAAGTCTCCTCCTTCCCCCTTGGGCTGCAATAAATATGACGTGGTGCGACGCATTTAGAAAGGAGCAATTGCTCCGGCGCTAAGGTTCGTAAGTGTCGATCTGAGCATAAAACCAGTGATCTTGGGCTAGTAGAATTTATCCAAAGGTCTGTAGGCCGACTAGCTTTGGAGGCCCACCGTGAAGCAATAAATGAGGCAGTGTAGGGTGGTGACATGGGTTGGACCTCTTTTCAAGTCAGAGAAAGGCAGAACAAAGTCAGTTTTGGAGAAATACTCAGGAACATGGACGAAAATAAATGGGTGGCTGAAGTGTACAAATGTCGGTACCTCAAAAGCGCGGACACCGATTGGAGGAACAGGTTTTTCTCATTTTCAATTTTCATTTTTCGATTTGCCCTCTCCTAGGCTCACAGGATGACACACTCGCGCAATTGTAGCGATTCGGAACTCCGCAAAAAAAAAATGAAAGAAAATTAATCGCCTTGAAGGAAAATAACTTTTTACAAATAAATATAACTACTGGTTTCTCTTGCACAGATTTATAACAAGCAATATATTTCGTTTCTGTAGTAAATGTATTTCAGACG
Organism: Dermacentor andersoni; assembly: GCF_023375885.2. Classification (NCBI taxonomy): domain Eukaryota; kingdom Metazoa; phylum Arthropoda; class Arachnida; order Ixodida; family Ixodidae; genus Dermacentor; species Dermacentor andersoni. The sequence continues at coordinate 203,901,187 of NC_092815.1, forward strand.
AAACGTTGTGCTTTTTCTAGGAAAACTTGGTTAGTAGCGTGTGAGAATTCGAAGTTTTCAATACGCTCTTAACCCTTTTTATCATGCTACCAACGGTGTTCAGAGGAGTTGCTCCAGCTCACCTTGACACAGAAGCAGCTGTAGTACTTGACAAGGAATGGATTCCTGATGACTGACGCGACAACTTTGTCCATGGCGGCTTGCTTGTGCCGGCTGAAACGGTCCACGTTGACCAGCTTCACGGTGGCCACAAAGTTGGCCGGGCGGTAGTTTGCCAGGTACACCGCCCTGCAGTGTCGGGGCATGCTAAGGACCGCGCGCAGCACTTCTCCTAGCAGTGTTCTTAGCTGAAGCTTCGTTTCGCGACTGTTTGCTTTCTTTTTCTTTTTTTTCAAGGAAATATGCCGCGAGATTAAAGTGAAGCTCTGACAGCAAGAAACTTACTGTCCTACTCTGTTTCTGATAGTATCCGAATCTTTTGAAGGTTTTTTACAACGACCTTCTAGAGGGCAAGACTGGCTTGAAGTGGCTTCTTTTACACACACAAAAAAAAAATTATGACACATGCAACATCATATGTGGAGATGAAAAGGCAGGTCAACAATGTCGAAGAAATGCGCGATGTTCGGTATTGTCCTGACTGCCGTAAAAGATCTTGGCGAGGAAGTGAGTAGGTGTTTATGAACGTTTAATTGGGGCTGTTTCAGGAGCTCGCCGAAAGAAATTAATGGTGGCGTAAAAATCATATTCGAGCCAAAAAGCTGTGTCTGCAAAAGTGGAGACAAATTGCAAGAACACCTCTTGAGGCATTTGCCGCTTTACTCTTATTATGTTTTCGCCTCCGTCGACATTATGCTCCCTCCTTAAGAAGTAGAGTAAATCATGATGCAGTATGATAAACGCGTGAGATTTTAATGTTTCAATACTTTTCGCGGAGGCATAGATGCCTTTAAAAAAAGTGTTTACAAATATGTGCACTGGTAGGGAACAGGAATATTTGCGAGAACGCTCGCAGCTATCGCTCTCTCTTTCTCTCTCTCTCTCTCTCTCTTTCTTTCTTTCTTTCTTTTTTTTAGCAGCCACTTCAGACAAGCTAAGCGTCCTCCGTTTTGAAGCTGAGTAAACAACGCTTCAGATTGAGAACGGCGCGCGATTTTAATGCCTCGCAACATTTCACTCCCGAGTACTTCGCTTTAGAAAATGTCCACAAATGTTCACACCGGTAGCGAAGTGGATATATTTACAACCGTGACTATAGCGTGTCTACTCTGAAAATAAGTCAATTCCGTTAATATTGTTACGTGTGGAAAGACATCGAGTGATGCTGAAGGTACGAGCCGCCGCGAGAACGACGACGAAGTGTGTCTGTGCCTTTTGGCCGCGAGCGAGTGTCGGCCTGGCGATCTGGCTCCAGTGTAAATAACCTGTATATAGCTTCTTTATTCTGTGTCGTTCCACACGTAACATTCTGGTGGAGGTGCGGGGTATGACAAGTAGGAACTCAGAGCCGTCCGGATGAAGGTTATGCCGGTACAGAGTACCGTCGCGGAGGACGAAGAGGCGTAGAGTGGCGTCGGCCGGAGAGTGTTCAAAACGGTCGATGAGTGCTCTGATGTAGGCGTCACGACGTTGCTCGTCGGCGAAATGAAGCAGCTGCGACACAGAGAATACACAAGCAGCACTGGTAATATTCGATGAGTCAGGGTCGTCAACAGGGTAACGCGACAAGCTGTCAGCGTCTTGGTGCAAGCGGCCAGACTTGTAGACCACGGAATATGAAAATTCTTCGCTAGAATAGCAGCTTGGGCTTGTTGGTTTTCCATCCTGCTAGTAGCAGCGCAAAATGTAGACAAGGGACGAGACAAGAAGACACCACAAGCGCTGACTTTCAACAACGTTTATTCCAAGAGAAACACGGCTTCTTATAAACATTGCCCTCACGTGTCGCAGTCACGTGATCACACATCATGTGAAACAAGCACTTTTTTTCCTTTTATACACTCAAGATAGCGGTTGCACGTGCAAAAGCTCAAGTTCTTTTTTTGTCAGTAACAAGGACGGCGTGCTAACGCATTGGTCACGAAGTCCACTTTTTTTCCTTTTATACACTCAAGATAGCGGTTGCACGTGCAAAAGCTCAAGTTCTTTTTTTGTCAGTAACAAGGACGGCGTGCTAACGCATTGGTCACGAAGTCTAGTACTAGACTTCGTGACCAATGCGTTAGCACGCCGTCCTTGTTACTGACAAAAAAAGAACTTGAGCTTTTGCACGTGCAACCGCTATCTTGAGTGTATAAAAGGAAAAAAAGTGCTTGTTTCACATGATGTGTGATCACGTGACTGCGACACGTGAGGGCAATGTTTATAAGAAGCCGTGTTTCTCTTGGAATAAACGTTGTTGAAAGTCAGCGCTTGTGGTGTCTTCTTGTCTCGTCCCTTGTCTACATTTTGCGCTGCTACTAGCAGGATGAAAATTCTTGTAGCCTCAAAGCCCATCTTCCAAGCCGGCCTGTAGGATCTTTTAGCAATGAGAGCCAGCACAGAGCATGATGGTCAGTGACTACGGAAAAAGGGCGACCGTAAAGGTAAGGACGGAACTTCGCAACCGCCCAGACTACAGCAAGGCATTCTCGTTCCGTAATGGAATAGTTGCGCTCCGGTGGTGTGAGGAGGCGGCTTGCATAAGCAATAACACGATCCTGGCCACACTGACGCTGGGCTAAGACGGCACCTACGCCATGACCGCTGGCATCTGTACGCAATTCTGTAGGGGCATCAGGGTCGAAGTGGGCGAGAATGGGTGGTGAGGAGAGAAGAGTGACGAGACGAGAGAAGGCGGCGGCTTCTTCAGTGCCCCACAAGAATTGTACGCCTTTCTTCAATAGATTAGTCAGGGGTCTAGCAATTGCCGCAAAATCTTGAATAAAACGACGAAAGTACGAGCATAGCCCGACAAAACTTCGAACGTCTGCGGCTGTCTTCGGAACCGGAAAGTCTCGCACAGCGCGAGTTTTGTCGGGATCAGGCTGTACTCCGGAAGCGTCAACGAGGTGGCCCAGAACAGTAATTTGGCGGCGGCCGAAACGACATTTGGACGAGTTAAGTTGCAGGTTCGCCTTTCGAAATACGTCAAGTATAGCTGTTAGACGCTCAAGGTGAGTGTCGAACGTGGGTGAGAAGACGATAACGTCGTCGAGGTAGCATAGACAAGTGGACCATTTGAAACCACGGAGCAAGGAGTCCATCATACGCTCAAAGGTGGCAGGGGCGTTGCATAATCCAAACGGCATTACTTTAAATTGGTATAGGCCATCAGGTGTGATGAACGCGGTTTTTTTCTCTGTCCATATCATCAACAGCAATCTGCCAGTATCCAGAACGAAGATCAATGGAAGAGAAATAGCTGGAACCGTGGAGGCAGTCAAGGGCGTCATCTATGCGTGGGAGCGGGTAGACGTCCTTCTTAGTAATGTTGTTCAAATGGCGGTAGTCTACACAGAAGCGCCACGTGCCATCCTTCTTAACCAACACTACAGGTGACGCCCAGGGACTGGAAGACGGCTCAATGATGTTTTTGTCTAGCATCTTGTTGACTTCACTTTGAATTACTCGGCGTTCAGACGCAGAAACTCGATATGGTCGTCGGTGAATAGGAGTAGCATCGCCAGTAAGAATCCGATGCTTGACCGCGAGCGTCTGGCCTAAAGGGCGATCGTCGAAGTCGAAAATATCTCTGTAGGACGATAACACTTGGTAAAGGTCTTCAGCCTGCGCAGAAGACAGGTCCGTCGCAATCATTTTCTGTGTCTTGGGGTCGGCAGCCGAGGCTGGCATGATGGGCCCCCTAAGCTCGCAAGAAGCATCGGTCGATAATGTTGCCACGTGATGGTCGCCGAGACAATCAACGTTGGCAAGGCAAATACCTTGCGGTAGAATTTGCTTTGCCAATCCAAAGTTACAGATAGGTAGGAAAGTGCGGTTCGCCGTAATAGTATACGGATACTGTGAGGCACGGTAACGTCATACTGTAGCGGAATGTCGGGCAGAGGAGTGACGAGGTACTCGCCATCAGGGACTGGTGGGGAAGACAAGAGTTCAATATAGGCTATTGATTTTGGCGGCAGGCGAATAAAGCCGGTGGGGCGTAGGCGGCACTGGGGTGCGTCAGAAGGTTCTGTGAGAATCGGCAACTCAAGGCGAAGGGTACTGGCAGAGCAGTCAATAAGAGCAGAATGCGCGGAGAGAAAATCGAGGCCGAGAATAAGGTCGTGGGGGCAATGAGCAATCACGGTGAAGAGGACAGGAGTGTGGCGGCCGGCGATGCTGACACGTGCCGTACACATGCGATGATAGAGCTTGTTCAGTCGTCGTCGGAAGGCAGCACTCATAATAGAAAGGTGTGCACCTGTATCGATGAGTGCCGTGACAGGATAGCCATCAACGTCAACGTCAAGAAGGTTTTGGTTCGTGTGTAACGTCAGCAGAGGATTTGAGGGCAGAGTGGACAAGGCAGCTTCACCTCCAGAAGCTGCAGTGCCTAGTTTTCCGGCTGGATCCGGGAGGCGATAGGCGACGGAGAGAAGCGACGGGGTTGGGGCGAACGAGACTGATGGCGTCGAGGTGAAGGGGAGCGGCTGTAGCGAAGGTTCGGGGCAGGAGCATCAGCGGCAATGGGGTCATGGCGGGTGGCGTAGGGAACAGAAGGTCCAAAGGGGCGGGAATGAGCGGCGGTGTATGTCCGAGGAGGTGGTGGCCATCGGTTGCGGCAGTGACGAGCGACGTGGCCGATGCGACAGCAGTGAAAGCAGATCGGCCTGTCATCAGGGGTACGCCATTCGGACGGGTTGCGGCGCGGTGTGGGAGAGAAAGGCTGCCGGGGACGAGGAGGGCTGCTAGAGAATTGGGGAACCGTTGGTGTAGACGATCGACACACGGAGTGGAGACCCATGTTCTCAATTTCCTTTCTGACGACGGCCTGAATCAGCGCAATCGTGGTGGCTGGTGGATCGGGAGGCGCCGCGGAGAAAGCTGGCAAACAGGCGGCCTCGAGCTCGCGGCGAACAATACGAGTTACATCATCACAGGGGGTGGGTTGACGCGGTCGACCCTCACATGTCGACGTAGCGGCAGTGTTGGGGAGCCGCGTGATGTGATGTGTGATACGGCGGCTCTTAGCTTGTTCACGGCGACGGCATTCTTTGATGATGGCGTCGATAGTCGAGACGTGGCCGAAAACAAGCAAATTGAAAGCATCGTCGGCGATGCCTTTTAGCACATGCGACACTTTATCTGCCTCAGACATAGTATCGTCAGCTTTGCGGCAGAGAGCCAAGACGTCGAGGATGTATGAAACGTACGGCTCTGTAGATGTCTGAACACGAGACGCAAGAGCCTTTCTCGCGGCAGCCTTGCGCCCAATGGGGTCGCCGAACAGTTCCCTGAGCTTTTCTTTGAAACTGTCCCAGCTGTTTATCTCGTCGTCATGCGTTTGGTGCCACACGCGTGGGGTGCCGCCGAGATAAAAGATGACATTGGCGAGCATGATCGTTGGGTCCCACCTGTTATTAGCACTGGCGTGTTCGTAGAGCTTGATCCATTCGTCAACGTCCTCTCCCTCCAGGCCAGAGAACACACCAGGGTCGCGATGTTGGGCAACCGTGATAATTGGAGCAGTCGTACAAGCCGAAGCCGTTGCAGAGGCTGTCTCGTCACCGGGAGGCATGGTGACAAGCTCGATGTACCGACCACTCCGGAGTTCCGTGGTGAGGACGGGGATCGCCGACCTCCACCAGAATGTTACGTGTGGAAAGACACAGAATAAAGAAGCTATATACAGGTTATTTACACTGGAGCCAGATCGCCAGGCCGACACTCGCTCGCGGCCAAAAGGCACAGACACACTTCGTCGTCGTTCTCGCGGCGGCTCGTACCTTCAGCATCACTCGATGATATCGTAATAATATGGCATGCTCAGAATACGCCGAAAATGCGTTTCTATATGTAGCTCGCATACTATATTGAGCATATCCGAAGGCGAATGTCTTTTGTGCTACTCCCTATGACCTGCTCACACGTCTTATCGCATACACGTGTGCATAGGTATTACGCGACAAAGCAGAGGCACTTTCAGACACTGCAAATAGCTCGTTGCTGGTGGCATCACCCTCTATGACGTTAACAAATGCGCACCTACTCGTCATCGTAGCTCACACGTGGATTTGCACGGGCGCATAAACGTTCACGCCGCAGCAATGCTTCGGTCTTAAGTAGCACCGAATGTGACAACCGGGCCTATTTATCACATGGCAGAGACCTCGGTAAGTAGGTTTCTCCGCGCCCCAGGCGGCAAACGTGGTCCAGCCGATGGGTGCCTAGGGACAACCTGGAGCTCTCGTACTGACTTTTCCAAAATTTACATAAGTGTAAATGTAACGAAAGGATCGAGCGATACAATGAATCCCACATGGTCGTCTTAACATTTAGATTATTTTATTAAAGTAGTAACTACGCCCAGCGATCGGTGAGATTACAGGCACTAATCGGGTCATTCTATTCTGCAAAATTCAGTACATGAGACAGACATCAGCAGCGAAACCAGAAATGAATCGTAGTTTACTGTATTAGGCCGGCACCACTAAGGTCAATTGTTTCTTTAAGCCCGCCATTTCTATTCACTTACGCTCGTGGCATTAAAAGAATGCATTATAGGACATGTTTAGGGCGCTTTAGGACGGTCCCTTTGGTTACATTAACAGAATTATCATGTGCAATGTATTAGGAGACAAAAAAAGTACTTAAATGGCCACTCAGACAGGCTTAACTATGGCTTCATAATATGACATAGTTGACACAGTAACAGCTTTGCACAGATTGGCTCCTACAAAGACTATGGTCCTTTGCCAGCTTCCTGCTGGGAAAGAGGGATTACGTGTCAAACTTTGTACTACTGAAAACTTAAGTCAACATTGTAGACGTGTTCACTCTTCGGAAGGAAACGCGTAAGTACCAAGTTCGTTACAATGTCTGCTCCAAATAGATCGCATGTACTGCGAACAAGGGAAAGGGTTCGCTAGAGGATGGAGACGAAGTGGCCGATAAAGGGCGAACAAGGGAAGCATCAGCCAGGAGGAAATGTTTCTTCTAAGGTATTTTTGAAAATGTCGGCAAAGACAACGTGCCGACAAGGTGATGCCCTGCCGAAAGCAAGCCGCTTCATTGAAACCTTGCCACTGTGCTCAAGGCTTCTCTTGATCACCACATTTTATTAATTGCCAGGAATTGTGTCGCTCCGTTGTAAACTGCACTGACCGAAATTCAAGCAAGTAGTTTAGTGCCTTCGCACAGACACACAAAAGCCGCGACGGGTTGTACAAAAGCCTTACCCAAATCCTCCAGCACCGAGCATCTTAATGCTGTGGAAGTCGCGGATCTTTGGTATGAACGACGAGAAAGGCTGCGGCTTGGTCAGTTGCATCTGTTGAGACACAATATACTTAACGTAAACGCTTAAGCAAGCGCTAGGTTGTCATGCAGTTCGATCGATACAGCAGACACTGCATCAAACCGAGCTGAGCACACCTATTTATTTCCTTGACACAAACCCTCGTACGCTGACTCGCAGAAGCAGGTATTTACTGTATCGTGTACAATTCTTAGGAATTGAATCCAGCCTGCAAGTTTGCCTATGGCTTTATGCGGGTGAGCACGGACAGTTATACACGTTTTATTGCGATAGCAATTATATGGACACTCCAGACGCACTTCTACCGTCTCCGTCGACGTTATGTTCTGTATAAAGTCCAAGGGCGATAAAAACGTCGCCGCGAGCCGTATGCTGCATGTGCGAGTGAAAGCGTGCGAGGGTGTGCCGGAGATAGCGGCCTAATCTCGATAACGTAATGGATGAAAGCTGGGAGGAAGTGCGCCGTCTTCCTAACTGTGGGCGCGGCGAGAGCTTTGGAACCATGCGCCTAAAGAATCCGTTTTTGTTCCTAATACAGGCCCTGATTTGCATCAGCTACAGCGACGCAGCCTCAGCTACAGAGTCCGATCCAGCTGCATGGAAACTGACGGAATTGCGCGGCCACCAGCGCAATACATCGACAGGCTTTTCCGCTGACGACACGCCGGGCCTGCGCAGCTGGACGACGCACTTGGACCGACATCGAGCGCCACCATTCGCTACGTCACAGCTATCGGAGAGTATAAAAACAACTCAAGAGTGGCAATCGACCAGTGGGCGCGGCGAGAGCTTTGGAACCATGCGCCTAAAGAATCCGTTTTTGTTCCTAATACAGGCCCTGATTTGCATCAGCTACAGCGACGCAGCCTCAGCTACAGAGTCCGATCCAGCTGCATGGAAACTGACGGAATTGCGCGGCCACCAGCGCAATACATCGACAGGCTTTTCCGCTGACGACACGCCGGGCCTGCGCAGCTGGACGACGCACTTGGACCGACATCGAGCGCCACCATTCGCTACGTCACAGCTATCGGAGAGTATAAAAACAACTCAAGAGTGGCAATCGACCAGTGGGCGCGGCGAGAGCTTTGGAACCATGCGACTAAAGAATCCGTTTTTGTTCCTAATACAGGTGAGAGACTACCGCCATGATTCTGGCTATAGTAGTGACGATGTGTGTCTTTTGCTCTTGCCGTGCCCACGGCCGTTTATAGATGCGTTAAATAATGTGTACCATTGTTTTGTGGACTTACTAGCTTCCTGCGGGGACGTTGAATTGTATCCAGGCCCCTCTACCGAAATTATGCTGCAAAAAATTATGGACGACTTGCGAGAACTTAAGGAAGGCGTGGCCATATCAAACCGGCGTCTAGATGAAAGTATTGATAAGTTAGCTTCCATTGACCGAAAAGTAGAGGATATTTCGACTACTGTTAAGACCTACAAAGTCAAGGTAGACGACCTGCAGAAAACCGTTGACAGCCTACTGTTAAAAGTAGATGACCTCGAAAACCGAAGCCGAAGGAACAATTTAATACTCTATGGTCTACCGGAACCGAAGGAAGAAGCACGCCGATCTTTGGAACGACAGGTTTCGACAAAAATCCTTGACAGCGTACTAAATGTTCCAAATGTTTCAATTGAGCGAGCTCATCGAATAGGGAAGCCTAGGGACGACAAATTCCGCCCCGTAATATTCAGGCTAGTAGACTACCGAGACAAATTAAAAATACTGAAAGAGTGTAAAGCTTTCAAGAACACTCCATACAGCATCTCAGAGGACTTCTCTCCTAGAGTCCAATCAATAAGAAAAAAGCTTTGGACCTGGACAAAAGAGAACCGAGACAGAGGCGACAAAGTATTTCTATCCTTCGACAAGGTTAGAATCAATGGCAATACATTCAGATGGGACGAAGCATTGGACAGGGCAGTTCCCTCAGCAGCAAATTGACATAGCCGGTCTAATTCCAGTCAAAAACATCACGAAAGTAAGACTAAAGCACATTTGTTAGAGTTACCCCACGTCTTCAGTCCGCTAACTGTTTTAAATGTTAACGCCCGGAGTGTTGTGAACAAGTCTGATGACCTTGAGAGCCTACTTCTTAGTTACAATCCTGACATCACGCTTTTAACAGAAACATGGCTTCATGATGCTATCCCTGATTCTGACATAATACCCAGCTCGTACAACATAATTCGCCACGACCGTGGCTCGAGAGGGGGTGGTGTCGCGACCATAATAAAAAATGGCATCCCATTCACATCCATTCCACACAATACTTCTGCTGAAATGGTTTGGATTGTAGTGCCGTCTTTCAAATGTAAGGTTCTTATTGGTGTAGTATACAGGCCTCCGAATGCAGATATCTCAATTTTGGAATCGCTGCATGATTTTCTTTACGTCCACAGTAAACACTATACTCGTATCATCTTATGCGGGGACTTTAATCTACCGATGATAAACTGGGACGATCTCTGTGTTCGGCATTCTTGTCAACATGCTGAAATGCTGCTCGATTTGGCGTTTTCTTTTAATCTAAAACAAGTAGTAGGAACACCTACACGTATTACTTCAAGCTCAAAAACTATCCTCGACCTTGTTCTTATCTCTGAAGCAGTCAGTGAAACAGGATTTACTGTAGAAGTATTACCAGGCATATCAGATCATGAAGCGATTCTGCTTAAAAGCAATCTACAGCAAAATATTATCTGTTGTCCAGACAAAGAAGTCTTGGATTTTGGGAGAGCTGCTGATGAAAGTCTACTCGACTACTTAGAGCAAGATTTCGACATTTTTCTAAAAAAGTCAAATCAAGGTGTAACCTGTGTCAATGATTTATGGTTGCATTTTAAGGACGCAGTGCGAGAATGTATGTACAGGTACATTCCAACAAAACGCAAGAGAATGGCCCGCAATAACCCTTGGATCACTCGGGACATACTGCAGCTAAAGCGCCGCTTAAAACGCTTGTCACGCCCCAATAGTTGTGTCGATCGTTCTGTGCTACCGTCAATGCGTACCGAACTTAGGAAAAAAATAAAAGACCCAAAGTACCATTTTTTCAATGTTAAACTACACTATTTTTTTATCTAACGCCCCAAGAAAGTTTTGGATGCACATAGCCGAGAAAAAGAACCCGGTCACCAAAATTAGATTGAATGATACCGAGACCAGTGACAACCAGAATATTGCGGAAGCGTTCAACGAGTACTTTGCTTCGGTATTTCTACGCGGTAGTGAAGACGATAGCCTAGAATTTTCAGGTTCTGGCTGCGAACTTCCGGACCTTTTTGTTTCCGAAGAAGGTATTCTTTCGTCCCTATTAAACATAGATATAAAGAAATCTGCTGGTCCTGATGACATACCAAATAATTTTCTTTTTAGATATGCGGAGTGGTGCGCAAAGTATCTGTACATAATATTTAACGAAAGTCTAAAGCAAGGTGTCCTTCCTAACGATTGGAAAGCAGCAAAGATAATTCCCATTCATAAGTCCGGAGATAAACTCAGTATTACTAATTACAGACCCGTCTCGCTTCTCTGCACCACTAGTAAGGTGATGGAGCACTATGTTTTTAAGCACTTGAGCAGCTTTCTGGAAAACAATAATTTCTTTTCGGAAAAACAACATGGATTTCGGCGTGGCCTATCTACAGTTACTCAGCTTCTACATATTGTCACGTGGTCGTGACGTCAAAGAACACAGCAGCAAAACTGTGAAAGGCAAAAACTAGCTTTTATTGGGCGAACCTGTGCCCACAAAACAGGCTACACTTAAAGCACAACGAGAGCGGCGAACACAGTCGGCGATCGTCGTAAATCTGATCAACGAGTCAAGCGCGTCGGCTTTTATACAGCAGTCGTCGAATGTTCCAGACTAATCGTTCGGACCCGCGTACCTTCCACAAAGTTCTACAACGTTCGAGTCACGCGATGAAAGCAGATAACACAAGGTTCGGCGACAACAGACAGCGGATAGAAGCATCGATAACTTTCCAGAAACTTCGGATACATGCAGGTGCGTCCCGCGCTGTGTGATAGCATTTGTTAGGCGGCGAAGCGTGGTCGCCCGATAAAGATAAGCACACGTGTCAATACCCCCCTCTTAAAAAAAAGCATCGACCCGATGCTGCAAACAAACGAAAGTAATACACAAAAGCACTCGTAGCAAAGAAAACAACAAAAATAACGAAGTTCGTCAGCGTCCGTAAAAGGGTTTAAGGCGCACCACGTGGACCACTTCAGATCGTGCGCGGCGCCGCTGTGAATGCGAAATGCTGTCTGGCACGACCTCATAGTCCAGAGCGCCAATACGTCGGATGACCTTGTAGGGTCCGAAATAGCGTCGCAGTAGCTTCTCACTGAGTCCTCGTCGGCGTATCGGGGTCCATACCCAAACACGGTCGCCGGGCTGGTACTCGACGAAGCGTCGTCGGAGGTTGTAGTGTCGGCTGTCGGTCCTCTGTTGGTTCTTGATCCGGAGGCGGGCGAGCTGTCGGGCTTCTTCGGCGCGCTGGAGATAGCTAGCGACGTCAACATTCTCTTCGTCAATGACGTGGGGCAGCATGGCGTCGAGCGTCGTCGTCGGGTTCCTGCCGTAAACCAGCTTAAACGGCGTGATCTGTGTTGTTTCTTGCACCGCCGTGTTGTAAGCGAAGGTTACATACGGCAGGACCGCGTCCCACGTCTTGTGCTCAACGTCGACGTACATCGCTAGCATGTCGGCGAGGGTCTTATTCAGGCGCTCCGTGAGACCATTAGTTTGCGGATGGTAGGCAGTTGTCCTCCTGTGGCTTGTCTGGCTATATTGCAGAATGGCTTGGGTGAGCTCTGCTGTAAAAGCCGTTCCTCTGTCGGTGATGATGACTTCTGGGGCGCCATGTCGCAGCAGGATGTTCTCGACGAAAAATTTCGCTACCTCGGCTGCGCTGCCTTTCGGTAGAGCTTTTGTTTCAGCGAAGCGGGTGAGATAGTCCGTCGCCACGACGATCCACTTATTCCCGGATGTTGACGTCGGAAACGGCCCCAACAAATCCATCCCAATCTGCTCGAATGGTCGACGAGGAGGTTCGATCGGCTGTAGTAACCCTGCTGGCCTTGTCGGTGGTGTCTTGCGTCGTTGACAGTCTCGGCATGTCTTGACGTAACGGGCGACGTCGGCGGTAAGACGCGGCCAGTAATACCTTTCATGTATCCTCGACAGCGTCCGGGAGAATCCGAGGTGCCCAGCAGTGGGATCGTCGTGTAAGGCGTGCAGTACTTCTGGACGCAGCGCCGACGGAACAACAAGAAGGTAGTTGGCGCGGACTGGTGAAAAGTTTTTCTTCACGAGTAGGTTGTTTTGAAGCGTGAACGAAGATAATCGACGCTTAAATGCCCTAGGGACAACGTCGGTGTGCCCTTCCAAATACTCGACAAGGGCTTTTAGCTCCGGGTCCCCTCGTTGTTGATCAGCGAAGTCTTCCGCGCTTATTGTTCCGAGGAAGGCGTCGTCATCTTCGTTATCTTGCGGCGGCGGGTCAATGGGGGCACGTGATAGGCAATCGGCATCTGAGTGTTTTCGACCGGACTTGTATGTTACAGTGATGTCGTATTCTTGTAGTCTGAGGCTCCACCGTGCCAGCCGTCCTGAAGGGTCCTTTAAGTTAGCTAGCCAACACAACGCGTGATGGTCGCTGACCACTCTGAATGGCCTGCCATATAGGTAGGGGCGGAATTTCGCTGTAGCCCAAACGATGGCGAGGCATTCCTTTTCCGTTGTGGAATAATTGCCTTCCGCTTTTGACAACGACCGGCTAGCGTAAGCTATCACGTGTTCATGTCCATCTTTTCTCTGGACTAGGACGGCACCTAGGCCTAGGCTACTGGCGTCAGTGTGAATTTCGGTATCGGCGAGCTCGTCGAAGTGCGCAAGTACGGGCGGCGACTGCATGCGTCGTTTGAGTTCTTCAAATGCGTCGGCCTGCGGCGTTTCCCACTTGAACTCGATGTCACATTTAGTTAGCTGTGTCAGCGGCTCAGCGATGCGTGAAAAGTCCTTGACAAATCGCCTGTAGTAGGCACACATGCCAAGAAATCTACGCACTGCCTTCTTGTCGGTGGGCTGCGGAAACTTTGCGATGGCAGCTGTCTTCTGCGGGTCGGGGCGTACTCCAGACTTGCTGATGACGTGGCCTAGGAACAGAAGCTCATCGTAGGCGAAGCGGCACTTTTCTGGCTTCAGAGTGAGCCCTGATGACTTGATGGCCTCGAGTACTGTTGCGAGCCGCCTAAGGTGATCGTCGAAATTTTCGGCGAAGACAACGACGTCATCCAAGTAAACAAGACAGGTCTGCCACTTCAATCCTGCTAAAACCGTGTCCATCACGCGCTGAAACGTTGCAGGCGCCGAGCACAGTCCAAATGGCATAACCTTGAACTCGTAGAGGCCGTCTGGGGTGATGAAGGCGGTCTTTTCGCGATCTCTTTCGTCGACTTCAATTTGCCAATAGCCAGACTTGAGATCCATCGACGAGAAGTATTTAGCGTTGCAGAGCCGATCTAATGCGTCGTCTATCCGTGGGAGGGGGTATACATCCTTCTTCGTGATCTTGTTCAGTCGACGATAATCGACACAGAAACGTAGGGTTCCGTCCTTTTTCTTTACCAGGACAACAGGGGATGCCCACGGGCTTTTCGACGGCTGGATGATGTCGTCGCGCAGCATTTCGTCGACTTGTTCTCTTATAGCTTCACGTTCCCGCGTCGAAACTCGGTAAGGGCTCTGGCGTAGTGGTCGAGCGCATTCTTCGGTTATTATGCGATGCTTTGCGACTGGTGTTTGTCGAATCCTCGATGACGTCGAAAAGCAGCCTTTGTATCGTCGAAGCAGATTTCTGAGCTGTTGCTGCTTAATCACGGGGAGACTTGGACTTATGTCGAAGTCTGGCTCGGGAACTACGGTCGTCGGGGTAGATGCGATAGAATCCGAGAGGACAAAGGCATCGCTGGTTTCCACAATTTCCTCGATGTATGCGATCGTCGTTCCCTTGTTGATGTGCTTGAACTCCTTGCTGAAGTTTGTCAGCAACACTTTCGTGTTTCCTCCGTGCAGTCGAGCGATCCCTCTTGCGACGCAAATTTCACGGTCGAGCAGTAGACGTCGGTCGCCTTCGATGACGCCTTCTACGTCAGCGGGTGTTTCGGTGCCGACCAAAATAACAATGCTGGAGTGAGGCGGGATGCTCACTTGATCTTCAAGCACACTCAAGGCGTGGTGACTACGAGGGCTCTCTGGCGGTATTGCTCTATCTTCCGACAGCGTTATTGACTGTGTCTTCAGGTCGATGATTGCGCCGTGTTGGTTCAGGAAGTCCATACCGAGAATGACGTCTCGTGAACACTGTTGGAGGATAACGAAAGTGGCAGGGTAAGTCCGGTCGTGAATGGTTATTCTTGCCGTGCAGATTCCAGTCGGCGTGATGAGGTGTCCTCCTGCGGTGCGAATTTGAGGGCCCTCCCATGCAGTCTTAACCTTCTTCAACTGGGCGGCGATGTGTCCACTCATGACGGAGTAATCGGCCCCTGTGTCGACTAAGGCGGTGACTGCGTGGCCGTCGAGAAGCACGTCGAGGTCGGTGGTTCTTTGTCTTGCGTTACAGTTAGGTCGTGGCGTCGGATCACGGCTGTGTCGCGTTGACCTGTGGCTGATATGGGGCGTCGGCAGGTCGTTTTTCGTCGTCGTATTTTTTGCTTTCACACTTCGTCGGGACGGCGGCGTGTCGTTATGTCGTCGAGGTAGTTTCTTCGGCATCTTCGTCGGCGGCGGAGGATCTTCGTCAGTTCGACGAACAGCAACCGCACCTCCATCGGTTGCTGCTTTTAGTTTTCCGGATACGGGCTCGCTGACCGGCCCCGGGCTGGGCCAGTGTATGGACGGCGCTGCGGCGACAGGTAGCGGCCTGGTGACGGCGAACGGGACGGTCGTCGAGGGCTCCACTGAGTAGCGGCGAGGTAGTCGGCGATGTCATGAGGGCGTTCACCTTCCCGAGGGCGCGGTGCGTTGACGGCGAACCCTCGCAATCCCAGGTCGCGGTATGGGCAACGGCGGTACACATGGCCGGCTTCCATGCAGTGGTAGCAGAGCGGGCGGTGGTCAGGAGCGCGCCAAACGTCTGTCTTCCTCGGGTAGCTGCGCTGCGCGACGGGTGGGCGTGCTGGCGGCGGCGGCGGCGGCGGTGGTCGACGGAACTGCGGCGTTACAGGGCCCTGGCGCGGTCGTGGAGGGACACCTTGACGGCGGGCGACGGCGGCGTAGGTCATTGCTTCTGGCTGAGGTTGCGGTGATCGTGGTTGCACCTCAGGCACTCCAAGCGATCGCTGAACCTCTTCTTTGACGATTTCAGTGATTGGATCCACTTGGGACTGCGACCTTGGGTAGAACTTCTGCAGCTCCTCCCGTACGACCGCTCTGATAGTCTCTCGTAGATCGTCGGTAGCCAGTGATTGAACCCCGGCGTAGGTTGTAGAGTTCGTGCGGCGATCGAATTGCCGGTTTCGCATCTCGAGTGTCTTCTCGATGCTGGTGGCCTCACGAAGAAACTCGTCGACGGTCTTCGGTGGGCTTCGTACCATTCCGGCAAAAAGTTCCTCTTTCACACCACGCATGAGTAGGCGGACTTTCTTCTCTTCGGGCATTTCGGGGTCAGCGTGACGGAATAGACGGCTCATTTCCTCCGTGAAGATCGCGGTTGTCTCATTAGGTAGCTGCACCCGGGATTCTAATAGCGCTTGGGCTCGTTCTCGGCGTACGACGTTTGCGAATGTCTGCAGGAAGCCGCTTCGGAACAGGTCCCAGGTCGTCAAGGTGGCTTCGCGGTTCTCGAACCACGTCCTGGCAGCGTCTTCCAATGCGAAGAAGACATATCGCAGTTTGTCTTCATTGTTCCAGCTATTAAACGTAGCGACCCTCTCATATGTTTCCAGCCAGCTTTCCGGGTCCTCAAAAGTTGAACCGCGGAACGTCGGAGGCTCCCTGGGCTGCTGCAGCACGACGGGTGACGCTGGGGCTGCCATTGGGGTGGACGTGGTGGCCATCTTCCTAGTCGTCTCAGGCAAAAGTCCGTGCTCCGGGGGCAGTCCTTGCAGCCTGCGGCTACCTCGCTGGTTCTTGGCGACGTTAGTGTCTTCCGAGTGAGGGCTTGGGTCACGGCTTTGTGGGGGCGTCCGGTACATGAACGCAAAGCACCTCCACCAGATGTCACGTGGTCGTGACGTCAAAGAACACAGCAGCAAAACTGTGAAAGGCAAAAACTAGCTTTTATTGGGCGAACCTGTGCCCACAAAACAGGCTACACTTAAAGCACAACGAGAGCGGCGAACACAGTCGGCGATCGTCGTAAATCTGATCAACGAGTCAAGCGCGTCGGCTTTTATACAGCAGTCGTCGAATGTTCCAGACTAATCGTTCGGACCCGCGTACCTTCCACAAAGTTCTACAACGTTCCAGTCACGCGATGAAAGCAGATAACACAAGGTTCGGCGACAACAGACAGCGGATAGAAGCATCGATAACTTTCCAGAAACTTCGGATACATGCAGGTGCGTCCCGCGCTGTGTGATAGCATTTGTTAGGCGGCGAAGCGTGGTCGCCCGATAAAGATAAGTACACGTGTCAATATTACCAATGAAGTCATGGCAGCGCTGGACTGCGGCGGGCAAATAGATGTGCTTTTCCTTGATTTTCAGAAAGCATTTGACCGTGTTTGTCAACAAAGACTAAAGCTCAAGCTACAATGTGCGCTGAAAAATGAACAAATTCTTCTCTGGCTTGACTCTTATTTAACTAATCGAACACAATATGTCCGTATAGGAAGCTCATTTTCCTCACCTGCTCCCGTACTTTCCGGTGTACCGCAAGGTTCAGTACTTGGACCTCTTATCTTTTTGATTTATCTGAATGACTTGTCCTTTGATTCCCCGGTACGATGCCGGTTCTTCGCTGATGATTGTATTGTGTACCACAACATTCAATCACCCCATGATCAGACTGCTATACAGGATTACCTTAATGCAATCGATAATTGGTGTCAATCCTGGCGTATGAACTTAAATGCCTCAAAATGTACTCAAATGATGATTACAAGAAGGAAAGCACCATCAATTTGTACATATACAATCAATAATGTAGCAATTAAGACGGTTGACAAATTTAAGTATCTGGGTGTAGTTATTGACTCGAAGTTAACCCGGAACGCTCATGTCCAATACGTCGTTTCGGCGTCGCTAAGGAAGCTATGGCTAATTAAACACCGGCTCAAACATTGCACTAGTAGGACTAAACTCGCTGCCTACACGAGACTCATTAGACCACTGCTTGAATATGCCGATGCTGTCTGGGATCCCCACACAAAGACCGGTGTCAACAACATTGAAAGCGTGCAAAAGAAAGCCCTTAGATTTATTTACAATATTTATAATAGACGAGTCTCGATCACTGATCTCAGAACACGGTCTGGCCTCCCATCGCTAGAATTTCGGCGTAGACTGCGTCGCCTACAAACTTTGTTTAATATCGTTAATAAACAAACAAAAATGGATCCCGACATATACATCAATTTTAATAAAACAAGAGAAACCAGACGCAAGCACAGCAAAACGATTGTGATGCCACCGACTAAAACTACTGCTTATCGCTTCTCGTTTTTCCCTCGAACTATAGCAGAGTGGAATGCTCTACCGCAAGAAGTCGCTTGTATGTCCTCGGTTGAATCATTTGTGTCTGCCGTACAATCTTTGCAATGAAGCGTGTTCGTTTTAGAATCACCATTTTCCTATTTTTGTAATTTTGTACATGCTGCCTTTCCCGACGCAATAGTCTGTATCTTTAAGCATTTTTTATGGTTCCTTGTCACCCATGTTTTTGTTATTTTGACTTGCAGTGCCGACTTTGTATACACTCACTCCTGCCTGGACTGCCAAGAGGCAGTTGGCAGTATCTAATAAATAAATAAAATACATAAATAAACTTCCTCACTGCAACGTTTTAACAGCGAGTTTCCGTGGTCATCGAGCAAGATGTGTTCATGTTGGCTTGTGCGCACGTGAGAGCATGCTTGTTACTTTATTTAATATGCCTATATTTAGAAGATTATACGGCCGATCAGACAACTATCCTCACTTCGTATAACTGTCCACTAATTTGTTATCGCAATCAATACTTCGTCTTTCGGGTAAAACTGACTTCTTTTTTCAGACCCTTAAGGCACGTTTATAGTCCGACGTTATCGACGCGCGGGTGAGCGTCGTTCGCGGTCAGTCACGCTACGTCGGTTGCGCTGCGCCAGCCGAGATGCCATCCCCTCTAGACTTCAACGCGCGCGCCGTCGGCTGCTATCTTCGGAGCATGCGCAGAACGTTCGCCAAGTCGCGCGCCGTCCGCAAAGGCCGTCTGCGGAGTTGTGTTGGCGCCTGGTTCTTCGCGCGCAATGCATTGTGGTGCGAGAGTTCTGCCGACTCCGACGCGCGAATGGCTCAGGAGCCATATCGGCGCCGGGGCCGTCGGGGCGCGTCGGAAGCCGCCGGTTACGTTGGCTGCGCCGGTGCGCCCGACTATAGAGGAGTCGTTTTCGCCGACGTGACGTAGCGTGCGCGCGCGCGGGCGTTACGTCGGACTATAAACGGCCCTTTATGCGCCAGCCGAGTTTCTACGATAATAAGGACGGAACTCATTATCCTGATGTCCTGAGCAACGGCTTCATTGTTTGAAGAGTTCGATGACGATTTGCAGAAGTGGAAGAGCTAATCATTTTCAAGACCACCACATGTGTTTCGAGTAGGAGCCAGCCAGTATTACTGTACTGTCGTCCGCTCCTGAGCAGATACATAGGCATCTCGAGCTTCACAAAATGTATGGTAAGCTTTAGTTTTAACCTAAATCTGTTTATGCCCTTAGTAAACCGTGCTTGTTGCATCAGTAGTTTTGCTGAGTGCGGCCTCATGCTAGGCTAATGGGTTGCGACTTTGCTTAACCTCAGTCGGTAGTCGCCGTGACCTAGGCACTACAAGCCCCTAGGGATATGGGAGTGTCTGTCCAAGGCTTATTTAATCACAAAGCACGTTGATCTTTTCCATTTTTGTTGCGGGTCAAGCCGGCACATTTTACGACAAAAGGTTCCACCCGCAAAATATAGCGAATGGTTTATTTTCTGTCATGTTTTGATGTACACCGGCCACAAAAGTTTATGGAGCACGGAATCTCAGAAAACGATGAATCCCCGAGCAGCCTGTAGCAGTAGTCAGTAAAACAACAATGTTTGTAGCCCAGGGTCGAAATGCAAATACCATGCTCCGTTGTGAAGTTGCGGGGATATTCAGCTTTTTCTAAGATTTCATGGTCCGAAATATTTTGCGGCCCGCTGTACATACGTGCTGGTGCGCAGAAGACGCTGACGCTGATGCGGGCCCGAAATATAAGTCGCCGAAGGTTGATTCAAGATTGATCAGCCTGCTTAGGCCCTCAACTGCTCAGATAAGGTGCGGGAGAAGGGAGGTCGTCCCGTGTGTGTTGGTCATCGCACTAACACGGACATGGCTAAGCCTTGTGTGCCCCAACAGCTGGTGCTCATGTGTCATCACCAACGCTCGTTCTGTAGGGGATGCTTGCCCAAATTATCTACGATGAAGACTGACCACGTCATAGCCTCCTTGGGAGCCCGCCAAGAGAAGAAATATGGATGGATCTATGGATGTTATGAGCGTCCCCTTTGGAACAAGGTGGTGGGTTGCGCCACCAAGCTCTTGCTATTATGCTGCCTAACGTCCTACCTAGGTAAAACAATAAAAAAAGAAAAAAAAAACACTATGAACTCCCACAACCAAATTTCCTGATCCCCTATTGCGAACTGTGCTTTTGTACGTCTCCGTCTGTTTTCGTTTCCCTACTTTTCTTCCACCAATCCTCCAATCGTCTCTAACAAATCCCTATTGCGGACATGTTTACTTATCCACAGCTCTCGCTGAACCCATGAGCTTCAAGGAGACCAGTGGTGCCTAAATCGACCGCTGGATAGACGTCTTCACATTCTAATAAAACATGCTCCATAGTTTCCCTAGCTTTATCGCAGCAAGCACATGCTTCTTCTTCCTTCTTATATCTCGCTTTATAGGTGCGTTTTCTAAGGCATCCCCATCTCGCTTCGAAAAGTAATGAGCTTCTCTTTGAGTTATCATGAATTGTTTGTTTCCTGATTTCGTTTTTTCCTCTTAAGTAGTTACTCATGGCAGGCTTCTTTTCCATTGCCGCCACCCATGAGATTATTTCAGCCTCTCTGACATTTCGCTTGACGTTTTTCACCCTACAGGCCGCATATCTGCTTGTAAGCTTCCTAGTTCTCTTCCTCCACTGAATCAATGTTTTTCCTGCACAGATACCTCAACACTCTCCCAACCCATTCACTTTCTTCCATAGTCCTCAGCCGTTCTTCATACTCAATTTTACTGCGAGCTTCCGTCACTTCAAAACTAGTCCAGCCCATATCACCCTGCACAGCTTCATTTGTGTCTTCCCGTGAGCGCCCAATGCGAGGCGACCCACTGACCTTTGGTTCCCATCGAGTCCTGATTGGACCTCTGATTTAAAGCAAACAACCGCACTTCGAGAAGTAAGTCCTCGAACCATTACCCCTTTCCACATACCTCAGAGCACCTCGTACCTATTGTATCCCCATAGCGCTCTGTCCTTCATTACGGGTGCCATTTCTCTTCCCCTTCACTGTTATTTTTCCTGTGTTTCCATATATCTATTGCCTTCGCATATCCATATACCAAGGTATTTATATTCTGTTACCCGAGGTGTTTCCTGGCCCTGTATACCCACTGTCTGTTCACTGTTTTCATTGAATACCATAACACCTGATTATCTAACACTAGATTTCAAACCTAAATTGTTACCTTTCTGTGTCCACAGATATTAGCCAGACGTTGCAAATAACTTTGCTTGTCAGCTAGCAACAGAATGTCGTCCGCATAAAATAAACCTGGAAGCTTCTGCTCTACTAATGTACCCGCCTGTTTGTATGAGAGATCAAACCCGATATTAATTTCTTCTAGCACCCTCTCCATCCTCATCATGTACATCATAAACAGCAGCGGGGATAAAGGGCACCCTTGCCTCAGTCACTTGTTGATATGAACTTTCTTCTCGCCCCTCATCCCTTCCCATTCAACGCAAACGATATTTTCTAGGTAAATCTCTCTCAAAAGCTGTAGACAATGGTCACCTAAGCCTTCCTCTTCCAGAATATCCCACAAAATGTTGTGGTCTACGTTGTCATAGGCTCCTGTAATGTCTAAAAAGGCCACATATAACGGTCTGCTTTCTACTTTTGATATTTCAATACACTGAGTAAGAACAAATAAGTTATCATCTAAACGCCTACCTATTCTGAGGCCATTCTGAAGTCCTCGCAAAATGCCATTTTTCTCTGCCCATGCTTGAAGCTTTAGTTTGATTGCCTGCATTACTAGCCTGTATATTACCGATCTATACGGTCTATACGAGTGAATTCTATCTTTCTCCCCCTTACCTTTATAAATTAAATTCATTTCACTTTGTCGCCAACTGTCTGGTATTCATCTATCTTTTAAAGTTTTTCCCACTGCTTTCACCAGAGCTTCCTTACTTTTTCATCCTAGTTCATTAGTCAACCTAACGGGAACCTCGTCTAGCCCTGTGGCTGTGTGCTTAGGAATTTTCTCTTCCGCGTTCTTCCGGTTGAAATTTGTCATCACCAGCTCCGTTTACACTTGGTTCTCCTTTATGCTCTTTTTTTCTTCAAATACACCCTCGTAATTGGCTTGGAAAGATTCGGCTGTTATGTTGCGGATGTAATTTATTGCCACTTCTCCTTCCAATCTGTTTTCATCTTCGTCTAGGATATGTTGTTCTATTGTTGTTGACTTCCTGCGTAATAATTTTATGTGGTTCCAAAATATTCTAAGTGCGGCCTTCTTTTTCTCATGTATTTCTGACAACGAACGTTCACTTTCACTTTTTAGTTTTGCATGCACAAGTATTTGAACCATAGACGTTTTATCCAGGTATATTTCCCATTTACTGGTCACTACATCCTGCGGCAACTGCGCCTTTTTTGCCCATCTATGCTCCGGGATGCTTTCTGTCGTTCGGCGATCGCTTCTCGTATCTCCCTGTTCCACAAGCTTTTCGGTTTCTTTTTTTCCTTTCCAACGAACCACGTTGTCTCTCTTTCCGTATTTCTATCGTTATTGCACTTAGAAGCTCACTGTATTCCCACTCTTTATTTCGTCATTTGCCAAGTTCTTCCTCGACTGTAGTGACTATATTTGTTATTTGTTCAGCGTTCAAATTTGGACTCGTCATTTTGCACTCCTTGCTCTCTTTCCCAACTACATATCCCATTTTCAATATGATGCGTTTATGGTCACTCCCTATGCTGTTAAACCCTTCCTCATCGATGACCATTTCTCTCAACTTATCATGAATTCCTTCTGTCATCAGACAGTAATCAATGGTTGATTGCCGGTTTCCCACTGCCCACGTGACCTGTCCTTCACACTTAGGCCCTGTATTCACGATCACGAGGTTATGTTGCTCACAAAGGTCCAGTATTGACTTCCCGTTATTGTCGGTATAGCCGTCTAAATCCTGTATGTGGGCATTCATGTCACCTAATAGGACAATTTCAGCACCACTCCCGAAACCCTTAATATCAGCGCTCATGCATTCCACCAACTCCTCATTCTTCTCTGTGCAATCATTTCCAGTCCACAAATAAGTAACTCCCAGCCAAGTTTCTTTTTTTCCACTCATTGTACTTGATAACCAGAGATGCTCTTGACATTAATTTACTCTTTTTCATTTGGCTCCCTGGTGGCTGAGCCTTCCGACTCCCCCTTCCTTTCTTTCCGACTTAGTTCTGTTGCACCCTTCCCAAACATAATTCTCAATTACTGACTGCTCTTCTGAGTCTCTAAGGTGCGTTTCTGTAACCGCATACACCCCTATTTGTTCTCCATTTAACTGCTCCTCAATGTCTGCCCACTCATCCTTTCTTCTGCCGCCCTGCATGTTTATGTAGCCTATTGCACGGCGAGCTCGCTTTCTTGCTTTCCTCCCTTTTCTGCTATCGACGGCAATGCTCTTCTGAGGTTCGCCTAGGGGACCTTCATTAATACCTACTCTGGCCTCCTGAGCGCCCATGGGCCCCCTAAAAAGCAACAGCGCGATCACCAAGTCGCCAGCCCACTTCTCGTGCCAGCTTGTAATTGAAGTGGATGCCATCTCGTTTAAAACCACCACACCTTCTCACTTCCCTGTTTACTTCGACAACCTCGAAGCCTTTCTCTCGGGTCATTTTCCATATCGCCTCATTAGCAGCCACTACGGCTCTTTTACGTGACTGTCACGTACAGGCACCTCCGGCACCGTGCACACCACGATCTGCACCTGAGGGGATAGCTCACGCAAGTCGTCCACCCCCTTCGCCAAGCGCTTGGCTAGTCCTGTCCCTTTCCTGTTTAGGACGTCATTTAGCCCACCTGCTACTATTACAAGGTTGTGCACGTGGGCATTTTCCGCAAGCTTTTCTTTTGCTCACTCCACGACAAAACACAGTGTCCGCCCTGGAAATGTCCCTACCGCCATTCTTCTATCGCCTTTCCCCCTCTCCACAATTGCTTCTCAGCACCTAGCCAGGTTTGAGCCGCCGGTGATAATCACCCTTTCACTCTCTCCTACCTCTCCCTGCTTGCCTTTGTCCTTTTCCACATGATTCGGACTCGACAAAGGGCATTGTCACCTGTGCTCCTGTTTTTTCCACGTGGCGGCCTCCAGGTAGGTGCCGCTCTTTCCAGCTAACCCTTCACCACGTTGCACAGATTCCATGTACTTTGCTAGTACTCCCTCTCCTGTCACGTCGGGGGACTGCATTTTATTGTCATGCACATTCTCGTTCACAATGGCAGCCCTGTTCAGCTTTTCCTCGGCTGCTTCAAGTCTTTTTTCAACTACCTTCCGTGCATCACGCTCCCTATTTAGCTCATTTTTGAGCTCTTCGACCTGTTTTACAAGCTCTTCCTGGAAAGCCTCCATTTTCTGCAGCCTAGCATCGACATCACAGTGTGTGCCAGTTGTCAAAATGCTATAATATCATAATACTATAATAATGCAGATCACGTGCCTTTCAGCAAAAACTGATACGCACAGGATCCAAACCATCAAAATGTCGCAAAGCAACTCTCACCAGTGTTTCAAAAGCAATCAATGCCGCGGAGACCGAAGGTATGACACGCTCTCGCACGTGCTCAACCACGCGGGCACGCTCTCACTTTCCTACCAAAACATGCAAAGTAAAACCACTAATAGCTATTAGTCTTGCCGCCTCCAAGCTACCATTTAAAGGCTACAAACACTCAACGTCACACCCGGCTGCACGTGTTGAAGCACGTGGCGCGAAAAGACGCTCTAACCATCCTGCAAAACCAAATTTACACGAAACACACCCGCGCTCACGAAACACGTACGAGAGACAAAAAAAAGAAAAGAAAGAAAGCCACCCGATTACTATTTAAAGGCAAAAAAACAGCAAATCAAAAACAGAATCAAGCTCGAAGCATGCACAAAAACATGATTTCGCCGCCGCCACGGAGCCCCGAAAACTACGCCCGTTCGCCATAAAATCTCAAGCCAAATATCAAGGCCCCCACAGGCGGCACCTGCACGCTCCTCTAATGCTCAAAGCAGCTTTTTTTTTTTATTAAAGTTACAAATCAAATCAAAACCGACCGTCGTGGCGGATAAGGGAGCAATGGTCGTTTCCTCGACCGGGAACCGGATCGCGTATTCTAGAAGGTTCCTTCACTCAACACGCCGCTGCGACCGACTCAAGACAATGGATATGAGCGCCACCTCAAGAGAGAAGTGCGCTTCAGTGACACTCCGCGGCAATTCCTGAGAAGGATAGTGTCTTCTTCAGTCATGGTGTGGTCCTGTGCTCATCTTGGTAGAGTGGGGGCAAAGGCAGTGAGTTGATTGTTTGAGAATGTGGTGATAAGGCGGCGACAATGCCCATAATGTCGAAAGCTGAAAGCCTACTGTCATTTACATTGGCGTCATCCTCAGAGTATACAGGCTGCCGTGCACTGTAGACCTTTACATTGATTCTGTGCACAGAGCGCGACATATTCACAGGCTTTTCACAACCCACTTTCACGAGTACAGTGAACATGCGATGAGGACTTCTGTGTTAAAGATTGCCGAGTGCCTACGACACGAACTCCACACTCGATCAACCAACAAATGAACTCCTAATCAGGCTTATTGCTCTGCTGATTTCCCTGCTCTTGAATTCTTTCAATTCCTCCCGTAAGTATTCTCTTTCACCTTGATATCAAGCAGCGCTAAGGAAACAGGCGACAATAGGGACAATAGATAGACAGAAAAGATCTATGTATCGTCTTCTGTCTGTTTGCTTTGTTTTATCTCGTTCACCTTAATATACCAACTCGCCTACCTCGCCTTTCAACAAGTGGTTGAATGTACGGCAATTTTTGTAACCAAACGATAGCGCATTTTTAGACGAATAATGCTTGAAAAAGCAAAGGATTGCCATATTTACTTGCTGAACTTGTGAGTGTAAGTGGGCTGAGAGTCGTGTGGGTGAAACTAAATCAGCGATTATATTTGAAACTTTCAGTTATGATTTCAGTTCTACGCATGAAATATAATCGATCTACGAGAAATCCTTTTAGGCGCCACTTTCCGCGCCCTTTGCAACCGACGTAACCATTGCCACTGAGCCATTTTCAAGTGTTACTCAGAACAGAATTACCACTTCGAGATCCTTAGGGGGGACGTACCTGTGAAATAAACTCCGCCTTTTTCGCATGTACACAAACGACATGTAACACGCTTACGTTCATCGGGCTTTTGTGTTGATTACTGCCACGTAGGCTACACGAACAATGGTAGTGATCCATCGGCATGCCTTCAATGCTCTAGAGGCCGGCATCGATTACCCGTTCAATCTTGGTGATGATGGCGTCCCCGATGGCCATCCAGTCTGTGACGGACACCTCGGCGATCTTCTCCAGGGACGAAGCCACCTCCCCGGTGATGATGATGAGTTTGCGCACGGTCACGCCAAGGGCCTTCGCAACCTCGGGGTCCTTCTTGATGCACTTGCGAAAAAAAGACGCACATCGTGATCCATTGAATACCGCACAAGGCGGACGGCATGCAGTTCTATTTTCGTGGAATCTTTGAAAGTGCCTGCCTTACACGGTCGTACTGATTCTCAATTAAGGCGTTTTCTGTTCTGTACATCTACAATAGTAAGCATCTCGCAATCTCTGACATGCTCTTTCCGTATATATGTAGTCGTGACTACTGCCGAAGAAGAGTGCGTCTCCAAAACAAATTATTCCGCCAGATTTCCTCGAGGAAGCTCGAGAAGAAATTTTATTTTGGCGTTCGCCCACAGTCGCTCAGTCGCACATATCATTGGAAGAAGTCAGAAATGCGTGTGCGCCCGGTAATATGCCTCTACGTGTCACCTCACCCTTTTCTATCTGTACCAAATTACCACGATAGACTTGTATATCAGCATTCGTAGTTAAAACCCGGCTCGAATGCTTCGTGTCCTTAGATATTAGGTGGTTCTACGACGTAAGCAACCGTAGCCGAAACCGAGCCGACTAATATGTAGAAGTTTCTTATATTTTTCGTCAGGTTATCTTACACTTTAGGTAGGAGTGTTCGAATAGTGAGATTTCCGAATAAAATCTAAGTGAATACGAATATTCTATGCTGTAAAATAATTTGCTCTATTAAAGTCAATAAGGGCGTAAATTGGTCTATAAGTTACACCCTTACAACCAAATATGGAGTAAGGGTGTGAGTTATTTATCGATTCACGCCCTTATTCACTTTCAAAGGGGCGCTGAAACACTTTTCTAGCTAATCATAGAATGGCCTCACTAGTAAGGACATCGTCTCATGAATGCCATGCCACAAAACTTTTTCAAGTCGGAAGGGCGGATTAGTCGGTTGGACAGAATAAAATTTCGAATATTGAATCGAGTGTTAAATATTTTATTTCTAAGGGTAATGAAATATATAATATTTTCATGGAGTTCTCTTGCTAAAAAATAGGATTATTAAAGTTACATGATTTATATACAGGCATTATTAAATACATCTGATATTGTTTGAAAATAGACGTCCGGTCAATTGAGGAGCGTGCATACGGAAAGCAACTCCTTTGAGTTATCTGGTCCAAAACGACAATGACAAATAAATAGGGGGGGCGCGGTCGCAGGGGGCGCCAGATGCACGCAGAGTACCAAGTTCATTCAAGGATAGAAGTTCGATACAACAGCACACATTGTCATGAAGGAATAAAATCATGGTGCAGTTGCTAAAGTAATGTTATCTTGCCTAAAGCAAGACAAATTCGCATATAGGCGTGCCTAAAAGAGAGGCATTCATAGTAAATTACAAAAATTGAGCAGGAGTTACCTGTGACATGCGTTGACTTATCAACTGGTGCCTATGACGAATGTTGGCATCCCTTACATGTTAAAGAAACACAAATATTCGGCAATTTCATAAAGTGAAAACTAGAATCCAATACGCACCGAACAGCAAGGACAATTTAATTAGTGTTGAAAATTTCGGGTACTCACGTACTCCAACTTTTAGGGCACCTTCGCACGGACGACCGATATAACTAAAAACCATTCCCTTATCATAAACGGCAGCATCATTATTTCTCAATTTTTACCGTTGCTTCAATAAAACAACCCTACCCTATCACGAAAACTAGCAAAAGTGAAACTCAACGTCCTCTGAAGGCACGGAAACTCCGTTATCATTTTCTTTACTCTTTTATATCTCTATGTATATTATATTTTCTTTTATATATTCTTTTATATTTTATTCGGTAGCAATTTCTTTCTTTCAAGATCCTTAGTACAAGTAATTAGAGTGAGAGAGAGCGTTGCTTGCAATCTGAAGATGTAGGTGGCTGAGCAATGATATTAGAACAGCAGTCATACTGTGTGGTGGAGAGGTAACACTGGTGTGATTAATTTCTCATGGAGGCCTCTGACTTGCAGTGGACATGCGATAGGAGAATAATAATAGAGAACGTGAGCATTTATATCGAATACAAGTGATCCAAAGCCCTTCTAATGTATATATTAGTCGACTCGTGCATTTATTAGTACCCACAAGTCTTTGCAAGTGACGTGAAGCAGGAGTAGTCGACACAAGCAACGGTGTGGATTCCACGCAAGAAGTGGGGTTACGGAAGTCTCACGAGGCGAGTTTTGCAGGACAGTTTATTCATCGGCGACGCTTTCTAAAGAATGTCTACCCTCACACACCAACGACAGATTGTGGAAAAACGTTTTCGTCAGACAGCCTGTTATTTGTACATTCTTGTGCTTTTAGTATCGGCGTATTGTGCTTTGGTCGCGAGCACAAGCGGTGTGTTGTGGCTGCTGATCGTGGAAACGTTTCACTCCCCTCGTGCGAGGCTAATTACCCGCACTATAGCGCGAGATCTCACATTCCGTATTTGGGTGAACAGCAGCACACTTATAAACAAACCCGGGCTTACAAGGCTGTGGAGACCGACTAGATTCTCGACCATGTCGCGGAGGTCCTGGTACGTGATGACTTGCTTGTTCAGCTTGAGCATGCACTCCTGTGCGTGGAGCACCACTTCTTCCTGGCAGAAGTGAGACAGCGGGTCGCGCATCAGCGACACCTTGCTCTCGCGCTTGATGAAGAACTCCAGCAGAACCGTGGCAGTCTTCGGAACCTGCGAGAAAGACGGCAGGGGTCGTCGTTGAGGAGCTTACGGGCGGCGAAGTGTATCGGCACAAAATCAAACGCGAATAATTTCGAAACAACTTCATTGCGCTCTTCCATTCCTAGCTTGACCTGCACTTGAGACAGTGGCTTAACTCAGACGAAGCGTACATTTGGCACAGCTTCATCTTTATAAACCGGCAACACTGCAGCGTGATGTTGCGTAGCACTTATGATTACGCATAGCATGTCTGCTAATAGGTTATTCCCTGTTCACGTTTCAGTTTCTGCTCATGGTATATGGCGGAGTACAAATAGGCGCGCATCAAATGCTGGATTCCAAAGTGCGACTCTGTGCCCTGAACCATGCATACACTCGTCTGTCCTAGTACTGTAGTTGATGACGAGGCCACGACAGGCGCGCGCGTGTGATACTACGTATTGTTTTTAGCCGCAGTCGGAGACGCCATGTTGTCATAGATTTCTTACAGACAAGCATTTTTCGTGTTTTCTCATCGTCATTAGTGAGCTCAACTTCATGGACAGTGAGATAATGGACTTGCGTTGCACTCGACCGGTCAAAGGACGATGCCTTGCTGGGAGAGCAACGCGGGTCCACGTAAAATATTGTTTGAAAAATGTTGCCTAGCCTTGGACAGGAAGTATGCTATGTAGAAGCACTGCTTTTCTGTAACAACGCAGTTTTACACTTTTCTGTAATTTTATCATGACACAAAAGCGTTAAGAAGTTCATTTATTGTGGTGAAATGACATCTTTCGCGAGTAGGGTAAGAATCGTGCATAAAATGTTGTTGCGGAAACGGGGCACTAATAATTTTTTCGGACCACGTAAAATTGAAAATACCTTCTGAAAACACCAAACAATGTGACGTGAGACATGAAGCCATCATGTCTGCGACGAGATTGCCTGTCGCTGCTGCTTTGTATTTCGGGGCTGCGGCCGAGTCAAGCTGTTTATGACAGCTTTTTCTGCAGCTCCCCCTGTCTGTATTTGTTTGAGGCAGAAATAAAATTATTATTATTATTATTATTATAATGTCTAAGAAAATGGCACTTTTTTTCAGAAGGAGTACTGGTGTACGAATATGTAAAAATTTCGAATAACCAAACGAACGGTGTCTTACCCAATTTGGCCTTCGAAACGAATGGTCACTATTCATCAATACGAGCATTAGTGTAATAGTTTAGGAATATTTGAAAATATCTACATTTACCCAGTTAACCATAAAATTTGGCCAAGATTGCGGCAAATTTCATCTCCGTGGGCATAGTATAGACATGAAACATGGAGAGCTTACGCAGTGAAGCCGGCTACGTCGCCGCTCGGGGAGCCATAGTTTGCGGGCTATACAGTGACCATGCGCAGTCCCTGAAGAGTCCTGTTCATGCGAAGAAACTGCTCATTTGTTCTTGATGTAATTCTAAAGCAAACGTTAAGAATTCTAGGATGTGAACGTCGTTTTATGGATTGTGAAAACAGCCCGTCCAATATAATATATTTGATTTAATTCATTGCGCTTCTGCCACTATTCGATTCATATGCGATTAGATATCTTAGTATTCGTACCTAACGAGCATTTACTGACACCGTTTACTCAGTGAGAAGACCGCTCACCATAGTTCACTAAAGCAGACATTGTGAAACGTGAAAAAAAATATATATCCGAGCGGTTCCAAGAGTCGGTGCACATCGCTCCTGCACATCTTCCCGGAAAATACATTTGGCTGATATAAACAAAGTCCTCGCATTTTTATCCCCAAGCTCTCGCTACTTCGCCAAGTAGCTTGTTGCTGAATCGCATGTTTTTTTGTTGTTTTTTCTTTTACTTTGACATTTATGGCTCGCTGTGTTCGGCTCTCGTATCAAGACCATGCGCTAGCTGAACGCTTGCAGGTCGGACCTCTTGCACTGTCCTTCGAGCTGGAGCATATATGTGAACACTGAAATTTTAAATCTACAGACGCAGAAAAAAGGTACGCGAGAACCGAGAATTGCGAAAATATACCCAGTGGGATCGAGGACAGATATCGCACAAAGCACGCATGTCGCCGAAGCCGAGTGTGCATTATCTGCGATGGTCGGCAGGTTTGCGCCTCACTCTGCAGACACGTAATGCTGGCTGCTGCAAATGAAAAGAAAGCATAGCGCACTCAGCCAAGCCGGGCCCAACCTTCTAAATCTTCCCAATCCTCTTTGTCTTCCGTCTTCAGTGCGCATGCTCGCGCCCTTTGTCTTCCCCGATATCCATTCGCACACTCCGAGCGAAAACACGGTGCCTAAGAGGAAGGAACGACGCCCACTAATTTTATTTCGACAAACGGCACTATATATTGACGGAGCATCAATTCTGTAAGAGACATGCAGCGTGTTTTGCAATCTTGACGCGGCAATGTGAAAGAGAAAGCAAATTATCGGGGCACATATGCGAGGTCCGACGCGCTCTTCGCGAATGCATGCGCCGGTCTGGGAAAATCCTCTCAGATTTAGAGCAGTACGAGTACGTGTTATGACACTCTCGTTCGTTACCTATGCGTGCAAAAAAGCAATGTGCGTGGCACTAAAGCGAAGTTTGCCGTTCGTTCTTCGTTGGGCGATGAAAGCGATTGTTGAATTTTAGGGGCTTCAACAGGGGTCGCACGTAGCCGATCGCCGAGCTCCAGAACGTACGGCCGCCTCGCAACTACGCCGTTGGAAAGCTGGCCAACGCCATACGTGTTGCAAGAGCAGTATGTCCGCACTGAACATCCCATTCGACGTCATGGAGATAGAACTGCGGTGTAAGACGCCTAGTAGGAGTGGCCCGCGCGGAATAAATTTGGCCCTCTGTACCTTTTGTTGTCCGCAAGTAAACATCAGTGCACGCATGTGCTTTTCTAATCCGGTTCATGGGAATACGAGGGGTGCGGCAGAGAATCAGGCCTGTGGAGCCGTGATTGTGTCAAGTGGAAGAACAGAGTAACCACTTAGCCACCACGGTGATCATGAAATAAAAGCAAGAGAAATTTGAATAAGCGGCCGCCAGTTGACGCTTCGGCATTTCTCCCACGACCTCGTTACGTTGCACCAAGTCTCGTTTCTGTATATTACCAATGTAGCCCAACTGACCACCGCATTCTTACAACGCGCAGAAAGAATTATTATTGTCTGGCAAAGATCCGCCCATTGAGAAACATTGCTGCACGTTTGCCCGATGGTGGCCGTCGGGAGGCAGCTTTTCAATGGAATAAATAACTTGTGCAGTTCCGTTCACAAGCATGCACCAGAGAGTAAGCGATTCTGATTGTTTCCTCTTCTTTTTTCAGCACATTTCTCCAAGTGACTCACCCTCGGAAAAAGTGTCACCAACATCCTCGCAGATTGCTTTTTTTTGTCCACGGCAGCTGAAAAAAAAAGGGTGTTTCGCTGTAACATTCGTAATTTCCGAGAGTATTTCAATCAAAATTTTATTCAAAGTGAACCTAGAACCTAGAACATGCATGCAAGTGAACCTAGAACATGCATAATATTTGAATTTCATCTTCTTTGCATTGCCTGCTGAGGGAAAAGAAATAAATTTAAAATCGGAAAAGCCGTGCACTAGATTGCCGCATTGTTGATCGTATTTCTGTTCGGGTGAGCACGAGCATTCACGCTGTGAATTAAAGACCGTCGATAAAGACTCACACGCCATTCCTATAACGAATGATATACTCGAAATGAAGCATACGGAAAAACGAGTACGCAGATCCCACGCACTGTTGGAATAGATGCAAGCAAAGCTTTCTGGCCTGTTTGCTTCGATTGACGCTAATTAGCGCTGATGTTTGCGGCGAATGTTCAATTTCTTCAACACTTTGTCCAATAACATAAGAGTGGTGAGTCGATGTTAAACGCTACCTTCCGTGTACAACTGCAGTCTGTCTGCTTAGTAAACAGAACACACAGCGAGACATGTTTGCTTCAGAGGTTGTTGTGCGCCATTGTGCATAACCTCCGAAAAGGTTAGCATTGTCATTGCCTCACACGGCACATCGCACTGAAGCAGAGGTGTTAAACATTATTGTAATTATGGGGCTGTACATGCCAGAAGCACAATCGAATCATCTGGCACGCCGTAGGGGTGCACTCCCGATTAATTTTGGCCCCCTGGTGTACTTCAAGGAGTCCCTAAACCTAAGCACACGATCGTTGTTTATTTGGCCGCAGCCGAAATGCGGCTGCCGCGGTCGTGATAGAACCCGCGACCACGTGGGACGCTATTGCCGCAATTAAACTACCGCACTGGGCACAGAAGTGTTCATTTGACATGGGGCTGCTTCAGAGTGTCGCCTAGACGCTGCGGTGCATTCACACGGCATTGCGTCTCCACTCCCTGCGTCAGTTGCACGCTTGACGAAGTTACTCGGTGGTTATTTTTCAGAAGCAGTATAGAAACGTGCGGTACCGTACATTTCACGTAAACTTATCCATTTTTTCCGCAACCGCTGTCGTGTCTAGTAGTAGCGTTTCCTGGCCTTCTTACGTCACTTTTTCCCCATCCCGCCCTCCCCCTACGTATGCGAGTTGCAAGCGAATACCGGCAAGTCTTCGCTCGTTTTATCACTGCGTCCGTTCAGCCCATTCTCCGCCTCCTCTCTACCATTCTTTCTACTTCCCCTCTGGGCTGTTGCACGTTAGTACAAAGGTAAGCGCTTTAGTTTCTGCAATGCTTTTGTGGGTCGTCACGTATAATCACAACAGTCAAATTGGTACTGTGGCGGCGCCCAGGGAGCTCCAGATGGCGTTGTAGCAATGCGGCGGAAAGGTCTAAATGATCTTATCGTGTTGTCTTGCCCGTATGCCTGCTCCTGCCATGTATATGCACCCTCTAAACCACCTCCGCACGCGGCGCGCAAACAGCAACGACGATGGCGACGGCGACAACAACGAGGACGACGACGGCAGCATTGAGCTGAGGGGGTATTCTGTAAGAGTCCACCTAGTAGACTGCCCATTTCCGCCGCTGCTGGTTGGCTAGGGCCGCTCGTCTCTTCCTCTCTCGTACAGCTGCATCCAATCAGCAGCGGCCGAAATGAACGGTCTACTAGGTAGACTCTTACAAAATAACCTCCCCCCCCCCCCCCCCCCCCCAGATCTCGTAATGCGTAGAGGATACACCACTAACAGATGCTCTCTTAGGGCAACAGAACGAGTACAAAAAGCAGTCTCGCATAAGGCAGAGGCTCAGGCGATGTGATGAAAGTTAGGAAGTTTGCTGGCATAAGCTGGACTCAGCTTAAACGAAACAAGAATAATGGGAGAACGCTGGTATAGGCTTGCGCTCAGCAGTGGACATATAGACGCTCATTATGAGAAAAGTTGTGATTTCTAGACGTTGCTTGCAAAGGTTAATAACATCAAGAGGCGCATGAAAACAAAACAGAAAGGGAAAAAACGGAAGTATAGACGAGCTATACTTTTAGTGTTAGCACAGTGTATGCGAATGTACGTACTTTTCTCAAAAGCAGTTAACGCATGTCGCAGGCCGACAAGCGGCAATGCAACGCGATATTGAGTTGTATACTGTTATGCTAAAGCTAGAGCGCAAGGGTGAAAGAGGAGGAGGAAATGCACTTGCCTGTGAAGGAGCTCGGTGTCGGTGTTGCAACCCTTTTCATTAATTCATTTCTAAAAAACGCCCTCCGTCCTAACAGTTCTTGCCGGAGGCGCGGGGTAGCCAAACGGCTCCTCCGACGGATGACGAAGAACCGACTGCCGAGGTACAATCCATGGCGCTTCACCGAAGCCGTCAAATAACCGGTCTTCCATAAGAAATGGCTTCCGACGGAGACAACCCGCCACCTTTGCCCAGCGTCTTGTGGCAGCACTACATAGAACCACGAACCTTCGCCGGAGAAGCCGGAGAACACGTTGAGGATTATCTAAGCTTGTACCAACGAGTGATCCAGTTAAACCTCTAGAACGCCACGACCTGGGTGAACAGCGTTGAGTTTTTTCTCAAAGAGCCGTGTCTTTTTCTAGTATAAAAATCTCGAAAAGGGTTTGAGAACGTGGGAGAAATTCGTGGATAAAGAACTCAAGAGGTGTTTGGGTGATTCGGCGGCTAAAGAGAAGCGTATACAGAGACTAAAGAGACGGCTAAAGAGAACCACTACACAGCGAGCTGAAGTTCCTGGTGGAGAGGAGACGGTTAAAGAGAAACGGTAATCAGCGAGCTGAAGTTCCTGGGGAAGCTTGCACGACATTCATCTAAAAAGTTGTCAAGTCGTGGTGCGCACTTGTGTCACACGGGCACGCATGAACTCCTTTAGGATAATGGAGCGCCAGACTTCCTAAGGGAGTTAAGCCTCACTGTAGTTGCGGTCGAGCGACACGGCCAATAACTTATTAAATGGCGCGTTCAGCGGTGTGTGGTTTTGGTATACAAGTACCAAAATTCAACTTCTGATTACGCGCGTAGATATTGCAATTAACAATCCTTCTATAAAATATATATTATTTATTATATTTGATGCAAAAAACGGACCACTCGTTAACAATAAAAGTGCGCTCGCCAAGCATAGCAGTGCGAACAGCGATGCTAGCCACCCTGTTCTTATCCGTGCGTTTGAAACCGGAACGGGCGACTCGGAGCCGAGACAGACGCCACTATGAAGGATGTTGCTGCGGCGGTAGAAAAGGCACCCGACGTATGGGGAACATTGCAGACCATGGGGTTGTTGCATGCAGGTCGAAAGGGTACATCGCCAGAGAGAGCATTAGTGGAGCTACGCTCCCACCTGCACATGTAGAGAGGAAGCTCCGAACTATCGGTTTGTGGTGTATGCGGTGCCAACACCCTGGACTGGCATGGACCAGTTTAGCTGCATATGCAGACAGCGGAATGGAAGCCTGAGATCTCTGCGTGATGAGCTGGGCCCTTGAGTTGAGTTTCTAGCCCCGAACTGGTTTCGCGGAGATGCGTTGAACGACATAATGTACAACGAGAACATGGCAGAGGAGCTGGGGAAACGCCTTAGACGAAGGCTGTGTGTTTTTGTTGCGATAACAATTATTGAACAATCCAGGCGCATTTTTGCCATCGGCGTCGTCGTCATGTTCCGTATAAAGTCCAAGGGCGATAACACCGTCGCCGCGTGTCGTATGCTGTATGTGCGAGTGAATGCACCCGATGGAAGCCGACGATTCCGGCTCAATCTAGCGTGCGCGAAGGAGAAGGCCAACAGCGAAGGCAGATGACGATTATTGTTGTGTGGCAGATATACACCCCAAAGGGTGTAAAATTTTTTACAGTGTTGATGTGGGACAAGACAAGCCCCAAAGGGCGTACTTTTTTTAAAGAGTGTAACATTCTAAAAACAGTTGAACCCTTTGGGTGTATATTTGCCACACAACAATAATCGTCCTCTGTCTTGCTTGCGTTTCCTTTCTTGAAAACGCTGCGCTCGTTACTTTCCTGTCGAGAATGCTCTGTCATGCTGATAACGCACATGCCGTTCGTGACTTGGAAGCGCCGGGCTCGCAGCAAGAAAGGAAATGCGGGTAAGACAGATGACGATTATCGTTCTGCTGCAAATATGCACCCCAAAGGGTGCAACTGTTTTTGGGGTGAAGTTCCGCCCATGCCTCTACGACCAACGCTTTCTAACAGTGATCATCGTTCATTATATTGCTTATTGGCCTTGGTGACCCGTCTGGCCGTCTTGCTCCCTGGGCACTCTGCAGGAATTGGACTTTGCAAACCATTACAGCACTGGCCGTCCTCATGCCGACGCTGTTTTTCGAAGCTTTCTTAATCAACCACTGCCTGTAGCGCCGACAATTTGGGCGAGTTCCTGGGCGCCATTTATCTTTGTTTCACCCAACCTCACCACCTCCCGCGAAGAGCGGCGCAACGACCGCCGCCTGTATGCCGCTTTTTCCTTCGCTGATCAGCCAATAGATAAGAATGCCTCTGTCGTCTAAAATGCTGTCAGTGCTTCGCACGAGGCGAAACACTGACAGCGATAGCAAGGCATTGCGTTGAGCACGAGCTTCTCGGACGGGATCCTAAGTGTTTGCGTGATCGACATGTCGAGACGCAGCAGTCAAGGAAACTGCTGCTGGGCAGTCAGAACAGTGTCCTGGCCGGGAATCTGACTCACAACGAGAGACACTAGTCCGCGGACCTGACATTGGCAAAACGAATTCCACAGGCAGACTGGACCAACACACTACTTAGGCAGCGACCACTATTTATTCCAAGCAACATTTCGAGCAGGCCCGCGAAAGCCCAAGGGCCCTCAACTCCGCATCATGAATTGGGACGCTTTCCGCCAGGCCATAGTCCTCACCTCTTTCTCCGGGACCCAACCCCCCTTAGAAGACTGGGTCGCATCCTTGCTGCAAGACGCGAGCGAAGTCACTAAATTGGTGCCAGAGGAAGCCAATCTGCAGGAGGCAGGTAGCAAGTTACTGCATATGTGGGAAGCCCTCGCCAGTCTGCAAACGCAGTTACAAAAACAAGCTCAGCCGAACGCTCAGGAAACATATTACCACTCTCACCTTTCACTTCGATGACTATGCACAACAACTTACTCCTCAAAATTGGAACAGCACAAGTGACAGCATGGAGTGGCAACCAAACCCACCAAAACCGTGGAATATCCTTCGTTGCCTCCTCGATCCAGCCAACAGCAAGAACACACAAGAGCACAACTTGCAAAAGATTATTCACACCTATCCGGGCACGGACGCACCAGTTCTTCAAGAGCTAATATACCGCTACGTAGGACCTCAACCTACTACACCCGCTCCAGCATACACTGGCACCGCTAACGACCACCTGAATGCGCCCATACAAGCATCAAAAGTGCGTGAATCCATGGCTCTCCGCCCTAACTCGGCCCCGGGACCTGATGGCATTACTAATAATATGCTTCGCAACCTAGATGAGGATTCTATACTAGCTCTAACGGCTTATTTTAACGCGTACTGGGAAACTGCTCACCTCCGTTCACAATGGAAAGAAGCCAAAATCATTATGACTCCCAAACCCGGGAACCCCCTCGTACTCGAAAAGCTCCGCCCTATCTTCCTTACTTCATGTGTCGTAAAAGTGCTCGAACACGTCATCCTCAAACGCTTACACAAACGTATGAACGACAACAATCTCTTCCCCAATGCCATGGTTGGCTTCCACGCTAAAATTTCTGCTCAAGATATTGCTACGGCATAGTATTTCCAATGACGAAGAGCCGAGCAGTAAGAAGACGACGACGACGACGATTGGAACCTAGCGCGGGCTGTTGCCTCTTGGCCAACTGCGGCGTGTTGCATTGTAAATATACTTGTAAATAGCTTTTCGTCGGTGTCTTCCAACGTAACACATCTGGTGGAGGTGGACGTTCCCTGCACCTCGTCACGGAGCTTCGCAGTGGACGGTACGTCGAGCCTTCCTTCATGGCTCCCGGCGACGACAACTCGACTCCGCCGGCTCCGACACCTGCTGCCATTTCGACGACCTACATCACTCTCCCCGCTCCCCGTGATCCTGGCGTATTCTCGGGAAAAGATGGGGAAGACGTCGAGGACTGGATCAGCCTGTACGAACACGTCAGCCGCAATAACCGGTGGGACCCTACTATCATGCTCACCAACGTAGTCTTTTACCTCGGTGGCACACCTCGAGTTTGGTATTGTACGCACGAAGATGAGCTGACCAGTTGGGATTCGCTTAAGCAAAAACTCCGAGACTTGTTCGGCAACCCCTACGGTCACCAGCTTGCCGCGCAGAAGGCGCTTTCCGGTCGTGTGCAGACGTCAACGGAGCCCTACGTCACGTACATTCAGGACGTCTTGGCTCTGTGCCGCAAAGTTGACGCACACATGACTAAGTCCGTCAAGGTCTCCCACATCCTCAAAGGCATTGCCGATGACGCCTTCAACTTGCTCGTATTTAACAACGTGGCGACGGTGGATGCAGTTATTAAAGAGTGCCGCCGCCTGGAACTCGCTAAAAGCCGACGTATCGACCACCAGTTTGCCCGTCTGCCCAAAACCCCAGCGACATCTTCCTGTGCCGACGCTCCTCGTCCCAACAACACTGGCGATATTACCAGGATTGTCCGGCATGAGATCGAGGCCGCCTATCCGGCTGCCTTCGACTCCAGCCCCTCCAATGCACCTGCAGTCACTGTTTCCCTGATCAAGGCAGTTGTCCGCCAGGAGTTCGTCAACATGGGTATTCACACCATCTGCTCGGCCCATCGCCCTGATACCCACCCGCTTTCTTCGATTCCGCCCCGTCCCACACCTTCTTACCCATCACGTTTCCGCAACCCCTCTG
The DNA here is from genome assembly GCF_023375885.2 of Dermacentor andersoni. Classification (NCBI taxonomy): domain Eukaryota; kingdom Metazoa; phylum Arthropoda; class Arachnida; order Ixodida; family Ixodidae; genus Dermacentor; species Dermacentor andersoni. The sequence continues at coordinate 203,940,813 of NC_092815.1, forward strand.
AATGGCGCACTGCAGACGACAAGCCAATTTGTTTTCACTGCCATCGAAGTGGGCATATTTCTCGGCACTGTCGCAGTCGCTGGAGTTCCCCGAACCAGTCTACATATACTGCCTACTCTCGCCCCCCAGGTGGCCTTTCTCGTCCCTATGCTGCCCGCTCAGATAATGCCGCCACCGATTCTCCTGCGCCGAACCGCCCCTATTCTCATTCGCCTTCGCCCCAACGACGACAATCTCGCTCCCCCCCGCCCCGTCGCTCCTATTCGCCGACTCCCTTCGGACGCCGCTCCCAGCCGGAAAACCAGACGATGCAGCGCCTCGAGCTGACGCTGCGTTGCTCCCTACGCCGCCAAATCCTCTCCTGACGTTGCCCACTCATCTGAACCTTCTTGACGTGCAAGTCGACGGTGTTCCTGTATCTGCTCTCATAGACACTGGGGCGCATTTGTCGGTAATGAGCGCTGACCTTCGTAACCGGCTGAGGAAAATAATCACGCCCGCCACGACGCCTGTTGTCCGTGTCGCCGATGGCGGAACAGCCCCTGTAATTGGTATGTGTGCCGCCCGCGTCTCCTTCGCCGATCGCTCCACTACCATGCTATTCACAGTCATCGCTCACTGTCCCCACGACATCATCCTCGGTTTAGACTTCCTGTCCGCATATTCTGCTCTCATCGATCGCTCCGCCAGTACTCTCCGCCTCGACCTGCCTATTCTGGATCCCGCTCAACAACACCCTACTCACCTCAGTTCCGTCGACTTCGTTCGCTTGCCACCTTCGGCACTGACTTACGTTGACTTCGTGTCATCCCCACCAGTCCCCGACGGTCACTATATCGCGGCTCCTATGCAAGACGTCCTCCTTACACACGGGATCACAGTACCTCATACAGTTTTATCTATTACGGCGAATTGCGTCTGCCTGCCAGTGGTCAATTTTGGCTTGACGACACAAGTGCTGCCACGCGGGATGTCTCTGGCCCAACTTTGCTCATTCGAGGATCACTCTGTGGCATCGATTTCAGTAGACGACAATTCAGCCGATCCTCCTCAACCATCGCAGTCGGCAACTTGTACCATCGCCAACTTACAGAAAATGATTGCACCCGACATGCCGTCCGAGCACGCTCGTGCGCTCTACCGCGTTCTGATTTCCTACCAAGATATTTTTTACTTTAACGATCGTCCTTTGGCCCAAACTACAGCTGTTAAACATCGCATTAATACCGGCGATGCCCCTCCTATTCATCGCCGCCCGTATCGAGTATCACCGGCTGAGCGTCAAGTTATTCACACCGAAGTTCGCAAAATGCTTGCCAAGAACATTATTGAACCGTCATGTAGTCCATGGGCGTCACCTGTTGTGCTGGTAAAAAAGAAGGATGGCTCATGGCGCTTTTGCGTGGATTATCGGCACCTTAACAGGGTTACCAAAAAGGACGCGTATCCCCTACCTCGCATCGATGACGCCCTTGACTGCCTCCATGGTGCTCGCTACTTCTCCTCTATTGACCTTCGCTCCGGCTATTGGCAGATTGCCGTGGACGATCTCGACCGCGAGAAGACTGCCTTTGTAACACCCGACGGTCTTTATCAATTCAAAGTGATGCCGTTCGGTCTATGTAACGCTCCTGCCACTTTTGAACGCATGATGGACTCCCTTCTTCACGGTTTCAAATGGTCCACGTGCCTGTGCTACTTGGACGGCGTTGTAGTATTCTCCCCAACATTCGCTACGCACCTCGAGCGCCTCTCAGCAGTCCTGGACGTTTTTCGGCGAGCCGGTCTGCAACTCAACGCATCGAAGTGCCAATTCGGCCGTCGCCAGATTAGCGTCCTTGGGCATCTCGTTCACGTGAACGGAGTGCAACTGGACCCAGGCAAGATCCATGCTGTTACGCACTTCCCTGTTCCGAAGTGTGTAAAGCATTTGCGCAGCTTCATCGGTCTTTGTTCGTACTTCCGCCGCTTCGTGAAAAATTTCGCGGCCATAGCACGACCACTAACCGAGCTTTTGTAAAAAGACGCCCCTATCCAGTGGGGCGATAACGAGGCCTCTGCATTCTCGCTTCTAATCGACCTTCTCACAACGCCTCCCGTTCTGGCCCATTTCGATCCTTCTGCGCCTACCGAAGTCCGTACTGATGCCAGCGGTCACGGAATTGGCGCAGTACTGGCACAACGCCAGCGTGGCCACGACCGTGTTATCGCTTACGCCAGCAGGCTCCTCTCGCCCGCGGAGCGCAACTATTCCATTACTGAGCGTGAGTGTCTGGCCCTAGTTTCGGCGGTTGCGAAGTTCCGCCCATACTTATATGGCCGTACCCTTTTCCGTTGTCACAGACCATCACGCGCTTTGCTGGTTATGCTCATTGAAAGACCCTACAGGAAGACTTGGTCGCTGGGCCTTACGCCTCCAAGAATATTCGTTCTCTGTCACCTACAAATCTGGCCGACTACACAAGGACGCTGACTGCCTGTCTCGCTACCCGGTAGACGAGCCTGACGACGCCGACAGTAGTACCGCCGACGGCATTTTCTCTGTGTCTGCCTTCGCTAACATCGCCGATGAGCAGTACCGAGACCTATCGCTGCGAGTACTCATCGAGCGTCTGCGCTCTACACCTACCGACGCATCCGTTCGCCGATATGTCCTCCAGGGCGGCATTCTGTACCGAAGGAACTTCCTCCCTGATGGTCCTGATCTTCTTCTTGTTGTGCCAAAACATCTACGACAGACTGTGCTCATTGAGATGCATGACGCACCCACTGCAGGACATCTTGGGGTAACCCGCGCGTACGACTGCGTCCGCCGCCGCTTCTATTGGCCTGGTCTCGCTCGCTCCGTCCGACGCTATGTTGCTGCCTGTGATCCCTGCCAGCGTCGGAAAACATCTCAGGTGCTACCTTCAGGTCATCTCCAGCCGATCACTTCCCTGTGGAACCGTTATTTCGTGTTGGATTAGACCTCCTCGGTCCCTTTCCCACGTCATCCTCTGGGAACAAATGGGTAGCCGTCGCAACTGATTACGCCACCCGATACGCTATCACGCGGGCTCTCCCTACCAGTTGCGCCACTGACGTCGCGGACTTTCTCTTGCGTGACATTATCTTAGTGCATGGTGCCCCGCGACAGCTGCTTACTGACCGTGGTCGTAACTTCCTCTCGAAAGTTATCGCCGACATTGTGCGTTCCTGCTCTATTCAACACAAGCTGACTACCTCATACCATCCTCAAACCAATGGCCTGACAGAGCGGTTAAACCGTACTCTTACCGACGTGCTGTCCAAGTACGTTTCGAAGGACCACCACAACTGAGACGTTGCCCTTCCTTACGTCACATTTGCATATAGTTCTTCCCGGCACGACACCGCCGGATTTTCTCCATTTTATCTACTCTACGGTCGCGAACCAACCTTGCCCCTTGACACGGTACTTCCTCATGCTGCGATCTCAACAACCGAGTATGCGCGCGACGCCATCGCCCTCGCCGACCATGCACGCCAGCTTGCCCGTGCTCGACTGACGGACTCGCAAACCACGCAGCAGCGTCAGTACAACGCCCGCCACCGTGACGTACAGTTTTCGCCTGGTGCACTCGTGCTCCTGTGGTCGCCCTCTCGTCACGTCGGACTTTCAGAAAAGCTCCTTTCGCGATACACAGGGCCCTACCGCGTGCTGCGCCAGGTGACGCCTGTGACGTACGAAATTGCTCCTGTGAGCTCAACCTCGTCATCTACTCTGGCATCTAGTGATGTCGTGCACGTCAGTAGGCTCAAGACCTACTACACTGCTTCAGAGTCCGGACTTTAGTCGCTCCGGGACGGCGCTTTTGCCGCCGGGGGTAGCGCTACCTGATAGTATTTCCAATGACGAAGAGCCGAGCAGTAAGAAGACGACGACGACGACGATTGGAAGCTAGCGCGGGCTGTTGCCTCTTGGCCAACTGCGGCGTGTTGCATTGTAAATATATTTGTAAATAGCTTTTCGTCGGTGTCTTCCTACGTAACAATATTACGATTCAGGTCAAGCAACAAATTATCGATGGCAATAAAATCTCCAGGCTCGACACCAGAGCCATCTTGGGGCTAGACCTAACCATGGCCTTCGATAACGTCACGCATAAGGCCATATTGACCCAACTAGTTGGGTCGGTATGGGCCTGTAGTTGTGCCAGCTGGCACAACTACAGGTTGACCACCACATATATAACTAAGTCAAGGATTTCCTTACAGATCGCACGGCCACCATCACCATCGGAGGGTTGCACTGGCCAATTATTCATTTCAGCAGCAAAGGCACGCCGCAAGGAATTGTTCTGTCACCTTTTCCGTTTAACGTGGCCTTGCTCGGACTACGGCCTGCATTAGCTAACATTCTCAACCTCAAGCATAGCCTCTACCCGGATGACATCACAATGTGGGTCACCGGGGGCAGTGGTGGGGACATCCAAGACACGCTGCAGCAAGCCATCAACGAGGTTGTTGCATACGTAGAACCGCGTGGCCTGGAGTACTACCCACAGAAATCGGAGCTCTTTCTATACAAGCCTAATTGAGGAGGTCGACGTCCAGACCCTTAGCCCTCCCCCCCCCCTACCCCGGAGATACAACTCCACGTGCATAAGAACACATACCTACAGTGCCTAGCGTCCATATCCTTGTGTTACGCATCCTACAAAACGACAAAAACACGGAGATACTCAAGCAATAGACCAATCCCACCGACCGATGTGCGCATGCGCTGGTTTTCCGGAAGGAGCACTACCACCATCTTGGTTGCAGTCAATTGGTCAACCACACAACCGCAGCCCCAGCTCGTTGAGTACTGCGCACGAGCTTCGCAGACGTCTCTGCGACTCCACCACCGAGAAAAATTCGTCATGAACGCATTTTACAAAATTACATCGGCTGTTCATTGCAGCATGCGATGCGAACGTTCTTCCGAACGTGCTTGCTGATCTTTCATTTCGGTTGTTACCCGCTGATTACGCGTTCAGTATCGTATTTGTACGAGCTATGTATGTAGTACAAGCTGATGTACGTGGTCGTTTCCATTACTACTTTTGCACACGTGCATAGCGGTGACTGCAACGTTGTTTGCTTAGCGATGGACATAATGGGATTTGCACACCTGTTGGAGACAGATTTGAAGTGCGGCGCCGAAACTTTTGTGCCCTAATGATACTTACCTACATGGGTTCCGCGCAGAACTTGCAGACTTCGGTAACAGTGATATCTAGATGTTCTTAGGTAAGCTAGGCGGCGTCCTTTATTTGCATTTAAGCGAATGGTACGGTTGCCGCTTCGAAAATTCCGACTGCGCGGCGTGAGGCGAGCATCCCATCTGTTGCTACGTGAATACGCGCCGCTCTCCATTATGAGCAGTCATGATATACTTTCATCAGTGATTCGTACTGGTCGATTAAGCCGCATGTAAGGTCCCAGAGCCAACAAGTGCCGCGCTAGCGTTCGAGTCGCAAGTGCATGCACACAGTTACCTCAGAGCTGCCTATTTTCCCTTTGCATAGCAGTCGCTGTGGTTGCGGATCAGTTTCTAAAACTACCTTCTAAAACGCTGCCTTATCGTTGCAGTGCACTCATGCAATGGCTAGATTTCTAAATGGTCTATCTGTGATTATTGTGTTAATTGCGTTAGATTGTTTTTTATTATAATTCTTGTGCTGTTCCCATCCTAGTTTTTCAGATATTTTTTTTGCACTGCTATTATATTATATCCTTATTTGCTATTTCTTTAAGATCACTTGTTTTTTCTGGTTTTTCTGTAATTGCTATATTACTAAGTTCTTTTTTACTTATTACAGTTTTCTCTGTGTGCTTGATTTGCACCCTCCCGCCCATTATAATACCCATCTTTGTGGCTTTAAGGATGTTTGGCTAATAACTATAATGAAAACGAGAAAGACTATACATTCAAGCTGATGTCAGCCGTAGTATAGCTACTGCCATCAGATTAAGAGTACAGTGTGACACCAAAAAGAATAGATACTGATAGGGTACAAGCATAATGCAGTGAAAGCATTTGACGTTTTCGATACATGCAGCTGGTTCATTAGCCTGGCTCGTGTGTCGACTATGGGGCACAGATTGACTGGTACTACAGGAACGCGGCAGATGAATCCTCCCACCGCACAATGGCTCCACACAAACTTAACATACGGAGAAAACGATCGGAAACAGGACGCACAGGCACTCTATAGGCGGCTGGAGCGGCCGGATGACTACAAGTACCAGCATGCACCGCGGCAGCGTTGGCGTCCTGAAACTGGCTCATGTTATCAAACCACTCATTAGATACTCATGTATACCAAATCACTTCCCTCATTGCACGCATCTCAAATCGACACCACGGCATGAAAGAAAACAACCTAACACGCCTGGTAACCATCTACGTCCCGAGCAAGATCACCTATGTCGCGCCGTACCTTAGCCTCAGTGCAACTGACAAGCTCAAACTCAATGCCATGATCACGAGGGTCTATAAACAAGCCCTACATCTTCCCATTTCCACCTCTAACAAAAATCTGGACGCCCTCGGCATTCACAACACCATAGATGAGCTTACTGAAACTCAGTGTATTAGCCAATGCCAACGACTCGCCAATTCCACCACGGACAGGCACATTCTAGGCACCATAGGCATAACCTACACCGCCCAATTTGGACCAAAAGTACCCGTCCCTCCAAACATTCCCGCTCAGCTAGTTATCCCGCCCATACCTCGCAATATATGCACCCGGAACACAATCAGGAGCGACGTGCAGACAGAGCTAAACGACTACAAAAGCGCTGCGACCAAGCCGCAGACGTGGCCTGCGTGAAAACAGCGGAATACCCAACCAGAACGCTATGACGGTCGCCGTAGTCGCGGGCTCGCAGTACCGCCTCGCCGCGACCACATCAACACTCACCACTCAACCCGAAGAAGGAGGAGAAGGGCCATCGCTTTGGCGTACGCCTCTACCAATACACACTGCATCATCAGCGATTACAAAACGGTCATTCGCAGCTACACAAGCGGACTGATAGCACCTCAAGCACAAAATATACTCTCCAGCACTCCTCCCGCAATGCAACGCCGCGTCCAGATCACCTGGGCCCCTGTTCACTCGGGTCTGGCTGGAAACGAAGCCACTCACGATGTCGCCCAAACTCTCGCACACCGGGCGCATCATCCTTCTGCGTCTTCCGATCTTGACGAGCCCTCTGTTTTGCATCGCGGTCACGTGCGGCATCGGATTCCTCATCCACTACCTCAAAGAGTGTTTACGCTACCCTACAGCACACAAAACACTTAATAAATCTCAATCCATCACTTGACGACTACTTCAGACGTGAGCTTTCTCAAACCCCGAGCTACACAACTGCATTTACCCCGATGCATGTTCCCCACGCTGCAAAGCGTGCGAGGCCCGCGCTGTCCTCGATCACATTATCTAGGCATGCCCCAAAGCCTCACCCACCAGCCAGGGTTCAAAGGGTTCAAATGAACCGGGCCCTCCGGGCTTAGGCCCCCCTCCCCCCCCCCCCCCCCCCCGAGGGCTGGACCGCCGATGTGAACATGATGCTTCTCCGAGCTGACCGGATGCACGCACTCTGTCCGAGAGCACCTAGCACCTAACACCTCTGCCGCGTTCCGCGATCCTACCCGTTCAGCGATCCAGCGAGCCTGCCCGTACCGCCGCTGCTTAAACTGCTCGTGACCCTGCGATTCTACGGCGCAGGAACGTTTCCAGTCATCACCGGTGATCTTGTCAATGTTTCACCGTCTACAGTATGTCAGTAACCCGCATAATAAGCCGTGTATCACATATAATCGCTGCGCGGTTGTTCCGCGAGCTCGTAAAGCTTCCAAATGCTGCTGACGTCGATGAGCTGAGCGCGCTCCTCTTCGGAGAAGTTCACCTTCCTCTTGTCCACAGTGAACAAAACACTCAAAACATAACTGATGAATAAAAAGAGAAAACATGTTAATACGTATACACGCCCATTTCAATGTTGAGTTTCGGCGAAACGCATAACCTATTTTCTACATTGTGTTGAAGTAAAACATTTTTGTAAAAAAGTAGATTTATACCTCAGTTTAATAGCAGAAAAGGTGTGTGGGATATGAATGTGTTTCCTTTTCTTATAAAAATGGATATTGGCTGCAAAAATGTAAATGTATTACATGTTTAAGAGTGAACGATCTGTGCATAAATGAAAATATGTGTGATTGTCTATTCGGGAGTTTCATTAAAGACATTTACCCTTCTCTCAGCATGGACCAATTAGCCCGACAAACCTTAATGCTGTCTATGCGTCTTGGTCTCCCGGTATAGTTCAGTTCCGATGACAATCGCTCCACGTGCTGTGCGTGAAAGCGGACGCCCTGGCGATGTTCATACGGACGCCCTGGCGATGCTCCGGAGATTCTTCGAGTAAATACCGCATGTGTTCTGTGTAGCGAATTCTAAAAAGCGTAAAGTCTCAAGAATGTCGAAAGGGTGAGGTGGGATGAGGGAACCCTGTTTTTTGTTGTACTTCTTTTACTGGGCCTTCAGCACTGCCTTGACACCCACCGCACTAACACTACCCCCATCATAACAACGGCCGAGCAGTGGGAGACTTTGCTGGTAAGCTTGGACCCAGAAGAGCAGCTCTGGGCTGTCCGAATGGCCCAAGACGCCTCCAGAAAGCAAGGACTGGTCGCTGTCTGAGGAAGGAGCGGGCTGGGGATTAGTCTCACAACCCCCGCCACCCCTGGACCCCATCATCATCATCATCATCATCATCATCATCATCAGCCTGGTTACGCCTACTGCAGGGCAAAGGCCTCTCACATACTTCTCCAACTACCCCGGTCATGTACTAATTATGGCCATGTTGTCCCTGCAAACTTCTTAATCTCATCCGCCCACCTAGAGGTAGAGGTAGAGTATCCGCCTCGCGTGCAAGAGGACCGTGGTTCGAATCCCGATCCCGCGTAATTTTTCACCAGATTTTTTAAAAGAAAAAAAAATGAGCGTGTTGATAAAATTGCATAAACAGGCCTGGAGTGCGGCCTTATCCCGGTGACCAGAACCGGTAACGCACTCCCTCACCAGAGCAGGATTGGCCACCCTGGTGCAGTACTTGGCCACAACCTCCTGTATGAATACAACAATCGGACCCCATCAAGGACATAACAAACTTTTATCTTTCTCTCTCACTCGCAGCGCTTGCTAGGTGAGAAGCGGCGCAGTGGCGGGGGAAGCGTCGCACCTCGATTATGCTGCACGAGATGAGGCCGACGGGAAGCACCCAGTTAACGTTAGCTTGGCGTTCGCAGTCCGTTCCGCTCTGACGTTTGAATACACCGAGCATCTCAGCAGAGACGCTAGTGGGCTTTAGTAACCATCCGCACAACGCTCGATCATACCAGCAGCGGTATACGCAGAATGATGGCTGTTATAATTACAATGCATCTGCGCATTCTGATCGAGCATCCGTGGCAGAACGCCTTCCGGCTGGCTCCGCCACCGAGCCGATTGACTGGAGCGTTGACGGTGCCTTCACTTCGCTTTGTCGTTTTTGCAGCCAAACGCACTCTCCTCGTCCTTGGTAACCCCTACGCGATGACAGCGTATATGCGCCGTTTACATCGAGACAGCACGACACTGCCAACAGCGATGGCACGAAAATGCCTTTACAGACCGTGTAATTAATGTCGCAATAAAATAATTGCGCTTCTGGTAATTCTCGCCTCCCATCAGTCGTCCCTAGTAGCCTAAAAGCAACGTGCTCCATGCAATGCATCATGACGCCACATGTGGGCGCATGGGTTTCCGTATAGCTTTACACCGCATTCAGGGTCGATTCTACTGACTTACGATGCACCGCAGTACAAGAAGTATGCAGCCAGGTGGGAGAAATGTCCACAGTTCAAGCCTCCTGCTCCGGTCGGACCATATAGCACCATTATCTTCTTTTGTAGTGATTGGAGTAGATCGTTTTGGTTCATTTCAGCGCTCAAACAATGATCATCATTAGATTATAGTCTGCGTCGATTATCTGAAGCGTTTTGCTGAAACTGTAACAATGCCAGCAGCTATGACTGCAGACGCTTCGTGCTTCCTACGGTCCTCCGCTAATTATTCTGCATCATAGAATCCCACATATTATTGAGAGCTATCGCGGCCACCATTTTGTGGACGACGTAGCCAAAAGCTCCTGCTTCTCTGTGCTTGCCAGTTTCGTCGCACGACCACATATAATCCGCTTCAATGGCCTCGTTGAGCAAACCAACAGAACTGGGAGCATCATGCTTTCGATATACATCGATTCCAGGAACGTACGATGACGTCGTGCCCTTTGTAGGTAACCAGGTACAGCCCTGGTTGCGGCTCTTTCCACCTTTATATTCGGTCCCGTCGCAGCTTCGCGGTTTTCTAGACACTATTCTGCCTTTTTCTCTTGGCGTAAGCTTTTCTGTCGCCCATATTCTTTGCGACGCTGGGGAAGACCGTCGCATATACAACTCCACTCTGCACGTTGGGGTCCTAGCACCCATTCCAGGATTAGCTATATATGATTCATGGCATAAAGGTGTATCGTAGGACAAGAGTGACACCGTATGGCTCTGAACACGGTTACGAAATCGCGATCTGAGCCGTGGTATAGAGTTTCTGACTCAATGCACCGGTCTTTTCGTCATCATTGATCGCTTAAGTGATGTCACCTGCAGCTGGCGTCGTTTCCCGCCGGTGCCGTTCCAATAAGATACAGTTCATTCACGCCAACCGCCTTATGCGGCGTAATAACCGTTCACGTACGAGTAGCTCACCCAGCGGGATTCGTCTGTGAAGGGAGGAGTGCTACGCGAGAGTTAGAGGGCACGGACGGAAGAGGAGGAGAGGCTTCGGTGTCGGCGTGGCCAACCCACTTTCATCTCTAAATTAATATAACAAAGGCACCCCATCGTAGCAATATTAAAAAAAGAACTTTCGTTGGGGTGGAAAGAAACAACAACTGACGAGAGAGATAATACAATACTCAACATATCTGTAGGTAAAGTTTACATTGAAGTAGAAACTACAAACAAATAAGAGCGTTACACATAACTTTATATATAGTGCAATAAAAACGTCTGTACGCTATACTAGGAAACAAATACAAATTTAAAATACATTATAGATAGTGACCGAAACACCAGAATTACACCCACAGCAGGTCTCTAACTAAACGCTAGTAAGATAGAAATGCAAATAAAGAAACTATTGAACCCCGAAACTCCCAGGCTAGCTAACGCGCCAATAAAATCCATGCCTCGAAGTCTTACGACTTGCATTCAGACAGGCAAGTTGTCTCGGCGCTGTCATGTGCGCTTGTTGGGAGCACACTATATGCCTCCGAATAACCGCAGTAACAACGTTGCCCTCACACCACCACAATATAAGGAGATCCGTAAGCATCAGCACATGCACGTGTTTTGGAAATGAATACCTCGTAACTGGTGTCATCCTGAGAATAGGTTTCAACTGGACATGTCTTGCAAGCTCACAGGCTACAACTTGTAAATTGCAATGTGGGCAGCAAAGTAGTTAGTAAAAGAATTACACTTAATGTGGGCTTCATCATTTCACACCAGAAGAGAGATCACGCTGACACGTAATAGTTTTGAGTGGGGTCTTCTAGCGGGAAACTACAGAGGACAAGGGCACTGCTAACAGATACTTAATGTAGCGCACAAACTGCGTTCCCGTTCCTGCATCATGTGAAAGCCCTTCGCAGTGCGCATTTTATGTTATCTTCTATGACCTCGTACGACCAAGTCATAAGTCAGCTTGTCGGCGTTGCCAACTAGCCCACTACTGTATAGAAACACGTTGAAATAGCTCTTTTTTTTTTTTTCACGTGCGCCCCTGAATGCCCATAGCTCAATAAAATTGGCACAAGGTTAGAAGAGTCGCTTAAGTTTTGACTGAAAAATGCTGAACACGCACCGCTAAAGATTGATCTGAACGTAAGCGTGGACACGGGGTTTCAGTGGGCCATGTGAGACGTTGCGCACTCGACGACACCAGCATGGCGGCCGCACATCTTCTGCGGCGTTCTTTACCTCAGCTCGCCGGGCGCCAGCCAAATACGTCACTGCGCTATGGACCTTTTGACGAGCTTGCACCAATGTCGCAAAAATGTGAAAGCATACCTCCTCACCTTGCTTAGCCGAAGCCTTCATCGGCGGGCTCAACACCCCGGCGCCACTTCCGGCGATCACGGGCGACCGGATCTCTGCGAATGATTTGTTTGATTAGTGTCGTGACCTGGAGGTTACAAGTCTCGTTGGCTGTACTACTACCAAGAACATGCTAGTGGATGTATACGACCTTTTATACACGACACTTCAAGCTTCGCATTTGATTGATGAACTTTCCAGCATTAATGAGCTGTACTTCTTATGCCTCTCTTTCGTAATAAATGGCCACCACCTTCCTTGAATGTACCGTACTCATTTTTGCAAGGAATTGCTTCTAAATGAATGGCTACGTACGCTCAGACCAACAAAAAAGTGTCATTGCTACGCTGTGGTTTTGGCCTTCACTGCTCAAATTTCGAGCATATTAAGGAAGTTAGTTTAATAGGCGAGCTTAGCGACTTAATTGGCTGTCCTCCCTACTTCAGTTTTGTTTAGTCTGATGCGTTTACCTATGCGTTTAAAGGAGGACAAACAAATACCACGACAACACAGCGAATAAAAGAGTTAATATAAGTTTAGTCGCCCACAACTTTAAAAAATAAAATAAAAATTGCGGGTAGGTGAGCTGCCGCCGCGATGCTCACTTCTGCACCTGCAGCCAGCACTTTTCACTGTGCCGCTACCTGTTGGTTCCAGGAGCCTAATTTGTGTGTAGAAAGACGCTCGACAGGGTGGGACATTGAGCTAGTTAGTTCGATATTAGGAATGGTAAAGCAGTGCGAATGACGTGGACGAAAGGATGACATAAGACACACACACACACAGGCACTAACTAGCTTCGCTTTGTTTCTTTAGACGGGCATATGTACATAACATGGTGCAATCATACAGCAAATGCGCAAGACTGCACAATAGCACAAAATGCACAATACTGTCTGCTATTCATTGATAACCGTTGCACCCTATTTCTGCATATTCTGTTGAGTTGCGCCAAGGTATTACAGATACACACGCGCACACAAACACACGAACACACAAACACACAAATATATATATACACAGTAAACTCTCAGTTGTACGAACATCGGTTTATCGAATATTTCAGAATAACGAACTTTTTAAATATCCCCAGCAGTTTTCTTATAGATTCTATGCAAAAATGTTTCACTTACACGAATTTCGGAACAGTCAATATTTCAGTTTAACGAACTCGCTCAGAGGACCAAGGCTTATTTTTACGTTATTTTTACGATCGGCAATGTAACATCGCTGGCGCTACAGCGCCTCTGGGGCAAAGCGGCGGCGCGGAAAACGAACGGCAACGAGGCATGGCCTCTGAGATTGCCCGCACAAAACGAGCAAGCATGTAATCTCGGAGGCCATGAACAAAGTGACATCGCCGAGCCAGTTTCAAGCCCCATAACTCTAGCTGAGGTTATAGGGTACATTGGAAAGTTGATAGACTTTGTATCTCAGCAGCAACATGTGCCAGAAGAAGTGTACAAAAACATTGACTCTTCGGACAGTTTTGTTACTTCCTATGCTATAAAAGTACAAGTACAGAAGAAGATTACAGATTTTTTTTTTTCTAAGTGAGAAAGGCAGCATTATAACTGCTATGAACCTTGTACTTGTTGATATGTACAAATTACATTTCACACATTTCTAACACTATCGATGCGATGTCTTGCTCCATGAATTGCACTTCAAGCTTTTGACTCTGTATGCCATGTCTTATGTTGGTCTAGTGAATATTCAGTTTAGTGAACTTTCAGTTAAGTGAACTATTTCCTTCGGTGTCTTGAAGTTCACTGTATATATATATATATATATATATATATATATATATATATATATATATATATATATATATTACAAACAGGGTGTCCCAGCTAACTTGGACCAAGATTTTTAAAAAACCTATGCGTTCTTCAGAACACAAATGACCTGGATGCTACTAGCGTTTATCTAAACTTACAGTACCATTCTTGGCTCGTCCTTTTTTAGTAATTAGCCGAGATAAATAATTAACTTTTAGAGCGCAGCTCTTTGGCGTCCGTTCCTGGGTTTCGCGTCGTCGTCGGCGTTGTCGTCGGCCTCGTAACCAGCTCCGCCCCCCTTTCATCCCCCCAGCGCTAGCAGCGACCGACTGATACCGCTGGATGCCGCTGACGCCGCTAGAGAGTCAAGATAACGTGACTGCATAGAACACCGTCGCCGCCATGCAGAAAGAGGAGGAAAGGGTCCCCCCCCCCTGTTCTTGTGTGGCGGATAGGGTGCTCTTCAGTTGCCGACGCGCCGGTTATTTCACGTAGGCCCCGGCACGTCGACGAATACGTGACCACCTTCCCACGGCTAGACCTGGTTCTTAGCGCTGCGGAAGCGAGGGTATCATATTGTTTGTGTCGGCATCGGCGGCGTTGTCCCTGAAACCAACTCCGCAGCTGGGGTTGACTCACTATCGGCGTCAGCGGCATCAGTCAGTCGCTGCTATCTCTTCCCTCCTCCCTTTATCGTGTTGTCCGCTTGCTGCGCGCGCTTCTGCCCCCATCGTTTGCCGCTGGGTGTACACGCCGCCCCCCTCCCCCCTCTTCCTGCGAGTCTCCGGTTGTCAAAGCGCCGGCTCGAACTTAATTCCTTTCTTCGCTCCTCCTCCAATGCAACCCCTGTGCGGTGGCAATCAGAGAGCCAGATCGGTGGCGGCGGATCTGTATATGTGCACCGCCCGAGCCGAAATTGCCGCTGCCGTTCGCCCTGTGCGGTAACAATCAGAGAGCCAGATCGGTGGCGGCTTGACATAAAGACAAACAGCAATTTCCTAACACTTATGCGGGAGAACATCCCGTTCCTCTCGCTCGTAACGCGTCCCACGGCTGTGACAACCTCGCGAGGCACTTGTATAGATCTCGTCTTTGAGAATCAAGCATTGGTGTACCAAGTCGAACATATATCAGTCTATTTCTCCGACCACAAAGCTTCCTTCATGACTGTCAAGAACTGTTAGTGGAGTCTTTGTTAAAGGAATACGTGTGAAAAATAAAAAAAAAATTCTGTGATAGCGCATACATGTGTTGCTCGATTTCTTTGCCTCAATCTATCGAAAAGGTGAAACAGCTTATTTGCTGCGCTCAAATTTCGCATTAGGAAGTAACGTAATCGTCGGTAATTTTTTTTAAATATAGCTTGCAACGTTCAGGCGTCAATAGGAAAGTTGTGGAGCTCCACAAATATTGCCCAACCCAGCCACTTCCAACGAGATAGACTTAGAGTGGCCGTTTTTATTCGGGAAAAACGAAAGCCCGCGGTGTTTAAAAAATACCACGTGACAGCGCGCTCTGTGCGCCCGAATGCGCCGCGATTACAGCGCTCTCATGAGTGATTTGTAAAAAACACCCTCGCTTCGCGCCTTTCGAGATGCCCACGACAGAGCTTCGCGTAGTGCTTGGTTCCGAGATAAATGCCAGTGGGTTCGGGCGGCAGTTCAGCACGGCTCCCGTTTCTGCGGCGATAATTGCACTCTCATGCTAGCAGAATGCATGCGGAGGAAGAATGACAAGCTCATGCGTTCGAATTTGGGTGCAACCCCAACAACCAAACACGCAATATAACAAGCTTGATAACGCCGTGTGAATTATGCTGGTTGTAAGAAAATGAAGAATTGTAAACTGACACAGAGGGTTGCTTTTTAGCTCCCTGTCCGTTCCTCGTCGGCAGAGAATTTGTAATTTCATATTACTTACTTTGCCTTATCCACGTCGTACAAAAGTTTCACACAGAGGGCTCTTTTCATGGATAACGGTTGCAGAGATTTATTCGCTGTGATGTCTGACTAAAGAATTTGTTCAAACAAGTCGCCCTCTGCTATAATGCAGTATTGGCGGCTTTCGAGCACGTCCGATGTAGCTTTTTTGATGGCGCAAGACGGTATCTCGCTGCGGGTCTCAGCAATCGCTGCCTTTAGCGCTTCTGGTGTAGTTGTAGGTTTGCGGTACACTCTTTCACATGTGCCCACAAGAAGAAGACAAGAGGTGTCAAGTCCGGTGACCTTGCAGGTCATGCCACTGGTCCATGCCGCCCGACCCACTGGCGCTTGAAGACTTCGTCAAGCCAGGCTCGAGCAAGGCGGCTGCTATGAGCTGGTGCACCGTCTTGCTGATACCAAGTTCGCTTTAAAAACGCAAGAGGGAGATCACAGCGAAAATCTTCGTCCGGGCCTTCCAAGATGTCGTTCACGTACCGCTGAGCAGACAGCATGTGGTAAAAAAAATATGGGGGCCAATTATTCTTCCGTCAAAGGTACCGCACCACACACTGAATGACCATTGGTACGGGTCTGCGCCACCCAATGCGAGTTAGTATCGCTCCAGTAATGCGCATTATGAATGTTGACTTGAGAATTTTTGGAGAAGGTTGCCTCATCTGTCCAGAGCACTTTGTGGACAAAATACGGTATTTCGTCACTGTTCACGAGTATCCGATCGGAGAAATCAAGCCGTCATTGAAAGTCTCTTTCTTGCAGCTTTTGATGCAGTTGTAGGTGATGCGGATGCATTTCATGCAGCCTTGCTAACTCTTGACACTGAAGACTTTGAAATGCCGACCTCACCACTCACATCACGCACGCTGGGTAGAGGGTTTGCAGTCGTGAAAGCCAAATGTCTCCTTCAGCCTCTTCACTGATGGTTCCCTTTCTGTGCCGCGACTTCTTGAAGCTATCTGTTTCTTTCAGCGTCAAATAACTCATAATTTTGCTCGCGCTATGTCTTCCCCCACATTGCCCATTTCGGTATACCTTGGCAGCTTTCCTCTTGTCGCCCCGTGCCGCTCCCAAGGCTAAGACCATGTTCGTCTTCTGCTCGCTTGAGTACGACATGCTTTAGGCGCTGCAAACAAATTCGAAACGGTTGCGCGGCACGACAGTAATAGACAGTCGGGCTCGCATGCATCTAGCCGCTGGCACAGCTTGGAAGAAAAGCGGTATTGTAACAAATTATGCTCTCCCTCGCACAGGTTCCAGATGTATGATGCATGGTTTGTGTGTATTTCTTCTATTCCGCATCGACATGAACGGTGGAAAAAAAATTGTTCTCGTCATATCGGAATAAACAGCTGATGACGGCGCTTTCTTCGGCGACAGGCGCGAGCGGCTGCTACGAAGCGCTTTTCCGGAGCGCCGTCGCCAGCAAAGGTTGAAGCCCTTTCTCGTAAGTGAAGGGAAGGCGCGGCGCTGGTGATGTTTTTACAAATCACTCATGAGAGCGCTGTAATCGCGGCGCATTCGGGCGCACAGAGCGCGCTGTCACGTGGTATTTTTTCAACTCTGCTGGCTTTCGTTTTTTCCGAATAAAAACGGCCACGCCTAAGTCTATCTCGTTGGAAGTACCTGGATTGGGCAATATTTCTGAAGTCCCACAACCTTCCTATTGACACCTGAACATCTCAAGCTATATTTAAACAGTTAATTAATTTATCTCAGCTAATTACTCAAAAAAAAGGAGAGCAAGAGAATGGTACTGTAAGTTTAGATAAACGCTAACAACATCCACGCGATTTCTGTTCTGAAAAACGCATACTTCTTTTTTCAAAATCTTGGTCCAAGTTGGCCGGGACACCCTGTATATATATATATATATATATATATATATATATATATATATATATATATATACGTGTCAATAAAGAAGTTAAAAGTCAGCGCTTGTGCGTTCCTGACGCCTTGCTTTCGACCCGCTGTTTCGCCCTAAGCGTTGCAGCCTTTAAATCATCGGCATAAGTGCGAAAGATCGCTCCCAGTTGCAGAGAAGCATAACGCGTCCAGGCAGGCCTTGCTATTTGTCGAACTAGGCATGATGAACGCTCTGTACAAATCACAGCTGGGTCTCATCCGACCACCCAGCGTGAGCGCCACAGACATCCGCATACCACAGTTAGTAGACAAGGTGTAACCTTCTAAACATTTGTTTTATCGTTGCCCAGTAGTTAAAGAAATCTTTTTTCATAAGGCCAAAGTAGCAGGATATGTCATCTTCTGATCGGTCATATGTGACAGTGAATTCTGCCTTTTCGATACATTTATTTAGATATCTCATGGGTTGTCCATACTCTCGCTGTCCTTGTGAAACATGGTTGCGTCTCTTGTTTTGCATTGTAAGCATAACCTCTATTGCTTCCATTTTTCTGCTTTTTCACTGAATAATTTCGGCTGATATTCAGCCATTTTTCTGTGACGTTGCCCTCGTGTGACTGTGGCAACGTTAGTAATTATGTTTTAAGAAAGTGGTTGCGCGGGACCCGCCCTGTATCCTGTCCCGAGAGCGGCGTATATCGATGGTTCGAACACACTCACTGCGCACAGTTTACAACTCTCGTGACTAGTAATAATATATGCGCAACATTTCGGGTTCGACTTTTACGTTGTTGTATATACCCAATGACATCATCATTATCAACCAATACGTGATGGAGCAAATAAATGAAGCATACATTTTTTCTTTTTTTTTTCGAATAAGCATGAGCAATGCGGGCTTTTGCGTTGTCGATGAAAGCATTGCGCCTTCTATATTATGACATTTAGTTACGACGGCTGAAGACTTATAGAAGCAACGCGACAGTCAATTACAACGTGAATGAAAAAAGAAATTATGCATCTCTATAGTGCACAGTATATCTATAGTTACAGTGCATCCATAAATTACGCATCTCTATAGTGCACCGCTATCTGAGGATAACCGCGCGCCCTGAACTGACGTCTCCCTTCCGCATTCCTGGTAGATGTGCGAGAGTTCAGTTTAGGTGCGTAGACACTTTGGCATCGGTGCACAAGTTGCGTTAAACGAAGCCATACAAAGTTTCTTTGAACTTCGGTGTTAGAGGACGGCTATAAGGCGCAGCTCCCCCCCCCCCCCCCCCCAATCCGAATGCCCGGAGAAGACTCTTCGGTCCGTGGATTACCTTCCCTCAAAGCCGTCGCGTTGTTTACAGAGCTCGCTTTATCGCATCTATAAAGCTCGCTTTATAGGAAGCACACTGAGTTGCACGCGGACGGCCCGCTGCAAGCCATCGCCACCCGAGGTGCCCAGTGCAGTATTGCGTACTACATACTTTGATGCTTTCCTTTCACTGATGTTCAAGTCAACAATACCCATTCTCCCATAAAAGAGAACCTGCAAGTGGTAGCCTCGATTCCGAGTGATGAGTATTCAAAAAAAAAAAAAAAAGAGGGACGACTAAAAGAAAGTGTGCATCAATTAGGACTCCTTCGAAATTCCTCATCGACTCACAAAGGCGTTTCACCGCTCGCACAATATCCGTGCTAATGACGCAATAAAAACTTAGGATTTACCCGCTGTTGTCTCGGCTTAATGCGTTCCGTGAGAGCAACAACATAAGCAAGATGTGTTATAAGCATTTCTAACCTTGTTTGTTGTCCTCGTTCGAAAACATCGCCGCTGCCTCTCCGGATGGGGTCCTGGGAGTTCGTGGACGCCGGTGCGTTCGCCGAAGGCCGGGCAGCGAGTTTGGACAATCCGACGGACAGGATCACACGCACTGAACCGAGAACAGATCCGTGGTCTGGTTCGCTCGGCGTGGGCAACGGACGACAGGTGACGAAGGCGAGGTGCTGCAGCTGCTCGCACGGCGCGGGTTCGGCGCAGGTCGTCGCGATAATCGGTCCTCAGAGGCTTCGCGTGCGCAGGCCTCGGGCATTGAGTGCGCGTTCTTCTTCTTCTCGACGATTACCAGGCGCGTGGCAGGCGTATCGATGACCATAGGGACGCATCGATTGACAAAGTCGGCACGCACTTGCGCCTACCACAAATCCGAGTTGTATTGGCCATGCATTGCGCCAAAAGAGGCTGTCTGTTTATCTTTACACATCCCTGTATTATCGCAACTTTAAGTGTGCGCATTCAAAGTACCCTGACACTCTATGGGGTCACTTTCGCAAAATTAAAGTAATTACCCCTTGATTACGTCGTTGGAAGCTCGCCTTAAACACGCGCAAGTTTTGGGGTAATGTGGTATAGCCTTCCTATTTTGTCCATACTGTGAACAATATACTTTTTTTTTTATTATTCTGCCGCCTTCCCCATCTTTACGGGAAAAAAACATTGTATGATAATGCCGCTTAAAGGGACTGACAAATGGCCAGATTGTGTTGTGAAACGTTGATGGAAATAAAATTAGCATGATTTATAGTAATAGAATGCATCACGCTGTTCGCGATTTACGTCGGAATTACAATTTTAAATTGGCAAAAAAATGTCTCAAACCAGCAAGTGGCGAGACCTGGCAGTGAAAGCTTGGTACTTCGGATGAATTCAATGAGATTACTGTACCGAAGTCGACTGTTATTAAGTACATCATAATTATCGCTTAAAACGGCAATTGCTATATTATTATACACTCGCGCATCATTCTATGCTTCGGAAATCAAAAATGCACGCGTGGCTACGGTGACACGCTGAACTGTGTGTCACATGTAAAGGCGTCGTTTCGTTTTTGACCCGATTGGCTTTGTTTTGACTGGGTAAATGCCAAAGCAGTTGGACAGGAAACGACGAAAACACGTAGCTATTATCACAGAAATCATTTAAGAATTCGGAAAACATGAATCGCAGGAGCATCGACTTGATAAACAAAATCATACTTTGTTACAGCTACAGCCACACTTGTCGTATGCCTCCCACTAATGCCGGCGCATAGTCGCTATCTCGCTCACTTATAACCGCAGAAGAGTACTCGTATTGCTCGAAACACTTATAACCGTTTTCAGCGTGCTTAAATCCTCACTTAAGATCGAGAAATTCTCATAAAACATGTTGCACGGCATTTTCCGCCTTATCATTTTACGATTAGGCACTGTTGTGATCGGCCGTTCGCCCCGCGACCCCCTTCGGTCACGGTTCGCATGATTATGGGGAACGGCCTCGTCAAAATGGTTCTCGACACGGATGAATTATGACCAGCGCGGGAATACCTCGTTCAGGAGAGGTTTGAGGAATTAGCAATGATACGGCTGTCACCTGCCCGCAGCACAAATTGGCGTGTCCAAGCCGGAGACGCGGTCAGTGCGATGATCCGGCCATTGCCAGGTGTCAGAGTACGATCGGAGTCAGCGAAAAGGGCAACATACGTCCGGACTGGTGGGACCTGATGTCATCAGTCTCCTGACATCGGATTGGTGGGACCTGTCATCGGCCTCCAGACACCGGATTGGGGGAAGCGGCTAAACAATGATCACGCAAGGCATAAAAGGAGCTACGGACGGCTGCTGTGATGGGCGACTACAACTTCATGATCAACTTTTCAGTTTTCTGTACATATGTAAATATAAACGTGTTTGTCAAACGTCCTGAACATCGGACCCAGCCTCACGTTCACTTACCCCTCCGAATGGAAAGAGGATCCCACGTCTTCGAACCCCGAGTCACAACATCGGATGGCAGCGGCGGGATAGTCTGCGCAACGCTTCGACTTCGGCATGGTGAGTGTACGACCTTTTCTCCTTGAGAGTTGCCAGGCTTAACGTAGTTGTTCCTCGTAACAATAAGGATGTAGGAAGCCTTGTTGAAAGATACCTTGCTTCAACACCTAATTCCTTGAGAAACTTGTCGGCAAAAGACAGGTACACATTGATTGGAGGAAGTTGCGCAGAACGGACCTAAACGCGATATGCGGGGAATTGGGGATTGATTGTGGGAAGCAGCCAGGGAAGGCGGAGGTCATCGATGTGATAGAGGCAAGCGGCAAAGATGACGAGGAGATCGTGGAGGCTTGGGAGCAGTGGCGTAGCTAGGTCGTCTGGCACACGGGGCCCATATGTCTTCTGTCACCCCCCCCCCCCCCCCCCCCCTGATGTAGTCGACGAAGGTGAGGATATCGACAATTTCCGGGTTTCAGCACCAGTACAGCCGCCTTGGATACCGTGCAGGTTCCCCGGGTCCCCCTCTCCTTCGCATTCTTTCCCAGAGATCGCGAATGCAGCAAATATACACGCTGTTTTTCCTGCGCCAAATAACACAGGGTGCTGCACTGATAACGTGTGATAAGCCCATGTGCACATCTTCTGTCAGACTGTAAAGCTTGGCAGCCAATACAAATGCGGCATCGTGGAAAACATGACTCACGTCACAAGTAACAAAAAATATCTTTATAATAAAGTTTTAATTGCCAATTTTAGCGGCAACATTGCATTTGCAAAATTGAAGCCCGACATTCATATCTTGCCCAACGACAACTTCACAAAAATCGTCGTAGGTACTATGGCACGCAGTATTTTGTCTGTGGGCAGCCCTGAACGAAAACGAAAATTAAATTGTTTGTCAGTGACGCTGATCTGCCCACCCTATTAGAAAACGCTACCTGCCTCCCCGCTGCGCGGGCGCCAATCCTATGACAATTACGAGTTCTCTTCATTCTGATCAATAAAGCCTTGTTTTCATTTGCTGCTATACGGACAAACGTGATTATCCGAGCTGCGGTACCACTGCAAGATTGGCAACAGAATAGAGCACGCTTCGCGTCGATTCAATTGGCGTCACCATAAAAAAGAAAGAAAAGGCCGCGATGAAGCCCGTGCCAGCGAAAGCTTGCACTACTGTTGGTCGGCACTCGCAATGGAGAGGATTAAGTGATCAACGTCACTGGTCCACTATTTCATATTTCTTTCGCTGCTGCCATATACTGGGCGCCGCCCGCAATGCCAAAGTACTGTAGGTTGTAGCACCCAAAACGATTTTGTTTAAGAAGTTTTTGTTCAGTTAATAATACGACTTTGAGTCCTCAATTCTCGAATTGAAGTGCTTCCTCTATAAGTACTAATTACGGGATTATTAAGGATATGGTTATTACTTATCTGCGATATTTTTCGCGCTACCGAGTTCCTAGTAATCACAAAAAGGCATAACTTCATAGAATCTCGATCGAGAAATATCCTTACAAAATTCACCTTTTTTTTTATAAAGCTCTGTGCAGCTGATACAGACACTGTACTTGTGACATGAAGTCACACAACAACAACAGTTTTCTGAAACTTTCGAGGGTAAGAAGGAAAGCGTGAAACATAACGGCAGGTTTCGCAGCGGCTTCTCGGAGCGAGCGGGAGAGGGGAAGTACAAGCGAGCCGGACATCGCGGCGGGCCCGCGACTACAGCCTGTCGAGTCATACGCCGCCAAACTCTTCGGATGAACCGAGTCTGAAGACTATCCAGAAAATCCCATTCGCGACTTTTGACGGCCCCACTTATGCAACGTCGCTCTCAACGAACGCTTCGCCGTAAACGCGAGCGCCGGGCGCGCTGGTTGAACGCCCTGTTGCTGGTGTCTTTGTTCGTCTTCGCTGCGCGTTCTGAACGGAAGAGGGACCCAAGAACCAAGAACCCAACGCCTTACAACGCCTCACTGTGTGTTTAGCGACTCCTGCTCCCAGCATGAACGCACAGCACACGTGGCACAGCACGAGCGCACCCCACATGAAACGTTCCGCTAAGGCGAGTAGTTTAGCGACCATTTCGCGAATTGAATTTTTTAGCCCGCACATTCGTGCAATTATTTCGCGGGGTGTTGATAGAGCTGCAGCTGACAATTCTGCGGCGCAACGCATCGGGTGCATGAGCTCGGGCTTCTGGATACCGGAGCATTCTTTGCAATTTGCGCCCAGTCAAGCCGGCGGAAAGAGGGGTGTCTTCAGGCGTATATATAGTTTGAGCAGTGCTCCTCTATGGCTGCCTTTCTGGCGCTCGCTGGTTCTGACCTCGGGATTAATTAAGAGAGAGGGAGGATTACCTGGCCTATCTCGGAGGGGGTTTGGGCGCTTGCATTGTCGCTGCACGGGCTTGGTCACTAAAATGTCAGTTCCGAGTATACGACCTGCAGCCAATCCTCCCTCCAAGATGGCCATTGGACGTGACCCTCCCGGCGAGCCCGGGACTTGGAGCCGGAGCTGAGCCTGCTGAGTGGGCAAGGCTTCTTCAAGGGACACTGATGAGCTGACCCCTTGCGAGCCCTCTTGCTGGCGGTGGACGGGCGGCTGTTGTGATCGGCCATTCGACCCGCAACACCCTTCGGTCACGGTTCGCACGATTATGGGGAAGGGGCCGACGGCCTTGTCAAAATGGTTCTCGACACGGATGAATTATGACCAGCTAGCGCGGGAATACCTCGTTCAGGAGAGGTTTGAGCAATTAGTAATGATACGGATGTCACCTGTCAGCAGCACAAATTGGCGTGTCCAAGCCGGAGACGCGGTCAGTGCGATGATCCGGCCATTGCCAGGTGTCAGAGTACGATCGGAGTCAGCGAAAAGGGCAACATACCTCCGGACTGGTGGGACCTGATGTCATCGGTCTACTGACACCGGATTGGTGGGACCTGTCATCGGCCTCCTGACACCGGATTGAGGGAAGTGACTGAACAATGATCACGCAAGGCATAAAAGGAGTTACGGACGTCTGCTGAGATAGGCGACTATAACATCATCACCAACTTTTCTGTATTTCTTTTTGCATTTTCTTGTACATATGTAAATATAAACGTGCTTGTCAAACGGCCTGATTATCGGACCCAGGCTCTCTTTCTCTTACCCCTCCGAAAGGAAAGAGGATCCCACGTCTTCGAACCCCGAGTCGCAACAGCACTCTGACCGGTAAGCTTTCCATTGCACAAAAAAAAAAAAAAAAAAAAAAAAAATTAAATAAATGGTACCATGACAATTGGTTGTCAGTCCTTTGAGGAAATTTGAAGCGATTTTTTCACTTCATGTCATTTGTTTTCTCGGAGCCTCATCTTTTGAGAAATGTCACAGAGATGATCGTTCAGACGATGAAAAATTTGCAAGGGTGTTTTTGATATCACGGAGGCCATGAGCAGACTACAGACAAGTCCTATAAGTCTTATAGTCGCTGAACTTTTCTTCCCATTTTTTATTTCTCGCATTCGTGATTGCTACAGATACAGGTGTACCAACACCCACTGTACAAAGATACTGGGGCGATTCTACACTAGTACCACGACCTACTGAAGCAGTAGGTCGTGCTAGTACTAGGAGTAGCCAGAAAAATTGGCCGTTTACTGGCTGGATCTGGCCACCATGGTAAATCTGTCAGTCACGTGCACGTTGCTTTATTGGCGGGTAGCTTTGTTTTCGCGGAACGACGCATTGTCGGTGTTCGTTGACAATAACATACCATGTTCATCTATGTGGAGTACGAACATTCCCTCAAGGCCATCGTAGTCGAACACACGCGTGTTCGCTGCTCTCCTACGGAGTCTTTTAGTCCGGAGGACACGAATGACTTCAATCGTGCCAGGACCTACTACGTTCGATCGTGCCACAAGGACAGAATCTATGAAGCAGTCAAAATCATCCACATGACCGGTAAGCCGTCGGATGTACCTTCTGGCGTAGATGCCTCCCTTATAATTGGTTCAGCGAGCTTGAGCGGTATGAGCTGGAGCGTTGGCGTCTCGACCGCAGCGGTACCAGTTGCAGTTGAAAAAGCAGACAGTTCGCAGAAGCACAACTTGACGGCTGGTATCAGATTGCGGGTGTTTTGAATGAACGGTGTGATGAAGCCGCCGTATGTTTTCCAAAGCTGAATGAGAAGGGCAGTCTTAGCCGTACGTGCTACGTTACGTGTGACAGAGAGGTCAACATTGTTTACAAACAGATCTTTGTCCGAGCTCTCGGCGCTGGCAGCACGTTGTCATGTCGATGCAAAGAATGGAAACAAAAACAACATAGATTTACAAGAATGAAAAGAAAGAAATTAGGAGGGTACCCTGCTATTGAGGCTCGAGCTGGTTGCCTAAGGACAAAAACACACCGGAGCAAATATTCGCAACTAGATGAGGCATGTGTATGCTGCAGCAAAAATCCGGAAACCACTCAGCACATCCTAATGTAATGCGAAGGGACTCACCCAGTGAAACCCATGGGTAACGTACAACTTCCAGAGGAGCTTCGATTTAAAGTGGATGGAAGCATCCACCGGTCAGCAGTCGAGATAAGCAAGATACGTTTAGAATATTGGTGGAGGAAAAGCAGGGCAGGGCTCTTTTACAGGCATATGTAGCAGCACAAGGTAGACAGAGAAGACAGAGACAGTAAAAGGAAAACGATTAAAAAGATGTGTACAAAAATACTAGAATGAAAAGCATGTATAGCGTACCTGAGTAACTCAAGCAGACCAGGTGATTATGTTTCACAGCCCCGTTTCAAAGAAGATATCAGTTGTAAAGGTTTGGCCAGATGCTTTGCTTCCAAGTCAATGCTTTCACAGCGAAATTTGGAGCCTTAACGTCAATATTTTTTTAACACTGGAACTTTTTCATCCCCGGCAGTTGGGAAGTACTATTTCCTGGTTATGCTGCATGAATTGTTGCCAGATCGTAGGGTTGAAGTGTTCTGGTGCAGTGGTTCATTTCACCCTTAAGTGGAGAAGGGATTAGCACACGAAGGAGGGATGCCGAACAGTTCAGAGTGCTACTTTCTGGGTGGCGATTCAGCAGAATCAGCTTTGCCCTACAGTCAAGTGATCAGCTGCCTGGCAGCATCAAGTACATCTACTCATGGTTACCGGCAATGATTACTTTCTAAGGCTGTACCATATGTACATGAACATGCACAATATGTATGTGTGCTGTAACAATCAGAATGAGTCTTAAGAAATGTAGCCAGAGTGCCCTCCAGCGGCAAACTGGTGGTGCCAGTTCACAATGTTGCGAAAGCAAAACAATGATTCTTTTCTTTTCTTTCCCCCAATTAGAATTGCAATTATTCCTTGAATATACAGTTGCATCCTCTTTATTTTTCGAGCCCATTACAAGTTGTGAGACGTGACATTTAGTTTGCACAATTAAGTCAGCGACAAAGCTCGTGAAAAGCCGTGGACCATCTGTGTTGCTGACTCCTGTTGAAATAGCTTAGTTAATGTAGCTTGAATGTAGCTACATGCATGTCATGGAGGTATCATTAACTTCGCATCATTTGCTGTGCAAGTTAATTACTGTGTTGTCCCAGCCAGTTTACCAGGAGCACACCTTCACTGTGTGGTAATACTTTGTGGTGCACACAAACATGCATTTAGTATTTTTTCTATGTAATAATGTTGTCATGATTACTGCAGTTTCAACAGATCTGATGTCTTCATTGAACTCAAACTTGCCGGTATCAAAGTCAAGGTATCTTGTTGCAGTTGTGTGTTCATAATATCTGGTGGGTACAGTCATTATAAGCCTGAGAATTGTGCACCATGAAAGTGCGCAGCCATGAAAACGTATACCTGCACAGTATTATCATTGACATAAACACATGCCAGTTGAGACAAAATTGTCTAGATCTACATGCGAAAACTAGACCATCACTCGAAGACATGTACAGAAAATATAGTAATGCAATTCACAATGATAAAATGCCTGATTTGCATCATCAATGTTGCAGACATTGTCTGAAAATGTGCAAATAAGTGCTCTAGTGGACTACTCATTACGAAAAGGACGGCAATGCACTAGATTCATCAACACTGGTGTGTACAAACTTTTTTTTTCATTTAGCTGTAATCGGCACTCTGCATTTTGTGGGTCTGCTTTTTATGTAGAGAATCAAAATTGCTTTTTTTTATATAGCTGGCATGCACAGTGTGCACTGTGCTTATGCACAGCTGTTACAAAAGAAAGGTTTATGTGAAAAGAAAGCCAGTGTTGTGCACAAAATCTAGCTTCGATGGCAAGATCATCAGAGGGTCACATAGTTGAGTTGCCCATGGCATGGATGAAATGTCAATCTGTGTGCTTGCACAAATAGTGACTCCTATATTTTCCAAAAGAAACCACCTATGCCTTGGTCAGAGCAAGATGGTTTTTCTTTTCCTGATCACTCTCTCTCTTTATTTTTTTGTGACGAACAAGAAAACAACAATGAATGCTCCCTCCTTCTTGCAAACAGCACTTTTGTCGGCATCTCTTTCTTGCTGATTTTGATAAGTCTTTCCGAGATGGGTACACTTATGGCAGTTGCACAGGATGAACCCACCTCCCAGACTGCACAACTTTAAGTTCTGGGAAGCTATCCTGGCTTCGAGTGAGACCAGCTTTGAGGTCTTCAGTAGCCTAGGAAGCAACTTCAACAAAGCACTGGGTTTAAAGCACTGGGTTTTTGCATCCACCTTTACTTGCCCTATGGAAATAAGCAGTCAGCTGCTTGCCTTAAACCGAATTTTTGTTTATTGTAGTTTTGCCATTATTTCTTGATTTAAAAAATACATATTACCTACTATTTACTGCATGTGCTTTACAATATTCATATATTTTGCCTTCAGTAGTCTCCTGGAGGTTTTAAAGGCGAAGCTTTTCTTTGCGAACTTTGCTGAGTTTTGTGACCGTGTGCGCTACGGCCTGGCTGTTTCCTTGTTGAATAGGCCAACCAATCGCAGTTGAACATGTGCACTGATGGGTTCCTTGCAGCACCATCAGATGACGCTCGCCTCCACGCCAGCAGCGACCATGCAGAGCAAGGAAAAAGAAGGAACTAGAAAGCTTGCCGCATCCGCGACAGCACAGTAATAAGAAAGCAAACACTTCTTGCAGATAGAAGAGATTCAAAATGCACTACGTACGTATGCTGCCTCTGAAACCATGATGCATTCAATGCATCCGTTGTACTTGCTAGTAGGCAGCAACTCTACTTAAAGGGCCCCTCACCAGGCCCCATAGCAAATTTTGGTTATGCACTGGAAGTTGTTACGTGCCCTCTAGGGAGTGTTCTGCTGCAAAAATTTTTCAAATTGGCTCATTAATCGCCGAAATAGAAATATTTCAGTACCGCGAACTCATGATTTCAGCAGGCAGCCTCCACTGCCAAGCAACACGCTCTCTCCACTCGCTCCGTCTAGCCTCCACAAGCAAAATTCCTTCCCTGCGTTCTTCCATACCAGACCTCGAGGATCGCATGATGCATACGGCACAGTGAAGGCATACACCTTAATTTTTTTTTCTCCTCGCTTTCTTCTTTTCTTTCTTTTTTTGTCGGTGCTATGCACTTCCACTGACGGCGTCGAGCGCAAGCTGTTGTCTCCTTTGTGCAGCGCACGATTTTGTGCGTTGTGCATAAGGAAACATGACTAGCTGCATAATTCAGTGCTATGCGAATACTGAGGCAGAACAAGCGGATCGCAGAACATCTTCACACACTGGAACACGGTAGAAAATGGCAGAGTTTCGGTACCTGCGCACATGACCGCACGTCCTGTGGAACAAGCAGACGAAGCGGAAGTACATCTCTCTTGCTTCGGTGCGAAGTAAAGCAAAAAACACGCAGACATTCTGTTTGTGTGTTCTATTATTTCTCTAAACTTTAATTCGTCAATTCAAGCAACAGATCGCACAGATAATTGCTGCAGGTCCAGCTAATTGGACCTGCAGCAATTTTTTTCTTACTTTAGAACTGCGAAATTATCTAACAAAATGCATTGGGCGGGGCTACATTTATTGCAGTTCATCAAGATCAAACTACTATGCAGCATTTAAAAATTACGGAGCTGTATAGAGAGCATGTTAATGCAAATACCCATTAAGATAGCAAGAACTGTCAGATCTTTCTGTTATTTGTGTGCCGTAACCTTAGTGTAACGTAACCCATATCTATTGCGATGCTCGGTTACTTGAGGGGCATGGCCTAGCCTTTCACTCAGAAAAACTGAGTGAAAGGGCCCGAGCTTCCTCCGACGTTTTCCAGGAAGGGCTGAGCCCCTTCCCGAGCGATGCCGAAGCCCCCCCCCCTCCCCCTATAGCTTTGTCACCCACATCATTCGAGGTTTTTTCTGATTTTCCGTCACCTTTTCACTTGAAATTTTACTGGAGCTAACATCTTACTGCATCATTGTTGCCGCCAACGCGCACGGCTTTTAATTCATACTTTTGCTTTATTTCTGCAAATCCTGTAATAGGAGGACACGCGAATTAGAAGCACTAGCGGCGGCTGCCTCATCTGTATTTTCTCACTTCAAGATTGTTTTAAATTTCCACTGTAAACACCATGCACATACACAATCTATATAAATATACACACAGGACAAATTTTATTATATTTTTGAAGGAGATGGAGGTAGCCAATTAAAAATTATTTCTAAAGGTTTGGATAGCCTATGCCTAGGAATATGAATATGTTGCTGTGCGTTCACCACGCTTCAAATTGCTTTGCATGCTTTTTTGACCGTGAAAAATACCTATAGACTTCACTGCCCCCTACAGCAGAGTCTTTTATCAACGGCATGGGAAATGCACGTAAATGTTGCGTGTCCCAGTGTTGCTTCTCTTTCCAGTAAGCAATGCTAAGGACTCATGAGTAAAAAATAACACTTCTAATCATTTACAACATTTATTGAGGATGGAAACATCGTCACTAGCATGTAATGGTCATAAATATATACAGGGTGTCCCAATTAACCATCATGCACCAAAATTTATAAAAAGAGCAAGGCGTTACTTGAAGAAAACCTAGTGCATATTTTTTACAGTACAGTAGAGTAGCTGGCAGTAATTATTTCGTAACTGATATTTAATTAGGTAATTGTAATTAATTATCTAACTCGAGACATACTATCCTAATTATCAAAGTGTCAATGAGGCATTTGAAAGCACAGCCAAGGGGCATCTAACTGCGGTATTTTCAGCGACATACTAATTGCATACAATTTTTTTTCCGACTGATAAATAAACCTAGCGAAATATGGAGATACCATGTGACTGCGCTCCCACCGGGGTCTAAAGCAGTGCCCTTGAACAGGCTCCCTCTGAGTTATCCAGAACGAAATAAAGGAAATAAAGAAAATCATTGTGATCAAGCTAGTGCCTTATTCACCACGCCCTGGCTGAAGTAACACATCGCGTTTGGTGTTAGTTGGAAACAAGCTGTGATAGCGGTTGTCTTAGCGTAGGTAAAGTGCACAGATGTTTTTTTTTTCCCCAGAACCTATCAGCACAAAAGCAAATTGACAACTTCAATACAAAGGTTTAAAGGTGCGTTTTGTTTCATCCCGATCACCATGTCTTTCTCTAATGAGCAGAAGGTAAACATGATCCTTGCCTTGGGATGTGCAATTGGTAACAAGAGGAAAGCCGCAAATACATATCAGTCATGGAAGTGTGTCGGTAGATGAAACGCATCGTCTATCATCAGAAATTATGAAAACTGAGACAAACCGGCAGCGTCAAGAAGCAGTGGCGGAGGACTCCATCTTTGAGTTCTAGCCTACGCACGCATGTTCTAGCATTTACAGCCTCAAACCCTCATGCTAGCGTGTGGGACATGGCCGCCCAGGTACCAGTTTCCAAGTCATCAGTTTGGAGGATTTTAAATGATGGCCTTTCACTCGTACCACCTTAACCAGCACCAATGCTTGGAAGATATTGATTTGTAGAATCGTCTAGATTTCTCTTATTGGGTCCTCACAAAAGCTGATGAGTCACCGGACTTTTTGAGCAACCTCATGTGCACAGATGAAGCCAATTTTTCACAGAAACACCTAGGTAAATTTGTCTAATGCATATTATTGGACAGACTTCAATCCCCACTGGGTAAATGCAATCGGCACCAGTACCAGTGGTCGCTCAATGTGTGGTTCAGAATTTACACTGATGCTATAATGGGTCCCATCTTCTTCGATCATACACAGAATGGACAGCTTTGTGTGAACGAAATCCTTGAAAGAGTGGTGGATGAGTTTCTAAGCAAAGTCCTGCTGTCATGTCTTCCACTTCTGTGGCATCAGCAAGACGGGGCACCTGCACACAGCAGCAGCCAAGCACGAAACGAGCTGGATGCGACTTTTCATGCACAGCAGATTGGAAGGCACAGGCCTGTAAATTGAAGTAAGGTAGTTGTTGGGCTAGTCGGTTTATGGATTCAGCAAAATTTTAAACTGCACGAGAAAGACGGGACATGAACAGAAACATAGACGCACACACTGAGCACTTAGTGTGTGCATCTATGTTTCTGTTCATGTCCCGCCTTCTTTGCGCAGTTTAAGATTTTGCTGAACCTGTAAATTGGCCGGCTAGGTCACCTGACCTCTCTCCACTTTATTTCTTTCTTTGGGGTTATGTGAAAGATCATGCTTACATGATCGAGATGGATGTCAGATTAGTTCAAGGCAAGGATAACAGATGTCGGCCGTAGAATTCCGGTGTCAGTCATCAAGAAAGCCACTGAAGATGTGATAAAGCAGATACAGTACTGTATAGATGCAAATAAAGACCTATTCGAACACATCCTTTAGGCAGCAGCTGGTGTTCAACGGAGCTTATGAATTCATAGATAATAAGGGCACACTGAAATCTGATGGTTCTTTTTTTTTGTGCAGACACCCTGATTGCCTATTCGGCACATTTAGAAGTGGGTTTCTTGAACGCATTGGCTTTGCCTTTTCTCTACACATCGGTCGCTTCACGGTCTGTTTGTATCGCTTTTATCTTTTGACGCAAACCTGTTTTTGCAGCTCATACACACTTTCATGAAAAATAAAACGGTCACTTTAATTTGGCTTTGGTCCGAAGCAAGTTTCTGGTGCAAGATATAGCTTGGCACGCGCTCTTTCATTTCATTTCATTTATTTTCACGTTAAAGGTCTGGAGGCTTTAATTTTTGCGACAATGTTAGAACAAATGTAAGTCTGCTCGCACCGCTTTCGATGCGGTGCGAGCAGAGCCGGGGTTTTGAAACATTCTATACCTATTACATCGCTTTTCACGTTTCGTGCGTAGTCAGAGTGGTACTTTGGCTGCTTTATCAAAGGCCTTTTGTTATTACTGTAGTCAGTTGGCCTTCAGAAATGGATCATAAGTGTAATGCAGAAATGAGAGGAAGGAATAGCTGCGAAGCCACGATACCTGCTGTTGGCGCTCCTTCCGTACCTTATCAAGGTGATGCGCTGTTACTTCGGGTTTGTGACAGGCAATGCAGTTGCTTTCATAAGCTTATTTGAAGGTGCTGCTTTATGATATGGGTGGGAGCGCACTCACATGTTATTTTTCATACTTCGTAAGGTTTCTATGCCAGTCGGAAAAAATTTTACGCAGTCAGTACGTCGCTGAAACACTGCAGTTAGATGTCATTTCGGGTGCCTACAAATGCCTGTTGGCACTTTGAAAATTAGGACAGTACCTCTCGAGTTAGATCATCAGCCTACTTTATGTCCACTGCAGGAATAAGGCCTCTCCCTGCAATCTCCAATTACCCCTGTCCTGCGTCAACCGATTCCAGCTGGCACCTGCGAATTCCTTAATTTCATCACCCCACCTAGTCTTCTGCCGGCCTCAACTGCGCTTCCCCTCTCTTGGCACCCATTCTGTAACCCTAATGGCCCACCAGTTATCTAACCTACGCATCACATGACCTGCCTAGTTCCATTTCTTTCTCTTAATGTCAATTAGAATATCAGCTATCGCTGTTTGCTCTCTGATCCACACCGCTCTCTTCCTGTTTCTTAACGTTACGCCTAACATTCTTGGTTCCATTACTCTTTGCGCGGTCCTTAACATGTTTTTGAGCTTCTTTGTTAGTCGCCATGTTTCTGCTCCATATGTTAGCACCAATAGAATGCATTGATTGTACACTTTTCTCTTCAATGATAGTGGTATGCTTCCATTCAGTATTTGACAATATCTGCCCTATGCACTCCAACGCATTTTTATTCTTCTGTAAATTTCCTTCTCAGGATCAGGGCCCCCTGTGAGCAATTGATCTAGGTAAACATACTCCTTTACAGACTCTAGAGGCTGACTAGCAATCTTGAAATCTTGTTCATTTGCCAGGCTATTGATCAATATATTTATCTTCTGCATATTAATCTTCAACCCCACTCTTATACTCTCTCGATGAAGGTCCTCAACCATTTGTTGTAACTCGTCTACAGCGTTGCTGAAGAGGACAATGCCATGATTTGTAAATCCAAGGTTGCTGAGATATTTGCGATTGATCCTTACTCCTAAGCTTTCCCAGTTTGATGGGTTGAATACTTCTTCCAAGCATGCAGTGAATAGCATTGGAGAGATTGTGTCTTCTTGTCTGACACCCTTTCTTCATAGGTATCTTCCTACTTTTCTTGTGGAGAATTAGGGTAGCTGCAGAATTTCTGTAGATACTTTCCAAGATATTTACGTAAGCGTCCTGTGCTCCTTGATTACCTAATGCCAGATCTCTACTGAATCAAATCGCGTTTCATAATCTACGAAGGCCATATAGAGAGGCTCATTGTACTCTGCAGATTTCTCGATTACCTGATTGATGACATGGATGCGATCCATTGTAGAGTATCCCTTCCTGAAACCTGCCTGTTCCCTTGATTGACTAAAGTCCAGTATTACCCATATTCTATTGCAGATTATCTTGGTGAATATTTTATATAATACTGGAAATAAGCTAATGGGCCTATAATTTTTCAATTCTTTAACGTCTTCCTTTTTGTGGATTAGTATAATGTTTGCATTCTTCCAGTTTTCTGGGACCCTTGATGTCGATAGACAGTTCGTATAAAGGGCCGCTAGTTTTTCAAGCATTGTCTCCTCCATCTTTGATTAAATCGACTGGTAGTCCATCTTCTCCTGCCGCTTTTCCCCATTTCATGTCTTACAAGGCCCTTCTAATTTCATCGCTAGTTATAGAAGGAGCCCCCGTAACTTGTTCATTACTTCTTCGAATGGAGGTATCGTGGCTGCTTTGGGTACTGTACAGGTCAGTATAGACTTCTTCCGCTGCTTTTACTATATCTTCCAGATTGCTGATGATATTACCATGCTTATCTTTCAGTGCATACATTTTAGTTTGTCCAATGCCAAGTTTACTTCTCACTGATTTCAGGTTCCATATATATTTTACTGCTTCCTCAGTCTTTCTCACATTATAATTTCGAATGTCCCTTATTTTCTCCTTGTTGATTAGTTTTGACAGTTCCGCGAATTCTATCTGATCACTTGAGTTGGACACTTTCATTCTTTGTTGTTTCTTTATTAGCTCCTTTGTTACTTGGGAGAGCTTACCTACTGGTTGCCTGCCTTACTTCCCACTTCAATTGCTGCTTCTGAAGCCAGCCTATTTATGGTTTTATACATTGCCCCCCATGTCATCTTCATCTCTCTGTTCTAAGGCTGCATATTTGTTTGCAAGTGCCAACCTGTATTGGTCCGCTTTTACCCTTACAACGACTAGGTTGGCCTGTTTCTTCTTGACCAATATTAATTTTTCTCTCTTGAAATTGAGGTGAATCCTATCCCTCACTAACCTATGATCACTGCACTTTACCCTACCTAACACTTCTACATCCTGCACCATGCTGGGATCGGCAGAAAGTATGAAATCAATTTCATTTCTTGTTTCATCGTTAGGGTTTTTCTAGGTCCACTTTTTATTGCTACTGTTGCTACGCTTCCTGAAGAAGGTGCTTATTATTCACAGTTTATCCCTTCGCTGTATTCTACTAGCATCTCTCCTAGAGTGTTCCTAAAATCCACGCTGTAGTTGCTAATTGCCTGTTCACCAGCTTGCTTTTTCCCCACTTTTGCATTGAAGTCGCCCATTACTGCAGTATTCTGAATTTGCACCTTTTGCGTCGCTAATTCAACATCTTCATAAAAATGGTCTATTTATTCATCTTCATGACTGGAGGTCGGAGCGTAGGTTTGTACTCTTTTGTTCTATACCTCCTATTCAGCTTTACTACGGCTACTTCTACCCTCTCATTAATGCTGTAGAATTTGTCAATGTTGCCCGCTATGTCCTTATGGATGAGGAATCCTACTCAGAGCTACTTTTTATCTTGTAGTCTTCTATAGCAGAGGATGCGGCCGTTAGCACTGTATAAGCCTCACCAGTTTTTCTAACCTCACTAAGGCCAATGATATACCAAACAATGCCTGATATTTCCTCAAAGAGTCCTGCTAGGCTAGCTTCACTCGAGAGGGTTTGGGTGTGAAACGTTGCAAAGGTCAGTTTCCATTGGCGGCCTGTCCGGGTCCAGAGAGTCTTAGCACCCTCTCCTGCCTTACAGGTCTGACCACCACCTTGGTCAGGTGCTCCGCAGCTGCTGGGGACTGAGGGTCATTGGTTAATCGAATGAGTCAATTGGGAAGGAGTGGCCGAATACTGTACCAGGGAGGCCGATTCCCGTTCTGGTGAGGGAGTGTCTTAATGAAGCTTAGTGGGTCTTCCAAATTTGGCTGTACCTGGATTAGTATAGCCCCACTTGCTCTTGGTTTTTTTACCAGTGTCAGGTGCCACTCCGAGCCTGGAGATGTAGTGTACTGGGGGAGGTGAATTTGAGTTTCCCACCATGATATCAATTCAGTTCAATTTAAAATGCATATAGAGGAAGTTTTCCTCCTCATATTCTTTTGCTAACTCCATATTTTTGTGAAAGTGTTCAGCATGCAAACGCTGACTTTCAGCCCCACACAGGTTTTGATATTACCCAGCTCAGAGCACCCACGAGTAGCAAAACACTGAACATGCATCCATAAGAACATGCTGCAGGAACCTTGAGGAATTCTGCAAAGGCAGACTTACCTTTAGCTGCTTGCTTCGCTGTCTCCATGGCTGTGCTAAAGCTGTTGATGAAGTCACTGTAGACGTAGGGTACGACTGGTGGCATGAGCATCTTGATTAAGAGCAGCTTTTTGAGAAATGTCTTGATAAATGCAATCATCATGGCTGAAGCAATTAGGAGAGCATTCATAAGGTCAGCGCATTGAAAGCTCAGAGGACAGACTGCATTCTACACCATAATTAGTTTTCTTTGCCACTAGAGGTTGTCGACGCCCAGGGACAGCTTGAGTAGATCGACCTGCATTGTTTGCCAGGTCTCAAATGTGTCAATTGAGTCAGGGACGGAAGTGCTGCGCCATCATGTGCAAAACCACCTGCCCGCACCCACATACACCAAAGTGCGACTTTCGGGAGGCACCCCTAAACGTTGCGCGGTGTGCATCTTTAGTGGCAAGTGCAGAGCGTTGTCCACAAGGCCAGTTTTATCCAATCCATTTTAGCGGCTTCCCCCCAGCAAAACAGAGCGTTTTGGCTCAGCAAATGCAATCCATTTCAGCGGTCGCTTCATAGAAAAAGCGTGCATTATTTGTGCGTTGTGGAAATTGGCTATTTTTGGCAACTCTTATGACTTGCTGGATCTATGGCTGCTGTCAAATGAGCAAAAGTATTTTCTCATTTTTCCGTTGCAGTATGCACAGCACTGACTTGGTCGTATACAAGGGGGGAAAAAACATTTTCTGTTTCCAGATCTATTCCGAAAACCATGAGGACACGGTCACCGAGTGATCAGGTCGCGCAAGCTTCCTATATATGCCGTAGTTTGAAAGAAAACGAAATGATTTTAATCGGATACACTGCTTGTTGCATTGTA
Source organism: Dermacentor andersoni (assembly GCF_023375885.2). Lineage (NCBI taxonomy): Eukaryota > Metazoa > Arthropoda > Arachnida > Ixodida > Ixodidae > Dermacentor > Dermacentor andersoni. Next base: position 203,978,397 of record NC_092815.1, read on the forward strand.
CACTGCCAAGCGATTTTTTAGTGCAAGTTCAGTGATACTCTGCACCTGCGAATGCTCAATGTGATGCGCTTTGTTTCGGTGTGCAGATGCATAACTCTTGAGGGACTATGCTGCACATTTGTGGTATAACAAAAATAGTGTGGAGTTCGCAACAATGTGCAAGAGTCTTTAGCGGTTCTCTCAAAGCGCCCTTGGGAGTTTTCCATGTCGCAGATGGGCGCGCAGCTTTTTGTTAGTGTTTTTTTTAGTCATCTGTAACTTGATCTCCGTCGACTAATGGCTGGCTGATTCACAGTGCAATATGTTGACAGTTGGTGCACTCGCTGCTGTAAAGCCTTTGGCTCCTGCATGCAGCTAGGATTTGACGTCTGGAAAATTTTTTTAAAGTTTTAAAGTTAGATCCTACATTACGCCTTGACATTTATTGGATCGAAGTTGCGTCAAGCCGAGTGGCCAAGTGGCACTTAGGAATCCAATATATTTCGCTTTGGCGAAAAATGCATCAGGTCTTGTTTACTGTCACGATCTTCACGATGCGGTGGTCCTAATTGGTCCAAGAAATCAAACAAACAATCACTACAAACAGTACATAATTAGTTTTGTTTTAGTGAGAACTAGAGGCATGAAATAAATTCGATTTTGTTATGGGGTCCGGGCTTCTAAAGTTGCCTTTTTCTGGTTTCATAACGGTGCACCAAATTCAGCATCGAGATGCTGAACTAGACGGATGGCAGTGGAGACTTATGGAGGCTTAATCTATCTATGGTGTCAGCCAGCACTGAAAGACACTGACAGTTTCTGCACACTGTGCAATGTTACTCTGCATTGCTCGCAGCACGGTAGCACAGCTGTTATGTGCCATGCAAGCTCACAGAAGCACATTCAGAATATGAGGGAAAAGCGCAACAGTGAAGGCATGCTCATGAAAAGCTCTTTGCTTTGCTTCAGAGCACGATTGATCTTTTTCTAAGAATGCTGCATCAGGGCATTTGCCAAACAAGGTTGCCAAAGCGGAAACGCTTTTCAAACTTTCCGTGGTGGCAAACTCTGTGCCGTACAGCTGGGGAGATGTTGCAGTTAACGTGCACCGCCATAAGTTGCTTGATTCAGAAATTGTGAAGGGTTTCCAATGCGGCCACAAGAAACCTTCCTACATTATTTCTGATACACTGGAACTGTATTTTAAAGCCAACGTTCTTGGAGAGACCTGCATTCCCGACATTTTCTACTGGGTCACGATTGATGAAACACCTGTGCTTGAGGCCAGAGTTCAGCAACTGGATAGGCTTGTCCAGTACTGCTCCAGTACTGCACGAGGTGTAGTTGTTGAACACCTCAAATCCTTTCATCTGGGGCTTGCCACAGCAGAAGCACTGTTTTCTTGCATTGAAGACGCACTTAATGAGCTTCCAAAGGAGCGCATGATTTGCTTTTTCAGTAATAGGCCGAACGTTATGAAGGCTCTGAAGCTTAAATCAAAGGCAGGAGTCAGCCCCAACATGGTTGACATTGGGGAGTGCAGCCTCCACAAAGTCTGCAATGCATTTGCCACTGGGCTGGATTCATATTACTCTGAAATTGAAGCATTTGTGTTTGATATTTACCAGTACTTCAAGTATGCAACAAGACATGCAGATGTGGCACAGTTGAAACAAAGTCTTGGATTGGCTCAAGTCGAGTTTTTTTATGACGTAGACAGCAGATGGTTGACATTGATGCCAAGTGCAGACCATGTTGTTGACTACTATGATGCTCCATAGGCGTTCTTTTTGAAATCTGCTGAGCGAAGTTCATCTTAGTCCCTAAGACACAACCGCTTGGCCTTAACATTTGCCGACACCCCACTACGAGCTAGATTTCTTTTCGGTAAGTGCCGCCCAAATTTTTGAGGAATTCCAAACACTGTTTCTATCCAAAGAACCTCTCTTGTACATTTTTTATGGTGAGGTGGTGGCATTGGTTCGGCAGTTGCTTGGTAAATTTCTCAGGCAGGAATCGTATACAAGTGTATCTGGGTTACGCCTGAAAGACCTCGAATCACTGGAAGACAAAGGCTGAAGGAGGGTTGTGCACAATGCCGTTGCTATACATTGCCAATGCCCTGCCGCAAGTCACTAATCGCAATAACGTATCAGCTCTAACAGATAAATGGAGCTCTCTTGTTTGTGAAAGCTGTGACTGGGAATCATCGACAAGCTTTGTAGTGCACTGGGAAAGTGTGTTCGCACTCAAAAGTACCACCGGCGAACCCAGATATCCAAAATCTTCAGAGCTTGTGAGGGCTGTTATTATTTATTTATTTTACTTATTTATTTGTTTATTTATTTATTTATTTATTTATCTATCTATCTACCTATCTATTGTCGCAGCACTGCGCGGCTGAGGCAGAGAAAGAAGTGAGAGTGTGCACGCGTGATCTCGAGGTACTCTGCGCCGGCTGGGCCTCTCCTGTAGCTTCCCTCTCAGACCTCATTTCACCCTGTAAATAAACATAATTCGTAACATCTTTGGTGGACATGCGGGGTAAATCTTGGATCATCCTGGACGACCCAGCTCTACCAACTGTCCGACGGAGTAGACGCTTGGCCGGTTTACGACCACAAGCAGCGGACATGGCCGATTCCGGAGAAGGCAATGACGACCCCACCTGCAGCGGACCAGACAGCAATCACGCAGGTCAGGCTGGCTACTGGACACCGCTGCGAGAGTCACCCACCTTTTCGGGGTAGGCGAACGAAGACGTCGACGACTGGCTTAAACACTACAACAGAGTGAGTCACCACAACCACTGGAGCACTATGAAGCAGCTCGATAACGTGGTATTTTTCTCGCTGGAACCGTGCTCCTCTGGTTTGAAAACCACGAGAGCGTTTTGACAAGCTGGGATAATTTTGTAGAAGAATTCACCAAGTGCTTCGGGGACCCAATCTCTAAGAAAAAGAAGGCTGAGCAGACGCTTTCCCAACGAGCTCAATTACCTGGCAAAATGTGTGCAACGTACATAGAGGCTGTTCTGAAATTATGCGGGATCGTCAGCGCTACCATGACAGACAAAGACAATGTAGGACATCTGCTTAAAGGAATCGCTGAAGATGTTTATAATTTTCTTATAATGAAGGAAGATCTTAGTACTCCGTCTGATCTGAAGAAACGCTGCCGGGCGTTTGAAGCGCTGAAAATGAGAAGGATTGGGCCAAGGTTTGGACGCTTGGACAATGTTACTACTATTGCAAGTGTGTCCGTCCCAACCCACGACGACATCTCCTCGGTGATTCGGCAAGTGGTTAAGGAAGAGCTTGAACGCCTTAAAGTTGTTGACGACGCTCATGTGTGTCATCAGTGTGCATTTGATCACCGCTCTCGTGTGCCACTGTCCACCTGGGCACCTCAGAGTTACCGAGAACCTCGCAGGACCTATGCTAATCGTACGGAGAGCAGCAACTTGCCACCGCAACCGATAAGTCTGGGATGCCGACTAGGTGCACCATAATGATTTGTTCCGCAGGCTCTTCCCTCCTACAACCCGCCTGAGAGTACATTTCTACCCATGACACCCATGTCACCGGTGTCACCCGCGACAAGCCGCGACTCCCACATTTGCTACAGCTGCGGTGTGCCTGGACACATTGCTAGGTATTGCCACCGCCGCCAGCAGCGTGCTGCACGGTTTAATTTCTACACACCCCGCGTAAATATTGCAGCACTGCGCGGCTGAGGCAGAGAAAGAAGAAGTAGAGTGTGCACGCGTGATCTCGAGGTACTCTGCGCCAGCTGGGCCTGGCCTGTAGTTTCCCTCTTGGACCTCGTTTGACCCTGTAAATAAACATCATTCGTAACACTATTTATACCTCAAATGTCCCTGGTGCGGGGTTTTACGTGAGGGGTGGGTATTACATTTGTGCCACATCTTTGATGAATGTCTTGAAGTGGTTAGGATTGGAGTGGTGCGCAGCGTCGGTGGGCAGATGATTCCATTCGTTTGCTGTTCGAATGAAAAAGGAGTTTAGATGCGCAGTAGTGCGCATCCAAGGTGGAAGAAATGGGTATACAGCTTTAGAATGACTCGCGAAGCGAAAGGCGATGAGCAGGTTTGATAATCGAGCAAGCAAGAGATGAGTGATAAAACTTATGGTAGAGGGACAGGCGTGCTATTTTTCTGTATGACTCAAGACTGGGATGATTAACTCTATGTTTTAGTTGAGTAACGCTAGAATAGTTAGAATAATCTGAGAAGACAAACCTAATAGCGTGGTTTTGGATGGATTCGAGAGATTTTTGTCAGATAATCTGATGTGGGTCCCAAACTGCGCATGCGTATTCCAGCTTGGGACAATTAAATGTTTGGTACGTTAGATGTTTTACGTGAGAAGGGATGAACTTAAGGTAACGCCTAACATAGCCAAGGATGCGGTTAACATCGTTTGTTACACTTGCTATATGGTGGGACCAGTTGAGATGATGAGATACTGTGATGCCCAGATACTTACTTACAATGACGCTGAAGATAATTTAAAGCCGAAGACAACGTACTTATATGCTTCGTTAGAAGCTCGGTGGTGGAAGGAGATCTGGAAGTTTTCTTGACATTTAAAGACATTAACCAAGTCTTAAACAACTTTTCAACCATTTGTAAGTCATTTTGAAGGGAAATGTTATCATGGAAACTATAGGCAGCACGGTAGATGACACAATTGTCTACGAAACGGTGAATACAAGAGGAGATTTTGGTTGGTAGGTCATTGATGAAAATAAGAAAAAGTAATGGTCCGAGGACGGTGCCTTGAACACCGGATATAACGAGTGCGAACGAGGAAGTATGCCCATTAGTACAGACAAACTGTTTCCTGTTTGTGAGGAAATCGCACAGCCAGTCGAAGACAGGGCGGTTAAGATTTAGGCGAGAGAGCTTAAGGAATAGCCGTTTGTGTGGCACCTTGTCAAACGCTTTCTCGAAGTCCAGGCATCTATGGGAATATTGTGATCGATGCTTGAGCGATGTCATGAATAAATAATGCAAGCTGGGTCTCACAGCATATGCCTTTTTAAATCCATGCTGCTGTGGGTGAAAGAAGCCAACAGAGGTTAGAAACTTGGTTATGTATGAATAAATGATGTGTTCCATTAATTTAGAGGGCACACTCATTAATGAAATGGGTTGATAGCTGTTACGTGATGAAGTAGTACCTTTCTTTGGAACTGGGATAATCTTGCCCACCTTCCAGTCCTGTGCCACCACACCTAATGACAAGGACTGTTGGAAATATGAGACGGGATAACTCTTGGATATTGTTTGGTATTCTTTAATACTTCGAGTTTATACCATCGATGCCTGCAGAAGATGACAACTTAAGATTGTCAATTAGTTTGCTGATATCATGAGGAGGGCTGAATAGTATGTCGGGCATAGTAGGGTAACTATATTCTGGAAAATTGGGCAGTTCATCACTGGGTTTGAAGGTAAATACAGAAGAATAAGTGTCCTTGAGGGACCTCCGTTTCAGGAAGAGGGTTATTGTTATGGTCGCATAATGATATTTTTATGGTGGCCTGGTTTAATTGTTTTCCAGAATTGCTTTGAATTATTCCGCAGCATGGTAGGTAATGTCATAAACGAAATCGTTGCTTAGCTTCCGCTGTAAAGGGCTGAAATGTTTTCTCTGTCGCCTTGTATCTTGCCGAAGTGCATGCGTTGTTTGAATTTTTGGCAGCTCGTAACTGTCTCTTCTTTTTGTTGTTCAGACATTTTAAGTTTTTATTGAATCAAGGGGAGGATACGTGCTCTGTAACACAAGTGGTTGGTATGTATTCATTAATTAGGTTACGCATTTTGTTTTTAAACAATAGCCAGTTTGTTTCAACTGATCTACCCAGAAAATCAACTAGGAACCAAGCGCAAAACTCAGTCAAGTCTCTAATCATGCTGGCATAATCCCCTTTATTGTACAGTGTTAATAATTTCCTTTCTTTTTTAGGGTGTAATAGCTTGCAATGAATGGAACCGTGAACTATTACGTGATCGCTCAATCCAGGTAATATTGTTAGTGGCGAGACATTATCAGGATATGACATCAGCAAAATATCAAGTATGTGCACGCTTTTATCAGTAAGCCTCAATGGTTCCAAGATTAGCCTTGTAAAACCAAATGTGAGGGACATGTTCAAAAATTCGCATTCTTCATTATTCTTTGATGTAGATGATAAAAAGTCAAGCCAGTTTATGGAGGGAAAGTTAAAATCGCCATATAAAATGATGGAAGCATCATTGTATGCGGACATTACAGAACAGAGTAATTCGTGTAGCGAAACAACAGAGGAAAGTTGAGCATCAGGAGGGTGATAGCATACGCCAAATATGACAGGTGGATGTGAAGTTTTGCAAACAAGAACTAAGGCTTCAATTGGTGTAGCTATGTCGTTTAATGAACAGCTAAGACTACGGTGGGTCACCAGCATGGCACCACCGCCACGCCTACCGTCTTGGTCTCGCCGAAAAATATCAAAATCAGAAAAATGCGGAATAGTTCAGAATCATCAGCGGAAGAATTTAGCCATGTTTCAGTTTACACAATTACTTTAGATTCAGTTGTTTCGACAAGGTATTAAAGTGAAACACTTTTCGGAAGAATGCTTCTAATGTTGGTGCAAAGAAATGGGAAAGGGTCGCACATGTTTCCGGAAGCATTGTGAGGCAGCCATGTTTCAGATCGGATGACCCTATTGTTAGAGTGGTCAAATACGTAGCTCCAGTTATCTATAATCAGCTTGTTGTGGCGAAGTTTAAAAGCTGGCCTTTGGGATTTGCCATATTCTACGAGGTTTCTGTGGGTAATACGGGTGTTGCGGGAGTAATCTTCAGATATTCTGAAGCCTTGCCTTCTTAGTCTTTTGCATTGGAAAGAACACATTGTTTTACTTTGAAGTTGGCGATCATCACTATAATTGGTCTGTTTTTACTTTGTTTGAATTTTCCAAGCTGGTTGGCGTGCTCTATGTCATTTGACTGGATTTCATGATTAAGGTCTGAACTGCAGTGCCAAATAATGAGACTTTCAGACTGATCCCACATTTCACGCTCGGAATCTGACAACCCAAAAAACACTGATTGCTACGACATGACCTATCTTCAGTGTCGTCTATTCGGGCAGCCAGGTTCGTAATATCAGTGGCGTTACGTTTTGTAAGGTTGTGGGTGCTATCTAATTTTGTTTTCATTGCAGCAATGCATGAACAGTCCTCCATGATCTCGTCTAGTCTTTTTTTAATACTTTCAAACACCTTGTCATTTTGTGATAGCTTAGTGCTAATCGATTTCATTTCATTTAGCAATGAGGTCTGCCCAGAACGAATTTCGTCGAGAGCTGACATGATGTCCCCCAATGTTTGCGTAGTAGCGGAACGAAGACTAGGGCCGGGATTTTCTTCGATGTCTCCGGTGAGTAGTAGTAGCTTAGCCAAAACGCACATGCATTGCTTCACAGTGAACAAGAAGCTGCATGGGTCCAGCCGAATAACAAGGGCAGTGTAACTAGTGTGATTTGCAAATAAAGAACATTTGTTATTTACCTGCAAGAAAAGCAGAGGTTGAACGTAAGGTGACCACATCATTGCAGTGCTGCCGGACCCACTGAGAAGGGGTGGGTGGGAGTAGCAATCCTTTTATCGAACAAAGCTGATGCTTGTGTCAATGCTTGTGTTGGCTCCAGTGGGGGCGCCGCAGGGCAGGTGCGCTGTCGGCTGATTCCGCTTTCCAGCTGAGGCGGTGATTCAAACACTGGGACAGATAAAACCAAGGGTTCTGTAGGGAGCCAATTATTGGTTTGATGAAGGGAGCAGCCGATCACGAGACTTTTGGTCACGGATAGTGGCAAGAGCAAGAGCCTGCAAGAAAAGCAGAGGCTGAACGTAAAGTGACCGCATCGTTGCCATGCTGCCGGACCCACTCGCACACGGACCCACTTTGCCGGACACTCTCACACGGAAATGCTGATTGTGAGAGGGGTTGAATGAAAACGAGCACGCAGTTAATCATCAAAGCTTGTTGGCCATAACTAGCATATCGATCCTGCATCAAACAAAAGCTTGCATGAAGGGTTACCATGGAGATGATACCAAATTGCCTTTCATCGAGGACCTGCCTTGTGCTGTGCAGGGATCTTGCAAGGCATACTGGGAATTGGTAGAAGGAGAGCAAGCTTAAGTAACATACCACAAACGAAAGCCTGAAGAACCACCACCTGAGCAGCCAAAAAGAAAGAAACTTATGGACAGGAATGGAAGTGCTGCGCTAATTATGCCATCTTGCACCAAACCGTGGAGCTGCGCCAACTTGTGCCAAAACACTAATTTTGGATGTGTGGGGATGCGCGACTCTCGCGCGTCCCCTGATGTTTTTCCCGCATAGCGCGCCTCCTGTAGTGCGGCTTCGCCGCGTGGCCTGCGTGATGCCCGCGGCGGTCGATGTGGTTGGGGCGCAGTGCGAGAGATGGCGCGAGTGTTGCGCTGCTAACGCCGCCGACAGGCGGGGCTACTTGGGTGCCGGAAGACAAGGCGCTCTGTCTTGGATTCGGGACTGCGAGCGGCACGGACGTGCCGCGCCGCGCGTGCGCCGACCCATGCTTCTGCGAGACCGTCTCGCGTGGCCGCCTTGGAATGCGCCACCATTCGCGTGACCGTACACGCGAACGACCAGGCGTTGGGATCCAGCATGGGGCGAAGATATTCGCTCGCTATGCGGTCGCGGGGAGTCGGACTTCTAGATTTGTCGCGCGCCCATCGGCATGTTTTGGGGATAGCAACTCGGCTAGCAGGCATTGATCTATGAAAGGTGCAATAAATGCCCTTGTGATTGTTTGCACTACTATGTTGTCGTTCCTTTGTCCCAGGAGTACGGGAGGAGAATCCCACAGATGAAGTTACCAAATTTAGCAGGATGTGTGTGTTCAGTGGCAAGCACACAGCCACAGACATGTGTTGGCAAGCGCTTAGCCCTGCAATCGAAGCCTAAGCAATCCGTTTCATCGTCGGCGTCTTTGGAGTGTGGGTGTGTTTGGTGGCATAAAAGAACCCACATGCGTCGTATGTGAATTGCCAAACATCTCGGACCTTATACTAACTAATCACCCGGAAAGTTTATTAACTCCTACTTAACTTTGTGAAATTAGCGACCACAAGATTCTACATGCTTTTTTCGCCTTCGTCCCGGAATCGTGCCAAATGTTCTATAAAACGATTCGCCTTTACGACAAAGGCAATTGCAATGAAATTAACAACCAATTGCTGGCTTTTTCGCAGACTTTGAAAGAGGTTTCCACAACCGATCAATTGAGGATAACTGGCTTCTTTTCAAAACCAAAATTACAGAACTAACAAGCAAATTTATTCCCATCATTACATTTCATGCCCATCTTAAACCATTGTTCACAAAGTCTTTGAAAACACTTGAGAACAAAAAGAAATGACTTTTCCATGCAGTAAAATGAAACCCAAGCGCATGCACATGAACCAAATACTACGAGGCCGAGTCAACATATTTGCAGTCCATTTGTAATGCCAAACGCGCATTTCTTCAACTGAAGATCCTAACCAATAACCCCAGAAAGTTCTGGTAACTTCTAAACCCAGATAATGCGCCTATTATCACTTACCAACACATTTGGTGAGGAAGCGAGTGATGTTGAATGTGCATGTATATTTAACACTGCATTCTCATCCATCTTCACAAACGTAACTGATATGCCACCATGTGTCTCAACTGGCCAACCAGGATCGCTAATGCCACCAGTCACATTTGCTGAGCATGGCATCACCTGTGTCATACAAAATGTTAACATTTCATCTTCTGCTGGTACTGACGAAATCACCAGCACACATTTAAAAAACACTCGGCATGCTTCCTCAGTGTATCTATCATTGTTGCTCACACAATCACTTCCCACAGGTAGCATACCCAGTGATTGGAAGGTGAGGAAGGTCGTTCCAGTCTTCAAATCAGGTAACAAAGAATTGCCCCTTAATTACCGCCCCATCTCTTTAATAAGTGTTCCATGCAAAATCGTGGAACGTGTCATATATTCTTACATAATGACTTTTCTTGGCTCTAATAATTTCTTTCATCCTTCTCAACATGGATTCCGTAAGAACCTATCCTGTGAAACACAATTAGCTATTTTCGTCCATGACTTGCACATGAAACTTGATTCTAACCTTCAAGCTGATGCAATCTTACTAGATTTCACGGAAGCTTTTGACAAGGTTCCTCACATGCACTTGCTACTAAAGCTTTCTGGGTAAACTTATGTCATAACATATTGCAGTGGATAAAGGAATTTCTGGCTAACCGTACCCAATTTGTTCACATTAATAATCACGCCTCTAGGTCTCTTCCAGTAACATCAGGCATCCCACAAGGGTCCGTCCTTAGTCCCCTTCTATATTTAGTATATATTAACGACCTACCAACACATGTCTCCTGTAATGTCCGTATCTTTGTTAATGACTGTGTTATCTATCGCACAGTCACTAACCCCTCTAATCAACTAACTCTCCAAAGTGACTTAAATTGCATCCAGGACTGGTGTAACCAATGGCTCATAAAACTAAACCTCGATAAATGCAAACTTGTGTCATTTCATTAAAAACGTAATCCATTCCTGTTCTCTTATACAATCTTGCACGTCGCGATAGAATTAACATAGTCTTATAAATACCTTGGTGTAACATTGTCAAATGATCTAACCAGGAAGGTGCATGTCACTAAAGTCATATCACATGCAAACAGAAGCCTTGGATTCTTAAAACGTCATTTACGTCAAGCGCCATTAAACCTAAAATTGCTTGCGTACACGTCACTCGTACTCTCCAAGCTGGAATATGCCCCTGCCATCTGGAGCCCTAGCCAAAATTATTTAACAAACTCTCTAGAATCGGTACAAAATCGGGCCACAAGATTCGTTCATTCATGCTGTTCATATTGCTACTCCGATAACGAGGCCTCTGCATTCTCGCATTTATTCGACCTTCTCACAACGCCTCCCGTTCTGGCCCATTTCTATCCTTCTGTGCCTACCGAAGTCCGTACTGATGCCAGCGATCACGGAATTGGCGCAGTACTGGCAAAACGCCAGCGCGGCCATGACCGTGTTATCGCTTACACCAGCAGGCTCCTCTCGCCCGTGGAGCGCAACTATTCCATCACTGAGCGTGAGTGTCTGGCCCTAGTTTGGGCGGTTGCAAAGTTCCACCCATACTTATATGGCCGACCCTTTTTCGTTGTCACAGACCATCACGCGCTTTGCTGGTTATGCTCACTGAAAGATCCTACAGGAAGGCTTGGTCGCTGGGCCTTTTGCCTACAAAAATATTCGTATTCTGTCACCTACAAATCTGGCTGACCACACAAGGATGCGGACTGCCTGTCTCGCTACCCGGTAGACGAGCCTGACAACGCCGACACTAGTACTGCCAACGGCATTTTCTCTGTGTCTGCCTTCGCTAACATCGCCGATGAGCAGTTTCGAGACCTATCGCTGTGAGCACTCGTCTAGCGTCTGCGCTGTACACCTACCGACGCATCCATTCGCCGATATGTCCTCCAGGGCGGCATTCTGCACCGAAGGAACTTCCTCCCTGACAGATCTGATCTTCTTCTTGTCGTGCCAGAACATGTACGACAGACTGTGCTCTTTGAGATGCATGAGACACCCACTGCAGGACGTCTTGCAGTAACCCGCACGTACGACTGCGTCCGCCGCCGCTTCTATTGGCCTGGTCTCGCTCTCTCCGTTCGACGCTATGTTGCTGCCTGTGATCCCTGCCAGCGTCGGAAAACACCTCAGGTGCTACCTGCCGGTCATCTCCAGCCGATCACCATCCCTGTGGAACCATTCTTTCGTGTTGGATTAGACCTCCTCGGTCCTTTTCCCATGTCATCCTTTGGGAACAAACGGGTAGCCGTTTCAACTAATTACACCACCCGATACGCTCTCATGCGGGCTCTCCCTACCAGTTGCGCCACTGACGTCACGGACTTTCTCTTGCGTGACATTATCTTGCTTCATGGCGCCCCGCGACAGCTGCTTACTGACCGTGGTCGTAACTTCCTCTCGAAAGTTATCACCGACATTGTGCGTTCCTGCTCCATTCAACACAAGCTGACTACCTCATACCATCCTCAAACCAATGGCCTGTCAGAGCAGTTAAACCGTACTCTTACCGATATGCTAAGTACGTTTCCAAGGACCACCACAACTGGGACATTGCCCTTCCTTACGTCACATTTGCATATAATTCTTCCCGGCATGACACCGCCGGATTTTCTCCATTTTATCTACTGTGCGATCGTGAACCGACATTGCCCCTTGACACGGCATTTCCTCCTGCTGCGATCTCAACAAGCGAGTATGCGCGCGACGCCATCGCCCTCGCCGACCATGCATGCCAGCTTGCCCGTACCCGACTGACAGCCTCGCAAACCACTCAGTAGTGTCAGTACAATGCCCGCTACCGTGATGTACAGTTTTCGCCTGGTACGCTCGTGCTCCTGTGGTCGCCCTCATGTCATGTCGGACTTTCAGAGAAGCTTCTTTTGCAATACGCAGGGCCCTACAGCGTGCTGCACCAGGTGACGCCTGTGACGTACGAAATTGCTCCTGTGCGTTCAACCTCGTCCTCTACTCTGGCATCTAGTGATGCTCAATCAGTGATGCTGATCAGTGATGCGCATCTAGTCAGTAGGCTCAAGGCCTACTACACTGCTTCCGCGTCCGGCCTTTAGTCGCTCCGGGATGGCGCTTTTGCCGCCGGGGGTAGTGCTACGAAACAGTATTTGCGATGACAAAGAGGCGAGCAGGGTGAAGACGACAACGACGATTAGAGGCTAGCGCAGGCTGTTGCCTCTTGGCCAAGTGCGGCGTCTTGCCTTGTAAATATACTTGTATATAGCTTTAGGTCGGCGTCTTCCTACGTAACAATATAATGCCAGTGGATCATCGTTAAAAGCGGAATCCAGCCTAATAGCCCTGGCTTGGTGGCATTGTATTGCTAGTATGTACGTATTCCATAAGTTTTTTTCAGCTCACTTCATCATCCATCCTACATCAGTCCTCCAGCATGCATTTTACTCTGCACTGGTTATTCCCTTCAAGTCGCCCAGCCACGTGTGCGCACTACCACTTTTGCCTCATCATTCTTTCCACGCTCAGCCTCAGACTGGAACGGCCTTCCACACAACATTGCCGCAATCACCTGCCGATTCACATTTTGAACTGTATAACTACCATATTTAACAGCGGGCAAATGTGTACCGAAATGTTTCTTCTTTGTGTATTTAATTTATTTTATATTTGTTACCCACCCCTTATGTAATACCTCCAATCCTGGGGGCCTTTAAGGTAATAAAGTGAAGTGAAAATGAATTGGGCTCTTGCCTCCGAAGAATTCAAGCCAGGGATGTCAAGTTTCATATTTAGTCAACCTTAGTGGCAAAATGGCGGTCGTAATTGATCCACCGTGGTTGCTTAGTGGCTTTAGTGTTGGGCTACTAAGCACGAGCTCATGGCATCAAATCCCGGCCACGGCGGCTGCATTACGATGGGGGCAAAATGCGGCTGTGTACTTAGATTTAGGTGCACGTTAAAGAACCTGAGGTGGTCGAAATTAAACCGTCGTCCTCTGCTACGGCATGTCTCATAATCGAATACTGGTTTCGGCATGTAAAATCCTATGTACATATACGTTTTATTTTGTGGTCGTAATTAAACATTTTGCGATAACGCAAACCTCCGAAATTGCATTCACAGCAACGATGTTCACGACGCGACTTGCACAGATCGAATCAAAAACTTCTATGAAACATTTTTCGATGCAATATCGGTTGCTGCTTTACACTGGCTTTATGGCACCTGTGGCTGAAGCGCGAATAAGCTCGAATATACGAGCTTATTCAAAATATTGGTCGACGAGGCAGAGTGGAAAGCCAGGGAACGTTTTACGTGCAAGTGTAACTGGCCAGCTCTTCAAATTGGCAGTGTCTGTCTTAAGCCGTAAAGCAAGCGAATGAGGGAGGTGCCTGAAGGTGAAGAGAATTGCGCGCCAGGGAAAGTACGAAGAAGTGCGCTCAGCGTGGGACAAAGTAACTTCACCTAGGGTAATGTTCAGGTAACATTGAACGAAGTGTAGATGAAGAAACGAGGTGAACTGTTGTGTAGGAGAAAGGTAGGCAGTGGCACATTGGGTTGGCATCCTCTGGCAGTTGCTTCAGGTTTTTCGGTTTTCTTTGAGATGCATGTGTACAGGGTTCGTCTGGTGATAATACTGTCCTTTCATGCAGTATGCTGTGTGTGCGAGTGAAAGCATGCAGTGGCGAGCTGGCAATAACGGCTCAATCTTGCAGGCGCAAGGGAAAGAAGCGTGCCGTATTCCATTGCGCACATGGCACCAGGGGAGGAGAGGGAGGGGGGCATTGTACTGCGGTCGCGCAGGCTTTATCTTAAAAGTGATCGGCTTCGGGGGCACAGTCTAGGTGGGCTGATGGCTCGTAGCTTTTCGTGTGCTGTGCTCTCACCGCTCAGTTTGCATTGAAGTGATAGACAGTATGGAAGTCGCTTCGCTTGCTGCTGCTGCCGTGAATTCTCATGCCAGCATTTTGACAGCAAGTGTCCGCGGTCATCGAGTGTGAAGTGTTCATTTTTGCTTGTGCACGCTGACACCATGCTCGGTAATTTGGATAGTAAGCGAATGTTTACAACGGGGCATTCTACTCCGGCATCTGCTGCGTATGGCGTGGCCGCACAAGCCCTGTCTTGAATACGATCCGAGATGCAGACAGTGTAGGTGCCTAGGTGCAACAAGGGCTGAAATTGTCATGTGTGCTATAGCGTCCATACACCTGCATGTCACCTGCGTTTACGAAGTGGAATGCCACTGCATTTTTATCCCTTTATTGTTTTCAAAAGTATCTTTGAGCTTTCTTCTCGGCAAACAATGTTAAATACTTGCATATGTGCAATGACCACTGCGTCACTTCACATTTATTCTACTGTATTCTGCTATCTTAACTTAAGGTTGCCAGAAAATTGCCTGAAGGCTCTACGCTAACGGCGTTCACCGTACCTTTGTGGGTGTTGTCCATGGTGGCACTGTAGATATTTCTTGTTCATTGTGCACGAATACGTTTGATCATCATCACCAGCCTGTTTTATGTCCACTGCAGGACAAAGGCCTCTCCCTGCGATCTCCAATTACCCCTGTCCTGCGCCAACCGATTCCAACTAGCGCCCACTAATTTCCTAATTTCATCGCTCCACCTAGTCTTTTGTCATCCTCAATTGCGTCTTCCTTCTCTTAGTACCCATCCTGTAACCCTAATGGTCCAACGGTTATCTAACTGGCGCATTACATGACCTGCCCAGCTCCATTTTTTCCTCTTGAAGGATATCATCTATACCCGTTAGCTCGCTGATCCAAACCGCTTTCTTTCTGTCTCTTAACGTCATACCTAGCAATCTTCGATCCATCGCCCTTTTGCACCGTTCTTAACTTGTTCTCAAGCTTCTTTGTCAGTCTCCAAGTCTCTGCTCCATATGTCAGCACTGGTAAAACGCACTGATTGTACACCTTCCTTTTCAATGATAATGTTAAACTTCCAGTCAGGAGCTGGAAATGTCTGCCGTATGCGATCCAACCCATTTTTATTCTTCTGTGAATTTCCTTCTCATGATCAGGGTTCCCTGTGATTAATTGACCTAGGTAAACGTACTCCTTCACAGACTCTAGAGGCCAACTGGCAATATTGAACTCTGCTTCCTTTGCCTGGCTATTTATCATTATCTTTGTCTTCTGCATATTAATCTTCAACACCACTCTTACGCTCTCTCTGTTAAGGTCGTCAATCATTTGTTGTAACTCGTCTACATTGTTGCTGAATAGAACAATGTCATTGGCAAACCGAAAGTTGCTGAGATATTCGCCGTCGATCTTTACTCCTAAGCCGTCCCAGTTTAATAGCCTAAATACTTCTAAGCACGCAGTGAATAGCATTGGAGAGATTGTGTCTCCCTGTCTGACCCCTTTCTTAATAGGTATCTTCCTGCTTTCCTTATGTAGAATTAAGGTAGCTGTAGAACCCCTGTAGATATTTTCCAAGGTATTTATGTAAGCGTTCTGTACTCCTTGATTTTGTAATGCCTCTATGACTGCTGGTATCTCTACTGAGTCAAATGCCTTTTCGTAGTCTATGAAAGCCATATAGAGAGGCTTATTGTACTCTGCGTATTTCGCGATAACCTAATTGATGACATGGATGTGATCCATCGTAGAGTATCCCTTCCTGAAGCCAGCCTGCTCCCTTGGTTGACTTAAGTCCAGTGTTGCCCTTATTCTATTGGAGATTATTTTGGTAAATATTTTATATAATATGTTTACTTAGTTCAATTTATAAATTTATGTAATCGATGAGATGGCAATGATAAAGTTGTAGATGACGTTGACAGCCCGCTAACAGAATTTAATACAATCTAGGGTTTGTGAATACATTTTTAATGGGAAACAAAGGCCGTGAAATAAATAAAAAATAAAAGAAGACAGCTGTGACCATAACAATGCTTCTGCCCACCAAAAACTGCAGCAATCATAATGCATACCTTATCAAATAGAGGTACTGAGAATTAGCGGCCACACTTTTTTCTTGCAGTGTCAGCAGTTATTGGCACGCATCTTCAGTCCTCATCAATCGCAAAGTAGCGCGATTTTGTAACCGTTACACAAGACCTTGACCCATGTTTGCATGTTCGTAATATACAAAATGCACTGACGATGATTTTTACGTCTGAGACTACTTATATTACTGGTGCAAGGACGCACGATCATGTAGATTATGAAATAAATATGCAGGCATTTTCTTGTTGTTTTTTTTGTTGGAATAAAAACCACACGTGACCTAGGTCGCAAATACGCTGCTATCGGTCATTTATCTACGTGTTCCACAACCTCTGCATTAGCACATTATTGAATAAGTTAATAGGAGTGAGTTCATTAAAATTAAATATTAGTTGCTTGTTCACAATGAAGAAAAAAAAATTTAGCTAGTATTAACAAAAGCTTATCAACATAGAGTGGGTGCTGTTCATGAAAAACCCTCGGCTATGTTTTTCTCGCCCGAATATCCGATTTCCGGCACATCCGATATGTATTTTAATGGTGGTTTCTTAGGAACCTTTATCTTGGTAGCTTCATGCCACAGTTGGGTGGATGAGAATATTTCCCTGTCATGAATTCTGCTCGCTTTGCGGGCTTCCGCAGAACTGATCTGCCGTAACCTAATAGTGTTCTGCAAAGTGAAATAAAGAACACCTTTACTTCATATGCCTCTATTTCACTTACTTTACTAAGCTGCTCAAAAACGTGTCTTTACTGCTCCAAAACGGACAATTCCTGCTCCAAACCAGCTGCAAAGTGACAAATTTGCTGCTCCCAGAGCGTCTACGACACTTCCTTGGCCACTTCCGTCCCTGTGTGGACGAGAAATATCTCCAAAGTCGTCTGTCTTCACTCAAGGCGCTCCTAGTGAGTGCACAAGAACTCATAAGTAGTATTGTGGCAGCTAAGGACATCTGCCAGTTGTATTGGACTGCGTCTATGTAGTTGACTCTCAGCTTCAATCCACTTGCAATAATTTTTTCGGACTTTTTCGCGGCCCCTAGGGAGTCCGAAAAATCGGATGCTGACTGTACAACTGTCCAAGAGGATGCTTCAAATAGTCCGTGTGGCGAACACGCAGCTGAAGGAGAACAAGAAGACAAAGAACCTACGCATTCAGAAATTAACGGGAAAGGAAGCATGCCGCCGCTTTTTTGGAGGAGCTTCCACTCTAAAAGCAAAGCGTTGGCTGACACCGAGATGCAGGTGTACCTCATCCAAGCAAAAAAAAAAACACTCTTTAAAACAGTGAAACGCAACACTGAGGCGTTGTGCACAGGCTCAGAGTATGTCTGGACAGCTAAGGTTGACTCACCAGCTTCTGCGAGAGAATCTCGCTTGTGATAAAGTTCGGGCCTCATACCAATTAGCTTGCTATCAGTTGATAGAAAAAATATTTTGTATGCATCTCCCTTTTTGATTCGTACTTGAGAATGTTCGACTCAATTTGCAACAGGTTTTACTATTTCTTTCGAATATATTTTATTCACTGTGCATTTTATTAACCCCTCCCTTCTGTTTCCTTTTGGAATAAAATAAACACTGCCCCTTACTATTCAAACTGGATTAAGTTTTTTTTTTTTTTTAACATGCTTACAGAGAGTGACACCATTGGTTGACATGATGTAGGGAGCCCGTCGTGACAGAAAACAAAGTTCTGTGTCACTCAGGGAAAACCTGGAAAACTCAGGGAATTTGGAAATGTCAACTTGGTAGACACCCTGTTCGGTAGGAACGCTTGAGACATGGGGTTTTTCAGAAGAAGCTCCTTGCTTGGTCAATACTGTACATCAATGTTTTAACGTGTTTGCAAAATCATCCCTTGTAACCTTTCCGGCACTTGATCAAACTGTTTCCTCATGGATGTTTGCAGTGGTTTGTGGTCAGTAAGCACAGTTGTGTGTCTGCCATAAGTATACTGATGGAATTTGCATAGTGAGAGTACAATTACAAGCATCTGTTTTTCTATCTGTGCATATAATGAGTGCTCTGCTTGCAAATGCTACTGGCTGATCCTCTTGTAGGAGTGCAGCTCCCAAACTGCGTTCACTGGCATTGCACTGTACAAGTGGTTTCTGGGGATCATAGTATGCCAGTACTGGTGCTTTAGCAACAAGTTTCTTGGCCTCTTGAAATGCCTTGGCGTGTTCATCTTTCCACTCCCACAGTTGACGTTTGACTGCTAGCTTCCCGAGCAGCTCAGTTACTTCTGAGATTCTTGGTAGGAAGCGTGCGGGGTAGTTGACCCTACCACAGAAAGATTGAATGCCATAGACATTGGGTGGCATTTCTCGTATGGCTTTGGCCTTTTCAGGGTCAACACTTAGTCCATCAATTGTGAGCAAGTGTCTAAGAAACGTCATACTTGTACGGTGAAGTTAAGTTTTTTTCCTTGTTCAAACGTCCGCCGATCTCCTGACACCTGTCGAGCAAGCTGTCGATCTTGAGGTCATGATCACGTCGTGCTTCCCTTTCAGTTTCACCGACACCAAAAACCAATATGTCGTTCGATATGCACTGCGCACCTTTGAGACCCTCGAGGGCTGTTTGAAGCTTTTTCTGAAAGATTTCTCTACTCGCTGCCAAACCAAATTGAAGGCGAAGTCATTTGAAACATCCCATTCGTGTCTGGAATATAGTTAGGAGACAAGGTTCTTCATCCAGGACACACTGCCAGCATTCGTCGGGTAGGTCAAACTGAGTTCTCAGCCTTTGCGAACTCTGGAAAAACGTCATCCAGGACAGGTAGCAGGTGTTGTTCGTGTTACAGAGCATTGTTCAGGGCTTGTGGATCAATGCAGGTCCTCATTTCACCGCTTTTCTTTGTGGCGACGACCGTTTAGCTGACCCACGGAGTAGCTTCATTGACACTCAATTTTTCCACACTGCTCCATGTGTCTGAGTGTTTTTTTGAGTTGTGGCTTGATGCTGACAGGGATGCGGAAGTTTGTGACTGCTTTTGGACAAACTGGCGGCTTGATTTACTTTCCCTGGCAGCAAACCTAAGGATTGTTCAAAGACAGCTGGGTGCTTGTGGAAGATGCTATTCGTCGATCCTTTTGTGTGTTCCTCAGACACTGGCGACAAGATTTTAATGAGTTCAGTAATGAGTCCCATGGCCTCAACTGTCTGCCGTCCTATAAGTGGTCTGAGGTCATCTCGCACAATGATGAACTCTGCAGCATGCTCCTATCGATATGGAGTCATCACGCTCAAGTTTTTCCTGCCTATTGGTATCACCTTTGCACCTTTCAACATGCGCAGACTTGTTGATGTCGGCTTTATCTGATGTGATGTGACACTTCTGCATGATGATAACTGCAGCTCCACTGTCAACCTGAAACTTCACTTTCCTTCCATTGACATCTAACATCGTGAACAATGGATTTGCTGTGCCATTTCGAACCATAAGTATAACATCAGAGTCGTCATCCTGCGGTTTCAAGCTGGTGACAGTCTTACTGTTCCTGCACATACTTACAAAGTGGTTGAGCTTTTTGCAGTTGTTGCATGTTTGCTTCCACGCGGACATACGTTCCTTGAGCTTTCGTGACTTCCTCCACAATAATTGCATGTTTGTACAGTTCTCCTTGCTGCTGGGTGCTTCCCTTTGTTGACCTCTGCGTTTGTTATGCGGCGTTTATTCTTTGTGACGGCATGCACATCTTTGGCCGGTGTGGCTGCCGCTTTGGAAAGCTTCATCTGCTGCTTTGTTATTTCATGCGCGAGGCACACCTTGATAAATTTCTCCAGCGAGGGGTCTTCCAGCTTCAAAATGTCAGCATGAGCTCTTTCGTCTTTTGTTCCGCAGACAATCTGGTCGTGTATTATTTTCTCCTTTTCCACCCCGAAGCTGCAGTCTCTGTTCTTCAGTTCCAGATCCGTCAGGAAACTGTCGAAGCTTTCATCGGAAAGCTGTAATCAGGTGCAGAAGATGTAATAGGAGTAGACTTCATTTTGCCTTGGCGAGAAATGCACTTCATACAGTTCTACCTCATGCTTGAAGTTGGATTCTGGGTGCGGTTGCACCAGAGTTGGTTCTCCGAAGCTGAGTGTGTTGTACACATCAAGGAGAACATCAAGGAGATTTGATCTTCTGACCGTGAGAACTGCAACTTGCCTTTCCGAGGATGCCTCAGCGGTATCGGTCGCTTTCAGGTAAAGCATGAAGACTTGTTTGAACGTACGCCATTGTTATGCAGTGTTGCTATCCGCTTCGAATTTCGGTGGTGGCGGTAGCCTGTCCATGCTGCTTGGTTGCTTCGCTCACTTTTCACATCAGCGGTTTCAGTCTTCCACTTCTGACACCATGCTGATTGCTTGTATGGAAGACACAGGATTTCAAAGAGACAAGTTTATTAAGGTTACACTGCCTTAAGTATCACGCTTTGGGGGCTGCGAGGCCTAGTCTGCTTGACGAGAAGCCTGGGAGCGGGTTGTTAAGAAGGGATTGCACCACGGTGTGGTGGCGCCATCTGGAGGCTGCTCATGTAATAGTGAGTAAGCATTTTCTTTTATGACCTGATCTTAAAAGGCAGGCGTAAAACACAGACACAATAAGAAACAAAAAAAAAAGCAAAAGTGCTGTGTTGTCCTTTTCATAGAAATAGTCATTTTCATCTCTTGTCCATATTTTTCATGCCCATATTTTATTATTATGAGTCCTTTACCAACTCTGACAGCCTCTTATCGTAATGTTCTTTGTTTATTTAAGAGAAATGACCCCCGTGTTCATTTACCATCAGTAATTCTTTACAGGCTGTGATTAAAATGGCAACCATGAACTGTTCACTGAAATGTGCATTGTGTCTAATATACTAAATCTGGCAAATCGGAGTATATAAGTGTGTGTGTTCTATATATATATATATATATACATAGAACACCTATTCCAACAACCCCATCCATTCTCTGTTGTTTACATGCAGTATGTTTACAACAAAGGGTGTGCACAGGTCCTTGAAACCCTTGAAAACCCTTGAATTTGAAAATCGTGTTTTCAAGGTCCTTGAAAGTGCTAATTATTTTTTAATCCTTGAAAGTCCTTGAAAAATCTTGTGCGAGATGGAAATCCCGATATACACAAAGAAAAATTAGTGCGAAACCCGTGCATAAAATGGAAAAATTTTTATTTTCTTGGCGCATAGTTTTCTACTGACCGTTAAAAATATTTCTTTATGGTGGAGCCCGTTAGATATCTGGCCACATTGAAGTGGTGTGATCGCCTGTTCAAAAGTCTACGGCCGTATCACTATCGGCATCACCGGCCGTTGGTTCGGCGTCTCGTGGTTTTGCGTTGCACATGCGTATGATGACGTTTGACCCTTTGGGCAGCCGTGGGTTCAGACAGTTCTCTGTGTGTGACTGCAGCAATCCCGCAATGCACTGAAATGCCTCGAAAGTGTAAATTTCAAAGCGCGTGGCTCAGTAACAGCACCTATAAGGATTGGGTGGCACCGGATGCAACGAATCCACATCAAGCAAAATGCAAACCATCCGGGAAGTGCTTCGACCTGGTTGCCATGGGCGAGTCTGCACTGAAAAGCCACATGAAGAGTGCAAAGCACAGCGCCTGTATGAAGAGCGCAGCGGCAGGTTCGGTGCGCGAGTATTTTTCCGCTAGCGTGAGTGCACGACCCATAGATACTCTGTCGCAGTCATCTGACGTCAACAGCGCGTGCAAGGTCAACGAGCTGGTGACAGATGCAGAAATATTATGTACGCTGAAGTTAGTCACATCCCACTACTCCTACAAATCGTTGTCGGAAACAGGCAAGTTGTTTAAATGCAGGTTTCCTGATAGCGAGATCGCTAAAGGCTTCTCATGTGGTGAGAAGAAATGTGCTTACATGACCTGCCACGGCCTCAGACCTTTTTTTCTATGATCGCTGCAACGAGATATAGAGCAGTGCGAAAACTATGTCGTACTTTTTGATGAGTCTGCTAATAAGTGCCTGCAAGAGAAGCAAATGGACGTGCACATAAGATTTTGGGACTCGTCCAAAAAGGTGATGGCTAAGTACTACACATCTGTTTTCATGGGGCATGCAACGGCTGAGGATATTCAAGACCAACTTTTGAGTGCACTAGAACTGTCGCCGCTGGCAAAGATTCTTCAAATCTCAATGGACGGACCCAACGTGAACCTCAAGTTCTTCAAGATGCTGCAATCTCACCTGCAGGAAAACTTTCAAGTCCACTGTCTTGACTTGGGTACTTGTAGCCTCCACGCTGTGCACAATGCCTACAAGGCAGGCGTCATAGCGAGCAAGTGGAGACTCGACACCCTTTTGTCCAGTCTCTGCGCAGTTTGAGGATGCCCCAGCAAGGAGGCATGATTTTTCAGCAGTCACTGGGAAGGCAGTATTTCCTCTTAAATATGTTGCCCATTGCTGGGTTGAGAATGTGGCTGTCATCGAAAGAGCTCTGGAACTCTGGAGTGATGTGCACAAGCTTGTAGAATCCACAAGGAAGAAGCAAGTAAGTCTGCCGAAGTGTGTGTCTTTTCAGAACATTGTTGAATGCATTCGGGACACATTAGTAGTGGCAAAGCTGAACTTTGCTCTTAGTGTTGCTGCCACACTGACGCCATTCCTAATGGAATACCAAACAGACAAACCGATGTTATTTCTTCTGGTGAGAGACTTGGAGACGATAGTCAGAAAGTTAATGACAAAGTTTATCAAGTGTTCGACATTGTCTTCAGCAGCGGGGATCACTGGCCTGCTGCAAATTGATATAGAGGACCCAAAGAATCATACACCACTGGAAAAAAATGGACGTTGGTCACACAGTCGAACAAATCGTGAAGAAGTGCAATAGAAGTGCAAAAGATATATTTCAGTTCAAGATGGAGTGTAAGCAGTTCCTAGTCGCAGTGACGAAGAAGGTCCTTGAGAAGAGCCTCTTGAGGTTCCCAGTGGTTAGAGGCCTTTACTCACTTGACCCTCCGCAAATGTGCTGCAGGCCTAATGAGTGCCTGGCAGGCCTCAAGAAAGTGTTGGAAGCAATCATTGTGGCAGGGAGGCTGACAGATCAGCATCGAGACTCTGTACTTGCAGAGTACACGGAGCTGTTACAAGAAAAACATGAACTGCGATTTTTCGAGAAAGCCACCAGTCTGGACACCTTTTTAGTGAACTTTTGCAGTTCAATGCTTCTTATGCAGAGCTGTGGAAAGTTGTAAAATCTTTGCTTGTGCTAAGCCATGGTCAGGCCACTGTTGAGAGAGGCTTTAGCATAAACCGGCAGATCTCTGTAGAGAACTTGAAAGGCCTCCCTTACATCTCGCAACAAATTGTGTGCGATGTAGTGAAAAAAGCAGGTGGTATCTTTAACATTGTCATCAGAAAAGATTTGAGGACGGCCTTATCAGCTGCAAGGCGTCATTATAGTGCTTACTTGGAAGCCCAGAAAAGGCAGGAACAAGAACGTGTCAAGCAGTAAAAAAAGTGCTGTGCTGAGGACCAGCTTGACAGTCTCAATAAAAAAAGGAAGATACTGGAAGCAGTTGTTAGCGACCTGACTGTATCAGCAGATAACTATGCTGAAAAGGCGGAAGCAGCCAATGACCTCACTTACATAAATCAAATTCCATGAGAAAAGCGGCAAAGGCTAAGGCTGAACAATTGTTAAACCTGAACAAAGAGATTGAGGCATAGAAGCATAAAGGCATTGAGGCAAAGCTTCAAGAGGTCTCTTGAACTTTCCTTGGTGCATCTTGACAGATATGTTATTCCACATTGAGTGCAATAAAAATATTAATTTTTTTGAAAATACTTTTGTGTTGCAAAACTACGAAATACATCTTCGTAGTAAATCCTTGAAAACCTCCTAGAAGGGCCTTGAAAGTCATTGAATAGCCTTGAATTTTTTTCTGTATAGCTTGTACAAAGCATGCATGATGGACACCTCTTCATGAGAAGAATTACTGGCCACGCCACTTTCTGTCACCCATTATTGTGAATATGGTCAGGAATAAAAAAGGTTTTCTCACCAACAGAGTACCTTTTATCAATTCCTTATTATATTTTGCTGGTCCATGTGCAAAGTGCAAGTGTTTTAAATGTCAAATGAAACTGTAAAGGATGTGCGTCATCATGTTCTTTTGGCTGGCGTGCCTTCAAACTACTGAGTGTTATACAAAGACATTAACTTTCTCAGAAGAACTAAACACTAAGTTAACTTGTAAATAATCCAGGTGTAAGAGGTGCCTGAACTAAGCACATAACGAACAAAGAAAGATGTATGAAAGTGTATGACTGCAAAGGCGTAGGAAAATGCTACTGCTGCTCTTTGTTCTACACTTTCAATTTTGATTTGAAAGCTTTCCTAAACCTTTTTTCTTTCTTATGCGCTTTCCTTAAGAACTTCCTTTTACAGCTGGATTATTTATCAGTTAACTGGGAGCTTAATTTTCCTGTAACAAAGAATGTTCTATGTACCACTCAATTGTGCGTCTCTTTGCGGATGACTGCGTGCTATACCAAAAAATAAACACTCATGCAGACCAAATAAGGTTAAACATAGCTTTGGGCAACGTCATAAAGTGGTGCAATACATGGCAAATGGCAATCAATATGGAAAAAACTGTGGTGATGTCTGTCACAAATAAGAAAACAAAACTTAATTTCCCTTACGGTACTGGCAACGGCGCTCTCAGAACAGTAACTTAAAAGAAATACCTTGGTGTGATTATCTCTGATAATCTCAGCTCTAAAACCCAAGTACAAAACATTACCAAAAAAGCAATGAACAGTTTATACTTCCTTAAGCGCACCTTGCGTTTGCGACTTCAGATACCAAGTTACTCGCATATAAAGTCCTTATCCGTCCAATCTTAGAATATGCAAACGTCGTCTGGTTTCCATATATGCAAAAAGATGTACACATGCTCGAATCAGTTCAACGAAAAGCTGTTCGTTTTATCTACCATAGATACCGGCGCACTGATTCTCCCACAGAGCTGCTTTCCTACGCAAGCCTAGCCACCTCATCAAGCCGCGTCACACTCCATAGACTCAAGTTTCTTTATCAATTAATTCATAACGCATTTAACATGGATCCTGCTACTTACATTAGTTTTAATCGTTCTAGAGAAACACGTCACAATCATGACTTTACGATTAATGAATACTCTTGTGCTAACAACACATATTACTTTTCCCTCTTCCCTCGAGCCATAAGAGAATGGAACAGCCTAGATAAATCTATAATTGCGCAGGATTCCTTGAAAAAGTTCGCTGTGCTCGCAGCCTCGTCAGTCTTGTCAACAATCCAGACCTGATGATTATGTTCAGACTGTATTGATTTTGTGTTGTTGCCCACTCGGTGTGTAACTGGCGTATTACTTTACTGTACTGTATACTGTTTGTATTGTTGCCCGCTTGATGTGTAACTGGCGTATTACTGTACTGTACTGTATACTGTATTCCTGTATCTTGCTGATAAATCCACTCCTGTAACAGTCCCAGTGGGACTAACAGTATGTTAAATAAAAAAAAAATTGTTTAAAGGTATGCCAGGCAGTTGGCACGGACTTTCTTTTTAAGTTAGCTATATTTCACAGTTTACTTAAGGTGCTTGCCTTTCATACGTATATTAGAGTAAATGGTTAATCAGTTACCTAGTCGTCACTTCTCTTGTGGTGTCTCTGCAGTTGGCAAATAAATGTTTACGGACCATGGGATCTGTGAAAATATTCAGTTTCTGAGAAGTTTGTTACTGTAGTCAGTAAAAACATATGCTATATTGTTCACATATTCTAGGAGAGGCTGCAAATCTGAATACCAGGCAATGGGAACATTCAAGCTTTTCTCAGGTGCTGCAGACCATAAACTTTTGACGTCGACTGTACGTTCATCTCGTTTCCCTGAGGCTGTGCCACAGAACTAGGTTCCTGACACAGCTACTGTAGTTGCTTCGGGCCTGCAGGGAGATGTCTTTTTTTTCTTTAAGGGACACTAAAGACAATAAGATCTCGCAATGACTGTCGACAGTAACGCACTTAGCACTGAAACAATCTAGTGACACAAAGTATTGCCACCGTTAAAATGCCTTATATATGTGAGGCTTGCACTGCAGCTGTACTCATGACCCGCCGTGGTGGCTTAGCGGCTATGGCGTTGCGTTGCTAAGCATGAAGTTGCAGGATCGAATCCCTACCGCGGTGGCCACATTTCGATGGGGGCAGAACGCAAAGACACCCGTGTCCAGTGCATTGGGGGCACGTGAAAGGTCAACATTAATCCGGAGTGCCCCACTATGGCATGCCTCATAACCAAGTTATAATTTTGGCACGTAAAGTTCCAGAATTCAGCTGTGCTCCTCTCTCACACCTTCTTGTACACCGTGTAGTGCCGTTGGCGTGAAGCCTGCACATTGTTTTTGAAGTGCATGGCGTGCCGGTAAATGTGCTGAGGAATGCATCACGCTGCAGCCAGGCTCCTCTCTCATGCTTCTTTCTGGATATGCTGCACCATCTAGTAGCACTGCCAAGAAGCCTGCACATGGCCTCCTAGATACGTAGCGCAACGTTGCGTGCATACGCTGGGATCGGTTCTCTCTCTGGTCACATTCAAATGCACATACTCGGTGACCCAAGTTGCCGAGAGGTTAATTGAAGAGTGGCACACCCTCAGTGCATTTGTGGCACAGCTTGCTAAAGCATCGGGCTGCTGTCGTTAAAGGACATGAAGTGGGTTATCCTGCCAAGCAGGGGAGAAATATTAAAGGTTTTATAATGGTATATTTGTCTGGTTGAAATCTCTCATTGCAAAATTGGCTGATCAAAATGCACCCAGGCGCCTCACCCACTGCTACTGCAAGCGGCTTTCCACTGCAGATGTTGCACTGTCTATTGGTGTCAAAGGCTTTTTTCAAGAGCGGGACACATCTACTGGCACATACCCCGTGACCCAAGTTGGCATCAAAGAAATTCGTTGAACAGCAGTACATAGCCAGTCCCGCAACCGCAGTGGCCCATGTCGGCATCAAAGGCATGTGGCACATAGGTACACAGTGCCACATGATCATTGACCCAAGTTTTAAACCCTGTTCCCTTGGCAGAGCAGCTCGATGCACTGCCAAGGGAACATGCGCGGCCGATGCGCGATGTGTGTGAAGTGCCCTAAGAATGCTCATTGTGTTAATAAGCTTGGACAGATAAAGCCTTAGTTTTAAACTGTATTTTATTTAATTTCATGGTAAGACGATTACTAAAAGAGAAAATGAAGGCTAAACTGCAATTTGCTTATTTAATTCCAAAGCTCCAGTGACTGTGCGATATCAGAAATGCAAAGCCTTCTTTTTTTCTTTTACTTATTTCAGCTGTAGTGGCTCTGCAAATGTTCTTAAAACTTGCTAAGTTAAGCCTCTGGCTCATTTCTACAAAAAGTTAACTAGGCCTGAGCAGACACTGTCAAAACCAATGATGTCAGGGCAAGCTGGTGTGGGAACTTCAAGGCACCATTGCCGCCCATCTTTCCGTTCTAGCATCTGTACTGGCTTGCAAACTTATTGTCGTGGTAAGGGTTTCTTCTTTTTTTTTGTATTGTAGAAGCATAGTTTACTAAAGCAGCCCAACTTATTGTTGTCTTTAGTGTTGCTTTAAATAGCTAAACAAAAAGAAATGTGGTTGTTTAACGGCTAGTACGACGACTTACATGGACTGGTCAAGAAATCCACGAAGGCGAAAATTTGGCAATTTATGTTCCCCATTAATGTGCAGGTTGCACTGAAATTCCTGGAAAACTGTCTTCGTGTTCATTCTGGAGCAAAGGAAAGCATGTGTACAATGTTCAGCTGTTTTCTTCGCTGGCTTTCTATCTACAGAATAAATTGCTTGTCTTTCTAGATATTTACCAGCCTATGTGAACACCTCACTGTGTGTGTGCCTGTGCAAAGTGCGCACTTTTCCTCCTTATCTGTCTCCTTCCCCAGTGCAGTGTAGCCCACTGGTCTCCTGCCTGGTTAACCTCCCTGCCTTTCCCTTATCACTTCTGTCTCTCTCTAGTGTGTCAGTAACTTTCCTTGGGCTATGCAGAAACACTGGAGGAAATGGCCACATTCAGGGGAATGAGGCCCCGAAGGCTAGTGGAGGCTGAACAAAATGACTGTGAAATGGTAAGTGCCCCATTGAACTGCATCACTAATGTGGAGGTAGTGCAAACATGCAAAGCAAGGAAAGTGCAGACTGTCTCACACTGAGTGGATTGCTCATACCATCTTGTTTCAGATTTAACAAACAATGGCCCAGGAGCTTTTGTAAGTAGTCTGCTCGTATCAGTGGGTCACTCCACCCACCAGAGTAGCTTAGTTGCTGTGGCATCGCATTGCTGAGCGCAAGGTCATGGGTTCGATGCCCGGCTGTGGTGACCGCATTTAAATGGAGACTAAATACAAAAGCGCTTGCGTTCTTAGTTTAGGTGGACTAACTCAGAATTCAAGGGGTCAAGATTAACCTCCACTACAGAGTCTCTCATAACGTTATGCATACTTTCGGGACACTGAATCCCACAACACAACTGTTCTCATAATTTTTATGGTTGTCTGTCACGACACATTCGGTCAGGATACTCAACATTATTGCAGACAGAACACCATTAGCAAGGTGCACTTTCAAAATGTATCATGTAGTTTGTAACATAGAGTGTCATACTTCTATGTCCAAAAATATGATGTAATTATATTGTGTTGGAGCTGTCAGAGATCTGAACCTAGTATTCACTACCAAATGAGTGGAATGACAGATGTCTGCTGCCAGCAGTCACAGGGCAACACTTGCACTCATGACCAAAGCTTATTGGAACTACAGAGGTGAACAAATAAATGTGATTTGACGTAACCTCATGTCTAGGAGTTGTAATAAAGTGTAATATATGAAGTAGTTATTCCATGGAAAGTGTCGCAGATCAAAAACATTTCACTTGATTCTTTTTTTACACTAAACCTGGGCCAAAATCTTCTCCGATGAATGTCAATCCAAGCAACTCGTACATGAAAGCAAAGCTGTGAAAGGGAGTTTTAAGACCATTCGGCAAGTCCTAGGGGTCGATTCTGGCACAGCCCGAAATATACACAAGACCTTGAAAACTTGTTAAATGTATTGTGAGATTCCTTCACTATACGCAAGCCTTTTCAAATGCTTCACTGTATCTAAGCTTAGTACTTCTATGCTTTCCATTATATCCAATGTGTGTTCCTGTATGCTACACGGACATTATCGATGCCAGCATTCAGCTGCACAATCTCACCAATGCCCTGGTTGTCTGGCTGGTGTGGGGCTCTGACGCAGGCTGTGTTGTTGGCTGTTCTTTGGACTGATTTTTGATACTGATGATTTGGACTTTGCCGCTGCTGCACGAGAACTGTTGTGGAATTCTCCTTAACGGCTTCACTGCAAAAACACAGCACTGTGAAATGCTTGGAGCAAGAGTTCTGTGAGTGCACCACTTGCATAGCTTCCACAGCCTTGCCTGCTAGGTATGAAACAGAGTTATGAGAAACAATTCATTCAGATCTGAGCAACTTTCAGTGTCTAATCGTCATAGATTCATAGTCATAATCGTCAAGAATGGGCGCTTGTAGAGAAAGAGGAAGGAGGATGAGGTTCGAACAGGCCGTCGGTGTTCGAGTCAATCTCACATGTTTTTTATATAGACGGCGAGCAGCTGACACACACCACTGAACTTCTTTCACCTCGCTGCTGGTTTATACTTTCTTGTGCAGTGTGACTGGTGCAAGTGCTAGTGTGGGAGGGGCTTCAAGCTGAAGCAGAGAGGTTTTGGCACCAAGTGCAGCAAGGAAATCTGTTCGAGAAAGGAAGAAGTTATTCACTGGCAGAGTACACCATGCATCTCTCCTCAACATTCAGTTAGAGGTTTCCTCAAGTCTGTACTCGGTCTCATGTTTAGCAGGCAATGCTGTGGTAGTTACTCAAGTACTGCAGTCATAGAAGTCTCACTCTGCATGTTTCACAGTACACTTGTTTGTGACATGCAACTTTTTCTGTGGAATAACTACGTCATGTATTACAACTATAACTTCTGGATGTGAACTTAGGTCAAATCACCTATCTTTTGTCAAACTTTGTGCTTCATTCAACATTCTACATTTTGGTCGCAAACACGAGGTGTGCTGCAGCCGCTGGTTGCAGTAATGTGTCAATCCATGCTCGTTTGGCAGTGAATAAATTCAGATCTGCAATGCCTTCAATGTAATGAATACGTCATATTTTCAGACATAAAAGTGCAGGACTACAGCAAACTACATGATGCATGCCTATAACTTTCTTTTGTATGTGACACTATCTTTTGTATGCCAATTCGAGCGGTGATGGCAGTCTCTTTAGCTTTCGTAGCTTGGCCTGTTATGTACGAAACACAGTAGAAGTGCAGCAGAAAAGTGGTGAGAACTACAGGCATCATGCTACTGACAGTACTGCACAAGCACTGTTAGCCTGGCAAGTTCGGTCATTTGAAACTAGCATCGGCAGTGTTCCCTCCATCTTTGATGAGTTCTTGACTTGGTGCATGGGGTGCATTGAATAAGCCTGCAGAACTTCATTCTTGTCAAAGAGGGAATGCTATAAAGAAGCACCATACATTTTAAAAATATATTGGATGATTTAAAGGTGCGAGATTAGTACAGGTGCGTTGTGAGTAACAGTTAGGCTTGTCTCACAAGCACTTTTGATATTCAGCTGGTGTGCTGAGCAGTCGTGTGCCGCAATTGTGAAAGGTAATGTTCCAGAGGTTTTTCATCTTAAATATTTTATGTCGAGGAGCCACAGTTCTTTCAACTAGCAAGGGTGTGCTTGCTCTGACAGTGTGACTGAATGCATGATACTGGTTGTTCACTGCTATTGGCTGGATGGTAAAATAATTGCATCAAGTTTGAAACAGACAGTAGCTGTGTTTGGAGGACTAGTTTTTGTTATTCCTATAGTTTATCAGTATGGCTAATTCGGAATGTGAACTACAGTCAAATCTCGTTAATGAGAACATGCTTAATTCGAACTCCCAATTTATTCGAACTGACGCTGTGATTCCCTCAAGGTTATGTGTATTCCAGTGGGTGAAAATGCCCAGTAATTCGAACATGCGAGCATTAGTGACGGTTAATTAGAACATACCACACTCCGAGAATGCTCTCAGCAGCGTGCCAAATCACTTGGCAGCATCACCGACCAGCATTGCTCTGACCTGCCATAGAGGAAAGGCTTGGGAGAGACCCCTCAGCGCTTCACGCAAGGTTCTGTTTAAAGTCCAGGGGCGATAACACCATTGCCGCACGCCCTACGCTGTATGTACAAGTGAAAGTGTGCGAGGGGAGCCTATGATTGCATCTCAATCTCGCTCATGTGAAAGTGATAGAGAGGGGAAGAAGCGCGCCATCTTCCGTTGTTCGCGAGGCACCCAACTGTAGCAAGCATGTGGCACCCCTCGGGCATAATCCTCGTTGGCTCGCCAGGCTCGGTGGAAAACATTGGTCACCGCAACAAATAAACACCGACGAGCACAGCTGCTTGGTGATCAGTCATCGTTCACCACCACTCCGCAGAACGTCACTCTAACGGAGGGTGCCTCGAGCCCCCCCTCGTTCACGAACCAAGACAGATCATGACACTGGTGACGAGTACCCTCGTATCGACCCATGCTGCCGCGAGCGGTGAAACACCTCCCTCCGTAGCTGCCACCATGCCTCTGTACGGAAGGCTCGAACCGTTCAAGGGAGATGGGTCTGCCTGGCCAGTCTATGAGGAGCAAGTCCATGTGTTCTTCGGGCAAATGACACACCCGAGGCCAAACAGCAGGACATTTTCCTGGCCAGCTGCGGGACTCGCGTCTTCAGTCTCCTGCTCGACCTTCTCAAGCCAGCCACACCGCCTTTTAAGATGCTGAGTGAGCTGCTCACCTTACTGCGCTCGCATTTCAACCCGGCACCATCCACACTAGTGGAGTGTTTCCACTTCAATAACCGGAGTCGCCGGGAAGGAGAGATCCTCGGGCAGTTCATTGCTGCACTACAAGGGTTAGCGAGTGCCTGCGCCTTCAGGGACCAGCCGGACTCGTTGCTCTGGGACCGTTTTGTCTGTGGCATCAACAATCCCGCCATGCAGACGCTACTTGTGGAGCTTCCCGACCCCTCGCTGGATGGCGCCGTTAAGGCAGCACTGGCGATGGAAGCTGCCGCCAAGGACGCTGGCGAGATTGCATGTACGACTGGCTCACTGTCGGCGGAAGCGGCGGTCAACAAGTTGGCGACAAAGGGCAGTACCTGTGGTTGCTGTGGTGGTGCCCAATGCCCCTCACAGTGCTACTTCTCACAAGCACGATGCTTCACATGTGGGAAAACTGGGCACCTGGCACAGGTATGCCAAGGGGGGAGGATGAACAGCAGACAGCAGCAGCAGCCTGGTTCAAGCCCAGGTTCCACACTAGACCATGGCCAGGGTAGCCATCGCAGGGGTTCGCGGCGGAGACGTGAGGCCGCAGGCTCGAGTTATTCCGCGGCCAGGCTCCACGTCGTGGCCAAGGATCCGCCGATTTTCGACATGTGGCACACAGGCCTTGTTCCATCGATGAGGGTAGCTATGGGGAACCAGCGCTGGATAGGCGCGCGTCGAAAAGAGTGCGTTGCACGCCGCCCTGGCGACGAAACGCGGCATATTTCAGCCACACGACCAGACGATACACATGTGCGCGGCCGTATTATAGTTCGTATGTTTCCGTTTTCGCGCCGCTTCAAGTGGACAGTTTTCGTAAGGAAGCTAGCGCCATCAAGTGAAGAATTGACGAAAGAAGCTTTTTAAGCTTTATATATTTTTCACAGTGTGTCGCGGCGAGCACGTGTGTTTCTTTAATGGTTGCGCCGTGTGCCGTTGCCATGCTTGCGTGGCAGCCTGCCTCGCAAATCTAGCAGCTATGGCTCCGGTCGTGCTGCGCTATGGTTTTGGAAGTATTAGTTGGCCTGAAGACATTCCATATTTCTCTGGCTAGACATAAAAAATTCTGATGTTACTTCGCCACAGCAGTCAATGGAGAAGAAAGCTTTATCGCATCAGCTGAGTCGCGCGAGCAAAGGTTTGAGTGCTCCACTGCTGGATCCGTAACAACGCTGGCAACATTTAGCACTAATTACATAATATTATCGGACGCATCTCAGCGCCGAGTCCTCTTCCGCATGCGCATTTTTAAAAACACATAGGCGGCTTAGTCTGTGTGCACCGGCAGTATGCGCACACAACTCATATTACAAGGCAGCTTCCCTCCCACATAATTCTTGGCAGTGAATGGATAATATTTACCTTTCGTATCGTTCGCTTGGTGCGGTGGCATTGGAAGGGGCTTGGCGGTGGTATTGCAAAGGAAAAATGGTTGGTACATATGCCAGATGGTGCATGCTATTGCTCATTTTGTTTCCGATGAAATGCCGACTGCAGATTCTGCTGTTTTGTACTGTCTGCCATGGCTGACTGTCTTCACTATCGAATAAACCAAGCACACACGCGAAATTCGATTTAGAAACCAGCCTGACACCGCTTGACAGGGCGACAAGACGGGAACTTACTCCGCTCGCCTGAGTGCTTGAGTTGTTCGTAGGGTTTAGATGGAAAGACGCAGAAGGATACATCCTCCCTCATCCCGACGTAGTTGTGGCACTTGTATACGCAACAGTATCGTCGGCGTCCTTTGTTTTCCTTCGACTTTCAGGGCACGCAACACCATTATCAGTAGCAATTTTCGTCCGCTGGAGTGGCTGCATTGTGCACGTTCTGACCGCCAGGGCGGCGCTGCAGGCGTCGTGAAAACTCCTGCGCTGGTTCCCCATAGGGGCTTGTTGGTACGGCATATCTTATTTTGTTGTAGCACCAGCTGAAGAAGGGCAACAGAAAAGCACATCTGACACGGACAGCACTAACTTTCAACAACAGATTTATTTCCCGTTCTCGTCGCTATATATACGCCCTTGCAAAATCATATAGCACATGTAAAATTTTACACATGCTTAATGACGTTGCAAGGTTGTATATATAGCGACGAGAACGAGAAATAAATCTATTGTTGAAAGTTAGCGCTGTGTGTGTCAGATGTGCCTTTCTGTTGTCCTTGTTCAGCTTGCGCTACAACAAAATAAGACTTGTTCCATCATCTGTGCCGCCATGCATGCTGACTGTTGAAGTCTGTGAGCACCCCATTTTCATGGAGCTGGACACAGAGGCCAGCGTGTCGGTCATGGCTGGGAAACTGTTCATGTGTACCTTCCCCGGCGTGTCCGTCGAGGTTTCGGGCGTGGTGCTACGCAGCTACTCCGGGCAGCTCTCCCAGGTCCAGGGTCAATCCCAGGTCAGCGTTAAATTTGGCGACCGGGAAGCATTCCTCCCCCTTTACTTAACCAAGGGGTCGTCGCTGACCTTGCTGGGCCAAAATTGGGCGTTCGTCTGCCAGAGTACCAGGAAGCCAGCCTGCATGTGGTGAGAGACGTCCCCAGCCTCCTGACCGAGTTCAAGTACCTGTTTCAGCCAGAGGTGGGCACATTTGCCTGCACGACGGCTGGCATCTATGCACTCAAGGGAGCCCAGCCACGTTTTTTTCAAGCCTCGCCCACTGCCGTTCGCCCTGGAGGATGGGGTCACCCAGGAGCTGCAACGGTTACAGTGAAAGGGCATCCTGGCGCCCGTCAAGACGTCTGAATGGGCCACTCCCATTGTACCAGTCCTCAAGCGAGACGACAGTGTCAGGATCTGCGGGGATTTCAAGGTTACCATCAACCCCGTCGCTACCGTGGAGAAGTACACACTGCCCTGGATTGAAGATCTCTGGTCAGCGTTGTCCGGTGGACAGAAGTTCACGAAGCTCGACCTCAGACGCTTACCAGCAGCTGGTGCTTCAGGATGCCTCCCGGAAGTATGTCACAATATCGATAACTTTGGGCCTCTTCCAGTACATGCACTTACCGTTTGGCACGGCCTCAGCCCCGGCCATTGGTGGTTTTTTTGTTCTTGGGTGATGTACTTGGTGTAAGGCATGTGGTGGTGTACTTGGGCGACATCCTGGTTACCTGCTCTGATGACGGGGACCACCTGCAGAACCTGTACAATGTCCTGGCCGATGCCTGAATGATAGGCTGTGCAAACATGGTTACAATGCTAAGAATTGTATTGCAGGTGGGGGTTTCTTGCACAACACTGCAAAATGTGTGGTTGCGAACCTGTTCTAAATGAATGCGCCATTCTAGGTCGTAGTCATAATCAGCTTACAAGAGAAATCATTGAAACAAAAACTATCATAGGTCTTGGCCATGCATGTGTGAGCCTTCATTATCATTATCAAGCAATGAATTGGCATTTCTCGGACTGCCGCCAACAGGCTGTCTGAATATGTTTTTTCACATGGTTACTCTTGCTTTTGCTGCTTGGTTTTGTGTTGTCTCTTCATGTCACATGGTTCGCTAAGTGTATAAGTAGCCTTCTGAGTCATGAACTGAACCATCTGTTGGAAGTTAGCGCTCACCCTGTTCTCTGTTCCTTTTCATTACCCCTTCAACTTTCTTTTTTTGCTCGCTCTGAGCTGCACTACAAGCCTAAAAAAGTCATGACATACCAACTCGCCCAAACTGCCACCCTTTTGGCCTTTGCTGGAGCTGGGAGCTCCAGTCTTCGCTAGGAACTTCCATTCTGGCCCACCATGGTCCGCCCGACAAGTGTCGTCTCCTGCCAGCCCCTCATCAATGCTCGTCCGCATGCCGGACGGGACCACATGGCACCGGCATGCCAACCATGTCAAGCCTCACCTCGGGACCTGGCTAGCACCTTCAACTGCCGCTTCAGAGGTCCAGCCCGCAGGAGGACCAGCGGCAAAACCAGTCGCTTCTAGCGAAACGCCGCCGACTACAGAGGTGGCAAGTGTTGCCATTAGTGCAACGCCTGTTGGGCTGGTGTCAAGTCCGGCACCACTTACGAAGCTGGTCACTGCGGACCTCCCAGACGGAGCGAGGCTGGCTCAGGCAGCACCCGGTGCTGGCCACACCTGGCCCGTCAACACCGGTGCTTCAGGTGGAGTAAACCGCGGAGGCCACCGCACCATTACTCGCCTGGATAGCAGGCACCGTTTACCCGGCTGGGACGGCGGCTGAGCCTTGTGCTTTGAGCTTGGACATTTGTGTAACAAGCATGTCACGTAATCCCAACGAGGATTACGCCCCCTTGGGCGTAATCCTCGTTGGCCCACCAGGTTCGGTGGCCTGCCAGCCTCGGTGGGAAACATTGTTCACCGCACCAAATAAACTCCGACGAGCACAGCAGCTCGGTGGTCAGTCATCGTTCATCACCACCACGCTGCGGAGCGTCACTCTAAGAGAGGGTGCCTCGAGCCCGCCTTCTTTCACAAACCAGGGTGCATCGGGACACCAATGTTGGGAGGCACTGAGGGGTTGGACAGAGGTGAGGTGGCGTTCTCCAGCGGCTGCAACTGCGGTGCCGTGGCTGCGCGCTGTTGCGCAGCCGTATCTTGAGAGTGACCTGCGCTGTGGTCAGAGTCTAGGTGCATCAGCAGCTCATAGCTTTGTGCGTGCTGTGTCTTCTCGATGCTCACGTTTTGCTGAAGCGATCAACAGCACGAAAGTCACTTCGCTCACTGCTGCTGCCCACGTTTTGACAGTGAGTTTCCATGGTCATCGAGCGAGATGTGTTGATGTTTGCTTTTGTGCGCCTGACACCATGCTTAATAATTTAGTGGTAGTATGCCTATGTTAACAACTTTATATGG
This sequence comes from Dermacentor andersoni, assembly GCF_023375885.2. Classification (NCBI taxonomy): domain Eukaryota; kingdom Metazoa; phylum Arthropoda; class Arachnida; order Ixodida; family Ixodidae; genus Dermacentor; species Dermacentor andersoni. The sequence goes on from NC_092815.1 coordinate 204,015,857, forward strand.
CCGTTAAAACTACTATTTTTGCTTCGTATAGCTCTGCACTAATTTGCTATCACAATCAATGCTTCAGTTTTTCAGCAAAACTGTTACTTTTTCTTTTACTATGACGAGTCTAAACCGAGACGTTCCGATGAAAAGTTTGTTAGAGACAGTGTGCCACATCAGATTTTGTACAAGACAGACCTGAATACAAGGACGTGAAGGCGACACCCAGTGCCTCATTCTTATCTTTTGCATGCGGCTATGCCGCAACAGAAGGGAGCACACCAACATGATTATGATCAGTGGCAACGACTTCGTCATCTTCATAAAACATTACACGTTAAGAATGCAGGACAAAGAACGTAAACACAGTGCTGATCTGTGGGCAGACGAAGGAAAAAGCACATGAGCACACAGAGGGAAGCAGGAAGCAGTGGCGGAGGCCCAGTCCGGCCTCGGCAACTCCACAAGCGTTTGGGGCCCCAAAGAAATAGTCGAAACTACTGTGCATGTGCGAGACACAAACTGCGTTTGGGTTTTGCGTCTGGCACGCTATTTCACTGACTTAGCGGGAGCCCCAAAAGCTTTGCGTCAGCAAACATGGCGCCACCCGTCAAAGCGACGGCTCTAACCTAGCACCAAACTGGGCTTGATTTGTGGTAACGCGTGAAGTTTGCAAGCTAGAAGGAGCGACTGTGGTTATCACTTTCTCTCTACTAGCGTGTGTTATGAAGATTGATTCCTTAGATGCCAGTGATTCCGAATTCAATTGTTGATCTCATGGCTTGTCAGCCTAATACGCCTTAGCTTGGCTGGTGAAGGCACGTAAAGTTGGTTACTGAGAACTAAGCGCAAATAATTGCTTGCTGCTAACAGAATAACCTCTAAATTGTAATGAAATGCCGAAACACGAATGTCAATATTACTCTTCTCATCATAAAACGGTATATTTTATTTAATTCTTTATAATAGCTTTTCTTTGGTGCCGCAGTGGTGCTGCAAGCGCAAAGTGCTATCTGCAAAGCAAAGCCCTACTCTAAAACTCCACTCCTGCATGCCCCAACGGTAACACCTGCAAAGCTCTTTGGGGCCCCTAACCTTTAGGGGCCCTATTCTAAAACTCTCTATTAGCACCATCCATCAAGCTGGTGGGAAAGCAAATCTGCTTCCCTCTCGCCTTGCAACTGCGCTCCCCTCACCTTCTCTCTCAACTCCCTCATAACTCCCTCATCAACGATGCTCTCCACGCGCGCCTGCCTCTGTGCCAACCTGGAGCCCACTTAGCCCGCTCCCGTAAGTTTCGTTTTCTGCCGTTATAGGGAAGTGAGCGTTGGCCGGTGCGGGCAGTTTCGTGGTCCTCTCTCGCTGTGTGCTTGCACGTCGCCATATTACACGACTTACACCGTTTGTGCATCGTGCTATAGTGCACAAGTACTTCAAGAACAAGTCCTCCTTTTAATTTGAACTTCTTTTAATTCGAACAAGTTTTCGAGCCCTTTCAGTTCGAATTATCGAGATTTGACTGTACTAGTTCAAAAGCAAAGGCATGAGAAGTGACAAGACTCATCACTGTGTCTTGTCTATTCTCGTGCCCTTGCTTTTGTCCTAGCTGTTCACGCTCCAAATTAGCCATGCTTTCATACCAACTCACCCATTTTTTGTTTCCAATCGATATAAGTATAGCTGAGCTTTTGCAGAATTTTCAACTAATTCTAGCAGAGGTAGAATCCTGGGGAAGTTCAAAGCAATTTATAATGGGTAATACCTAGGTGAAAAATAACCAAGAACAAGCACGTGACAGCAATGTAAAGGGAGGAACACAGCGATGACATTTATTGGCAGTTGTTTTGTTATTATTGGGAGTTGATTTGTGAATACTTTCATTTTGCGCTGACTGTCAGGAATTTTGACCAACTTGAAACATTCCTTAGGCATTTCATTTGTCCTTTCACAGCATTGCCTTTGAGAAATGCATTGTGAACGGGACAGTAAAGAGAAAATTAAGTGGAGTTATATTAATAAATGACACTTCTACAATGACGAAAAAGCCACTCTCACCATGAGAGGAAGCTGGATATGCTGGAGAAGACACAAAAATGAAGGATGAGTAGCGATGGCCGCCGTGAAGTTTCTGCACCAGCTTTCCATCGTGTAGTGGCTATTGATGGCATCTCTTTAGGTAGAGATAATTTTTTGTTGGTAGAGACAGACTGCATTGTATTGTAAAGGTGCAAGAATTCGAACTTAAACAGTTTAGATAACCTGAACAGCACACATACAAAAAAATATTGCTTTGAAATTCTCGATGTGACACTGATGTACCAGAACGTGGGCTACACCACAATTAAAGAAATTGAAGTTTTGTCTTCATTTTCTCATGCAGTAATCAACCTCTAACCGTTAAATTGACGAAGATAGACTTTTAAAAAAGCACTTTGTCAGTCTAAATTGGTTTAGCGTTTTTTTTTTAGTATCCCTTTAAAGGCCAACTGCAGTGAAATTTCACTTTGGCTAAATTGCTTATAAATTAGTATTGTGTACTAGTGAAGCAAACTTGCGAAGCTTCAGAGATAGTAAATGTACAGTTTTTTTATCAGCAGCCTTTAAATGGCACTAAGTGTGTACCTGGGGGTTAGTGGATATATATATATATGTAACGGAAGTCCCAGCTTATCGCCTTCGAGGTTTATCAGCACACTGCAGGTGTCACACAATCTTGGAGGTTGTGCAGAGGAACAATGCATTCTCAGTGGCGCGTCACTTCTAGCTGGTAGTTATGGTGGCATTTATGTATTTTTTTTCTGTTTCGATATAAAAAATGTTTTTTGTAGGAGCTTTTGGTGATGCATCCACTCATACTTCAAATGCAAACTTTTGCATGGAGGATGCTTTCATGTACACTATACGAAACTAGGTTTTGCGTGCGGTCCAAAATTTTGTAATTTGCCATTAATGTTGCTTTGTTTAAATTTAATGACTCTGCTTGACAGACATTCTCGTTGAACTTCAGAACACTTGGGCGCCAGCGTGCAGAGATGGAGAGCACATTCAGGAACAGCAGAGGCAGCGGCAGATTGACGACGCCCTTCTTGAGTACGGACTCTGGCCACTGCCCACGAGTGATCACACAGAGCTCCCGCGGAAACTGCAGGCAGTGATGGAAGAAGTGGACAGACTCAAACGACAAAGGCGGTGCAGTTGTGCTTGTACAGCAGCCAGAAGTGATGACGTCATGTCCAAAAGTGCTTACACTCAACTGAAACGGAAGTATGAGGCACTGCTAGAAAAGCTTGGACAGCTGGAAAAGCATAACATGGATCACCAGGAACGCCAGAGGCTCAAAATTTCACACTCTGGTGAGTATGGTTTTGCATAACTGGCACCTGTTCTTTCTATTATAAAATTCCCAACCCTTAGAGCTTGCTTACGATGGTTGTACAGGCTTAAGCAACTTTACGATTTTTCGTTTACACCCCGTTTAAGGTAAAACTACCGTAGACTTGAAAGGATAGAAATAAGATCACCGTCTGATTTTGGCAGCCCTATTTTTTGAGCCTGATAGATCATTTAGTCGCATGCCCATAGCACTTTCCAGAACCCTCCCCAGATCCCAACTACTCCCCAGAATCTGTGGGATAAGGCAGCTAAAATCTGCATGGAAGATGCACATCCTTCTTTGTTAACATCAAGTTACCTGTCATTCATGTACCGTAGGAGCATTGTGCCAGGTCCACTGATTTATGTCTGCACATTGTCTTCAGGTTTACTGGATGGCTGCAGGTTTGGTGTGCAGTAGAGTATAAGGCCATATTACAATGCAGGAAACTTTCCATTCCCTTCAAGGCACTCTGTGCAGTTTTTGTTTTATTGGCTGTGGCAGGGGATTAGCATCTTACCATTGTTGTTATTATAACAGCAGTAATGCTCTCTAATACATAGAAGTTTCCAACTTTCGAATACAGATTACACACCAATCATTCATATTCTAAAAGTAACCCTAATAGGTATTTTTTAAAGTAACCAAGTATTTCTCAACAACCGAATGTTAAAGTCTAGATACTATTCTCCATCGGCTAAACAAAGCACCAAAAATTATCAGAAGTGTAACAACGACAAATGTTTTCGAAGCAATGCAGAAGCAAACTGGGTAGTGCAAGTTTTGTTTTCGGTTTTATGGTAGAAACCAACCTGACAACCTGTGATTTTTGCTTGTAGCCTGATTAAGTGTTTTTTGGCAGTCTAGTCATGTACTATGATAATTCCATCTTTTGCACTACAACCTGCGATATTTTCTTTGCAATGCGCCGTTGTACATGTGTCTATGACATACATGTCCTTCAGTAGCTTTCTTTCTTTGTTCACAACTTCTGACTTTTTAAAGTGAAGCTGTCTTTGCCTCTTCCTTCGACTTTCCCACTGTTGCTGCTGCTGCTGCTGCTGTGGGCTGCTGTCACGCGCACCACGTCTGGGTGTGGTTCAGAGCGCGTATGCAGATAACAGCGCAAGTAAGAGAGAAAAAGTGACGACGATAGAACCTTGTTTTCAGCCCACCACGTTGAATGTGCACAATGCCCTCTGGAGCTCCCTGGCCGTCGCCACATTAGCAGCTTGACAGCTGTAATTATCCGAGACTCCCCTCAGAAGCATTGCAGAAACTGCAGCGCTTCCTTTTCTGCTAATGTGCGACGCCAGAGGGGCGCAGATAGAACTGTAGAGAGGATAGAAGGAGAGGGAGAAGAGGCAGTTCCAATAAAGAGGGAGAGGTGACGTGAGAAGGCAAGGAAACCCCACTACTATATGACAGCGGTTGCAGGGAAACAGGATAAGCTTAAGTTCAAGATACCGTACAGCACATTGCTGCTATTTCTGAAAAATAAACGCCATGCAAATAGTCAAGCGGGCAACTTACGCAGGGCGTGCAGAAGCAGAGCCGCAATAATTAAAGCGCACCACAGGGTCCAGGAGACACTACGGAAACGGTCGACCATCAAATCAACACTTCTGTAGCCACCGCATTAGCTTTGTGGCTATAGCATGGATATTTGTGGTATAGCATAGTTGTGGATTTTATCCCATTCGCGACAGTCGCATTTCGACGGGGGTGAAATAGAAAATGCATGGGCACTTAGATTTTGGGACACGTTAAAAAATATCACGGTGTCAAAATTAATCCGGAGTCTGCCACTAGGGCTTGCCTCATAATCTGAGTGTGTGTCATATATAAGAGGCATGCGGCACACAAAGAAAGGAAGAGGACGATGTGCGTGGATTGGTTCGAACAGCACGAGCCCTCGAGGCGCGTGACCCGAGCTGTGATTGGGAGAGAAGCGGCGCTGAGCTGGCATTATCGACGTGGCTCTGGGCCAAGAAGGTTGGAGCATCAGCGTCACACTGGCGACAGGAGCCATGGAGTTTCGGTCAAGCCCATGACGCTGGCGATCCAGGGTGTGGCCGTCGATCTCGGCGACATTCGAGCGAGGCTCCTTGGACCTGCTACAGCCTCTCACGGCAGTGCCGGGCACTCCAGGAAGGATCCCCCTTCAGAGGCAGACCAGCACGTACAATAGTCCCCGGGAGGTCTCGTCGGCACTCGAAGTAGCGGCAGAACCTGGCGTTAGAGCCTAGCAAGTGAGGCTGGAGTGCAACGTCACCGACGGAGTTTGGGACACCGGCATCAAAGGTGGACGGGTCGACTGGCTGACATCAAGGCAGCAACGTCTACGGCGTCGGCGATAAGGAAGATCCAACAGGTATCGGACTTGGAGATATGTGAGACGACAGACGTTTGTAAGAACACTCCTTTCTGATGGCGTCACAACGATAGGCTAGGGCTGCCTGACTTTCGCTTAGGAACCACTGAGGACGAACGTAGACGGGGATAAGGACATATTTAGGCTATGCAAGTGTTACTATTCCTTAATGGAGTTTTATTTTTAGTCAATTGAGCTTTGAGTTTTTCATTTTGAGTTTGCGTTAATTAAAATCTGTTTGCTGTGCTGCTCTGCATCTCCCGACTCCATCTCTACTAACATCTGCATGCCCCCGAGATCAGTGACACGCGACAAATTCACGACAGTGTGGTTTTGGAACGTACAGCCCCATAATCCAATTCAAGTTTATACTTCTGGCACAATGCGATGTGCTATATGAGGAAGTGACAATGCTCAACCCTCTCAGAAGTTATAAAATACGGAGGACAACAATGCCTCAAGCAAACACCTCTCCCTGTGTGTTCTGTGTACTACACAAACAAACAGCAGTGGTGCAGGCAAGGTAACATCAACTCATTACTCTCGTGTTAACTGAAACGTTGAATAAATTAAGCTTTAGCTGTAAACATCACTGCTAATTATCGTCAGTCAAAGCATCCAGCATGGAAAGCTACGCTTACATCGATTCCCACAGTGCGTGGGATCTGCATAATTTTTTTATGCGAAAGCATTATAGTATGTCCTATGAGGCAGAAAATCTGGCGTGATCAAGCAACGGTACTAAAATGGCCAATGGTGGAAAGAGTAACAACACATAAAAAATGCTTGGAATTATGTCATATTGACGCGTATACTCTACTTAGAAGACAATGACGATGAGGGCAATAATGGACTCCGTCTAGTGGGTGGCTTAGATTTGTGGGAGGACGAAGAAGACGTGCCTCGGTTCCGTTTGTTTTTGAACAGGTTGTCCTGTTGTTCTTGAACGTCTCCCTGTCTTCTGTCTGCATTGTACCACGGCACTGGCGGAGGCGCGGAGTACTGAGTTTGCCTGATGCTCCGGAGGCCTTCTGGCAGTTGTTCATTTAGGCCGGAGGCATTGTCACCAGTTACGACACCTGTGCATCGCTTTAGTCGCCGACTGCTAGGCCTTGCCCCGGAGTTTTCCCCCACTTCAACCACCTCTCTCCGGCAGCAGCACACATCTCGTAATGGCCGAAACCAGCTCACCGAAAGCACCCCAAAGCAGCCGGTTTCCCAGTCCACAACAGGTAACTGTTCTGCATCCACTGGTTCCCGATCGCTATCGTGGTGCAGTCTTCGAAGACATTGAAGACTGGCTCGACAAGTATGAACGCGTCGCACAGATTAACCAGTGGACTGAGCAGCAAAAGCTTTCCCACATCTATTTCGCCCTTGACGACAGTGGCCGTACTTGGTACGAGAACCATGAAGCTAGCCTGACGATGTGGAATCACTTTCGGCAGAAGATCACGAATATCACGGAGTCAGGAACTCGTCCTCCGCCTGAAGAAAGTAAAGACGCTATGGACGGGACCTCACATAAGGACGGCAGGCAGTCAATTACTGATGCCTACTGGAAGATGTACTTCTAAAATTAATATCGGGGATTCTTCTTTCGTGGCTGCTTTCATTGTTCTGCCTGCGTGCTGTAAAGATTTGATTATTGGAATGGATTTTCTGAAAGAAAATGGCGCTGTAATTAACATCCCGGATTGCATGGTGATGTTTTATTAGAGTCCTGGTTTAGTCTATTGCTTATCGCCGCAACACCACTCCTTTCGTCTAACAGAAGACGACGTTGTCATCCCACCTTGATAATGTACCCTTGTTTCGGTAGCATGTGACATGCCGTTTCATTGCGAAGGCGTTGCCGACCAAATAACCATGTTGTTCACTCATGGTATATCGGTCGCACGAGGAATCGTAAATGTCACCGACGGGCGCACGAACCTGTTGCTAACAAATTTTAGCACAGAGCGATGGCGCCTTCCAAAGGGCATGGCTGTGGCTTATTTTGAGGGTGTTGCGGATGTCCGCGACTGCTGTTCACTACTCGAAGAAGCACCTACGCAAGACCCAGCTCCTGTACTTGACGTCAGCACTGCTTTGTCGCCACACAATCGAGAACGGCTTCTTAAGCTAGTGGCCAAATTCAGCGACTGCTTTGCGTCGACGTCTAGCGTCAGTCGGACACCTCTAACAAAGCACCGAATAATTACAGAGGATACGGCAAGACCAATTCACCAGAATCCTTATCGTGTTGCTCCCAGAGAGCGTGAAGCCATACAACATCAAGTGACAAAAATGCTTAAAGGCGACGGGATCCAACCATCAATGAGTCCCTGGGCATCTCCTGTAGTTCTAGTCAAGAAAAAGGACGGCAGCTTGCGTTTCTGTGTGGACTACCGAAAACTAAATCAGGTGACAAAGAAAAATGTGTACCCACTTCCCCGTATAGACGATTCACTCGACAGGCTTCGACACGCGCGTTACTTCTCTTCAATAGATTTAAAAAGCGGATATTGGCAAATTGAGGTAGACCCAAGAGACCGTGAAAAAATTGCTTTTGTGACACCTAACGGCCTATACTAATTTAAAGTCTTGCCTTTCGGCTTGTGCTCTGCCCCGGCTACGTTCCAGTGCCTCATGGACACTGTGCTTTCAGGCCTGAAGTGGAAAACCTGCTTAGTATACCTCGACGACGCCATCGTGTTCTTCGCAACATTTGAAGAACATCTCGAATGGTTTGAAGCGGTTCTGTACCGTGACAATATTTATTGGGGAGGTTCGTGTAAACAGAATAAATTAGTGGCTTTGAAAAAAAAATTTGGTACATCTGAGTTTGGGTGGGAATGCAACCTGGGCCTCCGAGGTGTGAGACGGGCACCATTCCCCAGTACCACGGTGGTTCCACGATTCTGGCTGACTAAGAATGTGCCTAGTGCACAGGTCACGTCGCAGCTATCTGGCTATGACGTGACCTGTGCAGTGTAAGGTGACTTAAGGTGGAGTAAGTGAACAAAGGGGAATTAAAATGTTTCAAGGTTGACTAAAATGAATGAATGTGGATTAAGGTTTGTATGAATTAGAGCAAGGTGGATTAAGGTAGAGTGGTGAAGGACACTTGACAGTGTATTTATTTATTGATGTCACGTATCATATACATAACCAATCAATTAGAGAACTCAAAATGCTTTTGCATTCTCATTGCGTAAGGGTACTTAACTGTCAACTTTTTTTTTTGGGCGACCACTTATTTAGTGTTTTTGAGAAGTTGTTCGTACAGCAGCCATTCATTCTTGGAAAGCTTGTTTGCCACCAGGCTCTAAAGTTGTTGAGAGGTTGTTCGCACAGTTCTTTTTATTAGTGATCCGGTGTTTAAAACTGATCCTCTGTCCATGAGAGTTCACTCTCTTTTTTTTTTTTAACTAGTCAGTACAGGTGAGATACCCAATTATACCAAAAGAACTATTCCTGCTGAAAGTATATGCGTCTGCATTTTGACTATTCAATATTGAATTCAGTATTTGACACTTACTATTTGTATATGTTTCGCATTAGAAAATGTTGATATTTGCCCACCTCTTCTAGCTTTCAAAATGTCCTTGGTTGCGATTCGCAAAACTTATCTTGCATAAGCGCATCATAATTCGGTGTTAATTAAGTGCCAGACAGTAAGACTGCTGCTAGTCTCAGGATTGCTGCTTAGAGTGCTATAGGGCTTAGCTACCGTGCCTTGAGCATTGACCTACTTAAGTACCGTATTGCAACATCTGTGCTGAGGTTGCTATTAATACATTATTTACTATATGAATTACCTTGCTGGTGACTATCGCCTCCTACAAACCTTAGACAGGAAAAACTGCTATTTTGTCTGGTATCCCCCATTTTAATACCTTTACACAGGTGTAACTTAAACTCATCACATTGGTTTGAATCTAGCACCCTTTGCTACTTTGCTCTGCTCAGGTGTAAGTAAGAGGGTTTAATTAGAGTAAATGAGGTAGAGAGTGAAATTGTCTTCCGAATAAGATATTGTCAATCAGTGCTTGTGCAGCGTTGTGTTTCCGTGTCCTTCACCTGTGTTGACCTGTGTCCAGAGTGCAAAAATCTTCAAATTCACAAGTCTGTCTTTTTCAGACTTTTGTAAGATTAGAAAGCTTTGGCTTGTTCGCATACATATATTTAATCTTATGGAATACTGTGCTACCGGAAGCATGGACGATAGCAACAACACTGGTAGCGACAGATTGTGCTGCTTTCTCTAAGCACAGTGCATTAGACATGTTTTAGTGTTACATGGTATGAGTGTTATTAAGAAAAACTTTAAAAACGGTTGCATCTTAACAATTAAGCTGCGGCCAATACTTAACCAACTGGCTAAATAAAGTATGGTTGGTCACTACAAAAATAGCTCTGTGTCCTTTAACCATTTCAGTCCTCGTTTTTTTTCTTGGATATTCTGAAACAAACATAATTTATTTTCGGTTACCCAGAAGAGAATAATGACACGGATAATGGCAAATGTACTCTTCATATGGTCCTCACATTCCTATCTTCATTTCTATCTCGTACGTAGTTTCGCTCTGACGCTCCGGCGACGGTGCCGCCGTGGCTGTTACAAAAAGAAAGGAAAAATAAAAAACTGAGAACTGTCATAGTCATATGACAGAAACACACAAGAGTCATTCTTGTGCAATGGTACAGACAGTTGAATGAAGAACTGCTGCAGTACTAGCACACAAAGTCCAGTAGCCACCCCTCTGACTGGTGAATGCGCTCTTTGTGTGGCTTAACAACACTCATGAAGGGGCGTGTTCTGCAGTGCGCTAACAAAAATGCTGACTGAGTAAGCCTAGAGAGATGAGAAAATATGCTTCTAGAAACATAAAATACATGGCGGAACTATTTCGGAGTTCGCAGCTTTGTGTTAAACCATTAAAGCCCAAGAAAAATCTACCAGTTACATTTTGTTGATTTTTCGTGTTGGACGATCTTTTCACACTGTAAATATATTGTGAAAGTTTTGTGACTGGCGCTTTATTCTTTGAAACGCTACGATAGTGTACTTTATAAAATATGCTGGGTTTTTATGGGAGCAGCACCTGATGTAGCTCATGAAATGTGATGCTATATCTTGGAGCTTCCAAAAACAAAAAGGCTTGCAGTGAAGAGTCAAACGAGATTTTGCACAAGCCCGCATAACCTTCTAGTAGCAAAATTAGCATTTTAGTGGGAAATATTGTTTGTTATGGAGGTGTCGTTACTTATCAAATGTGTAACATGATTTCATCAAGTAACAAGGAAGAGCTTTGCTGTTGCTTTCAGAGGTGCACGCAATGCAAATATGTTATTGACGGAGATCTAGACACAATAATTGGCTAAATACAGGCATTCAAAACTAAAGCATTCAGCATTCGGTTCAGTGTTAATTGAAACATTCAGAAGACTGGTGACATGTCCTCCAATGACACAGAGTTCTTGCATTAAAATCCTGTTGTATGATTGCTAGGTGTAATTTTCGTTAGAATTTTCTGTCATTTCTAGGGTTGTGGTCTACGTTTGGTTCACCAATCTGGGTTGCCCTACTTTTATTACATAGCTCATTTTGACTGACGTAGGAATATATGTAGACTTCGCTGTTTTCTGTTCCCTCACACTTATTTTCTAATTTGTAATAAAGGATGCAGCATCACCTTTCTTTTTAAATATTATTCATACGATATCTAAATGGTTTCTATGTGCCTAATTTACTCTAACACGCTCGCTATTTTATTTACTGAAAAGACAAGAGGATTGTCATCTTTGTCAGCAGCAAGAAAGGAATGGGGAGGAATAATAGCAATGTTGATGTAATTCTAAATACATTTCTTTCCTGCAACAGTCTCTAAAGTTCTTGTAGCCAGCAAAAAATGTTTTGATGAAATACAGGTAAAAAAAAAAAAAAGTCGTGTGTGCTTCGAGGTCAAGCACACCCTTCTAGCATACACATAGGCCCAGCGTACATTACAGAGTACAACTGCATTCATTTTCTTGAGATGGTATAGATATGTATTGTATTGTATATTGCATATGTATTGTATAATATGTATTGTAGAGCAAGAGGGCAGTCGAAGCCAGAGGGTTCCTGGACTAAGGAGCCTCGCTCGGGACACTGTTTTGAATAATAAACGTTTCTTTCTTTCTCTCTATATGGAATTAGATGCATTCATTGTTTACACCATTCCTTTCTAAAACTTAGCCAAAAACTTCAACTTCAAGAAGCATATGCTATGCGTGACAAAAAATAAAGAAGCTGCATGCAGAGCAGCACCTGCTATGTTCAGCCACTTTTCCAAGTTTGGCGATGAATAGATCGAACACATCATGCAGTTGACAAAAAACTACAATGCGGTCGTCTTCACAGGACCCTTAGCAAAATGGCGTACCAAGGAACACTGTGTGTTTTGTCTTTAATTATTTACGAATGAAAATGGTACTGTGCTTTTAAAGGTATGCTGGGCACTAATGGGTTAATGCGCACATGCAACTAGAGAGTAGAGAATGTACCGGTACGTCAGTGGCACTGAAAATTTTAAGCTCTTCGCCACCAGATGTCATTGCCAGTGTTACTACTGCTGTTCATGTGGCCAGCATCTTGGATGCTAGTACATATGCAGACACGCTAAAGCTCTCCATAAGTGACAGACCTGGGGCCCAGTGGGAAATGAAATGCACTATTTCAGAGGGGAGCTCGGCCTGTGCCACCGCAAGAGATGTCCCAGCAGCTGCCGTTCAAGCAGAGGTGTGGGCTGCACAGCATGTGCTAAATGGCAAGTTGCCTTTGATTTCATGCCAAATTATAAATGGTAGCTGAGTGATAACCTTCGAAATAAACATATACAGTAGAACCTCCTTATACATTTCGGAAAAAACCGTGAGAAAAAAAAAAACATACTAACTGGGAAAATGTTACGATCCGAAGTAATAAACAAAATTTGATGACTCTGCTATTCTTGACACCTACGTAATGCGAAGCGTTGCGCAGATCGTTGCAGCATGATACGGAGACATCGACGCGCATCAAGCTGGTGGCGCTCCCACAGCCCAAGATGCGTTTTGTTGCTTTCCTATTCCACGTTGTTTTAAGAGGGCGACGGGAAACCAAAACGAAATTGAGCTGGTGAGCGACGCCAGCTGAAGCGAAACGTGGTGCCCACATCGCACTGCCTGCAGCAGAGAACCGCGGTGCCTATGAATTCTCACCTGCTAAAAGCGTGCAGTACGCTACCAATGGCATTATGCACCATAGGCGCTGACTACGGGGGGGGGCTCCGGGGCCTGAGCCTCCTCCAGAAATTTCCGAGGGGGGGGGTGGCTCGATGCTTAAGCCTACCTCCCCCTTGAAGTGTTATTACCAAAGTGTTCTGTTACCCATATAATTTCAGGTTTCTTTCGAGTTGTCTCTGCTTTTTCACTTAAAATTTTATTGCAGCCATAAGCTTACTGCATCATCGTGGGCGCGGACGCGGCGGCTCTTAATTCATGTTTTCGCTTCATTTCTGCAAATCCTGGCAATAGGAGGACAAGCGCATTAAAGCAAGTGTGATGGCTACCTCATCTGTACTTTTCACTTCAACATTCTTTTTTAAATTTCAGCTGTGAAAGCCATGTACAGACACAATATATGTAAATATGCAGGGTGTCCCAGCTGTCCTGCACCAAGATTTAGAAATTGCACATTTCACGTAGCTGGGCAGAACCAAGATAATGTTGCTTGCCGTTGCCTGGAGGTACTCAGATTATATTTTTGTTTGCATTTTGCCTAATTACATAATTAATCTTAATTATTCAACTTTTCAAATATTATAGGTAGATTAGAAGTATCAAGAGAAAATTGTAGAGCAACATGAAGAACTCTCGATACAACTTTCTGTTGCTCACTATGCACTACATAAAAGTGTTTTTCATAGCATGAAAGTAGCCCGCAAATACATGCAAAGTGCCTTGAGTTGCCAGTTGCATGGCAATCTTGCCTGTATGGGCTGACTTCTTTAACATTCAGAAAAACTCTTTTGTGTAGCATGTTCTGAGCGACAAGAAGCTGTATTGGGAGGTTTTCATGTTGCTCTACAATTCTCTCATCGACACTTTTCATCTAATTATAAGCTATAATAAGGTGATTTATTCTTATTTTATTTGTACATACTGTAGCCCTATTGAGCAGGAGTGGGCATGAAAAGCAGAATAATTACAAATAATAGAGGCAATATGGGCAATACAGACCAAATGAAAATACTAACTGCTTATTCAACAGTCGATAAAAACAAGTTTAAAGAAAGATAACGAGTTGGGAACCGGGCACGGAATTACAATATTCAAATACACAGGGAAAGAAACTGTATTAAAAACACCTTTTAATATAGAGAGGGGAAAGGGGACAGTTATCATCTTTGCCAATGCCTCCGCCCCGTTGTCAGACTAAACACCGTACGCAAAAGCCGCGTCACATCAGGGAGGAGCTTTGCGCTGATCCTCTCTTGCATGCATAATCATACAAACGAATAAAATTGGGAGTCGGATATCTCGTAGTACAGACGCGCTAGAATTCTTCCAAGTGATACTGTGTAGAGACACGACTGCCTCCAACTTTTCCATACGAACATATACACTTAATTCAGTCAACAAAAAGGTAATTATTCAATTTTAGTTAGTTGGGATGCTGACAGCGATAATTATCATCTCACTTTATGACCCCCTGGCCACATAACTTATTTGCACAGGTGGTCTTCACATGCCTCCCAGTGCTTAATTTAAAGAAAACTATAAAGCTTAATTTTCAATGCCCTATATAATTCCTTCACTAATGAAAATGAGGCCAAGACAGACTCACTCAAAATCAGGATCAGTAGCAGTCATGCTCAGCAGCGCTATACGCAGACTCAAAGTGAAAAAAAAAAAGAATTATAAAAAATGATTCGCCATCTTGGCCCAGGCCTGCGAAAGTAAATGTCCAGTGAAGCTGTGGGAAATCACCACTACAGCTCGTGAGGGAGGTATGCTTTATTGCATTAGAGTAACCGCAGTAATGGTAATTTAGAGTGATGGGAGTAATAGTAATTTTGACAGCACGCTGTCGCTGGTTGCATTGCCGCTCCTTGTATTCACGTCGCTGCTCTGGAGTCCCAACTATGCGTTGCCTACCCATAGCGGTGCTGCAACAACAATGAAATCAGTTGCTATGCTGGTTCTTCTATATACGAAAGGACAGCGATGTCACCCCCCCTTCCCCCCACGTCGCAAGCGGCCGTCACCGGGGCAGCTTGTGCAACAGTAATCTTTACTGAGAAACATATGCAGACAGCTCTACATGCTTCACCTTGTTATGAGGAGCGCTTTATCATCAATTATGTGGTTCAAATGCTTGTTTTGTGCTTGTTTTTATTAAAACAAATGCTGTTCTTTATGTTGTACGTATATGTGATTTCAAAGAACGTATATACTTTTCGCTTCACTTTTCTGAGTTCTTGAAACCTGCCTCACTTCCACAGCGGATCAGCCAGTATTGCACAACCTCTGAGATCGGCCCACTTTATTGCCAATGACGTGGACACGAAAAAGTCGCAGTTTCACCCTTAAGACGTAGCATCGATTGCGATAGCAAATTAGCAGACAACCATACGAAGCAAAAATAGCACTTTTATCGGCCATATCAACTTTTAAACATTCGCTTGCTAACATTGAAGAAGCATGGCATCAGTCTGCACAGAAAACATGAACATATACTCGATCACCCTGGACTCTTGCTGTCAAAACGCTAGTGTGAGAAAAATGTGGCAGCAGTATACCTGCCAACTCTTCCAAATTTTCCATAAAATGTAAGAATTTCGAGGAGTCTTACGGTTTTACGAATCTTGCTTGAAATTTTGCAGAAAACATCTTATTTGCAAAAAAAAAAACAATGCAAGAATGGAAAACTACAGCCTGGTACCTTGCACCGCCACAAGAGGGCAATACGTATGCATGGTATCATCATCAGCAGCTGCAAGGTTGTAGTGACTTCTGTCATTTGCTAGGGGGTCACGAATCCATATCCAAAGCTCGATAGCGCCTCTAGCGCCTCTGCAAACGTGTTGCCATGCTGTTGCCTTTGTTCACGTGGGCGCTGGTTTGGGCTCGAAGCCTTAACAATACTTCCAAGTATTTTTGAAATCGCACAAGGCAGAATTTCGGTGCTTCGTGCCGTCGAAGAAAGGGGAGAAGTTCGTATTCTGCACCACGTGTGTCTGTGATGTGAACATCTCCCATGGCGGCAAGTCTTACATCAAAGTCCACATCGCTTCGAAAAAGCATCAGGGATATGTGCGAGCCGCGGACAGCCAGCCAAGCCTAGCAAGTTTTGTACGCAGCGACAATGACCCCTGGTGTGATTCGTGCAGAATGCCTCTTCACTGTGTTTTTAGTTGAACACATCATCCTGCTGAGTGTCAGTGGTCATGCTGGACCACTTTTCCGGAAAATGTTCTCTAAGTGCAAAGAAGCGAAACGCTACACCTGTGGACAAACAAAGACGACATGACATCCATTTCTCGGGAAATGGCCACCAACGCGGAGACTCCTTTGCTGGATGCCCTAAAACTGCAAATATTTTTGATAGCTGTGGATGGCAGCAACAATAGGGATACGAAGCTTTACTTTGTTGTTGCAACATATTTCGTTAAAGAAACGAGTAGAGTCGAAAGC
This sequence comes from Dermacentor andersoni, assembly GCF_023375885.2. Lineage (NCBI taxonomy): Eukaryota > Metazoa > Arthropoda > Arachnida > Ixodida > Ixodidae > Dermacentor > Dermacentor andersoni. Next base: position 204,032,293 of record NC_092815.1, read on the forward strand.
CGCCTTCTTTGCCTCTGGACAATCCAAGGGGAAGCGACTGGTCACAAGATTGCAAATATGGTTCTGGACGAGATGAAGTCTCAGAATTTGCCTGTTGGAAACCTGTTGGCTATGTGTTCGGACAATGTCAATGTCATGATCGGCAAGAAAAACAGCGTTTCTACTGTATTGAGAGAGGCTCTACCAGGTTTGATAGGGGTTGGTTGCCCGTGCCATCTCATCAACTTGGCCGCCCAAAAAGGAGCTTCATGTCTTCCTGTAAAGGTTATGAGGCTTTGGTTGACATTTTTTTTACCTAGAGAAAAGCTCGAAACAGAAATATAGACTTAAAGAGTCCCAAAAAATGCATGACGCCAAGGTCAGAAAGATGTTGAAGCATTCGCCAACACGTTGGCTGTCGTTGGGAAAGTGTTTGAAGAGGCTGCTCGACCAGTGGAAACCACTACTCAGCTTTTTTTTTTAATCTGAAACAAAGCAGTGCAACAAGCAGAGCTTGTTTTTGGAGTTATACCAAATTCCAAAGACTTCCTCACAAACCACCAAGAACCCTGCAATGACCCCAAGGTCTGCTGCAAATCTTCACAATACTGCTGCAGGCCTCAGGGAAAAGAAGCACCGTCGGCGATGAACTCTCACTAAAGAGGAAAGGAGCTCATTATGGACCTCAAGCAAAAAAAACAAACTTCATACCAAGTATTCTGGGGAAGCTAGCCACGTGACCCGTGAGGAGCACCTGTCTTATTTTTTGTCATCGGAGCTAAACAGGACATGCTGTCTTCTCCAAAATGTTATAGCACTTTTTGAGAAGGCAAACTGCCTTCTTCAGGCACAGGCTCCTCAGATTCATCTACTGAGGAGCCTCTTCAACTGGCTTTTCGAGGATCTCCTGACAAGATTTGTCCGCCCAGGTGTTGTCAAGGCATGTCATTCCTTGCTGGAAGTTGACTATGGAGCTGCAGAGAACCAGAAAGGTGATGAAGACATAGTCATTGGCAGCACAACCTACTCTGTGGTCGAGACACTGAGCTGCATTGAGAGGGAGCAGTTCATCTCTCCTGTACGTATGTACAGTGCTCACGGAATGAAATGGGACACGGAGCATTTAGTAGAACCCTGCATATGTGCAAAGTACGCGAGAGCACCATGTCATGTTGCTAGGAATTTGGTCACCAAAGGTGACGAGGACTCTGATGTAAGTGTACGCTCCAGAATTACGTCGATGTGACACGAACTGCAGCTGGTTGAAACGAAAGTATGCGCATTACTTAGCCCTAAATTGACGTGTTTCATTCCGTGAGCACTGTACTTAATGGCAGCATGCGATTACGTTCGCCAAGAATTCCCGCAAGAAAACGTCAATCTCAAGATGGCTGAAGTTGCTCAAGCACAAGCTCTGGAAACTGCTTCATTCAACAGCATACATCATTTTATTATGGTGTTCCCTGCTATCCTACCCCAGCAGAGTGGTGAATCAAAAGAAGAAGCAATCGACGCACTTGAAGTCGAGCTTGCCAACTTGCACGCATATCAGGTTCCAGCCTACATATTGACTGAGCTGAGGCGCGATGTGCAGTGGTCGCAATTAGGAAGCCTTCGAAGTGTCGACGGATCGCTCAGGTTCCACAGAATTTCAATGGTTATGCTGGGTATTCTCTCCATTCCCCACAGCAATGCTGAACATGAGAGAATATTTAGCACTGTGAACAAAACTCGAATGAAGTTTCGCTCATCTGTGTGTGAGAAAACACTCGAAAGTCTGCTGATGGTAAAGGGGCACCACAGTGGTACTTGCTTTGAGCAAACCTACACGGAGAAGTTTATGAAGCAGGCAAAGTCGGCAACAGCAAAATCATTGCAAAAATAAATTGTGCCCCAGTGCAGTTCTCGCTCTTTACTCTCCAAGACACAGATTTCACTTGCGGTTGTGAAAATGGGAGTAAGCTTGTTGCAAAAGGTAAATCCCTTAAAGAAAGAGTGCTGCTGCACATCCCCCCCTACCCCCGCCACAATAGTTTTATGAATTTCCAAATCTTCAGGTTGGCAGGCATGGAGCAGCCGCGAGCGAAGGGATTTTCGTGCTGTCTATCGCTTCAACACAAAGTGAGTGCTGAGGAGATACAGCACGTACAAAGCTACGAGCCGCTGACGTGTGTTTCTATTTACGCCCAAGCCCAGTGCTCGACCACTGCACCGCCATGCGCTGCCCGCACGTGCCACGTTTCTAGGTACTTTTTCACCGAAGCGCCACGGCACATGCCCTAGATCCTTCTAGGTATTTGATTTTGCATCCCTGGCGGTCCCTGGCCGTGCAGTCTGCTTGGCCCAGCTTGCATTCGCAGAGTTTAGGTGGTGTAGGTGAGTTTGCATTGTAAATGCACAAGCATTTGTATGCTTACCCAATGCCTCCTTTACTAGATGCCCGCCACGTTGCTCGCTTTCCCATTGTAGCGGCGGTTCCCTTAGTTCATCATAAATTCCATGAGGCGGCGCTCGTTGCCTTTTCAACTTCCGGCAAATGTGGCAGCGTCGGCTGAATGCTTTTGCCGTCACTTTATATACGTGGGCATCTGTTAGCGAGCGTTATCGCGAGCCTCCGAGACGGTGACAGATGCCATGGTAATCTCAGAGGCCGCAGCAAGTGATCTAAGTTGCAGGCATTTGCTATGAGAGGCGCTCATTGCCTTTTTGCGGGCACAAGAAAAGGGAGAGGGCACGGAACCGAGTTTACCGGACAACGCGGCAGGCATCTAGTAAAGGAGGCATTGGCTTACCCAACGAGAAAACCGTTTTCGACGTAGCGCCCGCAGCAGCGAGCCAATTTGCCTTTGTACTGCCTCTCGCTTCAACGCCAACGAAGTGGCGAGAACACAGTGCTGACGGTGCTCTCAGCAAAAGCCTCACTGTGCCACTTTGGCAGATCGCTTTCAAGTTAAGGGCGCGCACGTCTCTTTAATACTAAGTAAGCGGCGAGAACACAGCACGCGAAGCTATGAGCAGTGGGCACGCTTTGTAGGCATCGCAGATCACTTTCAAGGTGCAGCCCGCATGGCAGCGCCATACAAAGCCGCCGCCTGTGTACGTTCACAGTTCGTAATGGTTCGACGCGGATGGAAGCGCACCTGGTGCCTCCATCCTTTGGCCTCCACCTGCAGTACTTTGCTTGCATCATCAATGCTCCTTGCACAGCCGTGCGCAGAAACTCGTGTGGCCACTGCGCTATCGTTAGTGCTGGCCTAATCAACTTACATAACATTGCTAGTGACACCTGGCTGTGTGGAGATGAGCAAATGGCACAGTGCTTACGCATACCAAGTCTAACCCCTAGAGGAGCTTCTGCATGATTTTTTTTGTTCCTGGACGTCCCGCAATAATTTGTGTAATATGCGTAGTGCATGGCGCCTGTGCCTTGCTATTGTTTCGGCTGGAAGAGAGATAGTGATGTAAAGAAGGACAGGACGCTTGATTGCAGCAATGATATGGCTTGTAGTGCGAGGAACCCTCCATGCCCCACGATTATCACAGCTTTTGTACATCGAAGTGCCTCGCATACCGCAACCAACTTTTTATCACATCCCTTTATCCCCTTATCCAGACTGAAAAATTTTGTCCAGTGTTACTTCAGCTTCAGCATGCAACTTTTATTTCGAGATAGCCTAGGCGGCGTGTTTAAAACCTATTTGCTCTTAGTGACAGCTGGCTGAGCAGATTGTGCGCCGAGGCATAACATCTCCCTAGTCCCACCAAGTACATAGAAGGATCTAAGGTGCCCGTCGTGGCGCTTCAGGGAAAGAAGTACCTAGAAACAGGGTACACGCGAGCAGCGCATGGCAGCACAGCGGTCAGGCACTGGGCTTCGACGTAAATAGAAACACACGCCGCTATGCACCTAGACTGTGCCCCTAAAGCAGAGCGCTCTTGAGATATGGCTGCGCGACCGCTCGCAGCTGCCACTTGTGCAGTTGCAGCTGGAGTCGGATGCCGCCCCCCTCGCCCTGGTGCCTCACGCACCACAAAAGGGGCGCACTTCCTCCCCGCTATTCCTCCCTTTTGCGCAGATGAAATTGAGCCGCGATCGTCGTCTCCCCTCGCACGCTTTCACTTGCACATACAGTGTAGGGTGCGCGGCGACAGTGTTCTCGTCCTCCAACTTTATACGGAACCTCACAGCAACGGCGACGCCGATGGCAGGAATAAGCTTGGAATAGCCATATAATTGCTATCACAATAGAATGCCAACCAACGAGCGGCTAACAGCTTCGCTGTAAAAAAATAGGCTGCTGTCTCACCGGAAAGGCGAAGCAGTGAACAGTTGCATTTGCACAGTAACAGTTGCATTTGAAGAAATTTCGTGGGAGCTCGAGGAATTGTTCACTGAAATAACGGCCTTACTTTAGTATTTACAAGACTTCATAATAGGAGCCATTTCAATTTCACAGCTAGAGTCCCCTCACACCACCAAGAGATGCCAATCTCTTGGTGGTGTAATCTCTCTTCGTGTGGCTGTCTTATACTTTGCTATCATGAGAGAGTTTTAGAATGGGGGCCTGAACGTTCGGGGCCCCAAAAAAATAGCTGAAAGCCATCGCGCATGCGCGAAACGCAAACTTTGGGTATTGCGTTGGGCACGCTATTTCACGGATTTAGCGGGAGCCCCAAAAGCTGCCCCAGAAGCTTCGAATCAACAAACATGGCGGCAGCTATCGAAGTGACTGCTCTAACCTAGCACCAAAGTGGGTTCTATTCACGGTAATGCGTGAAGTTCACAAGCTAGGAGGATGGACCACGGTTATCACTTTCTCTCAACCAAATTCGATTGTCGATTTCATGGCTCGTAGGCCTAGCGCAGCTTAACTTGGCTGGCAAAGGCACGTAAAGTTGGTTACTCAAAACTAAGTGCGACTAATTGCTTGCTGCTAATAAAATAACCTCTAAATTGTAATGAAACACAGAAATATGAATGTCAAAATTACTCTTATCATAACATTGTGTATTCTATTTAATTGTTTATAATAGCTTTTCTTTGACGCCGCAGTGGTGCTGCAAGTGCAAGACGCTATCCGCAAACACAAAGCCCTATTCTAAAACTCCTCACTCCTGTATGCCCCAATGCTAACACCTGCAAAGATCTTTGGCACTCCAAACTTATAGGGCCTGTATTCTAAAACTCCTTATTATTATATCAGACCCAGACGCTAGCAAGTAACGAGAGTTGCATTGTGGGCTTGTTGGTAATGCATCTTCAAGGGGAGTACGGTAGCGCGATTCAAAGAAGGAACAAAAGAAGACACAAAGGAACACACACAGCGATAACTTCCAACGCGGTTACCCTTCGACTTCTACAAGCCCGTTCGTACCCTAACCTCGTGGTTCTTCATGCCATATACCCTGAAAGATATCCCAGTGCGGACTGCCCTGCCTGTGGACTGAGGGCAACATTGGACCATGTGTTGTGGGAGTGTGAAGCCATCGGCTCCTCCTTCAGCGAGGATAGGTGGGCTGCGCTCTTGGGCAGCCCCGAACTCAACGACCAAACCCTGGCCGTCCAGAGTGCCCGCGATCGGGCCGTCAAGCTCGGCTTAGCGGTCCCTACGTGGGACTAGCCGGGTGGCACGGGGTCTTCCCTGCGTCTTCTCTGGACCGAAATAGTTATTTCACTCACTCACTCACTGTTTATTACCGAAAACCAGGTCGTACTTATACACTCAGACATGAGTCACAGCCACATGAACAGATTAACAATCAGAGCGATACATTTTGTGATATGTTAAGCCATGCGCAAAAATTTCAGTTCTTTTTCAGAGAGAGCCAATGATGGTTTGCCGATACATGACTCCCCTAGGGCATCAATATGCTCGGCTTCTATTATAAGTCTAGTGAGTTCGCACTTATTCCTACCGGTAATGATTGTTGATTCGAAGAGAGGGGAGCACTTATGTTGCTTACAATGAAGGGAGAGAAACCCATGTGATACAAGTTTGTCGACTTTATTTTTGTGTTCGCGCAGTCTATCATTAATGCATCTGCCCAACTGTCCGACGTAATACTTCCCACACGATAAGGGTATACGATATATAATTGAAGTATTACATTCTCTAAACTTCTTCCTGTGTTTAACTTGGTAGCTAGGGGCACTTTCTTTCTTTTCTGGTCTTGTTTTCCTGCACAGGCTGATTAGTTTGTTGGGTGCTGAAAAAACCGCATCAGTGTTACCTCGGCGGGCAATTTTCTTCAGGTTGTGCGACAACCGGTGGATATAAGGTATCACTGTTGGTCTTTTTTTCTCTTGGTTACTATTTCCTTCTGCTCGTTCAGCAGTTCCTGATGGTTTTCGATAATAAACAGTGCAGGAAGTTAGCCCTGTGTGTGTCCCTTTTTGTCTTCTTTTGTCCCGTCTTTGAATCGCGCTACCGTACTCCCCTTGAAGCTAGCAAGTAAAGCATGTTATGCCTCCTTTAAGCTACAGCAAATGCCTCTGTGATCAGTCAGACATGGCTTGTACACTTCGTGGGGAGGTGCAATTGACACCCCTGTTTGCGAATACACGCTCGAGATCCACGGGAACAAAAAGGAAACATACGAAAGTGAATATATGTGCAAATGCAGAAGAAATAAATGAACTCAAATTCGACCATTTTGACGGGATGAAAATCTGTATGTGAACTTTACAACTGCTGTCACTATGTGATTTTTTCTCTTTCTTTGCGTGAATACTGCAGAGCCTTGTCATCGCTTTTCGCTCTTCCTTTTGCGAAAAAATTTTGCATCATCTAAGCAAGCACGTTTAGGCAGCGTGCTGCGGATAAATTTTTGTACATTTATTAGGTTATGAGGTGTACCTATATAAAATCATATCATAAGAAGCTAACAAAGAAAGACACCAAGGGCAGCATCGCACGCGTACGCATGAAGACTTGGGCTCGTGCCGCAACGGCGACTAATCAAAATTGGGCCCTCGGTTTCCTTTCTCCTCGTACACACACAAACACACGCACACACATGCAAGAGAGAGAGAGAGAGACAAGTAGGGTCAGGAAAGCAGGTCGGGCTCCAGCCCCCTCTCCCGGAAAAAAGAAAACTTTCTGCCTATGCTACGCAGCATGTGCTGTGAAACAGATATGAGAAGATGCTTATCGCAATAGGTTTGGCAGCGATAGCTATGAATGCGGTGTGCGATGACCCTGGTAGAGATTTGCTGGTACTGGAATAAGGAACTGCGTATGCTGTCATTTTCACGTGAGATGGGCGTCTATACAAGGTTCTCCTTCGTGCACGCCTCACGCCTTTTCTTGCTCATATGGGATCTAGTGGCTGAAAAACGTCTACGATCACGATCTGCAGCAGGGAACTGCGGCACGTTTCGGCTATCACCTATAAAAAGGATGCTTTACGCTTCTGACGGCACCGTACGCTGTGAAACAGGCAGGCGAAGGTGCTTATTGCAATATGATAGGCAGGGATAGCTGTCAATGCTGCATGCGATGACCCCGTAGAAAATTTGCTGGTACCAAAATGAGAAACTGGGTGTGCGCCGGCGTTTTCACGAGAGAGGGGTGGGAGAGTGTTGCGGTGAAGCTGCTGCGGCGGGCAGGTACATACTGTTCTCGATAGCGCGCTTCGTGTATTTTTCTTGTTTACATGGGATCTAGCGGCTGGAAAAGGTATGATAGGATTGTAGTTTGGTGACATACTGAACGTTAGTGCCAAAAAATCATGCTTTCCAGTAAAAAATGAGCGTAACTCTATTGGCTCATTTTTGTGTTCTCGATTGCAAACATTGGTGTTGGGAAAACGTATGTACAGGAAGGTCAGATGTGGAAACATAAACTATTTCATGCCTAGCTTGCTTGAAAAATATTTGAAAAATATGCCTGATGCTAAATAATTGCACAATACAATAAGAGCAGTGAACCTGCTACATGATAATATGTGGACATCCAAAGCAAACACCAAGCCATCTGCCTTAAAACTTGCTTTACTAAATCACTTCACAGATACGGTATTACTAAAACTTGGAGTACAGTCCTAGTCAAAAGTGTATGCAACATGTCTGCAACATGTTTGAAATGCCGTTATTTCCATCAATGCTATTGCTTTTGATGCACTATCTTGGCATTGCACACAGTGCCTGAAGTGGCTAAATAAATGAATGCTATACAACTAGTGGCTGTGCATACAATTGTGCTTACTTTCATCCTATGCTACATGTCATCTTATGCAATGGTTAAGTTTATGCACCAGGTATGCAATTGCGCCACCTGCTTTATTTATTTATTTATTTATTTATTTATTCAGTACCCACAGGTGCCAGAAGGCATTACAGTGGGGGGGAAGGTTCTTCACGGTGTGTCCGCGTGTTGTTATCAGTGACAAGTGAGTGCGCAATCACAGCGGTGCTCATGGCCTCTCCTTCTTGCTGCATGCACATTCCCTCAGTGCTGCCCTCTCACCTTGTTCTTTTTGATTGGGGTGTTCATGCTGTGCAGCATGCCATTCGTGGCGATCGCCGGATCTACGGTCACCGTAGATAAAGAGCAACTCTCATGGCACCATCACAAGTAAAAAAAAAGTATAACAAAAGGTGCAGCCGGCAGAATGTGCAAACACTCGCACGCTTGTTCCAGCAAAAATGGCGAGTGCAACCACGCGACTCCGCTCCACCAACTGGGAGACGAGGATAAGACCTGGACCCCCTCACCTGCTCTCGCTTGGTCAGCCTGATAAGAGTGTCACTGCCTTTTGTTTTATTCAGGGGGCTTATTTGCACCGAGCGAGCGACCCTCTTCGTCGGCGTACCTTTTTCCTCCGTGTTGCACCTGCACGCTATTGGCAGCTAGTGGAGGCTGCGGCGCTGTGGAAGTAGTGTGCAACAGAACAGACAAACGTTACTACTAATGGGTTATACCTAGCATGGTTGAGTAAGCTCTCTCAAACGCAACCACACCTGCTCGGATCAACAAACATCCTGCCGAGCTGCACCTCTGGGAATGCCAAATGAGGGGTTTGATTTAGCTCCGACTGCATCATGCGTGGCGCGATAACAGTGTCATCTGGGCTTACAACACACATGATCGAGTAATGGGTTCTTCCTTCTACACAACGATACTAAAGTCAAGTGCATGGGTATTATGGTTGCGAAAATATGAGTGACATTAGTGTTATATGAGTTGAATAAGGTAAAACTATTCCAATCTGTTTTTGTTTCAAATATGCCATTAGCTCTCCGTGATGGGTCAAAATTGCTCGTGCCTCTGCCCATGTCCCAGCCCATGTTTTCATTACAATTTGTTATGTGCAGTTTTAGCAAGCGGCCCCTATGCTGACTGAAATGAGAGACATTTCATGCAAAAAGAAAACGGGGATAAATTTGCAGTAGCTTACCGAAGTATCAGCTTTGTTCTGGTTTTTGGTTATCTGGTTACCGAACCGTTTAGTCGTCGCATAATAAGAATCTGCTGACAAGGGGAAGCTGTGCAATATTGAAAGGACTGCTTACTGTCTTGAATAGCCAGTAGTGAAATTGTTATTCGACTTGTCTTGTGATCCACCCAGAATTTAATAGCATGATGAGTTGGAACGACAGTGGCTGTAATTGTGGATGGCGTTGTTCTGAAATGTCATCCACAGCTAAGAAGAGATAATTATCTTGAGATTGAGGAGCAATGGAGCTGGGCAGGCCACATAATCTGTCAGGCAGATAACTAGTGGTCTATTAGACCACTATTATTACACAGTGGATACCAAGACAAAAGAGGTGCAGTCAAGGATGGCAAAGAATTGGTTCGTGCGATGAAATTTGGGAATTTGCAGGCATAAGGTGAGGACATTTGGCTCAAGACAAATGTAATTGGAGATCACTGGGAGAGGCTGTTGTCCTGCAGTGTAGTACATAAATAGGCTGGCTATGATAATAGAGAATGTGCCTAAAATTTATCTTTTCATTTTAATTGATGTTCACTTGTAAGCCGTTTTCATGATGTCACTAGTGTAAAAAATTACTGCAGCCCTGTGAAATTAGACTTACAGACTGTTCTGCATTCTTTCTTTTAATAATATTAATAATAACATATTGCCAGTCAACATTAGCACTTTTGTCTTGTGAGTGCTATTGTATCCCTTTCACACATGAACGTGTATATCAAAAATTTTGTGCCGTGATAATTTCTTTTACTTTCATGTGCAGGCAATTCATCCACACAAGAGGATAATCCTGAACCAGATGTTTCTTCCGAAAGTGAGTACAGTGGCAATTAATTTTTCTTGTTGAAATGAAATGAAACACGGATTTTCTTACAGTTTCAGTGGTGATACCGTTGCGCCAATTGCGCCTAACTGCGCCAAGAGGCAAATCCTGCTATATTCTGCTATATTTCAGCAAAATATAAAAAATCTTCACCCTTCCCCCCCTGCACCGAAAGGGCTGCTCGTGCTTTCGAAAACGAAACTTAGTCCTCAAGCACCGTTTCTCCACACCATCGAAAGTGGCATGGTGTGGACCACCAGCTGCGATAACTTTGAGGTGGACTGAGCCAAGCCTCCCTAATTAATCCTGGATCGTACTGCTCTTTCATTCTTGAGCAGTTGACTATTTTAAATACCTTCCACTCCACCGCGTGCAGGTTGTTTAGGCAACGAGACAGCATCGCTTTTCAGGCAGCAGCAAGCCATCGTACTGGTGCTGAGCCAGAGCCTGCCTTTCTCTCCTCTATGACTAATGTAAAATGGTGATCAATGTTTCGGATGCTGTATGCTGTCTCATGTGATTTCTTGAGCACAATGCGCTCATTGTCGCAGACATGGTGGCCGTGAACAATTTTTCCATGATTAAATTTGTTGCCAATCCCTCCCTTTAGTTGGCGAGGCGATTTCACAGTTTTAAAAATGACGAACAGTGGCTACTGATATTTTGGTCGACTTCATACCAAACAGCAACTTTTGTCCCTGGATACTGTAAAGTGCCGCTGGTTAGGCTATAGCTGCTTCATACGGCCAAATGGAAATTCGCTGCCAGTCGACATGGTAGCGGCCGTGCAGCAGGTTGTCGCGGCTAGGTAGCCTGTGTATTTATGTTCAGACCAATAAACCGCCTCTGTGATTGGGCGTCGGATAATGGGCTAGACTAGTGGGCGGTGGCCGATATTGGGTCTGTGGGCAACGTGTTGGCAACTACCGTGAACGCTTTCACCAAAATGAATTTGTGCATCACAGCCTAATTGGGCAGCCTTGCAGAGTCAAAGGTCGCATGCATATATCTGCACTTCACGATGGCATGCAGTGTACACATCGAGCTGCGGAACGAATGAAAGTTAACCGTGTTGCGATGTCAACCATTGCGGCATTTCAAGTATGCAGTATATCAGTCATCCACGGCACAGGATACAAATTAGGTAAATTTTTCATACCACTGGTATTGTAAAAAGTGATTAAATTGTTTTTCCTGCTGAAGTTGGCATTTTAGTGTTTAGATTGAGGTTATGAACCAGCGACCACTTACTGCTTTCACATAGCTTGTCCACTTGAAGGCTCCTTACAATATAGTTTGCAATCACTTTCTTAAACCTGCTTCAAGAGTCCATTTTACTGCTCCAAAATGCATTTTACCTGCTCTGAAATGGCGTGTGCCAGTAGGATCACTGCAGTTTCAAAATTCAGCTGAACTCTGGTATAGGAAACCTATAGGGACAGATAGAAAATTATCATATTGAGGGCTTTGATATAAACGAGTCACTTTGTATAGTTAGTTGTTCAAATTGATAAACTTAAATAAATGTATTGGCCTGTTAAGAAAGAAATGTTGCAGTTCCGCCTGAAAAGTGAAGCATTGACAGTAATAGCAATGTATTTGACAACTACACGAAGTAAGGTTCATCGTTCTATCAGCCACATAAATTGCAGTAAGCATTTGCTCACTAATTAAATTAACAAGCATGGTGTCACGTGTGCACAGGCAAACATGAACAGATCTCTCTATGACCGCGTGATGAATGCCAGCAGCTTGGAGCAAATGCTTCGTGCTGCCTGTCGTTTCACTGCGTCTTAGAAACTTCTGATTACGTGACCTCCGACACTAGCTGCACAGAAATGCAGTGCGCATTAAACCAGCAGCCATTTCAAGTCACCCTTGGCCTTTGCACCTGTCGCACATTACATCGAAGACATGGCCTGCAAGCCCTGTATGCGCTCAGTCGTGTCATGTAGTGCCACGGCCAGACTAGAGGAGGGGATGTGTACTCGCCTGCCCATTCTAGTACATACTTGATCATGTGGCCTTTGTTGTGGCTCGAGGTGGCGTTTGGGCCAGGAATTCACCAAGCCCATCGGATCATATTCGAGCAGGAGCATATTAATTGTCTGAGTTCACATCAGGACACGTCAGCCCTCACTGCACTAAAGGTCTTGGCTTTTAATACCGTCATCCGATGACTGTATCGTGGCCAATCACAATAGTCAAATCGGTTGCAAAATTCTGCCCATGATATCATATCATTTCGTCAAACTCTGCCTCCGATGTTGCATCTTCATCCCTGCATATTTAGCAATCTGGGAATTCGAGGTCATAGCCGTTCCCACAGTAGCATTCAACGTTGGCTGTTTCATCATTAGTTCAGGTTGTCAGTTTTAGGTAGAGGGGTCTTTTGTTGACCAATCAGCAGTTGGTGTCAACGCTGCGTTGACTTCTGCATAAGCGCTGATGAATGGGGAGGTTGCCTCGTGGTAAACGTCTAAGGAATGCTCATTGCTGTATTGAGACGTAACAGACCCCTCCACCACCAGGAGATTCGACCTGAGGGTGGGTGACCAGCTGTCGGGTTACCCGGAGAGTCGATGTTCGGTTGCGACCTTGGGGATTGTTCTAGAAATGGCGGCTGATGACACACTGCAACTTGAGGTCTCAGACTTCGCTTTGTTTTGGCCTTCTACATGGGAATGCACTAGCACACATACACTCTGGTCGGCATGCTCGAGCGACATGCCCACCGGATGCTATGATTCTCGCATCACTTTACAAGGTTCTACCCCTCTCTATTTCTTCCTTTGTTTTTGTTGTGGTCAATTTTTGGCAAGACAGAATTAAGTTGCCTATCTCAATAACACTGCTAGCGATACACGCAAAGCACGTTCAGAAAATAAAATACCCTGAGTTTGTTGCCTAAAATCTCCGGCTCAGACAATCTGTGTTCTTATTCTGGCTCCCTCTCCTATACCTCACCTCAAGCTTGTATTCCTGCGAAATGAAACTCTATCTCAGCAGTCTCGAGTTTTTTTTTTTCAGACAGTTGCGTCAGCCATGCAAGACTGCAATGATTGCTCTCGACCGTGAAGTTTCTGCCTTGAATATAGCGTCCTAGCTTTTGAATGGCCTTTTCTATGATCAAACAGTCAGTCTTTCTCAGAGGCGCTGAATGCCTCTTCTCGCGGTGTCAGTTTCTGATTGAGGTTGTGGGATTCTCCTCCGTGTGCTCTTGGGACAAAGGAACGACAACACAGTAGTGCAAACAATCACAAGGGCATTTATTGCACCTTTCATAGATCAATGCCTGCTAGCCGAGTTGCTATCCCCAAAACATGCCGATGGGCGCGCGACAAATCTAGAAGTCTGACTCACCACGACCGGATAGCGAGCGAATATGTTCGCCCCATGCTGGATCCCAACGGCTGGTCGTTCGCATGTACGGTCACGCTAACGGTGGCACGTTCCAAGGCGGCCACACGAGACGGTCTCGCAGAAGCATGGATCGGCGCACGCGCGGCACGGCACGTCCGTACTGCTTGCTGTCCCGAGCCAAAGAGGAAGCGCCTTGTCTATCGGCGCCCAAGTAACCCCGCCTGTCGGCGGCGTTAGCAGCGCAACACTCGCGCCATCTCTTGTACTACACCTCAACCACTCCGACCGTCGCGGGCACCAGGCCACGCGAGCCGTGCGGGAAAACAACATATCAGGGGATGCGTGAGAGTCGCGCATCCCCACAAGGTACAGCACGAGATGCTCTCCACCACTTTTGTTAAGTTGGGCAAGGACGACACCTAGACCACGGTAGCTGGCGTCTTGCCAGAGAATGAATTCTCTGCAAAAGTATGGCTAGACAAGCACAGGCCGTGAAGACAAGGCTTTCCTCTCATAACAATACACATATTCTGAATAAGGCTCTGCACATCTTCCACTTTCATGCGACTCATGCACTAACATTTTCTTTCTCTTGTCCACAGTAGACCCGCACTACAGAAATAACCACACACAAAAAAATTTTTGCATAATTTACGCAGTTGAAGCTACACGAAGATTTGAGCTTATTTCTAAATACTTCCATGCACGCTCTAAGTGATATTCAAAATGTTGTCATCTTATGAATACACGTACGAGACATGCACCAATGCTTTGCTTCTGTGGCTGAGCAAGACATGCCTTAAAGGAACGGTACACTTTCTAAAATTGTACGTTTAAACAACATATCTGCCAAATAACACATCTTACTTTCAATGAAAATCTCGCGAGCACTTCCGAATAGTGAACTGGTATTCAAGCGTGGCACTACAGGCTTCTGGAAAACAAATAACCTGTACTTGACATTGCTAGCATATCTTGCACAAGATGAATCCTATCTGCTTATAAAGAAAGAATGAAATATCGAGAAAACAAAGTTTCATTATGTATGCACATGCAAACCGTTTCTTTCGGCATATTGATGAGCTTCTAAAATAAACAATCTAAACAAAGCTCAAAGCTTGCTTACCGAAACAATCTTTAGTCCCAGAGATCTCAAAACATCTAACCAAACACTAGAAACAAAGAAACAAACTGTTTCCACCAAACCTGTATCGCCGTTATTCATTCCGAATAGCCGACGGTTTCGGCATCTCTTTAAACCATACTCGAGGCGGATGTAGTCCGAAAGCTCTTGTCAACATTGTTAACCAGGGATTACAAAGGGCACATAGGCCATTCTTCTCGCTATAGACCCCCAACACTTTAGGTACTGGCAACATGCCTTCTGGGCATTGCATTATGAATTCGCTGCCTCGTATGACAACTTCGCATTGTGTTACCGTCGTGCTCTTCTTTATCATACGGGTTACCCATCGAAAAGAACTCGAGGAGGGGGAACATAATCGCCCCCTGTCCTTTGCCTTCCTTCGCACCGACCGTATCTTTCTTCTCTTTTTCGTTTTGTGGCTCGGACACGCTGTAAATGGAAATATGTCGAACGACAAACTCACCTTTTGAATTCTTTCACTTTGCTCCTCAGAGGATTTAGTGACTTTTGCTTTATTCGGCCGTGTTGCCTGCTCTGCCACATTCCTGACTCTGCAAAGTTTCTTTCTCTTAGCATGCATTCTGGTGCTCATTTTCGAGTGCCTTTGCTTCCCATTGACGGCTCCTCAGCCTGACCCTCTTCCTGAATTTCTGTCGGGGAAATCGAAAAGGTTTTCTCCTCTGCCTTAGCCACATCTCAAGAGCTAGCTGCTTCATCCTCCTTTTTTTGCAGTTTTTTCAGCATTGTAATTAGTGCCTGACCTTTTTCCTGAATTTCGGTCAGGGAAATAAAGGTTTTCTCTTCCGGCTTAACTGTCTCCGGAGCTAGCTGCTTCATCCTCTTTTTTTTTTTGTGGTTTGCCGCCGCCGAGGGCAAGATTGTAGCCATGGGGAAGGCTTTTGATAGTGTAGTGCAGTCCACTTATAACGATATCAAGAAGAACGAAAAATCTGATCATTATAACCGATCATCGCTATATCTGGACTGCCGAAAAAAAAATAACTGTCAAACATACCTTCGTAGCTCCGAAACCAAATTTGCCACTTAAGATAAAAAATTGGCATTATAGAAAGTAGGCTGTGAAAAATGAAACGTTTATCTATACCTCTAAATAGTGTGTCAAGCGTCAGGGACGCTCAAATAGTCAGAAATCTGCACTTGCTTTCGCGGAAATTTCAAATTCACAACCGCAGGGTGCATCGCATGCAGCAGCTGCACGAACACTGGTGGCTATAATTTAGCGTGCATGAAATTAGTTAGCGACTCTATTAACGACAGTGCACTTTGCATGAAAGTTGGGGTCGGCCTCAAAGATGGGCCACTGTGAATCTCGTCATCAGTGCCGTTACTGTCGTTGCCTCCGTCGCACCACGCTGCCGTCTGTGTCGCAACAATGGTCACCCAATTGGAGATTCTTCGCAGAATGAGGCAGCGCTATCTGCACTCGGAAACTCCTCCATCGAAGCGCCATCTATTTTAACACCAGTAGCAACATGCTACCAGAGTTCGGTAATGTGAGCGGCTGCTACCGTGTTGGTTTCACACATGGGGGAGTTTTGTCCTGGTGCACAACGCCCACCTTTTCCTTTGATCAGCATGGTCACTGGTTTTCACTGGTCACATATTGTTGTCTTCCTAAGTGAATAGACAAGGGAATCTAATGACTGTATCACGGCCAATCACAATCGTCAAATCAGTCGCAATATCTTGCCCATGTTATCGCACCATTCCATCGAACTCTGCCTCCAATGTTGCATCTCCACCCTTACATATTTAACAATCTGGGAATCCAAGGTCACAGCCGTTCCCACGGTAGCATTTGATGTTGGCCCTTTCCATCATTAGTTCAGGTTGTCAGGTTCAGATAGAGGATCAATGCTGCATTGACTTCTGGATAGGGGATGATGATGATGATGATGCCTCATGGTAAAAGTCTAAGGAATGCTCATTGCTATATTGAGATGTTGCACTATTGAGTGTTTGTCTATGTCTCAACAAGTGCACTGCCTTCACTTCACCCACCACGACAGCTAATTGGCTATGACATTCTGCACCTAAGCACAAGGTCATAGGTTCGATACCCAGGGGTTGCATTCTGATGGGGGCTCGTGGTCGGGATGCCGCTGTGGTCTTAGCATTGCTGTCATTCAAGCTTTGCCATCGAACACTCATCATGCTGTCATCGTCATGCCATCAATGTCATACCATCATCATGCATTCACACCACTATAGTGATGCTGTAATGGTCATTCAATGGTTGTTGATGTCAGTGGTCCAGCTTCGTGATCTGACTCGTTGTGCCTTCTACTCCGACTCAGTTGTCCAAGTCATCTAATAACTTGGGCCACTAGGCATGTGTTCGGGGCCCTGACGCTGTCGTGGTCATTACATCGTCGTCATTACAGCTTTGTCATGCGACTCTCGTCATGCTGCCGTCGTCACACTGTCATTTTATCGTTGTCATCACCTCAATAATTTCATCCCATTGTCATCATGCCGACGTCGATGGAGCAACGAAGGTACTATGACGATGACGTCAATCTTTCTTTGTCATTGTATTGTAATCATACTGTACTCATTCAGTCGTGATTATGCCGCCCTTATCATGCCGTCATTGTCAGACAGTCGCTATCATGGCTCATCGTCAGACTGTTGTCATAATACCATCATGGTCGTGGCATCATTGTCCGTCCAGCTTCGTCATCGTGACGACATCGTCATCATACAGGTATTGTGATACAGTCATCATCACGCGATTATGATCATAAACTTGGCATCATCTCATTGTAGTCACGCCATCATCGTCATACAGTCATGCATTCATTACCATACCGCTGTCTGGATGCCGTCGTCGTCATATCGTTGTTGTCATGCCATCATCATCATGGGGCTGTTTCATCATTGTCATTACTTAAGTATCGTCATCCCATTGTCATTTTATCGTTGACATACCACCTTTGTCGATCCATCATCGTCATTGCGTGTCCATAGTTTCTATCATAATCATGCTGTCGTAATTGAATCATGTTTATGCCAGCGTTGTCATGCTATCGTCATCATACAGACGCTACCATACATCCATTGTCATACCATTGTCATCATGCCATCTTGGTCGTGCCATCTTAGTCATTCCCGCTTCTTCATCTGGTTGTTGTCATACCATCATCATCATGCGATCGTCGTCATACTGTCGTCATCTCATTGTCCTCATGTCGTCGTCGTTACATGCCTTTGTCGTTTGGTCTATATCACTCCTTCATTTGATCATGACTGCTGTGGCGTCATATAGTCATCTTACGTTATGCCTACATGCACCTCGGCGACCTTAGCAAGCGAGTGCCATAGCAAATGGGATGATATCGGAGTATGGGGAAACAAAGGGGAATGTAGTGCGGGAGATTGAAATTCAAGATAGTGAGCAACACGAGAACAAGGCCAGAGCGGGAACCATCGTTTCGACAAGCGGACTTGTCCTTTTCAAAGCAAGTCCACTTGTCAACCTTGCTCAACCTTGTCCACCTTGTTCTTGTGTTGGATGTCGGAGTATGTGGCATATAGCTGAAGCTACGAAAGTCTCATAATTACCACTACATGTGTTAAATAAAGGCCACTTAAATAATACGGTCTGTGGATCACTGCTCGATTACTTTTCACATTACCGTCGACAGTCATTGTGAGACGAGTCCTGCCATAATTTAAGTAAGACATCCGAAGAGCAGAATTTTGGGTCAGTCTTCAAGCTATCAGAGGAACACTGCTTGACGAGCTGCACAAAGAATCCAAGGAAGAAGTTGTAGGTACCCCATCAAAGAGCTGTTTGTTCAAGACTGTGCCATAAGTGCATAAGTTTTTGCGCAGCTTACAGAAACTTACAGGGAAGCATGAAGTAGATCTTGTTTTCTGCTCCATGCAAATTAACACAGCTGTGCAAACACGTCATGGGATATAAAGTAAGGAAATACTGTACACACGAGTAATAGTGTGTTCCATGCGCTACTTATGTCATGTACAAAATTCCTTTAAGCAGTGGTTGGCTTTACTTGGGACAAACAGATCAGCACCTGACCGACAGGCTGTGATAGCACTTAAGGTATTTGAAATCAGGAGAAGGTTTCAATTTTGCTTTACATTGCAAAAGTTGTGGTTGCCGTCTGCGGTTAAAGAATGCGGAAGTTGTCAGCCATCGAAAAACTAAATTAGAAGGTGAACTTTTGGAAGCGGTGTTTATAGGAAATTCTGTATTTGATATGTGTGTGAATTCTGTGGCACTTCTAAACAAGGAATCACAATTCATGGGTAGCCACAGCTAAGCAGGTTCGTTCACATCTGTTTTGTTTTTAGTGCCTCCTGTGCTAGTTGTGTGCAGTTGAATTACTACGTACACATGCTTTCCAATTATCACGTGCCATGATGAGATTGTGCGTGCATTGTATGCAATTTTTTGTCGTCTCGCCTTGTTTTTTTTTTTTTTGTGTCTGCTCTTTTGGTTGCTGGTTTCAGGGTGTCTTGGGTGCATGCTTTCCGATAAATATTCACAGTTAATAGCACTTGTTTCGTCTGTCTCTCCTTCCTTTAGTTCCATCATGCGCTTCACCGTAGTCAAATAACACATGAGCGGGCTTTAATTTCAAATGCCATTTATTTCCGATAGCATGTTGCCGAATGCTTAAAAATGATTAAATCTTATAGTTAAAACAAGAATTCATAATAATTAAATATATTAAATAGGGTAATTAGCGTTTGTTGAGCATGATGGCTTCTTTTCTGCCATCATTGTCCCTTCAAGACACCTCATAATAAATATCGAAATCCTCTGAATCAGAGTTCACAAGAAATGCTTGAGTTTCTGTGTCATTAAGAAAAAAAAATTTTGCTTTTTGTGCCAGTCTACCATCTTGTAAAAAGAAAGGCATGAGCAACACCAGCACTGTAATATTTGTTGCACCATCTGTCGTGTAAAAACCAAGCCTGTATAAAATTTTAGTTGAACAAACTTCTCAGTAGATGACGTAACCTGCCTGCGGTCGTTTCACGCTCACAGATTATCTCGGGCACTGGCAAGGATGTGCACCAGCGGCCAGACGAGCGTACAGAGCGCAGTGCTTAAAGAGTTAAAGAACCCCACGTGGTCAAAATTGTGACATTTGCACTACGGGATCTCCCATAGCCTACGCATAGTTTTGTGATGTTCAGCTTTATAATTAAAATTTGAACTTTTGGGACTACACTTCCATCAGACACCATGTGTCCATAAAAGGTAGTATTCATAGCTCTAAAGCAGGCTCTATCGTAAGTGCATACAACGCTTTCAGAAAGCAGTGACCTAGCAGATCAATCCGATTGCCAGTTAAATTCTCAGGTGCATGCTGTGTGGACTGCGTGCTCCTCCGAACCCTCACGCCTTTTTTTTTTTTCACCGCTGCATGTAGCAGATGCTGCAGGAAATATTCATCTCAAAGTGGGTGTCGTATGACACCACCGATTTCAACTTCACCCATAGCTGCATTAATTGCGAGATGCCCATGTCTTAGTCAGATTAACTGGCCTAAATTAGTCATATGATATTTTATGGAGCATCGTCTCAGCCGCAGTGCAGAGCTGCTCTCAGAAGGGTTGAAAAGGATTTTCTTTATCTGAGTAGTCATGAGAATTACTATTAATCTATTCTTAAGCTTAGTCTTTTTTCCACTGTACCTCTATTAGTAGTATTGTGAGCTGTCTCCTTCTGTTTCAACATCTGGCTACCTTTGCTGCTTGTTAACGTAATACACAACCATGGCAGACTTTTTGCTGCTAAACCTCTAGGGAGGCCTCTTAGGGCTTACCATATTTTCCAGCACATCACAGGTTGTATCGGAGGCTTTCCCACATATCAAAAGTTAGACGCCACCCCATGTAACCTGTACCCCCAGTTATACAGCCCATAAATAACAGAAAAGCCCGTGCATATAATCCGTGGTAACGCCGTAACTGCATACCAGAATGCTCAAATCTTTTCAAAATGTCTCCATTCGTAAATGCATGACTACCTCTACCATTTCGTATCTTCAGCGAGCGGAGCAGCTCTATTCCCTCCCCTCTTCAGCTATGCTGATGCAGCTGGATTCACACAATGGACGTGATGGCGGACAAATCAGTCACATGGCATGTGACATGAATCGGATCATTTTGCAGCTGGAATTTCTGAATCTGTGGATGACAGCATGAATGGAGTAGCCCTCGCATGGGCTGCTCCGTCAATTACCAGAAATCCCAATGGTGATTTGACTCTCTGCCGCATGGCAATGCACTTTGCACGGACTGAGAGACCACCGTGGGAAGGGGGGACGTATGAGTTTGCTGGTGCCAGGTGCACTATTCGCTGAATACTAAACGCGAAAATGGCGACCCGTAAAGAGGAGGAGAATGGCCGACCATGAAGGTGGAGAGAAGGGTCCTCAAGACAGAGTGGTGAGGACAGGGAGGGTTTTTTTTATGAGATAACGAAACTTTTAATGGCAGAGAACCTTGCCCTTCACCACACCTCAAGGCAAGGTGCTCCTCCATTCGTAGGGGTGTGGTGAAGCTGCACTTGCACGTTGCCCTGAAACCACATATCATGGCATATAACCTGCACCCCGACCTTACTGCTAAATAAAAAAATTCTTGGTGGGGCTTATATGCACAGTAACACGGTATATGACTCATAAGAAACAATTTTACAAGAGTAGCAGCAGCATGCTTTTGGGATAGGAGTGTTTTCCTTCATTCTTGACTTGCCTTAATATCGTCTCACGATTAAACATTCATTTTGGCTTTGTGTTTCCAGATGTGGCTGAATCAGCTGATGATGACTGTGTTCATCAGCAGAGAGCGGACCACAGACCCGCAGAAAATGATTACATGGAAGATGGCATCAAAACTTTCAAGATAGGATCTGCCAGAGAGGATGGAAAGGTAACTAGTTGGCATCTTGAGGAGCTCATTCCAATCTTCCCCGGAAGCCCATTAGAAACCAAACAGCAAAATGTATAGTCAAGCCAGATGATGTAAATTTGCCTGTAACACAATGCAAAAGCAACTAGGAGAAAAAAAGAAACTAACGATGGGACATGCACTTTACAGTGTGCTAAGGAGCTTCAACAGGAAATAATGTACATCTAATCAAATCGCTTTATTTGGTGATCATTCATCCAAGAAAAATAACTAATGCTGGGACAAGAGCTATACTACATTTCATACTTAGCTGGTGATTCTGTGGTAGTTACATAAGTAGTCCAGCCATGAAGGTCACATTCTGCGCGTGTTGCAGTGCTGTTGTTTTGGAAATATCACACTTTCTACGGAATAACTATACATAATATATTTGTACAAATTGTGGATGTAAGATTGCATCCACTCTCTCACTACTTGGGCACCTTTGTTCTTCCAGTACGCAACAAACAGTGTTTTGGTTGCTTGTGTAAGCAGTATGCTGCAGCCACTGGTCACAGAATTGTGTTGTTGCGCCCATTTGGGAGTAAATAGGTTCAAATCTATAATACCTTTCATATAAAAATTGGGTCATATGTTGTGACATTAAGTACGAGATTAATGTTGCATCAGATTGCATGTTGCTTACCTATAGTATACCTGCCAACTTTTACACTTGGATAGTAAAATGCACGATTTTTAAAGCTAGATTACAACTGTGTGAATCGACATTAATAAATTTATGAATGTTTATTAGTTTAGGGCAAATTTATTTTTTTAAAAAGCAAAACAAAGTCCTAGGCCAATTTCACAGCCTCATTTTTTGGACTTGCTGGATTAATAAGACCTTCCCACATTAGCGCTATCCACTTAATATAATGGGAACCAAAATATCAGTTGCCTTTACGTGAATACTTCATGAATAGACATCATGAACATTTTTCCTCGTCAGCAGCACAGATCATTCTTGCTTTGATTACAGACCAGAGTACCTGTTCACAGAGTCTCTGCAAAATACATTTCCTTAATTTCTAAAAAAATGAACAGTTGACATCATGAGTAATGAAACAAATTTAGTATTTTTTGCCAAATACAGTTAAATCTCCGATAACGAAGTAGGTAAAATCGGCAATTTGCTTGGTTAGATCGAAATTTCGTTGTAATGAAATTTGACCTGTTATGCAAATAAGGGAAGTTGCCGATTGTTTCTTACATGGAAAGGGGCCGCAGAATTTTCCGAATTATTGGGCAATTGAAAAAGAAAATTTGAATGAGAAAACAATTCATTTTGATAAATTTGGGAGTTGGCGACTAATTATACGGTTTCATGCCACGTTGATGACATAGTTACATAGGCGGTACGAATTAAGCGAAGCCCCCCCAGCCATGCTTTCATGTGCACTCTGCCCCCGCGACGCTATCACCCGCACTGGGACGATGCTATCATAAAAAGTACCTGCAGCTAGTGCCTCTTGCTCCAACGGGTCACCGAAAGTAGAGATTATGCAACCTTCAATACAGTCGAACCTTGATATATCGAACAACACGGTGATTGTGAAATAGTTCGATATAGCCAGAATTGTATATATAAAATTGCGTAAAAAATGCTTAAAAAGCTTCTGCAAATCAATCAATGAACCAAGGGTGCGATCCGAGATCGTTGTTCGGAGCACGTGTTCGGTTGGCCGCGCACAATTGACCTAGGCCAATCGCGCAAGGGGCAACTGAACGCGCGTTCCGAACGATCCCCGATCGCGCCCCAGTCGTGGCGCAGTAAATACACAAAGTATTTATTCATTTGGCTGAAAGTACTGCAGCAGTGTAGCCTGCTTCTTATTGGCAGCCATGTACTCAAACACGGGAGTCCTCCACATAGTCCAAATGATCCGCAAGCGATAGGCCGCTGCCCTCTATTGCAGTGCAGTAGCAGCATAGAAGGGCCAAAGCAGCTACAGCCTCAGTTGAAGTCGGGAGCGGGGCAACATCAGTGCTTGCGGGATCAACCTCGACAGCGTCTTCGTTTGGCCGCTACTTCTGCTGCGATCTCCACGTCCATCAATCGAAGCATTTTGAAACACTGTAAATAACAAAGTATTAAGTGGCTTAAACTTAGGGCAGGTAGTGACTGCGGATCCGGATCATGAGACTGAAATAATCAGAAGAATAAGAATGGGCTGGGGTGCGTTTGGCAGGCATTCTCAGATAATGAACAGCAGGTTGCCATTATCCCTCAAGAGAAAAGTGTGTAACAGCTGTGTCTTACCAGTACTCACATACGGGGCAGAAACCTGGAGGCTTATGAAAAGAGTTCTACTCAAGTTGAGGACGACACAATGAGCTATGGAAAGAAGAATGATGGGTGTAACGTTAAGGGGTAAGAAAAGAGCAGATTGGGTGAGGGAACAAACTCGAGTTAATGACATCTTAGTTGAAATCAAGAAAAAGAAATGGGCATGGGCAGGACATGTAATGAGGAGGGAAGATAACCGATGGCCATTAAGGGTTACGGACTGGATTCCAAGGGACGGGAAGCGTAGCAGGGGGTGGCAGAAGGTTAGGTGGGCGGATGAGATTAAGAAGTTTGCAGGGTCGACATGGCCACAATTAGTACATGACCGGGGTAGTTGGAGAAGTATGGGAGAGGCCTTTGCCCGGCAGTGGGCGGCACTGAAAGCGGCACTGTAGTGGCATCTCCTGCTTGGTGCCATCGCGATAACACCACGCTGGACACCAATACGGCCGACACGACACAGGTCAAAATGGCGACCTCGCTTGTGTACGGTTGGCTACTAGCACGCCTAGTAGCGGCTGCGATACTGATTTTTCTAGATGGCGCTAGCTATGCACCATATTTAGCAGTTGCAATGGAAAACTGGTGCATTTTTTTAAATCCTCGTATCTAAGCCAACCCGAGAGTTTGGAATATGATTATTTGAAAAATCTATCGGCCTAGATTTGAATAAATACGGTACTTTAGTTTTCTGCAGATTCATTTTTCGACCCACCCTTCTGCTTTGCCTGTCCAGGTCAGTGAGCATGCACTGCAATTGGTCCTCTGAGTTACTAAGCATGGCAATATCATCAGCGAATCGCAAGTTACTAAGGTATTCTCTAATAACTCTTATATTGTTACTGCAGCAGAAGTCGTTACTGTTGTGTATTCATTTTAGTTAAATAATCATACGAGATACATTTTGGGGAAGGTTACAGTGCGATCAGTGGTTAACACAAAATAGACGTCTTAACACTAGGTGATACAATAGATGAGTAGAAAACACCAGAAATGCAAAGAAATATGTTTCATGTTCTCACCACTTAAGGTAGCAGGAAAGTTGTGAAATTGAGGATCAGAGATGGAGTGGGCTGGCTCACTTCTGCATCACTTTTTGTGTTTAGTGTCCGTTTAAAAATACGTCTCTAACTTGCTTTAAGGTTTACAAATTTGGGCTTGTTTTACGAACTAAGTTGGGTTACGTTCTGGCAAATTTCGTTGATGCGGGATTGTAGTACAGCGACATTTCAAGAGGTACAAACTGCATTGAATCCGATGGGTGTTCGCTGGGGATACGAAAATTTCCTTATTGTGGGGTTTCGTATCGCGGGTTTCGACTGTATGTGTTGTACTGGTTTACCAACTGCTGTGATCAATGTGTTGAGCAATGCCATCGGTGTCGTAAAGGAAGCTAATATAGCATAGGGATTTCAGGTCTACTAGACTTGGAATGCGCGGAAATTTAGCTGGTGGCTGATGCAAATATCTTATAACGAGATGGTACTTAGATGTTTTGGGGTTGTGTTAGATTGGCCTGTACATAAGCACTCTCATGTTTTCAGTTCTTACGATAAGCAATCAGATAGAAGATTTTCCAGTTCACGCTGCCAATTCAGAGACGCCGCCGTTGAATAAAAACCAATGCAGGCAAAATAGTTCACAACGCGGCTAATGATGCGCATCGCATTTGCGCAGCCAAGAGAAATTTCCTCATACTGTTAGTTACTGCTGCACTGAAAGGTTGCACAATGGTTCTTCGATGACCTCATACAAAGTGAAGTCATGTAAATTTCACTGAGAATGGGCTAAAACATCTCCAAATCATTCCACAACATGCGACGGCAACACATCAAAGCAGTGCCTCACCGGCTTGCACAAGCCAGAGAGGAGGAAAGGATCACTGCCCCCTCTTTCCTCTTCACCTGATGAAAAGGTCTATACTAAGCTTTGGCCAGTTTTACATCAATACAGGTGCCGTAGAACCCCATTGCTACATCTTTCAAGGAACCAGAAAAAAATAATTCAATCTGGGAAAATGTTTCATTTGATGACGCTTGCAGTGGCAATACTAATGACGCAAGACACTACTCTCTCAAAAAACTTTATTTGTAGTTGAACAGCAAGCCAACAAACTATTAAAAACCCTTGTGGAGTGGTTGTAGCTATGAATCACGTTAAATGAGGCTTGTGATTTACATCTGGCTGTTGTGTAAAAAGATTAAATAAATTCTGGAGTTTCATGTGCCAAAACCACATGATTATGAGGCATGTCATTGTAAACGACTGCTGATCAAGTTTTACCACGCAGGTTTCTTTAATGTGCACCCAACGTGCGGTACACGGGCGTTTTTGCGTTTCGATAAATGTGGCCATGGCAGCCAGGATTTTATACCACAAACTAGTGCTTAGCAGCGCAGCACCATAGCCACTAAGCCACCACGGCGGGTCTGGCGCTTGGGTAAAAGCTTTCATAACAGCCTCTTTTCGAGCACATACAACCCTTTTTTCAGTTTCTTCAAAAACTTGTGCAATTGAATCTCAATGATTTGAACTTGCAGGGGCTTGAATATTTATTCATATTAAATGTAGTTTGAATGAAAGGAATCTCATTGCATGGACTTACTTGCAGTGTATGTACATGGAGCTAACACATGAGTAGCAAGTTCTGGAAGCATTACTTCATGACAGCATGGCGGCACATTCTCCCATGAAGGTGCACATTTAGGCTAGATTTTTGCTGCTCTGAAGTTGCAGCTCAAAGCAGAATTCGCATATAACACATGCCCCGACTTAACTGTCGACGCACACCGAGTCAAAACGAAACTGCTGTTTGCCACAACCGCAGTCGCTATCAATGCGATCATGATTCGCAACTACGCAGTTATGTAGCCACATGGCCGATATGCGCACCGAGTCAAAACGAAACTACTAGGCCTCTTAGATTTTCGGAGTTCTGGAGGCAGCCAGCTAGTTCCAGTCCTGAGAGGAAGTCACATGAGCTGGAATCCTAAGATTACCTGAAGCTGGCCGTGGGAGAAACGTAAACATGTTACCCAAATGGCAGCAGCCATCGAGGCCTGAGCGCAGGCGGCATAGTCAGAAGTACCCGTGGTTAAATGGGCCATAGTCGGCCCATTTGTGCATTGCCAGCTTTAAAATATATGAATGCATTTGGGGCTACAATCACTTTAGTGAGATCTGGTGCAACTTGGCACAGGACGCGCAGTGGGCACCTCACTTTGCACAGCGCAACAAATGGCCTGCGACACGTCTGATGCCAAGACGCTTAAGTGCGTAAAGTGATTGATGTATCCTCGAAAGCAATCACACGGGGATGCCTGCTTGCAGCGATAACGCCACCCACTGGTGACATTAATCAGTTGGCGTTGTGTCATCATTTGACAAGACACGAAAAAGCAGGATATCGGGTACATCTTATACGCATAACATTTTGTGCCAGACTGCTTGGGCTTCGATTTCAGAAAGTTTTTTTGGCTGATGGTGCTTTTCTTCTGCCACTGTGCTGAAGGAGCTGAAGATGCAGCGGGCACATGAAAATGCACGGTCTGTGACCAGCAAAAAGTTTCACACGGAAAACAATATTGGGCGTGATCATGAGAGCAACAAGCTAATGTACGTGTGGCCGTTACTTAACCAGTGCATTCTTTTAACGTCAACGGTGTAGTTGGAACACATCAGTTTTGAGCTGCCATGTAAAGGTACGGTACAGAGACTGAGTGAACACTGGCTAGCTGCGATGCCTTCGGTAACTGCATAAAAAGGAGATAGTACAGTCGAATCTCGTTAACCCTTTGAGGGTCGATTTTTTTCGCCATATGTTACCACCCAGGGTCGATTTCTTTTGTTGCAGATTCCAATTGTTCTCAGGGACTTATTTCGAAAAAAATTTACCGCAATTTTTCTAGGGTGGCTGTCAAGTGAGAAAAAAATATTTTGCGTTTGTATATATGTACTCTTCATTCATGAATTACAACAATAAAAACAGGAAATAAACTTATAAGAATTAAAAATTTGATGCATTTTATACACATATTTCAAGGCCTTGAAAATGCATACACGACAATCTTTCGCAAGACTCAAATGTTCCTGCTCTTACACTAATATGTACATCCATAGCGTAATCGAACTGTGTAGGTGCTCGCACTCAAGAAAACTGTGTGGTTGTGTGCCCGTCAAAAAAACACAAATTGTGACAGAATTTTGCTATGTTCATCTTATCGCCAATCAGAGGCAATTAGTTTTCGCTATTGTCAAAAAAAGAATGAAGCAACGGAAATGCATGCACGGCGGCATCCTTCCTATGCGCACCTCTGTGAGCACTAAACGAGCGAGAAAGAGGCGGTCGCCCTTCGAGCGATTACTAACGAGATAGCCATCAGTTTTGCATGCACAAGAAACCAAAACTGCCCGCAGAACAGAGCACGAACCGCCGCCTGCCTGCGCGCGTGACAATGCGCCAGCGCTAGTATACAGACGCGCGGGTGCGAACTAGCGCTTAAACAAACCATGCAACAAAAACCAAGAGAGGGAGGCGCGTGAAAAAAATTCTTTGTATTCCCACATAGTGCCAGCAAATGACAGAAAAGAAAAAGTTAGGAAATTGGCACGCTTTTTAAACCTACAGATGGCGCCTTAAATATACGGCATCGACCATTTTCGAATCGCGGCGCTGTATATTTACGTCATTGACCCTCAAAGGGTTAATGGAAATACACTTAATTCAAACTTCCGGTTTTGTCGAACTGACGCCGGTGGTCCCGTCACAATTATGTGTATTCCAATGGGCGAAAACGCCCAGTAATATAAATGCGCAAGCATTTACGATGTTTAGTTTGAACATGCTGCACGCTGAATCACGTAGTGGTCCCTCCGACCAGTATTGCTTTGATCCCGCCATAGAGTAAAAGATTAAGAGAAAACCCTAAACGCTGTGCGCAAAAAAAAAAAAAAAAATGTGGTGAGAATTTTACTCTTTCTCAAATGGCTAGGTCGTTGTTTCTGTGTCATGCCGTAGTGCCCCAGCCATACTAGCGGCAAAACACGCGCCGCGGGAGCAATTGGTCCTGGGCCGATTTTTTTGTGGCTCACCACAGCAGCAAGCAAGCCACGACCAAAAGAGACCGATCAGGGTGTCTACCAACCGGGAAAACCGGGAATTCTCAGGGATTTTGAATAGTCTGGAAATACTCAGGGAAAACTCAGGGAATTTATGCTTCTGGCAAGGAAAATTAGCTGTAATTAACTCTTTGAGGGTTGATTTTTTTCGCCATATGCGACTGCCCAGGGTTGATTTTCTTTATTGCAGATTACAATTCTTCTGGGGGACCTATTTCGAAAAAAGTTAGCATAATTTTTCTAGGGTGACCCTAAAGTGAGAAAAAAATATTTTATGTTGGTGTGTATGCACTCTTTATTCATGAATAACAACAATAAAAAAGGAAATAGACTTATAAGAATGAAAAATTTGATGCGTTGTTATATACACATAGTTCAAGACTCAGAGAGTGCGCACACGAGAATATTACACAAGTGTCAAATGTTCCTGCTCTTGCACTAATGTTTACGTCCATAGCGTAATCGAACTGCGTAGGTGCGCGCACTCAAGGAAACTCTGTAGTTGTGTGCCACTCAAAAAAGCAAAACATGTGACAGACTTCCCTTAATTTTCATCTTATCGCAACCAGAGGCAATCAGATTTCACAAGTCTCCCCCCCAAAAAGAAGAAACGGAAATGCATGCGCTGCGGCATCCTTCGTATATGTACCCCTGTGAGCACTAAACGAGCGAGAAAGAGGCGGTCGCCCTTTGAGTGATTAGTAGTGATACAGCCATTAATTTTGCAAGTGCAAGAAGCTGAAACCACCTGCGGAACAAAACCCAAATCGCTGCTCGCCCACGCACGTGCCAATGCGCGAGCGGTAGTATATAGATGCGCCGGAGCAAACTAGCTCTAAAACAAACCATGCAATAAAGACCGAGAAAGGGAGGCACAAGAAAAAATTGCCTGTTTTCCCACATAGTGGAAGCACATGCCAGAAAAGTAAAAATTAGGAAATAGGCACGCTTTTTAAACGTACAGACGGCGCCGTAAATATACGGCATCGACCATTTTGGACTTGTTCGCGGCGCCCTATATTTACATCATTGACCCTGAAAGGGTTAATTTATCATTTCTTTAATTCA
This sequence comes from Dermacentor andersoni, assembly GCF_023375885.2. NCBI lineage: Eukaryota > Metazoa > Arthropoda > Arachnida > Ixodida > Ixodidae > Dermacentor > Dermacentor andersoni. The sequence continues at coordinate 204,062,470 of NC_092815.1, forward strand.
ATTAGTAAGTGCAAGTAGTTTCCCCTGTTTTCCTTAGTGGCTTTGTTGGTTGGCTTCTCAAGATATGAAGAATAAAAATCGAGCCCCTTCGTTAACCCCCCTTTTTTCTTTCTTGCTCTCTCTCTCTCTCTCTCTCTCTCTATATATATATATATATATATATATATATATATATATATATATATATATATATATATATATATATATATATATATATATATATATATATATATATATATATATGTATGTATATATATATATGAGAGAGAGAACACCTACTTCGTTTGTGAATGTGCCTTGCCATTCAAGATACCCTTAACCACTATCATCGTTTCATTGAGCAAAGTGTGTGCTTCTGGCAATTATAACTACATCTGCAGCGTGCATGCTTTTTACAGATATATGCAGGCAGACATTTCTGGATTAAGAAGCAAGATTGGGACACGTTGTTCAGTGCTCCTACTGATGTGAGATTTTGTTCGGTGGCTGCATCCCTGTTTTGGACGCCGGAAGAGCTCTCGGAGCGCAGTGTCACCGGCTTGCCTGCAAGGTATCCCTCCCCACATGACAAGACATTGCAACCAAGACCACCGCTAACACCTGAGAAGCTTGACACCCTGAAAGGTGTGGTCATGTACTTACTTTTGCACTTTACGCAGTTTTATTTTTGCTGCTGTGTTTTCCTCCGTCACTACTACGTGACAGTATTTACTTGAATCTAAGCAGCAGGTGGGCCGCGCCTCCTATTCTTACCACAGGATAGCTCAAAAGAAAGTCGCATGCAACTGTGAGTGTGCTTTCCTAGTCTTCCATTTGTAGCGTGATTGTTTAACAAATTATTCTGTCCATGAAGCATACATCTGAACATAGTAAAAAACAATAACACTGCATTTGAGTCAGAACCTAATTAGTAGTAAATTGTTTTGTGGAATTATCCGCAACTGAAAACTTGCTCCAGCATATTAAAAATGCTATTATAGACTATGCATTAAATTTCCCATGCCTAAATCTGAATATTAAAGTATGAAACTCAGCCTAGTATGTATATGTTGTGCATTACAGAGTTAAACCAGTGTCATGATGCCTTAAAAGGGCCCTTAAACTGCCTTTGATGTCTAGGACACAATTTACATAAGCATGTGCATTGTGTGCAGAATGCTATGACAATAATCTTTTGTGAATATACGGGGTACTTTTTTTTGGACAATACAGATTTTTTACAGAAAGGCTATAAGAGCAGCGAACATGGCATTCTTACAGGCTAATTCCTAGGCAAGGAAGACGAGGCGGCAAAGCTGGTAACGACGTGAACATTGGAAGACCAATTAACTAAAATATATTAATTACCTAGTGTTTATTAGCGCCTTAGGGGCAGTTGTTTAAATTGCAAATTTGAAGGCAGCCAAATTTTAGTGCTCTCTCATTTTTTTATTTATCTTGAAAATCTCACCTAATTCGAGATATTTATAATCGAATTTCAATGGTAAATCCACGCAATATTGAAACCGAGTGCCGTGGGACGGCGGTCCCACTATTATGTTAGACTGAAATGCCCTGTGGCGACAAGTTCGAAGAAGTTGGAAACTGAACGTCTCGGCGAGTTGCAGCACCTACTGATACGGGGCGCTTTGCCTGGCCAGCGTGTGCTGCTGTGTGCTGGCTCAGGATTTGCTGTGGCGTGCTGTCATTCAAACTTTGCCCCACACTTATTTATGGGGCGTCGCCGTCTGACGCGCTGTAGGTCGTGCTCACTCTCAATGTTGTCTGCATCTGGCCTTCAATTTTGATGATGAATATCTCAAATTACGTTCAATTTTTGCGTTTCTGAAAAATGGGTATCCCATAATTTGTGACGCCCTACAAGTTTTCCATATAAACAACTGCCCTTAAGTTAATAATCTAAATGTAATTAACATATTTGTGTTAATTAGTCTTTTCAGAGTAACCTATGCAGTGGCAAAGTATTTCTGCTTCACCGTAAAGCTTGTACGTGAATATGACAGGTATATCACAGTCATAGGCTTTTTATGAAGAATCTGTATTGTTTTAAAAAAAATTTTTCTGTTGCAGCAGTGCTACATTCCATGGGTTAGACAAAAAAAGGAAAACAATTGCATGCTCCTCTCCGAGATTTTTTGGTCTTAACACGACACTCCAGCAGGTTCATGTATGTGATGTCACCAGAATAAAAGCTGATTAGTTGATCTGTTGATCTGTGAATAACATCAGTTCTGATCTGAAGACTAGCACGCCTTCGTCGTGCAATTTCATGCCCACTCTTTCTTCTTTTGTTCTTTGTGTGTCGTGCACAAAAGGATCGTTTTGTACTGATAGCAGCAGGTGCAGTAGCTTGAGGGAGCACAAAGAACCCGAAGACAAATGAAGCTGCAAATGAGTGGCCATAAAAGAATGATGTGATGGTAAGCAGGCAGTTTTTATTGAGAAGACAAGAACATTTTCTCAGGACTGGCATAATTTGCAGCAGTTAAATTTTGAGATCACTGAAAGAAATGAAGTAAAGGGTCTGAGTCTGTAATGCTGCTTTATCTGCTTTGAATCTGAGCAGATGACTTCACATAGGCGATTATGGGTACGTGAAGATGACGGCGCCTAGCCCTTGCAGTCACGCTGTCTCCATATTTCTCCAAATGAATGTTCTGACAAGTGGCGTAAAAAAATCTTGATGTCAACACAACTCTCTACTACACAAGAACAATGTCTTAAGTGAGAATAATGCAAAATAAAGTAATTTAAGAGGTGTGCACTACCACGTTTGGCAGAGACGTTTTGGGAGAGGCGTGCGTCGCAGATGTAGCTGGCACTATGGAACTGGCGGCTCAGGATTTCTCGGCGGTTGGGCAGCCATTGCTGGTGTTAACAGCCCTACGGAGCGCTGACGAAAGTGACTGGCAAGCGTCGGGCGGTATTGGTTGTGGAGACGCAGGGCGGCCTCCCATTCTCCATTTTGGACTTCGGTAGGGTCGATATCAGTGCAATTTACTTGATACTCCATGACTTAGTGGGCTGGATGGGGGGGAGGGGGGGGGGGGGCAGGGATGCTAGACCAAAAAGAGGCCTAGATCCGGCGTGCACCAGGGAGATAAAGGGCCGGGAAATCTGGCCCGGGCAGGATAGCGACAGCCGGGTGGGCTTAAAATGGGCACCTCACCTTCCCGAATGCGATGATGGTGATATCGAAAGGGTGACATCAAAATGTACAGCTGCTGTGGACTTTAAGCTGGAGCCCATATGCAGTGCTTTCGCTTGCAGCGGCCCTGAAAACGGTCCTCTTAATGCAAGGTCACAAAGGAATACTCCACCCGATAGCCTATTCTAGCAGAAATCTCCTGCCAAGAGAGACAGTCTACAGCACAATTGAACGAGAATCTCTGGCACTTGTGGGGCGTTTCAGAAATTCTCGATGTACCTCTATGGGGCCTCATTTGTCATCCAGATAGACCACCAACCTCTCCGCTATTTAAGACGGGCAAGACAGTTGAACAGTAGAGTCCTTCCATGGAGTTTGCTGCTCCAAGAATACCAGTTCACTGCAAAACACATAAAGGTAAAAGCAAATGTGGGGGCGGATTATCTGAGCAGATTATAAAAGAGAAATTTTGCAGCTATATTACTCGTATGTGCAACTATCAATGGATACGAGTTCTGTTTTATTAATGAATGACTTTTGTTGTATCATGAGTCTTCTAAAATAATATCCTAGATGTGGGGGTTTTGTCATGAAAGTCGAATTATTTCATTGTCTCCACCTCCTAAGTGTACACACCTATTAAGCATCGTTCCCTTAAGAATGGGTTGCAAGCCTTCGTGCATTGCCTTTTCACGTAAATAGTAAGGAACGTGATCTTTGGTACATCAAGACGACATTGAGCTATGTGCATTCGTGGCTGTTTTGTGTGGAACCAAATTGTTTGCCGGAGAGAGTGACCGCTGGCAGTCTGAACTGCAGGGGGAGCATGTCCAGACTCTGTGAAGAAGTCTTCGTTTGAAGCTATTACTTTGTGTTTGAATTATTTGCCTGCTGGTGAAGGTGACTGCCAGTGGAGTCTGAACCACAGTGAAAATGAGTGCATGCGTGTATGCTTCATGTGTGCATCTAGATGGCTAGAGGTGAATGTCAACACCTGAAGAGGTTTATAAAAATGATCTGGTCTGACACTTCATCACTCGGCTCTGCTGCCGATGTTGAGGCACTGACTTTCAAGGTCACTTACAAACTGCGTTTTTGTGGATGGACTGTCGACATGACTGGTTTACTGTATATCGCTATTGATTCTGTGGACTGTGTGCTCGAAATATTTTCTTTCCCAAATGCTGTTAAGAAATTTGGTTTGTATCGATATGCATATATATAGTTCATTGCTGATCATACGATACCACATCCTAATTGTTCTACATTGTTACACCTGTTCTTTGCAATTGCGACTTTCATAGATTTTCTGTCAAAGAAATTCACAGCTGTCTCTTAATGATGAAGTTTGTCTTGTTGAGAGATATGTCAAATCACTGTCCCTTGTTTTGACCGGCCTTTGTTTCTTTCACGAAAGAACTGGCGAAAGCCACGCACCGGACCTCATCCCCTTATGCCAGTGCTCAGGAGGAGCTAATGCATCAATTCTGAGCCGTGACAAGGCTATTTTTTATCACAAAGCGTTATAAACACTTGATTTATTGGGTGTCATTTCTTTAGAATGCTTTGCAGTTTTTCTTTGTGGATAAGCAATGAGTTGGACCTGAGCAGACAGCATCAAAATTCTTGACATCACAGGAACTGGTGTGGGAACTTCTAGGCAGCGGCTTGCTGAGGCTTTGTTTGAGCTAAGAAAATAGATTAAGCTTTTTCACTTATATTTTATTGGTTAGCCTCATGATTAACGAAAAGGGATCACTCAGAAGCATCTCTTCTATAGGTGGCAATTTTCATTATTGGTGGTCCAGAAGTGTAATTTACCAATCCAACTTAAATATTGCATTCGGGCCTAATTAAAACGAATCACTTCTGGCACAAAAATACCTTCATTACATTCAATATTTAATGTGAGCACATAGTTACATGTTGGTATCAGCAAGAAATATATTTGCTTTGTTCTGATAAGTCATTATATCTGTGTTCATTTTTTGTTTGATATCCCTCTTTAGTGTCCCCATTTTGATCATCTCGCAAGTCGTTATGTGGCATTAAAATTGCCAGTTCCTCCTAATCAGTGAGAGCACTGTGTTGCAGGGAATGTCTCTTTTTTTCCCTCTGTACAGATCTATTTCGTATCTACGCTGGCAAGGACGCATTTACAGCGCGAAGGCTGAACGCTGTTCGCAGGCACCTGTCAAACAAGATCTGTGACATCCGCAGTGAGTGACCTCGCTTCATTGTGGAATACCTTGATTTTACATTGAAATTTGTAAGGCATCATCTAGGGAGCATTCTACCTCTAAATTTTTCAAATTGCTTCTTTATAAAGGAGCCAAGAGAAATTGAAATGTTGCATTCTCATGCTGCTGAAAAGTGAGCTTCGCTGCCTACGTAGACACTCTCTTCCCTTCCCTTGACTGGCTTTCGAAATACAGTGCGTTCATTCTGGTCAGAACTGTGTGTACTTTTTATGTGATTGGCATTCTTTGCCTACTTCAGTCATGTTGAGCATTATCTATCTATATATCTATCTATCTACCCTCTTAGCTGACCCAGCGACCCGAGTTGTTTACCTACTTAGGCCCTATGTATGTGCTCATGGTCGGGATGCCGTTGTGGTCATTTCATTGTCGCTATGCCAGCGTTGTCATCGGACTTTCGTCATGCTGCCATCATGACACCTTTCACTCCAACTTGATGGACCAAGTTGTCTTTAGCGTGTGCCACTAGGTATGTGCTCATGGTTGTGATGCCGTCATGGTCATTTCATTGTCGTCATTGCAGCTTTCTTATTCAATTCTCTAAATGTAGCTGTGAAGCCATCATTGGGATACAATCATTGTGCATTCGTTGTCATATTGTCATTCTGATGCTGTTGTCATGATGCTGTTGTGGTCATTCGATTGTCGCCATTCCAGCTTCTTCATGCGACTTTCATTATGCAGTCGTCGTTACACCTTCCACACCGACCCTGTGAACCAAGTTGTCTTATAGTGTGGGCCACTAGCTACGTGCTCATGGTCGCGACACCGTCTTGGCACACTCGAATCTCATTAATTCGAACACTTACTTCAAACTGACCCTGTGGTCCCGTCAAAGTTATGTGTATTCTAATGGGCGAAAATGCCCGGTAATTCGAACGTGCAAGCACTTATGAAGGTTAATTCGAAGATACTGCGCTCTGACAATGCTCTCAGCTGCTCAGCAGTGCGCCAAATCACACAGCGGCGCCTCCGACCAGCATTCCTCTTACGCTGACATAGAGGAAGAGCTTAGGAGAGACCCCTCAATGCCGCGCGCCAAGGAAAAAGAAAATTCACGGTGGAAATTTGGGCACAGGCGGGCATCACCGAGTACTTCTATTAGTGATGGGTGTCCTGTACAGTCAATGACCGATTTTCCGGACCCCAATTTTTCGCACATGCCCGATAACTCGGACGCCTTCGCAGCACCGCCATGTACCCCATAGAGTCAATGTCTAAGAATGTCTGAAATTTCGGGCGCAAAAAACCTTCGCTGTCCGATTTTCCGGACTTTTTGCCATGACCGCAGGGACCAAAATGGCAATAATCGAAGCCACCGCCGCCACCATTTTGATTATCTCGCTGGCTCGAGCCGGCGCTCTCGCACGCAGATCTGCTAGCAGCCATAGCCACACCGGCAACTCTAGGCCTAGCTACTTCGACGTTCACTATCAAGCTTCATGCTGTGCGGTGCTGTGTTTTTCATCAAAACAATTCGCCGCGGTTAGCAGTGGCGCCGACTCCGCCTTTGTAATTTTCGCCAATGGCTTTGGAGCGCGGAAAGCGTGGTGCGCTGAATAAAGCCAGTTCCCGAAAGTCAGCTTTGCCCTAACACAGCAGTCTTGTGGAGAATTATACCAAAAGCTAGAAGGGGCAGCTCTCATGGGACATGGTATATTTTCTTTAATTATGCACACATGCGCCTGCCATCTCCTGTCACAGTACGAGCACCGATATGCCTAATAACTGTACTGGCAGGCTTTTATGGCTATTTCGGACATGGCTGTGGCAATTTGGCCGCTTGGGGGCAGTAAAAGGCATGCATTTATGTTTTCGGACTGCTCGATCTTTCAGACGTCTTCGCGGCCCCTTGGGAGTCTGAAAAACCAGACGTTGACTATAACTTGTAAATACGTTTGAATAAATATTCTGGAACATTCCACTCATGTGTTAGCTCAGTGCACATGCACCACTGCAGGTAAGTCCTCTATTCAGTTAGCTTCCTTTAATTTGAACTTCTTTTAATTCGAACAAATTTCAAGCCCTTTTGAGTTCGAATTATCGAGATTCGACTGTACCTAGTTGCATCGTCATTATTCCAGCTTCGACATCCAACTCTTTTATGCCATCGTTGTCACACCATCGTCATTGCACAGTAGCCGTGCATTCATTTTCATGTCATCATCGTGAACCCGTTATGGTTGTTCGATAGTCATCACTTCAGCTTCCTCATACGGTTTTCGTCATGCTGTCGTCGGCATGCCATTGTTGCCATACAGTTATCATAATGCTATTGTCATATCCTCATCGTCATCCCATTGTCCTCATACCGTTGTCATGCCATCGTCATATTTGTGTCGTCACGCATTCATTATCATACCGTCATCCTGATATCATGATCGGCCTGATCTTTGCCATTATAACTTTGTCACACGACCCTCATTATGCCATCGTTATCACAGTCGTCACATCGTCAGCATGCCATTATGCTCAAAGTTCACCTTGGCAAGCGAATGCCATAGCAACATATGCTGATACCTGAGTACAGTGTATGCGCATCTACCCAAAGCAATAAAAGTCTCAGAATGACCACTATAGGTTATAAATAAATGCATCTTCATTCAGCAGTGCATTGTGCTGCTATACATTGCATTAATGACAATCACATTATGGTTGAAAGTCATTAGGAAATGGGTTCTGTCGGAATATTTTAGTAGCGTCTCAGGTGTTTAAGGTTTACTCAGTTTGATATATTGATCAAAGACGACAGTATTGTACTGTGCCACTGAAATTAGTACTAATTCAGAGTGAAATTGTAGTTTCATGCAGTTACCATGTGTTCCTGCTCACTATTATGACTGCGCAGTGCTTATGGTACAGATGTAAGCATTCAGCATGTAGTAAAGTAAAGCTGCGACTGTGTTGCCATTGGTTGAAGTGACAATGATAAATCTCCCAACTAAATGATGCCAGGAATGGGAAAAATAACTGACGGCATTAGGTGAATGGTGCCCAGTGTATGTTGATGGGCATTGTTCATACAGTTAAACCTCAATATAAAGAACTTCAATATAAAGAAATTCTCTATATAATGAAGTATTTAACATTTTTAACTTCGTGTCCTTAGAACACAATGTATTTTGAACCTCAATATAACGAAGTGTTTACACTCAAACCTTGTTATAACGAAACAGGATATAGCAAAATAAAGGATAAAACGAAGTAAATTAACTTCCCCTTGATTCCCCATAAAGATTCATGTACTTGAAACCTCATTCTAAAGAACTTAAATTGTCCTGCCAGTAAATATAACGAACTAGATTTGTCTTCGAAGCCAAAAAATGCCTGGCTGTTGCGCAATGAAGACATCGCATTCCATGGGATTCAGCAGTGGTTCGCTGTGGCAGTTTAAAACTCCTGTGTCACTACTTCAGTTATGCCTTCAAATCACACTGGTCTTTTCCACCACCGCGTGTAGCTGCGCTCAAGCGGCACAAACAGCAGCTTGCTATCACACTTTTCTGCTTATCTCTCTCTCACAGGCGTGCCTGGCTGTGCAAGTTGCATCCGCTGTGTTGCTATGCATGGTGGTGCAAAAGATTAGTGCATTCACCTTTACTGCATGCCTAGCTGCATGCTGTGCAGCAGGGCTTGGCTTTCGAGATCTCACTGGGGCAATCTGGGGGGTCACATGCAAGCCTGCACGAATTGCATCGTACTGCGTGGCAGCGCATGGTGGAGCGAAAGATTGATGCATTCACCTCTCTCTTTCTCTGCTGCGTGTTGCGCAGGCGCCCACATCTGGGCCTGGCCTTCGAGATCTCCACAGTTGAATCTCGGCAGTCACACTCAGGCATGCCTGCGCCTACTTACGTTGCTATAAGCAGCGGTGCGAAAGATTATGCATTCACTTCTACTTCTCCCTGTGGCGAGCCATGCGGGCTGGCGTCTGGGCGAGGCCCCCGAAATTGCATTGGCACTGGTGCAATTTCGGAGGCCTTAGGCCGGTCGAGCCAATCCAGCGCACCAAAGTTCGCTTGCCTCTTTGATGACACTGGGAAGTGCTGTGTTGTGTGCCACATGCTGCTCAACCGTGACGAGCCAAGTGGAAAGCAGAAGTGAAAAGCAGAAGTGAAAGACGATCACAATGAAACAGAAGGCAGCTATCTAAAGGCTGTCACGTCAGGTGCTAAGAAGCTGTGTGTTGCACACACCGAAGATTCGTTTCTTGTTTTATTCAAATTTAATCGCATGTGTGGCCGTGTAGCAGTTTTGCGGGGTGCAAAGCTGCTTTCTTATTTCCATGTTTGCAATTGTGCACCCTATTGGGCATATATTGCAGTAATTCTTAGTAATTGATATAACAAAATAATTTCGCCCCCTCCCCTTCAACTTCGTTATAGTGAGGCTCAAGTGTAGTGAAGGGACCATATCGAATAGGACAATATTCAGCTCGTTATTTCAAAGTTTCAAATATTTGAAATGTGGTGATAACCTAAGAATTGCAAGGCCATATGTACACTGTAAAGCTTGAACACAACTGGCATGGATGTGCCAGCCAACTAGGTTCCCTTATTTGCCTGGTGTCAAGCAGTTTCGTGTTTCAAAGAACTGTTCTCATAGTACAGATTGATATTTGTGCTGCTGGCTACAGGATGAAACCTGAATGTCTAGGAGAAATTTATGGGTGATCTTAGTATCACTGCTCAGCTACCGATATCACTGTTCAACTAAGACTTTAGCTTGAAACGATTGGCCTAGCTACATTAGCAGAGCAAACTTATTAAGGTGTGAGCGGACTCCAGCTGGCTTGGCTCTTTCTCACTGCTGAAGGGCAGGTGCACTGCGTTTTTATGGGAGCAGCTTGTTTGTAATTCGTAGGTTGTCACTGACTATAGAAGCCTGATATGAAGATTGAAGAGCCCAGTTAATGGTATTTGTGTACTTGCTTTTCAGGAGCCAAGTACAGGCGCAGAAGGAAAAAGAATGCTAACAAAGCGTAGAGGATGCAAGTTCCAAGATTGCTAGTGACCAAGAAGCCTGTTCACGCGATTGTGTTCAGTCGCTGGCTCTGAAGGAGGCCAATGTAGCTTTTAGTGTTCAGAAATCATGACAGCCTTACTGACTCGCATTCATATAGTGCTTATATAAGCTCTGCAGTAGCGACTGCAATGAAGCAGCATCGACAGCAACATTTAGTTCCAGAGTTCAGAGGTGAGAAATCACCTTGTAACCTGGGTTGTCAAATGGTCATTTGCTGTCAGAATTGCCATTTTTAATAAAAACTCCATTAATATCATGTGTCATTTGTATTATGATAGAGACAGTTGAAATGTGCAGACTGTTTGAGGAGGCTACACTTCATGCTCTCTGATCCTGAAAGAATCATAATGGTTCACTAGGTATATCCGACATAGAGAAAAAGAAACAAAACCATTCTCAGATATGTGAGTGTCAGCGATGCTAATTACACAATTTGTAGGCTCGGTGCAACAGATAAATATGGCTCTGGTATTTCACAAATATCTATGTGTTGCATCACGCTGGGTCTAGGTCTCTGTGTCATAATTTTGGACCCTGCTGCCTAATGTATATACGTATTTACTCGAACCTAGGCCAACCCCGATTCTAAGCTGACCCCCTAAAGTCCTAAGCAAAAAAAAAAAAAAAAAAAAAAAAAAAAAAAAAAAAAAATATATATATATATATATATATATATATATATATATATATTACCTCGAATGTAGGCCGAACAAAAAAAGCGAGGACAGCATTCACAAAATGCAAACAGCATTGATTGAATCTGAACGTGCAGAGCTCATTCAACGTCGTCGTCGCTGTGTTCCTTGTCACTGTCAACTTTCAAACAGAGCACTATCTTCGGTACCATCAAGCGCATTGGATATGCTGCACTTTTTAAAGGCGCACGCGATCAAAGTACCTGGGATGTCGTCCCACGCTGCAGCTACCCAGCCCGCCAGCTGCTATAGCGATGCACGTTTGATGCAGCCCGTTGCCGTTAGCATCAGTCTTCATCAGTCAACCAGTCCGTGTAATATTTCCGCAGACGGTCCTTGAAAGGTTTGTTGATGCAGACATCAAGTGGCTGCAACTGGCCCGTCATGCCGCCCGGTATGTCAGCGAGGTCCGTGTTCGCTTGAGCGAGCGCAGCCTACATGTTGTCAGTCAAGTGCCCACGGTAAGAGTCGACGACAAGGAGCGAGTTCTTGGTCAAAAGGGCTCTTGGACACCGTCGCCACACAATCTTAACCCGCTCTTCCACCATCGCACCCATCATCCACCCATTCTCATTTGCCCGCACAATGACATTTCTTGGGAAAGTTTCTCGAGCAGGCAGTGTCTTCTTTTTAAATATCATATAAGGAGGGAGTTTATCTCCATCAGCTGTGCAGCACAGCATCACAGTTGCGCACTGCTTCTCGTAGCTCGCAGAGCGCACCTTCGCCTCCTTGGCACCCTTTTCATTCACAGTGTACGCCACTGGCATATCAAAATGCACAGCCGTCTGGTCGGCGTTGCCGATTTGCCCAAGGTTGTAGCCTGCCGCTTCTCTCTTTTGCAGCACGTAGCGCTGAAAAGCTATCAGCTTTTCTTCGAAATCGCTTGGCAGCTTCTGGGTGATTGAAGTGCGACATCGGAGGCTGAAGCCGAAGCATAGGGGTGAATCTCCACATGGCTACCATTGGCCGTTTTCGAGCAGACGCTTCAGTTAAGACCCTAACCGCAGAGTGATGCAGATACAAAATGGAGGTACACACGATTGTTTATGTTGTCATGGCAACAGGAACAGCAGCCGCACAGTGCCTCCTCTCCCAAATGTTTTTCTTTTCTTTTTGTTTTTACCAGCCCTGGTTGCTCAGTGGCTATGGTGTTGGGCTGCCGAGCACGAGGTCGCGGGATCCAATCTCGGCCACGGCGGCCGCATTTCGATGGGGGTGAAATGCGAAAACACCCGTGTACTTAGATTTAGGTGCACATTAAAGAACCCCAGGTGGTCAAATTTCCGGAGTCCTCCACTACAGCGTGCCTCATAATCAGAAAGTGGTTTTGGCACGTAAAGCCCCATAATTAAAATAATTTTCTTTTTGTTTTTATTATGCCGACCCGCTCCGCTACCTTTCCCCCATGCTGCGCAGATCGCTTACTTCCTTTTTTTTTTTTATCTGTACGCGGCGTTTTTTTTTTTTTTTTATAATCGCGCGCTACAGCGCACCACGCGCCAGCTCGCAAAGCAATGCCAATGCGCGGCGTAGCGCGTGCATTGGCACTGCTTGTGAGCTGGCACGTGGTGCACCGTGGGCTATGCGTTGGCATGCACGCAGTCTGGCCCATACTTATATTATACCAGCATGTGCCAGGACATAAAAAAAATTCCACTTCCAACACAGCCGATCTTTGGTCTCGCTTTATTGACTTCGTTTTCGAAAACAAATTTTTCTTATAACGTGGTGTGATACACGCTCAAAAAATGAGCAAAAGTGAAAGGTGCATGACATATACAAGAGTACGAGGCACAAAAGTTCACAGACGGTGAAATAAAAAAAAAGCGCTAGGAAACGCGAAGGCCGTTTCATGTACACACACATATAAAATAAACAAGATTTTTATACAACGCCCTCAAGACCGAAATGTAGACCTTGTGTAGGATGATCGGCGGGGATGTGTAGGTGCGCCAAGCGAGCAGCCTTCGTCGCACTACGCGTGAAAGGCTTTGCTGAGTTCGATTCTATTGCGGGTATTTCTGAAGTGCTGCCTGTCGAATAACTGTGGTCGCATGGGGAGCAGAAACCGTTCTCGCCGATGGTGACAAAGAAGTCAACAGTAACAACGAGTAATTCTGCAGGCACCCCCGCTTTCACTGTATCTCGCAACTGCAGTTCGCAGTAATGAGGAATAAATTGCACCTTGTGAGCACCTGCTTTTATGCGTCGTTTCCCGTTTCCTTGCGGCATCACTTCGCGTAATATATATATATATGTGTGTGTGTGTATGTGTGTGTGTGTGTGTCTGTGTGTGTTTTTTTTGTTTTTTTACTGGCAGTCCCCTTTCGCGTTGTATTCGTGGCACGTGCATATACGGTAAGTGTTAATTGGTTCTGAGTGACTTGTTACACGGGACCATGCACTCAGTCCGACAGCCACTGAGACAATTCTTATATTTAAGAAGCTGCTAGATGCGGCTTTGTCTTGCAGAGGCCACCAAATTTAATGTATTGTCATCGGTCACAAGGAAAGCGAGCATAATAAAGTAACATGGCACGAAAACTCTTCACCAATGGTTCAGGCAGGAATCGAACAACATCTTGAAATTGAGCCTTTAGGCCATGCGTTCACACATGCCAGTGCGTTCCGACAGACTGTGCAGTGCTTTGAAGAAGTGAGGCAGCAATTTTTGTTGCTCTTGCGTAACAAATGTTGACGGGCGAATGTATGATGAAGGAATATAGATCAGATATACAAAAGTGATGACGGCGGTTCATCACACGGGGAAAAACAGCTACCATCACATACAGATGTTAGTGGCAATTCATCTGGCAGTTAGATCAACTTCCGGCTAAAAGATGGTTCTGTGTTTCGTTCTGGACTGATTGAACTCTAGTAATTATAAAATCAGAATCAAACTTATTTTCGCCATATATGCGGGTGTGCTTGCGACGACCACTATTATGAGAGCAGGAGTACGTGGAGACCAGTGTGCAACTCGCAAGAAGACATATCGCGGTAGTATTACATTTCCTTTACCAATAATCACAAGATTTCAATACTTCGAAAACGGATAAGTTTGTAACACTATTATATAGTTCATTATTGCTTTCTTTTTTCGTAGGTAAACTATCGAGAAATTAACTATTTAACAGGGAACAAAATTTAATCAAGTGGATATTGCGTTAGGTAGTTCTCGTAATAGTCATCTACACAGCGGAAAGAGTCAAGCGAAATTGTTCGCAAACGGCGTGTTAATTGTAAACGGCCCTGTTGCATCCCAGTAAAAATCGTCAGACGATATAAGCGCAGGCGACTCGCGGACTACAGTTCTAGGAAAATATTTCGGTTGGATGTTTTCACTGGGCAGTGTGAAATAGGTGATTATACGAAGCCGAATGCTGAAGAGATGTGAATTCGTCTAAGAATAATTAAGGCTTCATGTCAATCAATGTCAGTCATACAAATGGAGCATTTCTGCTGTTGACGTCTATTTGATTGGGAAGAACTAGAGTTAGATCAAATTATTCCAACCTTTGGCCAATGAACTAATGACATTCAACAATCAAGCAGTTGAGAATTAATAAATTGATGGTACATCATGAGTGTTTATTCAAGCTCCGTCTCCTGTGAGGCATGCCTACCATTTTCGTGCAAAGCACCCTGGAAGGCGTCTTGACTGTCCATGCACGCACGCACGTGTCGAACTCCGTGCACAATAGACGCGATGCATTGAAGATGAATATTTATTAAAATTAAAATTAGTTATTTCTGCCTTGTAAAGGTACAGACAGCGGAGTCGCAGAAAGAGCTGTCAGACACAGCTTGACAAAGCCGCAGCCCCCTGTCGCTTGGCACCGGCTTCACAGCAAGACTTTTAAAACAAAGGTAATTGCACAGTGTAACAACAGTTATGCAATAATGAGCAAGAACAAAAGAAAACAAAACACAACTAGACAATATTTAGACAATCTTCACAAAAAGGAAAACAGAACCTACGTGGTAACATACATAGCACCCAAAATACTGTTTGACGCATTGAAGAGGTCAAAATTATTATATATATTAGCTATATACATATTCGTATAGAGCTGCCAATCCCTGCAAAATCTAGATCGCAGGTTTTCATTACACATGCATGCACGTGCACAACACACGCACACACCAAGAAGGAAACAGCGAAGAAAGAGAAAGTATGGGGAACCACGGTCGTCTTGTGCTATCGCATCTCCCTCTCCCAGAAGGAATGAAAAGGTTCTCGGAAAGCAGGGACGGGCGATTCTCTCCGTCGACACCAGTTCCCACCAACGAGGACGAGGCGAGAAAGCGAAGCGGGGCTTTCCTTGCTATCCGTTTTTTCTTCGTCAGGCGCAACGCCGCCTGCTCGCGGAGGTGCAGGCAGGGCGGCAGGGGTGCTAGTTCCCGCCAAATGCTAGCTCTGGATGTCAACCCGTTTCGTGACTCAACAGCTTGGTAGACTAGTTGGTGCATTTCTGTTATCATGGACTGCGCATATAAAGACAAACTACACAAAGTAACATGGACAAGAAGAGCGCAAGCCTTTTCCATGGAGTGGAGCCGCCGTGTCTTGCTGTGCAAGATATGCGTACTCGTAAGTGGCATTTTAATTTCACGTTGTGTAGTGCGTGACTGCCTTTGTCAATTGAACAAAGCTAGCTTTGTATTGCGCGAATATGTCTTGCAACATATAAACTCCTTGTTTTTGTTTTTTGTTTTTTCTGACAGGAGAAAAAAAAGAGATTTATATGAGAACGGGTCAAGCGTTAATGTGAGACGTACTTTCATGTATAGATATTTAATGTTATTTTTTTTTCTTGTTAGCGCGGCATATTTTCCTTTATTTTTTCTAGGAAACACTGGAACGACACTGCTTATATTGAAGCATGGTGTTCGAATGACCTGCTACGCTCGGAACTGTTATCACCATTTGGGAAGAAATTGGGTAAGACGCTTGTCTGGTTGTCATTGCGGTAAAGTCATAATTATTTCGAAGTCGCTTTTGTTCCTTCCCACAGATGAAAAAACAAAACTGTAAATACCCAGTACTGTACGATATATGTCTGCTGCATTGCAGGTAAGAATGGATTGTTTGTGGCACATCTCCGCATGTGGACTACAGTAGATCTAGGAACATCTGACAAAAAGACATGTACATGAAATACTGCGGACAACCGATATGCAAGTTGTTCCTCAATTGTTCTGTTGTAGCATTTCCATAATTTATGTGTAAAACTGTCACCGCAGTCATGACGTGATGTAAACCTTTATACTTATCTCGTGGCAGTCTCCATGCTATTTTGTTTGTGCATGCCATATGTTGTCGATAATTCATTTATCACGCTCCCTGTATGTATATGTTTTTCAACAATATTCTGAGCCGAGTCAGTAAATCGATCTTTCCTGTCCTCGTATTTCCTTGGGCGGTTCTAAAGCGTGAATTACATCGCAGAAGTTGAACGCACTAATTTTCACTGAAAGTGCACAGTATATGTCTATATTATATGCGTATGCAATGACGAAATAATAATTTTGTCTGTGGCTGTGCCAGGATCAGGATTTCTTGCACTAAAATGTGAAAAAGTCCATTAAATTATCTGCATGGTTCACTGAGTTATTCATTATTACATTATTTGTTTGTTAGTTTTTCAGTTTGTATGAGCACTGTAACTATCCAAGCTTCACTCTCGACGGGGACAGAGAAATGCCGGACACTGTACCATTCAGAGCCAAAAACATGGGAACGGCTGAAAAAGAGCCTCCCAGGCAGTATGCGAAACTCTCACAGCAGACCAGCACGGTCCTTTAGCTGTATGATACTATTTCAGTGAACAAATTTGACTACTTGCAAATTGTTAACACTGCTGCACGAAAAAATTTATGTATTTTATGGTTGCAAAATAAACACCTAAAAAGAGAAAACATTGCGTTCATGTGTTTCTTTTGTTGCGTGTTACGTATTTATGCTAACCAGTACAGAGAATAATTAGTGGCATGTAATTATGTTTCACATGTGAATTACACGCATATCGCGTATAATAACTGTCAGCGTAAGTTAAACGCCTCTAATAAACTGTATATCGTTGACCTGAAAATGCAACACGCAGCAAAAAAAAAGAGAAACCTGATGTGTTTTTTAATATAATAAAACAATTTAAGAAAAACTTACGCACCCAGTCGATGGCCAACGGCAAACCGGTGCTTACGAAATGTTGGGTCGTAGTCGGCCCCCGTGCAGTGTGCACTCTGCCACGTCGGCTACAGCGGTCAGGCCTATGTCACTTGCCGATTGTCGCTAGACGTGAGGCCAGTGTCAATCCCCGATGCCGGCCCCCCAATGGGTGCCGAGGTCGGGCCAACCGTTTTGCAGTCAACCAGAGACGTCCGACCTATTTTGTAACGGCGTCTTTCTGTTGCTTAGGTAAGCGGTCTGTACTCCTTGATTATGTAATGCCTCTATGACTGCTGGTACCTCTACAGAATGAAATGCCTTTTCGTAATCTATGAAAGCCATATAGAGAGGCTTATTGTACTCTGCAGATTTCTCGATAACCTGATTAGTGACATGGATGTGATCCATTGTAAGGTATCCCTACCTAAAACGAGGCTGTTCCCTTGGTTGACTAAAGTCCACTGTTGCCCTTATTCTGTTGGAGAATATTTTGGTAAATATTTTATATAATACTGGAAGTAAGCTAATGGGTGTATAATTTTTGAGTTCTTTAACGTCTCCCTTTTTGTGGACTAGTATAATGTTTGCATTCTTCCAGTTTTCTGGGACTCTTGCAGTCGATAGACGCTTCGTATAAAGAGCCGCCAGTTTTCCAAGCATTATGTCTCCTCCATCTTTGATTAAATCGACTGTTATTCCATCTTCTCCTGCCGCTCTTCCTCATTTCATGTCTTCCAAGGCCCTTCTGACCTCATCGGTAGCTATAGGAGGAATTTCTGTATCCTGTTCATTACTGTTTCTAATTCAGGTATCCTGACTCCTCTGGGTACTGTACAGGTCAGCATAGAATTCTTCCGCTGCTTTTACTATACCTTCGAGATTGCTGATCATATTACCCTGCTTGTCTTTCAGTGCATACATCTTGGTTTGTCCTACGCCAAGTTTCTTTCTCATTGATTTCAGGCTGCGTCCATTTTTTACCGCTTCTTCTGTCTTTCTCACGTTATAGTTTCGAAGATCACCTATTTTTGCTTTTTTGATCAGTTTTGACAGTTCCGCGAATTCTGTCTCATCTCTTGAGTTGGACACTTTCATTCTTCGTCATTTATTAGGTCCTTTGTTACTTCGGAGAGCTTGCCTACTGGTCGCCTTGATGCCTTGCCTCCCACTTCAATTGCTGCCTCTGTAGCCAGCCTAGTTACAGTTTCATTCATTGCCTCTATGTCATCTTCATCTCTCTGTTCTAAGGCTGCATATTTGTTTGCATGTACCAGCCTGAATTTGTCTGTTTTTACCCTTACTATCTCTAGGTTGACCTATTTCTTCTTTACCAATTTTACTCTTTCTCTCTTCAAATTGAGGTGAATCCTAGCCCTTACTAACCTACGATCACTGCACTTTACCCTACCTATCACTTCTACATCCTTCACTATGCTGGGATCGGCAGTGAGTATGAAATCAATTTCATTTCTTATTTCCCTATTAGGGCTTTTGCAGGTCCACTTTCTGTTGCTATGTTTTCTGAAAAAGGTGTTCATTATTTCAAGCTTATTCCTTTCTGCGAATTCTACCAGCATCTTTCCTCTAGCATTCCTAGAATCAAAGCCGAGTTGCCAATTGCTTGTTCACCAGCCTGCTTTTCCACCACTTTTGCATTGAAGTTGCCCATTACTACAGTATACCGAGTTTGCACTTTTCTCATCGCTAATTCAACATCTTCATAAAACTGATCTACTTCATCATCATCGTGACTGTATGTTGGGGCATGGGCTTGTACTACCTTTAATCTATACCTCTTATTAAGTTTGATTACGACTACAACTACCCTCTCATTAATGCTATAGAATTCGTCAATGTTGCCCGCTGTGTCCTTATGGATTAGGAATCCTGCCCCATATTGCTTCTTATCTGGGAGACCTCTATAGCAGAGGACATTTCCGTTATGTATAAGCTTCACCAGTTCTAATCTCACTAAGGCCGATGATATCCCAAACAATGTCTGATAGTTCCTCAACAAGTCCTGCTAAGCTGTCCTCACTTCACGGAGTTCATCAATTAAGATTGACATGGTCAGTTTCCATAGGTGGCCTGTCCGAACCCAGAGATTCTTAGCACCCTCTGCTGTATTACAGGCAACGTTGATTGCAAGTCTGACCGCCACCTTGGTCAGGTGCTCCGCAGCTGTTGGGGATGGATGGATGGATAAAACTTTATTGGATCTATTTAAATGTATTTGGGCCCCTAGACGTCCGGGAGCCCCCTGGCCGACATCTCTAGGCAAGCATGGTCCACCAGCCAGAGCTGGTCATCCGAGCAAGTGGCCCGAAGAGCGGCCTCCCACGAGGAAAAGGAAGGGTTGGGAATAGGCTCTACCGCCATGGGCGTGGGGCAGCTCCACAAACAGTGGAAAAGATCTGCCCGGGGCGCTTGGCAGGTGGTACGTTGTGGATTATGGAGACCAGGGTAAAATAAATGTGCCAGATAGGGAGAAATAAATGATTTGGTCTGGATTTGGCGCCAGATTGGACTCTGATGGGCGGTAAGGGATTGGTGAGGAGGAGGTTAATCTCGTCTACCATCCCTGTAATTCGTTGTAATCTGGTGGTAGGTGTAGATCCCCTCTCCTGGTTTTTCGATGGGGTTGGGTGAGTGGTCGTCCAGGGTCCAGAGGGAAAGACCTCGGACATGCACATTAACGCGCTCGTTCCCGGGGACACACTCATGCCCAGGTACACACGTGATAGTCACCTGTTGGGGACTGAGGGTCATTGGTTAACTGTAGGAATCATTCGGGAGATAGTGGCCGAATACTGCACCAGGAAGACCAATTCTTGTTTTAGTGAGGGAGCGTCTTTGTTGAAGCTTAGTTGGCATTCCTAATTTGTTTGTACCTGGATTAGTATAGCCCCACTCGCTCTCGGCAACTTTTGCCGGTGTCAGGCGTCACATCGAGCTTGCAGATGTTATGCCGTACCTAGCAGACGCACGCCGTACGTAGCAGACGACCGCTATTTCCCGCGTGCTAACCGAGCTTTTCTTGGGCAACGTTGCTTGGGCGTGTGATGGGGACCCCACGCGTACTGCTACTACAATACTGGGAAAATGAACCACAAACAAAGAAAAAGTTTTGATTGTAAACCAGGGATTTATAAAATAAATCTGATTATAGAGATATCTGGTCGTGTAGGTTAGCAACATTGGCTGTCAAAACATGTCTGCTGTTGTTTCTGTCAAAAGTCCACGTGTGTGATGTTTTCCTCAAGGCAAACGCCACATAAGCGAGCCAGACATGAAGATAGCGTGGAAAAAAGACAGACTTATCCTATCTTCTCGTCTACCAGTTCCTCGAAGGTGAGCGCACGTAGACTATGCTTTCGTGATCGCCTCTTTTTCAAACGCATGCTATAGCGCAACTTTGGCGGTCCCTTCAAAAGTCAACCGCTCGGTTCCAAATGCTGTTGCTGTCTCAAAGATATGTCATTGCAAAACTTACGTCCCTGATTAAAGCGATTAACATTGCGTTTTCTTTGTGTGCATTGTCGGCATTAGCAAATTACACAAAAGAAAGCAAGACTTTCTTTGAAAACGGCAACTTCTGACCTGACCTTCCGCTGCCGTTATTCCTACCGTCTCGCTGCGCGTTGTCATTGGCTACAAGATAACAAAGATAACCTGCTTTGGCAAGGAGGATTAGGAAATCAAAACCAGGTCATTGATCTTGTACTTCGGAATTCGCGAACTTCATTTAGGTTGTTTCCCATTGCCTAGAAAGTGTTTTGCCGCATTCCTGTAGCTTCTTGTTCTATATCGACATGTTTGCACAGCGCAAAAGACGAGGTCTTAAGGAAGAACGCAACGCAGGCGCTGACTTCAACTGACCTTTCTTTGGAATATCGTCAGAACTATATACATGAGCAAAAGTAATGAAAAAAAAAAACAACTTTTGCATTAAGTCACACGTGAACTCCTATATTGCATTACAGCCAGATACTTGATTTCGTTTTTTGTGAGGGCAATAGACGGCATGCTGATGTAAAGGTCGCCCAGCCGCTGTATCTTGTCAGCCTCTATGATTTCACGTGTAAGCTGTTCTCAGTGTTTGGAAATTATGACGCAGTTTTCAAAGTTAGGGTCACAATGGCAGTATCTGCAGTGAATGCCAAGGTGACCTTGCACGGTGGTATAAACATTGTACAAATGCTCCTTCAATTGCTCATTTAAACACCTGCCTGTTCGGCCAACGTATTTCTTTCCGCAAGTCAAGGGAATCATGTAAACCACACCCACGGCGCATGCTCCAAACCGCGTCCTATGGTTAGTATTGCAAATATTTCGTTGTGTGGCATGAGCATTCACACGCCTACAGAGCATTGATAATTTTTGGGGGGCACAAAATCAACTTTAACATCTACTTTACTGCCTATCTTCTTCAAGCAGTGCGAAATCGTGTGCTAGTAAGGGAACACCGCGACTGGCTTGTCTCTGGCAGCGCTGTGAGCTGGTGCTTTGTCTCCCAGCTTGATATTCTTTAATATCTTTTCTGCGACAGAAACTAACAATAGGTCGGGGTACCCAGCATATGTTAGGCGGGAGGCCAGCGCTTGGAGACTGCGTGTTAAAGAGTGGAAGCTAGACTTGTTTAGGGCATTTGTGAAGCGAAGATTTACAATGCCCCATTTAACCAGCTTAGAATGGGCCAACAGATAAGATAAGAGTGGCTTGTTCCCTCTGGGCTCGTACATCCAGCACAAGTGATCTCTAGAGATACTAAGTGGCAAATCTAAAATTTAGATTTGTGACTTAATTTAAAGTTTCGATTTGTGACTTAATCTAAAATTTAGATTAAGTCTAAATTTTAATTTAGTCTCCAAGCGCAGGCCTCCCGTCTATGCATGCTCCCCCCCCTCCATTTCTCTTTCTCCTGGTTGTGTCGATGTGATTTATGAATTTTGAGATTCACAGGATGGCAGGTATTCATTTGTGCTTCCAACTAATGCATCCGCCTAATACTGATGGGCCACACTTTTGTTCAGCAAACCACCATTGCACCCGCCACGCCTGCCGAGCCTCCAGTTGAGCCCAAAGTGACACCCGAGTTCAAGCCCCTAGCAGAGCAGATGCGGCCATCTTGCCTGGACGAGTTTGTGGGCCAGAGCAGTGTGCTGGGTGACCGCAGCCTTCTGCGGCAGCTCATCTGCAGTAACCGCATCCCCTCCATGATCCTCTGGGGACCACCAGGCTGTGGAAAGGTTGGCACCATGCGCAACGCTAGTAATAGCAGTGGTAGTAATTTGTTCGTTCATACTGAAATCAACTAGCATCACAATGTGGGCTTGTTGGTACATTGTCTTGGAATGCTGGTGTAGCATGAGGAATATTGTGAACACACAAGAGAATGTGAACATGTAGGTATGGTGCTGTGCCTGTTTGTGCATGTTCTCTTCTGTGTCCGTGCATGTTGCTTGCACTACACTGGTATAAATTAAAACATATGGACAAGTGGAGAGAGGAAAGGCAACGGGCATCATAACTGTGTCATTTATTCAGTGCGACCGGAACTATCTTGTGGCTCGGAAAAAAAAAGAATACAGGGTGAAGCAGCAGAGAAAGAGGAACATTGCAATAAAAGAGGCATTGCCAAGAAAATAGGAGGACGTAAGTCAGAGCAACGCTACATAACTATACGTACAGAAAAAGTTCAAGAAGAAATAAAATGAGGAAACAAACAGTCATGTAGACAACTCTCCCCCTGCCATGAATTACGTGCATGCAGATACACAGAGATAGATGCGTATGCGATAACACTATTTATTCATTTAGTTTCTTACCCACAGCTCCATTGCAGGGGGGGTGGCAGCATTACAGACAGCAAAGTTAAATGATAGCAGTACATACAAAACAATCAATACATATAAACAATAAAAAAAAAACAATGTTAATCGATTAGAATAGTGACACACATTCCCAAAGTAATAAAAAAAATTCAGGAAGCACTAGGAACATTAGTAAAAACAAAAATGGCAACAATAACAAGGACACTATTCAAATATAGACAGCTGTCTCTACACATATCGGATGAAAAGCCTCAGCCACTGTGCTCTGCGTTCACCCCCTGAGCATTGTTATGCACAACACTCAACACGAGGCCCATCTCCTCCAGGAAGCTACCGGGCTGGTGGGGGCTCTTCCACGCGACTGTGCAGCGTTCTCACGGAAGAGTAGTGCGAGCTCAGCGAGGCCTATGTTCCTGCTGGTAGAAAATAGCTTGTGGCACATAGGATTGTACATGCAGAGCAGTTATAGAAGAGAGCATAGCATTGTAGTCGTCAGCCATGGTGCAGTGTGTTGTGGTCAAAGTCATAAGTGTCAGATATGGGGAGGGGGGAGTGCTCTTGCCCACCCCTTCCCCTCCCCCCAACTTGTCAACTTGTCAACTACCTAAAGAAGTTCAGTGCAGTGCCGTGTGTCATCGGCGCAACTCCTTTCTGCAAAGGGTCCTTCAGAGTAGCAAAAGGGGTTTACTGGAAAGGACTTTAGTTTTGCCCGTGTGTCAGGGGTATTACCTGTCAAAAACGGTTCTCGGAGAGAGTGCGAGGAAAGGGGAAAAAAACATGCAGTATTTATTTACTTTGCGTGACAAACGTATTACTTTCGTTTGATGCCGTGGCGGCCCAGCAGCGACGACATCAGCCTCAAACTTGCTGAAGCTGTGAGCCAGCTTTTCAGCTTTTTGGCAAACACTCGCACGGCAGATTCCTCGTTGGTGTTGCATATTCTCCGTGTACAGGCGCTGTAGCGTTGCACAAGTCGCGGGGCACCTTTTCATTGCGGGGTGCTGTTCTCGTCACGACGATTGCATTCATGAGGCTAACGTAACGTGCAGATTCTGCCACTGTCTGGCCTGAATCACCCATGCTGTCGATTTCCATTTCGTCCTTATCATTGTCACTAGGCAACACTTCGGCAACAACAGAGGCAACGATGGCGAAAAGTCGGACCTTTTAGCCGACATCTCTTTGCAGTCACAGCAGCGCTGCCAAGCAACTTCTTCGCATTCCAAATGCTACACACCGTAGTCAACAGTAAACCCATGTCGCGTGCCAGTGTCAACTTTTCGTGTCACGTTCGATAGCACGGCATGATAGTTTCGGCATGACGCGAGCCCCCGCTTGCACGACGCCACAACACGCACAAACGCACAGGGAGCTTGGAGGCCATCGTGCCGATCTCTGAGGCTTGTTGTTTTGCCAGGCTGCTTGATGGAGACAACGCACCGGTGTGTTTGCACGACGAAATGTGGAAACACTACGTGTTAACCGATACATACGCAATAAGCTGGTACGGTTTATGTGGATACAAAACACATTATGTTCAATGGCCGCTGAGTCGGGGATTTGACTTTACTACTTTTAAAACGAAACTACTGTTCAGGCGGGCACGGTTTAACGAGGTTTTACTGTATAGGCATTCCAGCAAAAAGGCGGCAACCCTTGTTCTGGTCAGGCTACGTGACCCTTTGAAGAAAAGACCAAACTATTCGAACGTGCTAGGCTGGAGTCATAAACGAGAAAAAAACTGCAACATGTGCTGGGAATTAAGAGTACCGAGCGCCATAGAGTCCCCCTGTCCAGACCGATATGGGTGACAACACCCGATAAAAATAATAATAATAATAAAATGGCACGTGCAAATGATTTGTCTACTTTGCATGGAAGCTTTGTCGAGAACAATGAAAGGAAAAGTGTGGCACAGTGATAGACATTGCAAATTGGCAGCGCGTGCTGTCTGCT
This sequence comes from Dermacentor andersoni, assembly GCF_023375885.2. Classification (NCBI taxonomy): domain Eukaryota; kingdom Metazoa; phylum Arthropoda; class Arachnida; order Ixodida; family Ixodidae; genus Dermacentor; species Dermacentor andersoni. The sequence goes on from NC_092815.1 coordinate 204,087,564, forward strand.
AGGAAAAGGGGTCTGCTGGGAAAACAAGTTGTGGGGCTTGTGCGACAACCGTGCGCCACATTTTGTACAAAATTGCTGTCCTGTCGACAGGTTTTGATGCTGAAATGTCACACTCGCATACGCTCTCCTTCCAAGAGAATGCACCGCAACGCAAGACAGCGCCCCGTCAACACCACAAAAGACGAAAAGAGCCTGCAGGCTGCACTCGTGAACGACTATAAGCATATTGTGGAATGCAAGAAAACGGATGTCGCGTTGTTGACCAAGAAGAATGAGACATCGAAAGAGATAGCAAAACAATATAATGCCAACCACGGGATTACGCGGTGTGATCACCTCCAACTGAAAAAATGTTGGAACAACCTGTAACAAAAGTGGAAAGAGGAAGCTGCGAAAGAAAAGCGAGAGCGCCACAAAACTGGTAAGCTCACATGTTCTGCATGACTGGCTCATTTGGGCTGCTTTTTTATTATGCTTGTATGCATGTTTTGTATTCGGTGGATGAGTCTGTGATAGTTCGATATGCTGAACATAAATACAGCCGTGAGCGCTAATAATTAGTGGTGGCATCTGTAGTCATTGGAGACGAGAAAATACGCTCGTAATCACGCTTTCCGCAAGGTGTGTTGTCTTATCGCGAAGATTGCACGTACGTGCAACCTGCGTTAAACATGAAAACAGTTGTCGAGCAGCCTCTTGCGCCAGAGGAACGCTAGGGATACTTGAACAGCACTTTCACTAAAGCAGCACACATGAGGGTGGGCAGGCGTGTTCTGCATGTTCCTTCGTTATTTTTATTATTATTTTTTTTTGTGTTGAGACAGTTCCGGTAAACCAGTTTACACTTAAACGATAAATATTGGGGGAGCACAACTCTTTGTTGAAGCAGCTTTTGAAAAGTGTCTCCATTTTGTGCTGAAACTACTTTATTTCTTGTTAGGAGGTGGACTGGCACCTTGGGCCATGGCCCCCGTCCACCATTTGGTGGGATCGATCGCTGGCCGCATATCAATGAGGGTAGAGAACTCTTTCGATTCAGATGGAACCGAATACCAGCCCCCCGTCAAAAGTCTACCTGTGATGAGGCTACTGCAGGCAATGGTCAATGGGCAAAATGAGCTGGACTTTGACTTTCTAGGTAGGGTGCTTTGCATGTGAAATGTACTAGCGTCATAAGAAAGGGATTTTCTTTGCTGTGGAATGTGGTTTCTGCATAGGCATGGAGCACTGTCTGCTGCATTTGCAATGGGAACTAAAACCCCAAGGTGACAGGAAACACTACTATACAGAGGCACTGTAAATACAGTTGTGTGACTGAAACTATAGAATCAGTGCATCGATGGTATGTGCAAAAGGGTGACCTACCTCAAGCTGTTTCTGTACTGGGCAGCATATTGGGCATGTCTGTTTTTTCAACCGACATGCATGTCATTGGTGTGAAGTTGTTTTGTAGCAGAAGGTAGGGAGTTAAGCTCTGGAGAGGTGGTAGTGAGTGGTAAAGAATGATGCATGGCTCAAGAGCTCAAGATCGTCAGAAGGATATAAGGAAAGACAGAGCGCTAACTTCCAACAACCTTTATCCAAAAAGAAAAAAAGAACAACGGTTAATATACATTTAAGCCACATCACGTGACATCAGAAATCACCTTTCCAGGAAGTCAGTCTCTTTATTAGTCAGAAGCAATGACGGAGTTTACACAGTCTTGGCCAAGACCTAAAATCATATTGGCTTCCACATTTTAACGTCTCGGCCAGTCACGATCCTTACAGACAACAGTACATGTGTCAAATGAAGGCTTGCATCCACAGCTTGTACAGTTAATCAACAGCCAACCATAACGAGCATTTTTCACATTATTTGCTTACGGCTACACCACCTTTCGTTTATTACAGATGATCAATGGGATGCTGCCAGCCTTGCTGAGCAATCACAGCCACCAGCAGGTACTGGAACAAATGAGGACACCTCCTCCTCTTCAGTCGTACAGCCCAATGCCGACGAAAATGCTACTGCAGAAGGCCACACCAACAGCTCTAATGCTTCTGGAGCTGCTGTCAGCTGCACTTAAGTTGCAGCAACTGCCACTGGTGATGCCTGCAGGACTCTAAGGGCGCAGATGGCCCTTTTGGAAAAGACGAACGCTGAAAATGATGTCTGTTCAGGGCTGCTGAGGGAGGAGTCTCTCTGTGAGCGCTTCACGAGGACCACGCCGCCATGCTGCAGGAATGAGCAGAAAAGAGGGCCTTTCAAAAGCAAGTTGAAGAGTTTGAGCTTATGAAGTGAAAAAATGAGCTCGAGAAACAAAAGCTGGACATTGAGATCCTTCAAATAGAAAAATAAATTAAAAAAGAACAGCTCCGCAGGTTGCAGTGTACTGTGACACCTGAAAAATAAAAGAATCTGTCAGCAAAAATGTGATGTGTTGAAAACACTCAACTGTACATTTACATGTGTACATTGTTCAAAAGTGCATGGCCTGTTGCAGCAGTCCTCAGAAGGTTTTGCATGCCTGTCGAGCAATCAATTGGATCACTGATAGGCACGGTGATCAGGCAGCACGTTTTGGAACAATCAAGATCAGGAAAAATGTGGTGCAGCTTCGAAAGCCACAGCAGCAACAGGGAATGGTGCTTAGAACGACAGAAAGCTGAGCTAGTTGGTAAGGATTCATTATGCAAAAAGGTGAGGCATGCAGACAGGACACAAGAGAAGAGAAGTGGACAACACGAACGCCGCCGCGTTCGTGCTGCACACCTCTGCACACCTCACCTTTTTGCATAGGGAATGGTGGCAGCAAATATTTCCTCAATTGCATTCACTTTCGGAAAGGTGAATACAGCATTCTCGAAGAATTTAATTAAAGCGATCGTACTAACAAGTGCAGCAGGTTGAACTTGACGATTTTAAAGGAAAAACAGCTCTGTAATGTGCAACTTGTTTGTGACTCAACAGCCTCGCAAGCCAAGAAGAAAATTAAACACATTCTAATTCTTGCAAAAAGAAAGATAGGATGTTGGTAGTAATCCACATAGCTGCACTTCGCAATCATGCTTGAGTTCAGATGCATGGCGCACAGCGGAGAAATCTGCAGTTTTTACCTAGGTGAAGCTCTTTAGACGAGCAGCTGCCGTGCTTGCATTCCTGAAAAGCTGTCAAGTGATCAACAGGGGGCAAGTGTAGTGTTCGCTTTGCCGCTGTCATGCTAGAGGGGCTTGGGGGAACTCTATGGACATGAGGCTCCGGCTCCTTCAGCAAACAGACCAAGTTTTGCAGTGCTGCACAGGCTGTTATAATGAGGACGTTTTCTGTCTTAAGCTGCAGCCCAGGCAAAGAAAACGGCGCTTCCAGATGCCGAATGCCCTTTCACCATTGTTGCGTGTCCTTATGTGGGCTTTCCTGTACATGTGTGTATAAAGGAATATTACACGTTACCCCATAAGCATTATGATTCGATGCCACACCCCAACAAAGTGGTCCATGCAATGTCACCAACATGTTACCGTATCTACTCGCATAATGATTGCACTTTTTTGTAAAAGAGATTGCTGCGAATTCAGAGGTACGATCATTACGCGAGTTAAATTTCTCGCGATAAGAAAGAATTTTTTCATCCCGCATTTGCTGTGGGATGACAACAGGTCAACAAACAGGCAGCTGCGGCTGTAACAGTGCGGGACACCAAAACAAAAGTGGCAGCCGGCGGAGCAAGCTGAACGTGCCAAACACGATTTTTTTTCTTTTTGTGAGTACATTACGCACATTGAAACAGTTTCTTCCGTATCAGTAATGAATAATATTGTTAATATCGGCAAGTCTGCGGCAATAACGTAGCCATGTCCACTTTGAGAGGGCAGAAACAGAGATGGGCATGCTTAGCTGCCAGTGACATAGAAACACATGGCGGGTATGCTGCGGAAACTGCGGCATTTGTCTTCACTACTATCCTAACACGGCATGTTTCCGCTAAGGGTGGGCGAATATCTTAGCTGTGTTACAAGTGTGGTGTATGAATAGGGCACACTTCTAACGTATCAATGTAAATGTGGCTACTATCGTTGCCGCTTGCAATTTTTTTCGTGCCCACAAGTGCAAAGGAGAAGAATCAAAAGACGCCTTTTTTCTTGTGTTGTTGACCACAACCATTATAAAGCCTACAAATAATAAAGCCAAGGCAAGTTCGGTTGTAGCTTTTTTTTTTTTCATGGAAGTGTGGAAAGTGATGAAAGGAATAAAATGGGGCATCTGCTTAAGAATGTTTGGTGCGTGCAGACCACCTGGTATGTTTTGAAGAATCGTTCGCATAGCATTCAACAGCATTCAAGAGAAGGTAAGCGCAGTCATCATTAGCTAGATTTGGCACACAACACATCGCTGCGGCAACTTCGGGGTGCGATCATTATACAGGAAAGAAAAATAATAGAATTTTGATGACAAAATTCAGGGGTGCAATCATTACAGGAGTGCGATCATTATGCAAGTAAATACGCTAACTTGCCTTTCTTGTGGTGTGTGTGCTGGGCCAGGGTCTGAGAGCGGTGTCAGCAACAATAGCTGACATGCATCTCCCAGCAACACTTCAGGCACCCTGCTCACCTCTAGAGCACCCGCAAGTGCGAATTTTAAAAATTTGGCTATCGTGCACTGAGCCTGGCCAGCTGGCAACAATGTCAAAAAATTGCACTTGTGGTCCGGTGATAGCCTGCATCAAACCAGCAACATACCAGTCAGTAAAGTAAAGGCGCATTTACTTCATAGGTTCGGGATAAACTACCCATGAGGTAGGCATGCATGTTGTTGCACTCAATCACTGTCAGTAAGAACCCGCATAAATGGACAAGTGTTGAAGCAGAAAAAGAAACTGTTACAACATCCTAGTGATGCACCTTATAAGAAACGAAGGTACATTCTAATACAATCGCTGAGTTTAAAATAAAATGACCGACCTTGAGCGCAACAAAACATGCGGAAAAGGTACAAGCTCCAGGCCCCTACATATTAGCTGCATTAATATTTAGTCTTATTTACTCTGCCAGCTCTCGATACAAGCAAGCTAATGAATGTACGTCCTGCAAGAATAATAAAAAGAAAAAAAATGCACGACACATGCAGTGCATGATATGCAGGCGAGCTAAACTGTTCAGAACATTTCAATCTTCATTGCTTACCTGAATGTACGTCCTGCAAGAATAATAAAAAGAAGAAAAAAATGCACGACACATGCAGTGCATGATATACAGGCGAGCTAAACTGTTCAGAACATTTCAATCTTCATTGCTTACCTGCACACCGATGGAGAAAAAGCCCTTGCAGTTACGGAAGACCTCCGCATCTTTACCACCAGGGCTTTTAATGCGCACGTGTGTGCAGTCAACACATCTGGTTATGCCAGGAAATTCAGCCACGTCATAAATGTCCCGCATCGCTTTGGGAAATCTCGCCGACTGCGGGAAGTGCAAAGTCATCTTTCCAACTGCATGGCGCACTGTTGACTGAGGAATGCGGACCAGATCCCCGGTGACTGTTTGAAACATGCCAGCGCTGTAATACCTCGGAACCATCAGCAACTGCAGCATGGGAGCCACAGGCTATCTATCCTCTGTTGCCCGCTTTCCTGGATAGGCAACATAGCGAGAAGCTGTCACATAGCATTCTTTGTGAATCTGTAGTGACCAAGGAATCGTTCATCATTGTACAGCTCCATCAGATTCCCTCGGTCACCTAGGGCGAGTCGTGGAATTTTAATGCTAGGGATGCGCTTCTGAAAATGCTGTGTCCGTGGCGTGGCAAGCAAACTCAAAAGCAGCTAACCTCCGCGCGACGTTCGTTCGGGAGGCTGCCACGATGGAATAACGCACGAAGTCAGTTTCAAGCTAGCCTAGGAACAGTCTTGAAACTTGAGCGCACTTAGAGCCACCCAAGTCGTCCACAAGTTGTTTGCAAGGTTGAGTACGATTTGAGACGAGTGGCGAAGCTGTTTTGAGACTGCCAGAAGTCAAGTTCAAGCCAAGGTAGATCTCTGCATTTGGGGGTTAGCTTCAGGAACTTTTCGTGAGAACTTGTTTAAAAAACTTCAGAGCCCTCTTACATTCTTTATCTGTTTCTGTTGCCTCTTTAGTGGTTATGTGTTATGTGAAGGCGTCAAATGGCCCATTGAGTAAAAAGCTGGCGGCGTCTGTAGCAGCTAAATGGTACTTAGAGTCCCATTGCAATGCCATGTCATGAGTGCGCCTCGACGGAGCTCTTATTGGTTGTGACCTCACAGCACGTGTGGGCCCCAATTGAGCAGAGCGGGCAAAAGGGAGCACCTGCTTCTCCAATAGTGCGCCACGTGTTGTGGGAGGTGAGAGCGCAGCGCCACAATGTGTTGCCTGATGGCCATTGCCGGGGAGGTGGCATGCGGTGTTGGCGCTGCAGGCTGCTGCTGCTGCTGCTTGTGTATCACTATGGTACATTACTTGCAGCGCAAAACTCGAAGGACCACTCAGCGGCATTTAATTGGACTTTAACGCTTTCTCATTCACAACTCATAAGAAGTGCTTAGGTGTCTTTGGATTTTTGAATATTACAAGGAGATTCTTTTTGTACAAAGAAATGAACCATGCATAAATAAATTTCCAATCTTTGAGCATTAGAATGGAGTGATTTATTTTTTGTGCCTCCCTCAATGGCACAGTTATGTCGGCTTCCACACTAACACGGCAGCACTGTCTCGGTCGCTTCCCCCAGGAAAATGGGAATGCCACGTCTTTGGTTAAAGCTGTCACATCTGTCACCTGTATTGCCAGTTCTAAGTCAGTTCTAGAAAAGTGTGTGAAAGTGTGATTTTCACCTGAATAGTTGCTTGGCAAATGTGAACAATAAAATAATGTTATACCCCGTATTCCCAAACGATCCTCAACTCCAAACTTTCCACTCCACCGAGTTGAGTACAGTGTCGGCCCTCAACTGCGGAAGATGCCACACTTCTCAAGAGTTGCTCATTCTGTCGAGGGGTGTCTACCAAACGGGAAAACCGGGGATTCTCAGGGATGTTGAGTAGTCTGGAAAAGCTCAGGGAAAACTCAGGGAATTTGTGCTTCTATCAGGGAAAATTATCTGTAATTTTATTGAAGGGTCGAAAGTCGTGGTAATGCTGGCCCAAGTAATAGACAGGAATCATAATGAATCGTCTTTGACGTCCTGTCGTCGGCTGGAGGAGATGGCAGTGTATTATCAACGACCGACTTTCCGGATTCCCGTTAATTTTGACGGCTTCGCGGCACCACCACGTACCCCATAGAGTCAGTGGATCAGAACGTTTGAAATTTTGGACGCGAGAACTCTTTGTCGTCCGATTTTCCGGACGTTCTGCCGTGACCGCAGGTGCGAAACGGCATTAATCAAAGCCACCACCGCTGCCATTTTGATTACCTCACCACCTCGAACTGGCGCTCTCGCACGCAGATCCACTGGCAGCCGTAGCCACCACTGTGGCAACGCTAGGCCTAGCTGCTTCGACGTTCGCTATGAAGCTTCTTGCCGTTGGGTGCCGTGTTTCTTAATGGAAGAATTCGCTGCTGTCAGCAATGGCACGGACTCTTCCATTGTGGTCCTCGCGATTGGCTTAGAAGCTTGAAAAACACGGTTCCCGTGCTTTCCAAGCCGGTTCCCTTAAGTCAGCTTCGCCTTCGTACAGAAATGTTACTTGGTGAAGCATACGAGAAAATATTGCAGTGAAGCAAAGCAAGCTGGGAAAAGGGGCTATTGCCACGGGATACAGTATGTATTCCTTAATTATACACGCATGCACCCAGTATTTCCTGTCACAGTGCGAGCACCGATATGCCTAATACTTGTACCGACAGGCCTTCAGAGCGTGTTCGAATGTGCCTGTGGCGGTTTGAGCCCTTAAGGGCAGTAAATGACATGCATTTATTTTTTCCAACTGGCTGATCTTTTTTTATGTTTTCGCGGCCCCCTAGGGAGTTCGAAAAATTGGACATGAACTGTGCAACTGACCAAGAAGATGCTTCAAATGGTCCGTGGGGTGAACAAGTGGCAGAAGGAAGACAAGAACAGAAAGGACCTGTGCATTGAGGAATGAACGGGAAAGCAAGCGTGTTGCCGCCGTTTTGAAGGAGCTTGAGCTCAAAAAACAAAGTTTTGGCTGATGCCGAGATGCAGGTGTCGCTCATCCAAACCAATATAAACTCTTTAAAGCAGTGAAACACAACACTGAGGGCTGAGAGTACGTCAGAACAGTTGAGGTTGACTTACGAGCTGTTGAGAGGGAATCCAAATTGTGACAAAGTTCGGGCCTCATACCACTGAGCTTGCTCTCAGTTGATAGAAATAGCTCATATTCGAAAATATTTGCTTCTGTATGTATCTCCTTTTTATTCGTATTTGAGAATGTCCGACTCGATATGCATTTTTTTAAAGACATATTATTTGCTGTGCATTTTACTAACCCTTCCCTTCTATTCTCTTTTCGAATAACATAAACACTATTCCTTAGTATTCAAATTGAATTAAGTCATTCTTTTTAAAAATATTTTTATATTGTTATGCGAAGGACGACTCAGTAAGACGAGCAACTATTTACAGATTATATTTACAACAGCGTTTGCAGCACTGCCCGGTTAGATTCACAGCGCGAGCCCAGTTCGTTCTTCCTCCTCTTTTCTCGAGTGATGGCGCCCATGCGCCTCATTCAAACAATCAAACACCACATGCATGTAGCATAATCCCCCAGCGGCAGAAGCGACGTCCCGGAGCGTCTAAATGTCATCACTGGGAGGGTGATACTGCTTCAGTCATGTAACGTGCACAATATCACTGGACTGGGAAGCAGATGGGGCGTCAGGGACGATATCGTAGGTGAGGGGTGTCACGGCACGAAGCACTCGGTATGGGTCTGTGTAACGAGACAGCAGTTTTTCTGACAGGCCAACCTGACGCGACGGAGACCATAGAAGCACCAAAGAACCAGGCGGGAAGTGCACATCTTGGTGTCACCGGTCATACAAACGCCTTTGACTCTCTTGGGATTTCAGAAGGCAGTCACGGGCAATTTTTCTTGCGTGGGCACGTGCATATTCACTGGTGCAAGTGCATATTCACTGGTCGGTGCCGTATGAACAGGGAGGGTTGTGTCGAGGGGCAGTGTTGGTTCTCGGCCGAACAAAAGGAAAAATGGGGAATAACCGGCTGTGTCGTGGCGCGAGGAATTATGAGCAAATGTGATAAACTGTAGAGTGAGGTGCCAGTCAGTGTGGTCTGAAGAGACATATTTCACGAGAATGTCTGTGAGAGTGCGATGAAGACGCTCCGTGAGGCCATTTGTTTGCTGATGGTATGACAAATAGCTTGTGCCTCGTGGCACAGGACTGCAGGATGTCTGCGATAACTTTTGATAGGAATCTCCGGCCACGGTCTGTGAGAAGTTGTTGCGGAGCTCCATGTAATAAAATTACGTTGCGTAGAACAACATCGGTGACATCTGTGGCGCAGCATGTAGGAAGGGCTCGAGTGATGGTGTAGCGCGTGGTGTAATCCGTGGCCACAGCGATCCACCTGTTCCCAGAGGTAGAAAGAGGGAAAGGGCCAAGTAAGTCCAAACCAACCCGAAAGAATGGTTCCGCAGGAATGCCGAGTGGTTGAAGGTACCCAGCAGGGAGTGTCGATGGTGTCTTGCGTCGCTGGCATTTCTCACACGCAACTACATATTGACACGTGTACTTATCTTTATCGGGCAACCACGTTTTGCCGCCTAACAAATGTTATCGCACAGTGCGGGACGCGCCTGCATGCATCCAAAGTTTCTGGAAAGTTATTGATGCTTCTATCCGCTGTCTGTTGTCGCCGAACCTTATGTTATCCGATTTCATCGCCTGACGCGAATGGTGTAGAACTTTGTGGAAGGCACGCGGGTCCCAACGATTAGTCTGGAACATTCGGCGATTGATGTATAAAAGCCGACGCGCTTGACCCGTTGATCAGATTTTCGACGATCACCGACCGTGTTCGCCGCTATCGTTGTGCTATAAGTGTAGCCTGTCTTGTGGGCACAGGTTCGCCCAATAAAAGTTAGTTTTGTCGTTCACAGCATTGCTACTGTGTTCTTCACAGTCACTACTACGGGACAATATCTTCGAACGAAGCGAGCAAGCCCTGGCCAAAAGTGTCGGCAGATGTGGTCGTAGGTACGTGACACACCTAGGTGACCGGCAGTGGGAGGTCGTGAAGTTCGTGGAGAAGAGCCCAGCAAAGGAGTTTAGGGATCACAAGGTGTAATGCAGAGCCGTCGGTGTGAACATTGTGGCGGTAGAGTATGACATCTTCAAGTGTGAATGAGCGAAGGGAACTGTCGGCAAGTGACGATTCCAGGCTGTCAATGAAGATACACAAGGATGGGTCATGGCGGAGCTCGCCGGCGACATGGAGCTGTGGAAAAACAGAGAACACAGGCGTCGGTGTCAGTATCAGACGTAGAGGTCGCGTCTTCGACTGGGTAGCGAGAGAGGCAATCTGCGTCCTGGTGTTGGTGTCCCGACGTGTTAGTCACTGTGTAGGGATATCCTTGTTGTCAGAGGGCCCAACAACCGAGCCGGCCAGTAGGATCCTTGAGCGACGAAAGCCAACAGAGCGCATGATGGTCTGTGATTACTGAGAAGGGCTTGCCATATAAATATGGGCAGAACTTTGAAATAGCCCTGACGAGAGCAAGACATTCGCGCTCGATAATCAAATAGTTGCACTCTGCAGTTGTCAGGAGCCAGCTAGCGTAGGCTATAACGTGGTTGTGTTTGTGTTTGTGTTGCGATAAGACGGCGCCAATTCCATAACCACTGGCTTCGGTTCAGACCTCTGTAGGTGCGGATGGGTCAAAGTGGGCCAAGACCGGTGGATTGGTGAGAATCGTGATAAGGCGTGAAAAATGTGGCAGCCTAAGGGGAACCCCCACATAAAAGGCACGTCTTTCTTCAGTAGTTCAGTGAGTGGTCGAGCGATTGCTGCGAAATCTTTCAAGAACTGTCGGAAATAAGAACAGAGCCCCACAAAACTCCAGACGTCTTTGACAGACTGAGGTACAGGAAAAGGCGTTACTGCCCAAACCTTCTCCGGGTCGGGTTGTACTCCGGAAGCATCGAGATGGCCTAGCACTAATCTGTCGGCGCCCGAATCGGCACTTTGATGAGTTTAATTGGAGCCCAGCCTTGCAGAAGTCGTCAAGAATAGCTGCGATGCACTCAAGGTGCGTCTGAAATGTAGGGGAAAACACAAGGACGTCCTCGAGGTCACAAAGGCAAGTTGACCATTTGAAACCTTGAAGCAGAAAGTTGATCATCCGTTCGAACGTGGCAGGGTCATTGCATAAACCGAACGGCATAACCTTGAATTGGTAGAGGGCATCTGGTGTGACGAAAGCGGTCTTTTCTTGGTCTTGCTCATAGACGGAAATCTGCCAATAACCAGATCGAAGGTCGATGGACGAGAAGTATTTGGCACCGTGCAGACAATCAAGAGTGTCGTCGATTCGTGGTAAAGGGTAAACGTCTTTTTTAGTAATTTGGTTTAGGTGGCGGTAATCGATGCAGAAACTCCACGTGCCATCTTTCTTTTTGACGAGCATGACCAGCGACACCCAAGGACTCGATGAGGGCTCAACAATGCCTCTGGTGAGCATCTTGTTTACTTCCTGCTGAATAACTTGCCGCTCTGCTCCTGTGGACACCCGATACGGTCAACGGGGAATGGGAACATTACCAGTGTTGATCCGATGCTTAAAGGGACACTAAAGGTTGCCATAAAGTCAAGTTAAAGGGATAAAGCAATTCTCTAGAACGTCTAAGGTGTCAACATAATCGCGAACAGAGCTTTAGTAATTGAGAAATTGAGGTAAATGCATGACACGATTTGAGACCCCCCAGCGACATTCTGGTACTAGCCCGATGACGAAGACACTCCTGATCATAATTTTTGTCACTAGTACTCTACTACTCGTATTAAAAAGATCATTTCATTAGATTATAAGACAGAAGAAAATGCTACTTGTCTACTTCTATTTGATTCTAAGAAAATGGAACTTTTCAACGTTAACCTTGAGTAGCATGGGTGGTCGAAAGGTTTCGTTTTCGCTCGACTCTGCGCGCTTGACTCTGCGCCGTGCGCGCTTTGGAGTTTCAGTTGTTTCGTTATTGCGTCGTGCCGCGCTGGTTCTGCTGGCTCGCGAAACTTGCATTTGGAACAAGCAGCGAGAATGCCATGTCCATGTGATGTCGTGGGATGCGCGACCGGTCCGCGGAACTTGGCCAAGGGCAGTTGCAGCGGCGAATCCAGCGTTACTTATCACTGTGTGCCAACAAGTGAACCTCTCTGTTGGAAGTGGTTAAGTGGCGTACCTTTGCCACAGTGCCCCTGCAGTGCCACAGCACTGCAGGGGGGGGGGGGGGGGAGGCAGGTTAGCATCAAAAAAGGCACTATTTGCGGTATAAACTGCGCACACGAAAAAAAAAAAATTAGAACTGGCAAATTTTTGCCGGGCTTGGAGAAGGTACATTGAATTTTATTAATGAGTAACGAATTAAACTTAAGTAGAATGCTTAAAGTTACTATCACTTCAAGAAAAGAGTGATCAGTCTCGCTCCGTGCGGTTCTCGACTCATGCGAACTGATCACCAGCACACAGCACAATATGTTCACCAGCATGTATAACTGCCGTCAGTCAGTCTTCCTTGGATAGCAGCTGCAGGCTCCTCGGGTTTTTCTGAGCAAATTGTGGGATGACACCAGTGATAAAGGCATTCTCGTGTTTAATTTCGTGTTCTCGGTGCACGCTCATCACACAGAGGCTGTCCAGCCTGTCATCTGTTATTGTTGAGCGTAACCAGGTTTTCCCTCTCCTCATTGCACTGAAGGAGCGTTCGACAGTGCAGGTGGTAATTGGCAAAGCCAGAGCTACTTCAGTGGTTTCTGCGACAGTGGGTAAGGATGTCCTGGCCTGGAGCAGAAGTTCAGAGTAAGTTATTTCAGAAGAGTCCCCAGTTTTGTTGCACCACATATCGTACCATGTGATGCCGTCTTCCTTGACACTTTTGATGCAGTAAAATCCTTAAAGTTCTTCAGCGAGAACAGCAAACTCAACACGTCTCAAATACTTCATTTTTGCTAGATGCAGCTGGAGAAGTATGAAGCTCTTCGCATTGCATCCAGAAAAGTGGCGAACCAAAGAAGCAGTGAGAGAGTCCAAGTAGGGCACACATATTGCCATGCGATAGTATTCCTCTGGCGACTGAATCCTGTAGTTCTTACGGTGGGTCTTACGAGAGTCTTGTCTTGGTACAAATATCAAGATGTTTAAGTGGTAGGCTGCCCCACTTGCCGTTTTCCTGATCTCAGAGAACTGCTCTCTTGAGTGTTATTCCAGTGGCATACCATCTCGTCTCACACAGCATTGGAATGTGGGACGCCAATTTCCTTCAGAGCATGCTCTCACAGAAGAAGTTTATGGTTTATTTGATTATCCTTATTGCGTTTTGAATTTCAGAGACCTTGTTCAAATTGTTAATCATGATATCCAGTTTGTGATTTGCACAGTGGAAAAATATTTCCTTTGGAAGCTATTTCTGTATTATTCATTTCATTCCAGCTTCTTTTTCAGCCATTCTAGAGCATCCATCATACCTCTGTCCAACGAGCTTTGAAAGAATGAGCCCGGCATCCGTCAAAAACTTAGATTGTACCGGCGATGTAAGCGGCCGCAGCTCAACAAATCCCATAAACTGTTCTCAAACGCAAACATTGGTTCCCACCTTGTCAATGAAGCGAATGCCTATAGACAACTGCTCTGTTCCTGCAATATCTGCAGTTTCGTCGCTAGAACGGAAAAAGCAAACACTGTGTTAGGTTCAGTTACTATTTGCTCTCTCAGGATGTCGCCACAGATTGTGGTGATCTCGTTCTGGACTCGGACAGAAGTGTATTTTGCATTGCCAGCAGAAGAAGCAAAATGTTCCTGAAGTCGAGTATCTACAGCTTCTACCCTTAAGTCAAGGAGATCATTGGAGACTCCACGGTCAGACTGCTTCCTGAAAATTGGCAAGGCATGCATTGCACCAAAGATAATAGTGGAAAGTATCAAAAGTAGTTTCTCACAGGAAGCAACTTGCTCATGCAGTGCTCTGTTCAGCTGCTGTACAAGGGGCAGCTGCCTCCTGTCACCACATCCATAAAGTTCTGCGAGGCTGCCACTGTCTCCTGATGCCATTGAGATTTTACGTGATCCCTTCATGCCTCGTGTGTGTGTTCTTTTTTTTGTATTTACAAGCGTGCACAATAATACTACCTTGAGTATCCCGGTGAACATTCAGAAGAAAAGTGACGCGGAAACGACAAAGGCTGCCTTTCGCTGTCGCAGAGTGCACAAGCCAAGGGGCGTACCGGCAGCCATTGGTAGCAAAAAGACCTCTTGTCAGGTGCTGCATTTTTACTACTTCAAACAGTATGGGATGCCTGTGTGTTTAGCTTTGCCTAGAAACTCTCCGAAGTCATATTCTTAAGACAAGTTATTTGCTTTCTTGCTATTGTCACCGCAATTTAATCCCAAGCAAGGAGAAAGGGAATCATCATGACTTACTACGTCACGGGAGCTCTCTGTTGGAGGAGTCCCTTTCATGGAGTCCAAAACTTCAGTTACTCTCCACTGATGAAAGTTTGCATCACTCTGGTCAAATGCTGCAATGTTGTCACATGGCACACTAGAAGATTCGGCCGGGCAGCTCAATAACACTCTCTCAGACACCCGCTTGAAAAACGTTGGATCTCCATCATTTGGGACTGCAGAAGGCAAAGCTGGCTGGGGAGTTCCGCGTGGTCGATAGCGTTGGAAAATATACGCACATTGATTGGAAAGACAAACACACACATTGAAAACACAAAAAGGCTATATTTACAGGGAAAATTAATTTACAAGCTAAAATACACGCTCACAACTTCATACACCTCACACGATCTTGCTGGCACACCTGCACTGCCGAGTAACCGCACACTGCTTGCCGCTCGTCGCTCTCTCATCCGCTGTCCTGTTTCTCAGCTCCGTTGACAGCTGGGCACTTGAAAACACCCAATCACACAAACACACACGAAGATGCGCACACGTGCAGGGGCTTACTTTCCAAGAAACCCGTATTATGATTCTACTTCGCGTGGCCGGCCGAAAAGACAGGTGGGTGTACATGAGAGGAATGTGCAGACCGGCCACATCTACGGGGTTGATGGATGAAGCTTCCGTCAACTCACGCCTGCATGTAAAGGGCGCACAAATTGGGTTCTCTGAATCAAGGGGCTTTTGAGTCGCAGAACTTCGTCATGGACTTCAATGTGCGGCGTTGACGTGTT
The DNA here is from genome assembly GCF_023375885.2 of Dermacentor andersoni. Lineage (NCBI taxonomy): Eukaryota > Metazoa > Arthropoda > Arachnida > Ixodida > Ixodidae > Dermacentor > Dermacentor andersoni. The sequence continues at coordinate 204,102,943 of NC_092815.1, forward strand.
GATCCGGTCGATCATGCTCTCCCCACGTAAGGTGTCCCGTGACTCAAACGACCATTTCCAGATGACAGTGCGGCTTTCTGGGCGTTTACATTGTTTACATTCATCTGAAGCACTTGACTCATTCTCATAGACAGAACACGAAGCAAGGCATGCAGTGTTGCGTAATAAACTCATACAGTAATAAAAAAAGCATATTTAATTAACTATCCTTTTTAGATAGATAACCGTGCACCAAACTTGCTTCCAGTTTCAGTTACTGGGGACCAAAATAACTATGTGGTACTATCTTAATCCCATTGAAATGGCTTGCATTATATGGGTGCTACTGGCCTCTCTGACTTTCAACGCAGTACAAGTTTTTGAGGAGCAGATTTATGGGTTTGGTTCGGGGGCTTGGGTGGTGGGGTGGACTGCATTTTGGCGAGGAGGGTCTACAAGGAGATATGATACTAAAGAAGGGTGTTACACTTTTCGTACTAAGTTAGTGGTTAACAAGTTTTCCTAGATTTAGCCAGTAGTTTATGCGAAAACTGAAGTTCTTGCGATAAGACTGCAAGAATATCTTTGAGTTCAGAAAAATATACGGATCCCACGCACTGTGGGAATCAATGTAAGTGAAGCTTTCTATGCTGTTTGTTTTCATTGATGATAATTAGCAATTAATTTGATGGTGAATGTGTAATTTCTTCAGAATTTAGTCCAATATGGGAGCGTGAGTTGATGTTAAACATTACCTCACGTGCACCAGTGCTGTTTGTCTGCATAGTGCACAGAACACACAGGGAGACATATTTGCTTGAGGCATTGTTGTGCACCATTGTTCACAATCTCTGAGAGGGTTGAACATTATTATTTCCTCACGTGGCACATTGCATCGTGGCAGAAGTGTTAAACTTTAATTATGGGGCTGCATGTGCCAAAACCACAATTGGATTATGAGGCAGGCTGTAGTGGCGAACTCTGGATTAATTTTGATACCCTGGTGTTCTTTAACGTGCACCTAAATCTCAGTAATCGACTATTTTCGTATTTCGCTTCCGTCGAAATCTGGCTGCTGCGGTGGGGATTGAACCTGCGTCGTCAACCAAGTGTTCATTTGATGTGTGTTTGCTTCCGTAGTGTCTCCTAGACCCTACAATGCTTTAATGCGGCTTTGCATCTGCACCCCCTGCGTCAGTTGTCCGCTTGACAACTTTGCATGGTGCTTATTTTTCAGAAATAGCAGTAGCGTACCATACCATAACTTCAGTTTGCCCACAACTGCTGTTTTCTTGCTTTCTCACATCATCTTTTCCCTCTCCCCCTTTCCTTGTATGGGAACTGCAAGCGAAGAGTGGCAAGGCTGTTATTCACTCGTTTCGCTACTGCATTCGTTATGCCTATTAACTGCCTCCTATCCCCGTTCCTCTCTACCATTCTATTTACCTCTCATCAGAACTGGCACATTAGTAGAAAGGTAAGCGCTGCAGTTTCTGCCATGCTTTTGAGGGGGGTCACGGATAATTACAGCTGTCAATAGGATAATGTAGCAACATCCAGGGAGCTCCAGAGTGCATTATGCACATGCCACGCGATGGAAAGGCCTAAATGAGTTTCTTACATTGCCTATCCTCTCTTCCACGCTCCTGCCATGTATATGCTCTGAAACACCACCCCGACGTGGCATGCAAAAAAACAGCAGCGCAAAAGTCAAAGGAGAAGCCAGAGAAAGCTTCGCTTTGAAAGAAAATGTCAAACATTTCTCTCAAAATTGTTCACTATCTTCAAAAGCCACCACAGAGTCTTTCTTTCACTACCGTGACATGACCAGCAAGATTAGTCGTAGAGTGTAAAATGCAAAGGTGACTCACAATCCTGGAAGATGTTTCATTCGGATATGCAGGACGTGAGTGTGTTAATCAAGCTGTGTAGCTTTTGCTAGTGAAAAAAAAAAAAAAAAGCGCGAAATTCCAGGAGTGGGGGGAGGGGCTGCCGCTTCCCCCCCCTTTTCGGATGCCCATGACTCTGCCACAGCTGCTGATTGATATTCTATGTATGTTGTCAAAATCAGTGTTGCTATAAGGGTTCGAGTGTATACGGTATATAACATATGAATGAACTAATACAAAGCAAACTTAAAAAAAAGAGCAATCTGTTATCCTGCTGTGTCATTTTTACATATTTTCACCTAAGTACATCAGCTCATTGCTGGAATATGCAAGTGACATTATAATAACGCATAATGTGCAGAAGTGGTATAATCTTGCTTTATAAATTACCGGAGCTTCATGCATTATTGTGACATCATGGCACTTCTGAGCCAAAGAGCTGATCTACATATTAATTTCAAAATAAAATAGCTGTTAAAACGCTGTGCAATCTTTCGTGTTCTCATTTTTTGGCACTGTTCAAACCAGAATAATCTATACAACCAACAGCAACAGAAATTCTATCATTAATTCTATAGTTAATGACTGCGTTATTTATAGCAAAATCATTAATTATAGCAACCACATCGCACTTAATACATCCCTCAACACTCTAGCTATTTGGTGCTCTAATTGGCAGATGTCAATTAACGTAAAAAAGTCTGTGGCCATGACCGTAACAAGGAAAACGAGACCATCTAACTTTACATATGAGATTAACGGCATACCACTAACTAAAGTTGAACAACATAAATATCTGGGAGTTACATTAACCTCAGACATCAGGTAGGATAAACATATTTCGAATATCACCGCAGGAGCATTACACAAATTATGCTTCCTGAAAAGAAGCCTAGCGCTCTCTTCGACATCAACAAAGCTACTGGCCTACACAACGTTCGTTAGGCCAGTTCTCGAATATGCAAACACAGTCTGGTTTCCTCATACAACGATGAACATAACAAAATTAGAGGCAGTACAAAGAAAGGTCTATAAGGTTCATTCACAACAAATATAAACGCGCTGACTCACACCGACTAATCTTCTAACACAGTCTGGATTGCAAGCGCTATCTACCGAAGCAAAACACGGTCGCCTGAAGTTCTTGTTTCAGCTTCTAAAAAATAACTATAAGATAGATGTGTCCAGGTAAATTTCATTTTCTGAGGCTCGAAAAACACGTAACAAACATGCGTACACTTTAATAGAATACACATGCAACAACAACACGTTTAAGTATTCATTCTTCCCCGTTAAAGTAGCTGAATGCAACCTACTTTATCCTGCTATAAGTGCCATCAAATCATCTGAATTTACCTTACAAGTAGAAGCTGTAGTGTGTAAACAAAATCATTTATCATCACGTGAACCATCGTTACAAATTTTGCATTGTGTTGCTTTCAACGTCCCATTTTTCTTTTTCCTTTTTAATTCGATTCTTCTCGTTCTCAAAGTGTATATGTTTAAGCACATCTCTTCACACAACTTTAACCCTTTGAGGGTCGTTCGCCATATGCGACCGCCCAGGGTCGATTTTTTTTATTGCAGATTCCAATTCTTCTTAGGGACTTATTTCGAAAAAAATTTGCTGTAATTTTTCTAGGGTGACCATAAAGTGAGAAAAAAATGTTTTGTGTTGGTATATATGCACTCTTCATTCATGTATAACAACTATAAAAAAGGAAATAAACTTATCAAAATAAAAAATTTGACGCATTTTTATGCACATAGTTCAAGGCTTTGAAAATCCGCACACAAAAATATTTCGCAAGTCTCAAATGTTCCTGCTCTTACACTAGTACGTACGTCCATAGCGTAATCGAACTGCATAGGTGCGCGCACTCAAGAAAACTGTTTGGTTGTGTGCCCATCGAAAAAAAAGCAACAGGTGTGACAAACTTAGGCTAATCTTCATCTTATTGCCAACCAACTAGGGCAATTAGTTTTCGCGAGTCTTAAAAGAAGGAAAAGAAACTTAAACGCATGCCCGGCTTCCTGTGCGCACCCCTGTGAGCACTAAACTAGCGAGAAACAGGCGGCCGCCCTTTGAGCAATTAGTAACGAAATAGCCATCAGTTTTGCAAGCGCAAAAAGCCGAAACCGCCCGCGAAACAAAATCCAAACGGCCGCCTGCACGCGCACGCACCAATGTGCGAGCGGTAGTATATAGATGCGCGAGAGCAAACTAGCGCTAAAACGAACTATGCAACGAAAACCGAGAGAGGGAGGCACGCGAAGAATATTCCTTTATTCCCACATAGTGGCAGCACATGATAGAAAAGAAAAAGTTAGGAAATTGGTGCGCTTTTTAAACGTACACACGGCGTCGTAAATATACGGCATCGACCATTTTCGGACTTGTTCGCGGTGCAGTATATTTACGTCATTGACCATCAAAGGGTTAAAATTTCTTGACGCGTTAAGTGTTATCTTTCAGTTCACTTCTATTTTCATGTATAACTGGTTGCTTACATGTTCTTCACTGTTCGTATCATGTTAATTAACTGTCATGTGAAAACATGCATTTTTGTTCCTAAACTCAGCTTCCTTCTTATATTGCCATCCTTGGGCAATTGTTTTCTTTTTATTTTCCTTTTTTTTTTCAATTAGCTGTTCTGCCTAGATGCGTACTGATGCACATGTATACTGTATCGCCTAACTGCCACGCTCTCAAATGGGAGTAGCAGTATTGTAAATAAATAAAATAAAAAATAAGTTGTCGCACTATGTGTTTTGGTTTCCATGCTTTAAATTACTTGTAACCTGCATTGTCTTGCCTTGCAGACCACCTTGGCTCATATAATTGCGAACCAGTGCAAGCAGTCATCGGATGCGAGATTTGCAACTCTGTCAGCCACTACCGCTGGTGTGAAGGATGTCAAGGATGTCTTGGAGAGAGCAAGAAATGACCAGAAGATGTTCAAGAAGAAGACTGTGCTATTCATTGATGAGATCCACCGTTTCAACAAGCTTCAGCAGGTTTGTCTCGAGAATGTTCAAATTGTTTGGAAATGTTTTAACTCTTTGCTAGTAGGAAAATTGTTAGACCTGTGCAAGCAGGCCACCAGTCAGGCAAACATCTCCAGCTTTTTTGTTAGCATTTCTAGGAAGTGTGAACATTACTGTTTCTACCCACCTTGAAATCATGAGGCAGGCTTCCGAGAAATCCAGAAATGCAGGTGCAGTCAGACGCAAAAAAACTAAAGACAAAAGATTTCTTTTAGCCTTGGTAGCAAAATTTTTTTTTGTGCATTTTAGACATGCAGTTTGAAATGAAGTCTGAAGAGGCATGTGTGTACTTGACCCAAAGCCAGGAAACAGCTCAGCACATTGTACTGAAATGCCAAGGTAATCGTCCAGTGAGACCCATAGGGAGTGTCCACCTTCCTGAAGCATTGGGATTCAAAGATGGAAGGATTAAGAGTAGTAAGAGACATTAGAGTTTAGAGTATTGGTGGAAAAAAGGCAGGGAAGAGATTGGTACAGTCGAATCTCATTAATTCGAACATGCTCAATTCGAATTTCCAGTTTATTCAAACTGATGCTGTGGTCCCATCAAAGTTATGTTTATTCCCATGGATGAAAACGCCTGGTAAGTCGAACATGCAAGTATTTGCGACAGTTAATTCGAATATACCACTCTCCGACAATGCTCTTATCAGCCTGCGAAATCATGCGGCGGCACCTCCAACCACCATTTCTCTGACCCCACCATAGAGGTAAAGCTTAGGAGAGACCCAAAGAAAAAAAAACGTAACGGAAATTTCACCCTCTCTCAAATCGCATGGTCGCCGTTTCTGCATCACGCCAGAATGTCCCAGACACTCTAGCAGAAAAATGCATGCCGTGGGAGGGATTGGTCCTGGGCAACTTATTCACAGCGAGCTGCGAAAAATTCAGAGCGGCGAGAGAGAAAAATGAGAGCGGCCCTACAGTGACGTATGTGTGGGAAACTGGTGTCATGCAGACCCGCCCGACTGCTCAGTTCGTACTCACATCTGGTTTAGCCGGGCTGCTTGTTTCGCGCTTTCGTCTGCTTGCATCAGCTCTCGCTCTCACTTGTTTTGGTTCGCTTGGTTTGCTCTCGTTCGCGCTTGCTTTTTACTAGGACCAATCTAAATAGAGACTTCCCAATGGCAAAGTGGTTGGAGACAGTGCTTCATGTCTGATACTGTACGACAAGACAGACCCTGAATACAAGGACATGAAGGCGGCACCTTGTACCTCATTCTTCTTGTCTTTTGAACGTGGTGACGCTGACAAAGAAGGGGGCACACTAACATGATTATGATCAGTGGCAGCGAATTTGTCATCTTGATAAGACATGACTCTCGTTAAGAACGCAAGACGAAGAACGCAAACACAGCGCCGATCTGTCAGCAGACAAAGGAAAAAGCATGCAAGCATGTAGAGGGAAGCAGTGGCGGAGGCCCAGTTCGGCTTCACCAACTCCGCTGCTTCGATGGCAGTCCTAGGTGGCAGCGGAGGGTGCAGGGGTAATTAGTGCCATCCATCAAGCTGGCGGGAGAGCAAATACACTTCCCTCCCACGCTTTCTCGCAACTACACTTCCCTTGCCCTCCCTCTCAAGTCCCTTGTAATTCCTTCACCTTCGACGGTCTCCACACATGCTCACCTCTGCACCGGCACCGCAGGCCCCGCCGGCCCGGCACCAGCTTAGCCCACTTCCTTAAATTTCGTTTTCTGCCGTTATTGGGAAGCGAGCGTTGGCCGACATGGGCAGTTTCGTGGTCCTTGCTCATTGTGTGCTTGCGTGCCGCGACTGCATGACTCGCACCATTCGTGCATCGTGCTATGGTGCACAAATACTTCAAGAACAAGTCCTTCTTTTAATTCGAACAAATTTTCGGGCCTCTTCCAGTTCCAATTATTGAAATTCGATTGTATAACCAGAGTCATTCTAAATGTAGGAATAATAAAATATAAAGATACAGGTTTCAGTGCCAAAGTAATGATCGAAGCCAGATAGGCAAAATCCTAGGTGGCCACTCATTTAGTAAAACCTGAATAGATCAAGAAAGCTACATGGCTATTTGTCACCACCCTGTATCAAACGGGGATGGTAAAAAACATCACAGGCTGAATGGGATCTGGTTTGGAGAAGTGTGTCCGAGTGCACATGCGTGCTGTCGTCCTTGAGCGCGCACAAACATGGAAGTAGTGTGCCGACCTTAATGCAGCCCTTCTGTGGCACCGTAACTCAGATTGTATGAGGGGTTTGTAATGGCAACATGCCACGGCGTCAGATAACAGCTGTTGACGCTGAAGAAAGTAAATGCAAGTGTGCTGAGGCTGTGCATGCTCGACGGGCCAGTGAGAGTGTTGACCACGTGAAGTTCATCTCACCAAAGCACAGTCATGCCAAGAAGACAGCCGAAGCTCGCAAGGCCCATCTCACTTGTATACGTGATTTGTATATTGCCCGCCAGTAGCGACAAGACGTTGAACAGCGTTTGGAGGCCCTGGAGTGGAACAGAGTCACCCAACACAGATGCATGGCTGCTCAGACTTCTGAAAAATTAGGGGTGTGCGAATATTTGAGAACTTCAAATATTATTGAATATTATATTTTTGATATTGTATTCGATTCGATAGGTACGACAAAATTTTTGAATATTTGGTTAGGATACAAATATTCGAAGCAAATTGAATATATTACTGACTGTGAAGAAGCAAACACGGTTCTTAGCATTTGGTTCTATCTAATCTAAGAGTATGTGTCTGATATTGTGCTGAGTTCGGCTATAAATTTCCGCTGCTGGTGAAATATCGCCTGTAAAGAGCGCTCAGCCACAGTACGCCTAAGCTCAGCAGGAATGCCAGCCTCTCAATAGGTGGAGTACATTCTCAATTGTGATAGGCTCCCTCCCACAGCTTCCACAAAGGAGCCAACTGCAACTGAGAAATTTGATTGCAATTGAAAGTGCGTCACGTGGCACCCATATAAGATAGGAAATAATTGAGGCATGGGTTTTCGGACAACAAGAGTGCACTCTTTCGCAGTACCACCCCCAATCCTGAGTCACGGCCGCTGGATTAAAAAAACTGGTGCGGCCTGTCAGGTGCATTGAAAACGCTGTCCTCCGCCAAGGCGCCACCAGCCGGGACTGTTTGTCTGGGATCGGCATAGAAAATGCGTCAGGAAACACTGTGTCCCCCGCAACTAGAGCCGTTCGGCCCAACCGAGTGGCCTAGAATGCTATGACTGTCACGTTCAGTCCCATTGCAGCCCGCCTGACGCGGCAGGCTGCACCCTTTTTTTTAACCAGCGGCTGTGCCTAAGTTTATTGCTTGACAACAAAGGCTTTGAGTGATGGCTGGCACTGGATCAAATCCCTGAATTTACGGGTATATGATGTTGTATAATAAGCCACAGGTTGGGGAGAACAAACAGCTAGCGGGAATTACTAAGTTTTCCAAGTTAACATGAGCCAAATACACAATCTTTTATTATAAAGGCCAACTAGTCTAATTCTTTACCAGTGAAAATGTTATTGCAATGTTCCAACATGTTAAGATACTAATCAAACTTGCCAATAAATGCATGTGCATATCATATTCAATATTCAATAATTTTGATATTTGCACACCTCTATGAAGATAGAATGAGCGTCTCTTACCTTGTTGGGGGGGGGGGCTGACGAGATCCAATGGGAGTCTATATAATGGCATGTGAAACATGATAGGATTAATACCGGTGTCACGACATGGCCACTTTCAATTGATCCAGATCGAAATCCTCAATTGTGGTACCCTGCAGGGGCGTCTGCGTGAGCAGGCGTTTGGTGTGTTGCGACACCACATACCTGAGCACACGAGGGTTGGACCCTCCCGCGTGTAACCGTGCGCGGCTTAGCCGTGTCTGGGGAAAAGGGGATCCTGGGGATTGAGCCGATGCTGAGTGTCAGGACCTTTAAGGCCCCTCAGCGGAGGCAACACATCCCTTTGGCCTCGGCTTCACGTAGACGGCACCCCCGGACTGACCCACCCGGGGGAAATCGGTAGTTGCCTTTTCCTGTCTCTCTCTCCCTCCAGTCTTCGTCTTTCTCTTACTTTTCATCTTTCCTGTCTTCTCCTAGCTTCCGTTTACTTCCAATTTTTCCAGGCAGCAAGGGTTAACCTTGTGTGAATAACCAACCTAGGTTATCTCATATTTGGTTATAGTGATAACGTACAGCTGGCGTTTGCAGAACCTGTTCTTACAGTCCCTGTAACGTCCCCTTGTAGGGCTCCACAGTGGGTGGTTGGCATTATTGCCGAAAATTACATTATTCTATGGCTAGTTCCTTCCCTCCCCTCGTAGATCGCCCTTAGAAAAGAGGGCGCACCGAAGATGTATTTCAGTTTTTTGGACGACAAAGACCCAACTTCCCACGATTTCACGTCATTCATTTGGAAAAGTCAGATAAACAAGTACGCACAATCTCCCCATTTCTAGTTTCGAAGTCTTTAACTGAGGCTCTTGGTTCAGGTTACAAGGCATCAAGGATGGCAAGTGGAGATCTCCTTTTGGAGCTCCGTGACCTGAAACAATACGAAAAGCTACCCAATTTAGTGTCTTTTGGAGACTTTCAAGTGACAATGACTCCACACCGCACTATGAACACTACACGCGGCATTGTCTCAGATGATGACCTGCTGCAGCTGACAGAGGCAGAGCTCCTAGAGGGCTTCAACGAGCAAAATATTGTTAATGTGAAAAGAATAAAGATGAGGCGCGATGGTAAAGAAATTGCGACCAAACACCTAATTCTCACCTTCAATTAAAGTGTCCTGCCAGAATCAATCGAGGCCGGCTACATAAAGCTCCGTGTCAGGCCTTACGTCCCCAATCCACTCCGATGTTTCAAATGCCAGCGCTTCGGCCACAGCTCGCAAAGCTGCCGCGGCCGCCAAATTTGTGCTAAATGCAGTGCCAAAGAACACACCACTGAAACTTGTGAGAACGCTCTCCACTGTGTAAACTGTGATGGGGAGCACGCCGCGTACTCGCGGTCGTGCCCATCCTGGAAGAAAGAAAAAGAAATCGTAACGATCAAAGTGAAAGAAAATATCTCATTTAAGGAGGCACACAGGCGGGTTGCATACCTAAGAAAAGCTTTGCCGAAGTGGCGCGTCAGGGGGCAGCGTCACAACGGCCTCCGGCGGCTGTCCGACCCACAAACAGTGAGTCGGCAGTTACGCCGTCTGCCCCCACAGTGGTTGCAGCTAGCGCTGCTCCGCCAACCGAGCAGAAGGGACCTTCTACCCCGAAGGTGGGCGCAGCCGAGGCTGCTCCAACCCCCCCGGCCCCTTCCAGCGCTGGCAACAGCCGGCGCAGCCAAATCCCACAGGGAACCCCATCGACCTCCGGGCTGGTGGGCGCAGGGGTCTTGCCCTCCAAGGCCGGAGTCCCTCTGAAAACTTCTCGCTCGCAAGAGCACGTGTCCGGAGCCTCACTAGAGGCAATGGACACAACACCTATCCTCAAGGCGCACCAAGCGCCCTCGAACGCTCCAGAAAGGGCAAAACTCCCGTTACAGGGCCTCGAAAGGGCTTTGTAGTTTAATTTCTGTAATTCCCATAATCACTACTTCTGTTTCTGTACACACAGCACCCGTTGACCTCCAATATGGATACACAAATAATCCAATGGAACGTCAGAGGTCTTCTTAGGAACCTTGATGACGTGCAAGAACTTATCCAAAAACACAATCCAAAAGTGCTGTGCCTACAGGAAACACACTTAAAACCACAACACACAAACTTTCTCCGACCGTATGTCAAGTTTCGCAAAGATCGCGATGATGCTGTCGTATCATCAGGCAGTGTTGCCATTTTTATTCATAAAAGTATTTCCTGTCAGCGTTTACAGCTACAAACGCCCCTTGAAGCAGTGGCGGTTCGAGCTGTTCTTCTAAACAAACTCGTCACGATTTGCTTGCTTTACGTACCCCCACACTACAAATTAAACAAACATGAATTTCAGTCATTTATAGACGAATTGCCAGAACCTTATGTTGTTCTTGGCGATTTCAATGTGCACAGCTCCCTGTGGGGCGACTCTCGTATAGATGCGCGAGGTCGTCTTGTTGAACAGTTCCTTTTTTCTTGTGGTGCGTGCCTTCTGAATAAGAAAGAACCCACATATTACTCTCTAGCAAACAGAACCTTTTCTTCAATCGATCTCAGCATAGTTTCTCCTTCTATTCTGCCTGAACTTGAATGGGAAGTTACAAAGAACCCTTACGGAAGTGATCACTTCCCCATACTACTACGAACACCTAAAAAAAAAAACGAATATGTATCCACCACAGGCACCTTGGTGGAAGATTGAGACAGCTGATTGGGACAAATTTCGAACTCTTACTGGTATCTCATGGCATGACATCTCCTCGTTAGAAATTGATGCTGCTGTGGAGTATTTTACAGCCTTTATAATAGATGCCGCATCTAAATGCATATCACAAGTAAATGGCCTGTCGTGCAAACGGCGTGTCCCGTGGTGGACCGACGATTGTAGGATCGCACATAAAAAACAGAACAAAGCGTGGGGTTTGCTACGCGCTTCTCCCACTGCAGAAAATCTTATCAACTTTAAAAAAGTAAAATCCGAAGGCAGGCGAACCCGCCGACAGGCCAGAAGAGAAAGCTGGCAGAAGTTTTTATCGGGCATCAACTCGTACACAGATGAGGCCAAAGTCTGGAACAGGGTTATTAGGATAATAGGGCGACAAGCACAATCACTCCCTCTGGTAAACACACAAGGCGATACCCTGCAAGATCAGGCAGACTCACTTGGGGAGCACTTTGAGAGCGTCTAGAGCTAAACCCATTATTCTCAGTCCTTTCTCAAATATAAACAAGCAGAAGAATGTAAGCCAATAATTAGAAAATCCAGACAGAATGAACCCTATAACCGGCCTTTCAGTATTGCCGAGTTGAGAGCTGCCTTGAGTACATGCAAAAGCACTGCACCGGGACCTGACAGAGTCATGTATGACATGAGCAGAAACATACATACTGACACGCAATTTACACTACTTACACTTTTCAACACTCTGTGGGCTGCGGGATACCTCCCATCTACATGGAAAGAGGCGATTGTGGTTCCTGTCCTGAAGCAGGGAAAAGACCCCTCCTTAGCAGCAAGTTATCGTCCGATAGCTCTTACCAATTGTCCGTGTAAGCTCTTTGAAAAAATGATTAATCGCAGACTCGTACATTTCCTTGAACTCAACAATATACTCGATCTCTATCAGTGTGCCTTCAGACAAGGGCGGTCAACAACCGATCACCTTGTGCGCATTGAAGGAAATATCCGCGATGCATTTATACATAAACAGTATTTCCTATCGATATTCCTTGACGTGGAAAAAGCTTATGACACGGCATGGCGTTACGGGATTTTGCGAGACCTGTCGGAAATGGGCATCCGTGGAAATAGGCTGAACATAATCGAAAGCTATCTGTCAAATCATACCTTCCGTGTAAAAGTCGGTAATGTACTGTCACGTCCTTTTACGCAGGAAACTGGTGTACCCCAGGGAGGCGTGCTTAGCTGCACTCTCTTTATCGCTAAGATGAATACACTTCGTTCTTCACTGCCCCCAGCCATTTTTTATTCCATCTACGTAGACGATATACAGATAGGCTTCAAATCCTGCAACCTTACAGTATGTGAAAGACAGGTACAGCAGGGCTTAAACAACGTGTCCAAGTGGGCAGACCAAAATGGATTTAAAATTAACCTGCACAAAAGTTCTTGTGTTCTCTTCTCAAGAAAGAGAGGCCTGGTACCTGATCCCTGTGTAGAACTGGGTGGACAACAAATTGCTGTTAACAAAGAACACAAATTTCTAGGTGTTATCCTTGACTCCAGGCTTACCTTCATTTCACATATAAGATGTCTTAAAGCAAAATGTCTAAAAACCATGAACTTACTTAAAGTTCTATCCCACACTACATGGGGTAGCGGCAGGAGGTGCCTGTTGAATCTTTACAGGAGCCTAGTTAGATCACGGTTAGATTATGGCGCCGTAGTATATCACTCTGCTGCACCGAGTGCGCTAAAAATGTTAGACCCCGTTCATCATCTGGGTATCCGCCTCGCCACTGGCGCATTTAGAACAAGCCCCGTCGAAAGTCTATATGCAGAGTCAGACGAGTGGTCACTACATATTCAGAGAACATACATCAGCTTCACCTACTAAAGTGCGCTCTAATAAGGAACATCCGTGTTTCACGACAGTAAGCGACTTAACGTGTGAAACACTCTTCCGTAACAGACCCTCCATGAGACTTCCTTTGTCGCTGCGTATAAGAGAACTTAGTGAAGAAATGGATGTCCCAATACTCGAACATCGCCTAATGGCTCCTGCTAATCTATTACCGCCCTGGGAGTGGCAGATGATAGAATGTTGCTACGCTGCTGTTGGTCACTCTCTTTCTGAATCTGACGTGTTGAACCCCCTAACAAGTATCTTCACTGCAGAAGCCTATGCAGTACTGTCTGCAGTAAAACATATAAAGACACTGAAACTTGACAGAGCAATAATATTCACAGACTCGTTAAGTCTTGTAAACGCACTCATTTCTTTACAAAAGCATACAAATCCTGTCTTCAATGAACTCTACACACACTTATGTAACATCTACTCATCACACAGACCTGTTGTAATATGCTGGGTTCGTGGCCATAGAGGAATCGAGGGAAATGTGCTTGCTGACGAGATGGCTAAATCAATGGCATCGCAGGGTACTCGTTCTGCTGCGGTCCCTGCCACAGACATGAAGCCTTTCCTCAGAAACAAACTGTGAAGCCACTGGGAACGCTTGTGGGACGCAGAAACGAGCAATAAGCTTCACGTAATTAAGCCTAAGTTAGGTTTCTGGCAGCCAACAACGAAAACACGAAGAACAGACGTCCTATTCACTAGACTGAGAATAGGACACACATTTGGCACTCACAATTTTCTCTTGACCGGTAACGAGCCTCCAACTTGTGGTAGATGTGGCGACCGGCTGACCGTCCTCCATGTCTTCCTGGAGTGCCGGGAAGCCGAAAAAGACAGGAGAAAACATCTTCCTTTTGCATACAGCCATCACGTCCCTCTGCATCCGGCCATGTTTCTTGGTGTAGAACCGCTTTTTGGTACCAAAGCAGTCCTCGCTTGAAAGATGTTGTACTACATGTTACAAGCCCATTCATTTCTTAGCGCATCCTCTTTCCAGAGGATATCGCTAGGATAGATTCTCTGTATAGCACATGCCTCTAGGCCCTTGCATTTCAAGGGCCCCGGTGAGGCTGTAGTGCTCTAGACAATATTATACATCTAGACAATCACATATTTTATATATTGCATCATCCTTTCTCAATCCATTTTAATGTTCATAGTACACGCCAATAGTCATTCCCATAATTTTATTACTCGTACATTTTATGGAATTTGCATCAACTCTTTTAGGCCCCTTTACAGCCACGGCGCATTAGGACCATAAACCCATCAGGCACTGCGAACTCATTAATTATTAGCATGGCGCTCTTTGGCCACATCTGGCCCTTGCGCCATTAAACATCAAATATTCATTCATTCATTCAATTGTGGTAGGCTCCCTCCCGCAGCTTCCACAAAGGAGCCAACTGCAACTGAGAAATTTGATTGCAATCGAAAGTGCGCCACATGGCACCCATATAAGATATGAAATGAATGAATCATAAAGAGTCGAAAGCGACAGAGTAAGGATCTGTAATCAACATTTAATCGTTGAATCATTTGAACAACCATGTATGTCGATCTTGTCTTCTTTAGCATCGACACTTGGTTTACCCTTTAATTTTATGTCTAAACACCAAGCTATTCTTTCAACAAGCCCTTGATATTCACCAAAAAGCTGTCTTAGGCCGATGTTAGAATATAAGTGCACTGTATGGGACCCACCTATGGGGGCAATGACTGGGATGAAATTGAGAGGGTCGAGAACATAGCATCATGGTATGTAGTTGGCAACTATACTGAAAATTTTAGTATTACCACTACAAAACAAACAACAGGATGGGAGCTTCTGAAGAAGCTTCGTGTCATGTTGATGATATCTTCACGTTGGTGGTACAAAGCGAAGCCAGCCACGCTTGTGCCTCCACTCTGCCGCTGTAGCTGATCAGTCGACGACCGATAATTCGAACTCCAGAGGGAACGCCTGAACTATCGAATGTCCGAAGAACTGAATGCGTCTAAAAAAGATCACTTTATTTACGTTTCAAGGCCCCTGTGCACAGAACAAGTGGTCGATGCGTTGCTGCACACACTTCACCTTACGTGAAACCAAGTACACCTGTATTTCTGCCAGTTTTGAGTTTTGCTCTTGCAAAGATTGCAAAGGCTTGGGTCAGATCCGCATGTGGAAGGCTCCGGAACACATGGCACATCATCATCCGAATCAGAGTCGCTGTTTGACGGTGGGAGAACTTGCTCAATTATTTCGTCATCATTCCGTTTGCCACACGACAACACCACGCTGTCGATGTCTGCAAAGTCTTCAAATGCAATGGTGGCAGAAATCAGCACACCACAGCCCAGCAGGTTATCAAAGATGTCCGTATTCGAGCTCGTTGTAGTAGGACGTAGTTCAGGCTCTTCACTTGTGGAGTCGGGCTCATTCGGATTGCGAGGGCACTGTTGGTGCCATTTGACACGGCCTGCCAATAAGTTCACAAGAAAGGCTTCTTGGAGTCAGCAGGGCGCTGTCTGGAATGCAAACTAAACAAACAAGCACAGCATGGCAGACAGCTGTCCGCATGGCAAACTCGAACAGAATGGCAATCGCGGGCCATGCGGGGGGGTGCTGGAAAAGGATGTGATGATCGCAATGTTGATGCGACCTATGATTCAGCCAAAGCCTCCAAGATTGGCATTTGCATTAAAATTTCTAAGGCGTAGTGCTGCGACCAAGGCACAGCCTGAGGGATTATCATCTAATATGTCTCGTGTCTCTTAGGCAATACTTCAGACAGAGTCCAAATAATCGAATGTATAGCTGGCAGCTGTCCGAAATATCAATTGTCATTACACATTAAGTCTATGGGGCCACTGACTGTGACTGTGCTGTGAAGCTGTCCGAATTACCGAGCACGTCCGGATTATCGCTGTTTGAATTATCAGTCGGCAACTGTATGTATTAACTTCTTTCCTTTTTTTACTGTTTTGCTGTGCAGAACGTGTTGTATGTACAGTCGCCAACCGTTTGTTCGGACCTCACAGGGACTGCGGAAATGTCCGAATAAACAGGTGTCCGAAAAAGCAGATTAAGAAAAAAAAATCCTTGATTTCCACGCACTTATCCTGGCTTGGCAGTAGGCTTGAAGAAATCGTGAATGCACCGTTGCACGCTGTTCCGTTTACACGCACTCAGATAAGCCTGAATCTCAGAGAGGGTTGTACGGTCACTATAGGTGGCTGAAAGCACAGTCACTGCTTGTACACGCTCTGCATACGACGGCAGCGTAGCACATGGTGCGTCATCTTCCGACTCATCGTTCGGCGGTGCAGCAGAAACCTGACGAATGATCTCGCCGTCGTCGAGTTCTGCGCATGTCAGTACAGCAGCGTCAGCACCTGTGAAACTCAAATGAGACGGTGTCCGGAATCGCAGTGCGACCACTGCGCAGGTCTCGGCAGAACATTTTTGGTGTCAGTAGGGAGCACATCGGTAGGTGATAAATCCTAGGCCTCCCGGCACCCGCTTGCCGGCATTTCCCAGCGCTGTCTGCGTGGGCACTGTTGGTGCCATTAGACACTTGACGCGATGTTTCCGTATGTCGCGTTGGATCACCGCAACCTCGACACAGCACAAAAAGCAAACATCACCACGCCGACACCAGTTGTACACACTACGTGTACAGGTGTACACGTAGCGTCGTGCACGAAGAAACAAATCAGCTGCTGGATTGTCTTGGCATATGGCTTACTAAGCTGAGCCCGTAATTGCTGTAGCCATGAACCAGGCAGAAACGATGATGATGAGCGTGGATTTGCAGTAGCGCCACTTCGTGGGGCAGCAAGGAGGCTTCATTCAATACAAAAATGGCGTTCAGCAAGTCAAACCATGCAGCGGTCAGAGTTGGTGCATGGTGCTCTCGATCGAGTTTCCTCAAGGAGTGTCCAAAAAATCAGACAAGAGGTTGCAAGGTGTCCGAACTTTCCGCAGTTGTTATATATTATGGTCTATGGTGAGAGTGGCGGTGCCGCGAAGCAGACCGAATAATCGAGCATGTCCGAATTTTTGGAGTCCGAAAAATTAGTCGGCGACTGTACTACTATTGTTGGTTCACTTTGCTCTGTGAACCCCCCCTCTGTAGTGCCTGAATGGTGCTGTGGGTAAGAGAGCAAGTAAGTAACTTTCTTTATTCTACAAGTGGCCAAAAAGGTTTTGAATGTGTTGCTGTGAACGCACAGCAAGAAATATACGTCTTTATTCCACAAGTGACTATAAACGAACTTGTCAACTCATTGCGGCATGCGTGTACGTTTGCATGTAGCCTGTTCAGTCTGTATCTTGACCAATTTCATGCTGCTGCTACAGATAGACAGAAGTATGGTCGATAGTGCATGCATCAAATCAATATCCCTTGGTAACGTAAATGTCGACCGCACTAGGACAACCGAAGGAACGTGGGTTTCTTTGCAACAGCCATTCTTGGGTACTTCCCTCACCTAGCCGCCACCCTCTTTGGTACTGACAACCGAGGGTGTAGTTGGCACTGTTGGAACAAGAATCCAATCAAAAAAGTAGCCTGAGACCGTGTCACTATTTAACAATTAAAGAAACAACTCCTAGGTCTGTGAACTATACGCAACAGGCACATAAATGCAGCCTTGGTAGCTTAGTTGGCTGGCTTGTTTTAACGCGATAGCGTTAAGACAAGCCAGCCAACTAAAGAAGTCGGTGTCGGCGGCGTTAGCCGTGAGCGATAAATCCCGGAAGGCACTTCATAAATAAAAAACAACTTGTAAGGTGGGCTGGGTGGGACAGAGACGGTACCACTGAGCCACGAGTTCGATGATTCAAAGCGGGATAAAAGCACCTCTAGTGAATGAGGTGTTGCCTTAGAAATGTGCCGTAGAAACTTATACTGCAGTCTATATCGGTAATTATGAGCATGTAAATTACAGAAGTCGCAGTTACATGAGTAGCGAAGTACGTTTCCGCTACATTTCTTTTGCGCACACGCAGAGCCATCTTGCGGCAAACACAGAAGACCCCCTCCTCGCAATGTGCGGCGCTGCCCCGACACGCGGCGCGCCACTCGCCCACTTCTCCCCTTCGGGCCATGTGGGGACCGGTGCGAGGATCTCCCAATACCCTTGCGTTTAATAAGTTTTCTCGCTCTCTCCCCTTCCAACTTCCAGCGTGCATCACTCGAACCCTCGTTTTTCGGCGACGCGGCTCCTCTTTCCGCTCACAGCGCGATTCCTAGGTGCAGCGTCCGATGCGCGACGCCTCTGACGCAATTGCTGCGCCATAGCGCGTCTGATGAGAAAGCGTCCCCTGCAATGTGTGCCGAGCTGCTTCCGAGGAGTCATGCATCTGTGTGGTACTCCCAAGCGAGATAGAGGACGATCCCATCGAGGCGTCAGCCCCATGATCGCGTCCGCCTTCATGGCGCATCGCGGCCCTGCTGTCCGTGCCGATCATGACGTTTGGCTCGCGTAGATCGTTTCTCCCTCTGAGACACCGAGTTCTTTGGTTCGTTCCGCTTGCTCAAGCGCACGTTTCGTTGCCGCGCCGAACGCTGCGTGTGACTAAAGAGCATGCCGAGCGAATGAGTGGGCGGTGCGAACGGGGTGCGATAACATTATCGCGTTCCACTCTTGAAGGTGAAGCTTAAGCGTCCTCCAACTTTTTTCCCCTTTGTTTAGGTGTGGCTGGTAGCATGCTTCGCTGCTTTTGATTTTGAAGTGTTGGCATTGTATCAAAACCTAATCATGGCGTTTTCTGCCTGTCTCAGTGACTGAATTACCATGTGGGCATGCAAATAAAATCTGAAATATTGAACGCCATCATCTAAAGCATTTCGGTGCTCATACTGTGACAGGAGATGGCGAGTGCATCCATATATAATCAAGGAACACATACTACAGTCAAACCCACTTATGGTGATTCCAGGTATAGGGATCTATCGGTTATAACTATCATATTTCGTTGCATTTAAGATTTTCTGATCCTGCCTAATTAAGAGGAAGCTTTCGCTCGGGTGCTCCTAAGTACATGTAAAAGGAGAATTCGTTTTTCTCGGCAACCACTGCACCAAATTTGATGTGGTTTGTTACATTTAAAAGGAAAACTTAAAATCTAGTGACTATTGTTTCGAATTTTAGATTTAGGTTGTAAGGTTGTTATTAAAAGTTATCAAGTTTACAACTCTAACTCAGCAAGGAAAAATTATAATGCAATTCTGTGAATTGCATCTAATAAAGCATCTAAAGTGGACAAAATTGATATTTTACACATGAATCTCAAAATATTTTGTAATATGGAAATACAGCTTTTGCAGAACCCTCGTAAACAACGTAATAAATTCACGTAAGATGTAAAGTGACATATGGAATTTGTCCGCTTTCAATGATCTAATGGATGCCGTTCACAGAACCACGATATCTGTTCTGGATGCAGAGCTATGCGTTTGTAAACTTCGTGCTTCTATATTTTTCAAACTTTCATATTTTTGAAAATCCTTTTCATAGAATTCAGGCCCTAAATCGAAATTCAGCTGCCAACAGTCACTAGAATTTAACTTTCTTTCTCAAATGCAACAAATTTCATTAAAATTGGTCCAAGGGTTATCTCAGAGAAACGTTTTTGCGTTTTACATGTATTTGAATAGGCTGCATCGGAGTTGGGCCCGAGCTAAAGCTAGCTCTTAAAACTGCTTCCAGGTATTTTCAAATGTTCTTTTTAAACTGACGTGCTGTTACAACAAACGATTTAAACCTAGTCACAGTAAGAAGAGGGGACACACGAAGTACCAAAGCACGGAAGTGCGACCAAACTGGGCACACTGCAGCATGCACCCCACTCTAGTCAAAGTGGGATGATGATATGGCCTTCGAGATGTGTGACCAACTACTGTCCGCGGATTTCGTAAGGCGTGAAGAAGGTCACATGCTTTCATGGCATGCCAAGTACAGCACCTAGAGCACAAACAGCATGCACAGGACATGCACCTGTGCGATATCTGATATCATGATGGTGCCACTCTCGTTTTTGTGCAATTGTCAGTGCGGCACCATGTGCGTTACGCCTGTTTCAAAGATTTGGAATGAGCATCTATGTCCTTCTATCATGAGAATGACGGCTGCTCAAGCGTTTCTGTAGACAAGACCCCAGTTGGTAAGAACGGTGAACCATGCACTGCCGCTAGCAGTGTTGTAAAGGTTTGGCGGTTACTACACTGTTTTTGGAAGGTCACGGTTCGGTAGCGCTTCATTTATGCGTTGCGGATTGCAGATAATGTTTCGCGGTAACCTTTTGACTTTTGAACATCACATTTTTTTGCCCAAAGCGACATAGATAACTTGATTTTGTGGCTCTTTTATGGCTGATGTGCAGTCATAATGCCAAGACCATGATGTCCGAGACCGTCGCATAACAGTGGAATGCCACAGTAACTTTTGAAGTTTATGCTCCCGGCTGACTAGAAGGCTTCGCTCTCTTTGTAGAATACAGTCATGACCTGCTGGTAGTAAAATATATCACAAACTCTCGAATAAAAAATGGCAGCTGCGCTTGCAGTTCCGAAATGTATGACACTGTATTTCATTCTTTAGATGAACATTTCTAACACAAGTTTGCAGCTAGGCAGCGGAACATACTGAGGACAAAAATCACACTAAAAATCTAGTTTTTGGACCAAAGTGCTGCTGAATTGTAACTGCCAACGCCAGCTTCAATGGCGTAATTTTCGAGCATTTTTGCAAGGAAATTCATATATAACAAACTACAGACGTAACGACCACTTTTTGCGGAACTGTTGAGTTTATTATAAATGGCTTTGACTGTATGTCCTGTGACACTGGCTCCTATCTACTTTTGGTATGCTTCACCGCGATGCATTGAGTATGCGTGACCATGTAAAATTGCTGTATTGTGGCAAAGCTGACTTGTGGGAACCACTATTGTGCAATGCTTTAGACCCCTGCTGTGCATTCCGCACTTCGAAGCCATCGGCGAGGATGACTGAGGCAGAGTCGCCACCATGGCTGACAATGGTGAATCCTTTAAACGAAAACACAGCACCAAACAGTGGGAAAGTCGTGAACGTCGAAGCAACTAGGCCTAATGACAGCACAATACGACTACTACAGCTGCCATTGGATTGGTGCACGAGAACGCTGGTTCAAGGCTGTGAGATAATCAAAATGGCGGCAGTGGTAGCTTCGATCAATGTCTTTTTGGACCCGTGGTCAACACAAAAATATATTGGCTTTGTGGGGTATGTGGCGGCGCCGCGTAAGCATCTGAAAAATCTTTCATTGATTGTAGTGAAATTTTTTTTGCAGATGTGAGTGACAGTTCCTGGAGCTACCCAAGTAATTGACCATGTCGGAATTATTAGTGCCTAAATTATTGGTCGGTGACTATTCCTGAAGTGGGATGTCTGTGTATTCTGTTTTCTCTCTGTATCCTGTTCCCTCTATATTTCTGTTCCCTTTTCATGATCTCAGATAGGGCATGGAAAAGTTTTGCCTTGATCTGAACAGAGAGCCAAAATCCTTCACAGGATGTCTTCCTGCCAGCCGTAGAGTCCGGTGCGGTGGTCCTGGTGGGAGCGACCACTGAGAACCCATCCTTCTCACTCAACTCAGCCCTGCTCTCGCGATGCCGTGTCTTTGTGCTCGAGAAGCTCCCCACTGCAGAGGTGGCACTGATCCTACACCGTGCTCTGGCCCGTCTGGACGTCGAGCTCGTCTTCAAAAACGACAGTTCACAAAAGGACTCACCTAGTGGGTAAGTTGCAAAGCGTGGCTATGTGATTCGCATTAATATCCACATCAACATGGAATAACCTGCTGATGCTTTGCTGTCAGATTACCATTGTTTCCTGCATTCGATCGTATTGTTGTTTCCAGATCGTACCGATAAAAGAGGCGATAGCGTCCTTGTAGGAATAAAGAGGGCAATAGCATCTTACTCACTTAACACCGATTCAAATCTCGAAATTGTCTGGCCAGCCTGTTTAATATCACTCATTAAGTTATTGACAGGCACTTGTTACCGTCCGCCAGATTCTTGTCATTCGTTCGTTAATGAGCTGTGCATCAGTATTACTAAGGCCACTGAGCTATGTCCTACTGATAGCATCTATCTCATTGGAGATTTTAATTACTCCTTAATCAACTGGGCTGAACTATCATCATCGTGTCATTTCAACAGAATTCTGTAACTTGACGCTTGATTACAACCTGACTCAACTCATTAACCAACCCACCTTTGAGACCAATATATTAGTCCTAATACTTACAACAGCATCAGAAAGGATAAAAGAGATAACACACTTGGATGGATTCAGTGATCATCATTTGCTTCAGCTAAATTTATAGACATTCCGGTTCCGTTTATGGGCTATGTGACAAAGACAATTTAAGATTACAATTAAGCTAATTTCACAGATATCAACACAGAACTTGAAAACCTCTTTTACCATGAATTTCTACCTTCATTTAACAGCCGAGGCATTGATGAAAACTGGACACTCTTTAGAGATAGGGTTTCAGCTTTGGTCAGCCAGTACATACGTCTAATCACAATAACTAATGATAAATCTAACCCTCGGTTCACTAGGAAGCTTAAGCAACTAAGGAACAAAATAAAGCGGTTATACAACACTGCCAAGCCTGCGGGTACCCGTTCAGCTTGGAATATATACAATGTCTGTCTAAAATCCTATTGCTCTGCCTTATCCACTGCGAAAGATAAATACTTTGCACATGATCTTCCATCACTTATGAAAACTAATCCTAAAAAGTTTTGGAAGCAAATATGCCCTGATCGTGACACTGGCTTCATTTCCCTCCAAAGTAACAACACTCCCATCCCAGACAATGAGTGCCCCGCAATATTCAACACCTTCTTCTCATCTGTGTTCACTTCAGAAGTTCACTCTAATCTTCCTGAAGTTCCTGATCTTGATTACCACTACATGACACCCATTGAAATAACTGAAGGCAGCATATGCCTCATAAACAACCTTAAGGTATCTACTTCAGCCGGTATTGACGGCATTAATTCTAAAATATTAAAAAATACCATTTCAGTGTCTAGTAAATCTTTATTTAACATTTTGCAGCAATCCTTAACTACTGGAATACTACCCTCTGACTGGAAGGTAGCTAAATAATACCCATATTTAAAACTGTAAACAGAACCTCAACTGAAAATTACCGTCCTATATATCTTGCGTGCATTTGCTGCAAAACGCTAGAACATGTAATCGCATCTAACGTTTTCAGTCATCTTGAGCATAATTTTTTTTCCACTATCAATGTGGGTTTAAAAGGATCATTCCTGCGAAACACAGTTATTCGAACTAACTGACTTGCATTTTAATATGAACGATAACCTACATACTGATTGTATATTTCTTGATTTTGCCAAAGCCTTCGACCGCGTTGCTCACTGCCACATGATTTCAAAATTATCATCACTCCGTCTAAAATCGTTAACTTCATCATGGCTTTGTAACTTCCTTTCGCATTGCCAACAGTTCATATTTGTTAATAATCTGTGCTCTAACCTTTCCCCAGTTACCTCCGGTGTGCCACAGGGCAGTGTAGTCAGTCCATTATTATTTCTTATTTATGTAAATGATTTAACTAATAACATTTCTTCCTGTATGAGAATTTTCGTGGATGATTGTAACATCTGCCGCCCCATTAAATCTGACATAACCACCTGGCACTCAGATCCGATCTTCATCTTATCAAAGAGTAGTGCAAAACATAGTTAATAGCCCTTAACGTATCGAAATGCAAAGTCATCTCATTCAGCCACAAACATAACAATTTTAGTTATACATACCATATTCAAGATGACTTACTGTCTCACGTCTCCCGTTACAAATATCTCGGTGTAATCCTCTCATCAGATCTTTCATGGTCATTTCATATTACATCCATACGCGCCATCGCCTCTAAGTCTTTAGGGTAGCTACACTGTAACCTCAGAAGTTCCCTTACTAATATTCGCAAGCTAGCCTACCTTACTTTTGTTCGCCCACAACTTGAGTTTGCTTCCACCATTTGATCTCCTTATCATAGCCACATGGTCACCACTTTAGAATCCATCCAAGATAGGGCTGCACGATTCATCTCAAGGAACTATAACTACCATTCAAGCGTCACTCAGATTAAAACTGATTCTTTTCTCCAATCTTTAGGTACATGCGGTGACATCGCTCTACTAACAGTATTTCACAAGTGCCTATGTGCACTCCAATAGATCACGCTCCTTTCACCTCGATGTCCCATCCCGCAGGGCCAAAAGATTGCACAATTACTTGTCTTACACGGATCTACGGTGACACTTTAGCTTTTAATTCATCAGTACTTCCACGAGCCATCAGATTATGGTATAATCTACCAGACAGCATCGCATCTCTGTCTAATCCTGATACATTCCATCACCAACTTATTACACATTTCACTGAAGCCGTTGTTTAGCATGTTTCATATTCATGTTTCAGTTCATATATTGAAGTTAAGCATTTCGTTCCCCCCCCCCTTTATTTTTGTATGTTTTCTATAACATGTTTGATGAATTCCGGACTTATTCATACACCATGTGCTTTTTATGTTATCGTGTGTTTTAAACTATGTATCATACTTCTAGTTATTTCTGCATTGCTTAGTCTCCTCTTCTTTACTGCTATTATGTGCACAAATTTTATTTACCATGTATTGTACTCTTTTCTTTTTCATCTGATTGTGTATGCACTGTTGGGATTTTTCGCCCCCACTTACACAATGCCCTATGGGCCTGTAAGGTACTTCAAATAAATAAATAAATAAGTTTTTAATCTGTTTTTTCAGCTTCCACTTGGAACAACTTGAAGAACGTTATCTGTACTGCCAGTGTGTCACACTGCCTTTTTTAACTATTGTTGCAGCACCTGATGTTTGCTGCATGGACAGGAATGAAGAGGAATGCTGCATGTTGCACTGACATTCTTAAACTAGCTCTTTCCTTGTAACGATATTCACACTCTGTAGTACTGCCACAAACTTCTCGCCTTTTCTTGTGACTAACCAACATGCAACATTCATGTTAGTTAGTGGCGTGTAGTGTACTGTCATTGAATCTCGGTCAATGCTACAATCGGGTCATGTATTGATTGATTGGTTTTGACATCCCAAAGCAATGCAGGGGCTCAGAGAAATTTGATATTGGCGGACTTAGGATTAATTTTAACCACCCGGAGACCTTTAACTTGCGCTCAGAGGATCGTATATGAGCATTCTTGCTTTGGAATTAAGCAGCTAGGAATTGAACCCACAGCCTACTTCTTGGAAGCAAAATTCCATAGCCGCCGAGCCACTTTAGAAGGTGGGGTCACTTACACTGTATCGTCAGCGTATAACTCGCACCTTTGTTATGAGCACTGTTGTGCATTGGTGCAATCTCAGAGACCACAGCTCAACTGATCATGGACACTGTGCAAGATATGGTGCATGGCTGTGAGGCAGAAGCATGTGTGAGCAACTGACTGGGCAAGCAGATGGTGTTTGGTGGCAAGCTCCGTGCATATTGTTCTTGCCTGCTGCTTGCGCTGCACCTTGTGGACATATCAAAGTCTCTTCTGCGCCATGTGCTGTAGGGAACTGCACCCCTTGTCATGCAGGCCTTTTAATTGTCAGTCGCCTCGCTGGTTCAAGCGGGAAGATTCCACTCTTAAAAATATATTGCACTGTGTGCTCTGCTTAATCCCCTTGTGTTTTGGCATGCTTAATACAGTTAAACCTCGATATAACGAAGTCGATAAAATTGGCAATTCGCTTTGTTATATTGAAGTTTTGTTGTATTGAAATTCGACCTTTTATGCAAGTAAGTACAGTCGCCGATCAATTTTTCGTACATGGAAACGGGCCACAGAAATCTACGAGTTATCAGGCAATTGATAAAAACAAATTTGAATGAGAAAACAGTTCATTTTGATTAATTTGGAAGTCGGCGACAAATGATACGGTTTCATGCCACGTGCGTCGATAATGACACGTGTACTTAACTTTATCGGGCCACCACGTTTCGCCGCCTAACAAATGTTATCGCACAGCACAGGACGCGCCTGCATGTAAAAGAAGTTTCTGGAATGTTATCGATGGTTCCGTCCACTGTCTTTCACCGCAACTTGTGTAATCTGATTGCATCTATGCGCGATGCGAATAGTGTAGAACTTTGTGGAAGACACGCGGGTCCCAGCGGTTAATCTGGAACATTCAACGACCGATCTATAAAAGCCGATGCGCTTGACCCGCTGATCAGATTTTCGACGATCGCCGACCGTGTTCGCCGCTATCGTTGTGCTATATGTATAGCCTGTTTTGTGGGCACAGGTTCGCCCAATAAAAGTTAGTTTTGTCGTTCACAGTATTGCTACTGTGTTCTTCGTCACCACCACGTGACATCTGGTGGAGGTGCTTTACGTTCATGTACCGGACGCCCCCGACAAGCTGTAATCCAAGCCCGAACCGCAAAGACAACACCAACGTCGTCCAAGAACACCAAGCGAGCCGCCGGCTACAGCAGCTGCCCCCAAAACACAGTCTTCTACCAGATACGACCAAGAAGACAGTCCAAGAAGATCGTCCAGAAACGACCAAGAAGACATCCCCAATGGCAGCCGCAGCGACCCCAATAATTCTTCAGCAGCCCAAGGAACCACCGACATTCCGTGGTTCCACATTCGAGGAACCGGAAAGCTGGCTGGAAACGTATGAGAGGGTGGCTACGTTTAACAGCTGGGAAAGCGACAAGCTGCGACATGTCTATTTTGCATTGGAGGACGCCGCCAGGACATGGTTCGAGAACCAAGAAGCCACCTTAGCGACCTGGGACCTGTTCCGAAGCGCCTTCCTGCAGACATTCGCAAGCGTTGTACGCCGAGAACGAGCCCAAGCGCTATTAGACACCCGGGTGCAGGTACCTAATGAGAGAACCGCGATCTTCACGGAGGAAATGAGCCGTCTATTCCGCCACGCCGACCCGGAAATGCCCGAGGAGAAGAAAGTCTGCCTACATGATGCGTGCTGTGAAGGAGGAACTTTTTGCCGGAATGGTACGAAGCCCACCAAAGACCGTCGACGAGTTTCTTCGTGAGGCCACCAGCATCGAGAAGACACTCGAGATGCAAAACCGGCAATTCGACCGCCGCACCAACTCTACAAACTATGCCGGAGTTCAATCACTGGCCTCCGACGACCTTCGCGACGCTATTAGGGCAGTCGTACGAGAGGAGCTTCAGAAGATCTTCCCGTCATCGCAGCCTCAAGTGGCCTCGATCGCTGACATCGTCAAAGATGAAGTTCATCGGTCGCTTGGAGTTCCGGAGGTGCCACCTCAATTACCGCAACCCCAGCCAGAAGCGATGACCTACGCCGCCGTCGCACGCCGTCAAGGTCCTCTTCCGCGACCGCGCCAGGGCCCTGTAACGCCGCAATTCCGTCGACCACCGCCGCCGCCGCCGCCAGCACGCCCACCCGTCGCCCAGCGCAGCTACCCGAGGAAGACAGACGTTTGGCGTGCTCCTGACCACCGCCCGCTCTGCTACCACTGCGGAGAAGCGGGTCACGTCTACCGACGATGTCCATACCGAGAGATGGGACTGCGCGGTTTCGCCGTCAACGCTCCGCGGCCGCAGCAAGGTGAACGCCCTCGCGATATCGCTGGCTACCTCGCCGCTACTCAGTGGAGCTCTCGACGACCGTCGCGTTCGCCATCACCAGGCCGCTACCTGTCGCCGCAACGCCAACCATACACTGGTCCAGCCCGGGGCCGGTCAGCGAGCCCATATCCGGAAAACTAAAAGCAGCAACCGATGGAGGTGCGGTTGCTGTTCGTCGAACTGACGAAGATCCTCCACCGCCGGCGAAGACGCCGAAGAAACTACCTCGACGACCTAACGACACGCCGCCGTCCCAACTAAGTCTGGAAGCAAAGAATGCGACTACGAAAGAGGACCTGACGACGTCACATACCAGCCACAGGTCAACGCGACGCAGTCGTGATCCGACGCCAAGACCGAACTGTAATGCAAGACAAAGAACGACGTGCTTCTTGACGGCCACGCAGTCACCGCCTTAGTCGACACAGGGGCTGATTACTCCGTCATGAGTGGACACATCGCCGCCCAGTTGAAGAAGGTTAAGACTATGTGGGAAGGCCCTCAAATTAGGACCGCTGGAGGACACCTCGTAACGCCGACTGGAATGTGCACGGCAAGAATTTCCATTCACGACCGGACTTACCCTGTCACCTTCGTTATCCTCCAACAGTGTTCACGAGACGTCATGCTCGGCATGGACTTCCTCAACCAACACGGCGCAGTCATTGACCTGAAGTCGAAGTCAATAACGCTGTTGGAAGATCATGCGATACCGCCGGAGAGCCTTTCTAGTCACCGTGCCTTGAGTGTGCTCGAAGATCAAGTGAGCATCCCACCTCGCTAGAGCATTGTTATTTCGGTCGGCACGGAAACACCCGCTGACGTAGAAGGCGTGATCGAAGGCGACCAACGTCTACTCCTCGACCGTGAAATTTGCGTCGCAAGAGGGATCGCTCAACTACACGGAGGAAACATGAAAGTGTTGCTGACAAACTTCAGCCAGGAGTTCAAGCACATCAACAAGGGCACGACGATCGCATACATCGAGGAAATTCTGGAAACCAGCAATGCGTTTGTCCTCTCAGATTCTGCCGCATCTACCCCGACGACCGTAGTTCCCGAGCCAGACTTCGACATAAATCCAAGTCTCCCCACAATTAAGCAACAACAGCTCACAAGTCTACTTCGACGATACAAAGAGTGCTTTTCGACGTCATCAAGGATTCGACGAACCCCAGTCGCAAAGCATCGCATGATAACCGAAGAGGGCACTCGACCTCTCCGCCAGAGCCCATACCGAGTTTCGACGCGAGAACGTGAAGCTATAAGGCACCAAGTCGACGAAATGCTGCGCGACATCATCCAGCCGTCCAAAAGCCCGTGGGCATCTCCTGTAGTCTTAGTGAAAAAAAAGGACGGAACCCTACATTTCTGCGTCGATTATCGTCGTCTGAACAAGATCGCAAAGAAGGACGTGTACCCCTCCCACGGATAGACGACGCATTGGATCGGCTCTGCAATGCTAAATACTTCTTGTCAATGGACCTCAAGTCTGGCTATTGGCAAATAGAAGTCGACGAAAGAGATCGCAAAAAGACGGCCTTCATCACCCCAGACGGCCTCTACGAGTTCAAGGTTATGCCATTTGCACTGTGCTCGGCACCTGCAATGTTCCAGCGCGTGATGGACACGGTTTTAGCAGGATTGAAGTGGCAAACCTGTCTCGTTTACTTGGATGACGTCGTCGTCTTTGCCGGAAATTTCGACGATCACCTGAGGCGGCGTGCGACAGTACTAGAGGCCATCAAGTCATCAGGGCTCACTCTGAAGCCAGAAAAGTGCCGTTTCGCTTACGATGAGCTTCTGTTCCTAGGCCACGTCATCAGCAAATCTGGTGTCCTCCCAGACCTGCAAAAGACAGCTGCCATTGCACAGTTCCCGCAACCCATCGACAAGAAGGCAGTGTGCAGATTCCTTGGCATGTGTGCCTACTATAGGCGCTTTGTCAAGGATTTTTCACGCATCGCTGAGCCGTTGACACGTCTAACTATATGTGATGTTGAGTTCAAGTGGGAAATGCCACAGTCCGACGCATTTGAAGAACTCAAACGACGCATGCAGTCGCCGCCGGTACTTGCGAACTTCGACGAGTACGCCGATACAGAAATCCATACTGAAGCCAGTAGCCTGGGCCTCGGTGCAGTTCTAGTCCAGAGGAGAAACGGAGTCGAACAGGTGATAGCTTATGCTAGCCGGTCGCTGTCAAAAGCGGAAGGCAACTATTCTACGACCGAAAAGGAATGCCTCGCCATCGTTTGGGCTACAGCTAAATTTCGCCCTTATCTTTATGGCAGGCCATTCAAAGTCGTCAGTGACCATCACGCGTTGTGTTGGCTAGCGAATATAAAGGATCCTTCAGGACGACTGGCACGGTGGAGCCTCAGACTACAAGAATACGACATCACTGTAACCTACAAGTCCGGATGAAAACACTCCGATGCCGATTGCCTATCACACGCCCCCATTGACCCGCCGCCGCAAGATGACGAGAATGACGACACATTCCTTGGAATTATAAGCGCGGAAGACTTCGCTGAACAGTAACGGGCAGACCCGGAGCTAAAAGGCCTCGTCGAATATTTGGAAGGGCAAACCGACGTTGTCCCCAGGGCATTTAAGCGCGCATTATCTTCCTTCACGCTTGAAAACAATCTACTCGTGAAGAAGAACTTCTCACCAGTCCGTGCCAACTACCTTCTTGTTGTTCCGTCGGCGCTGCGTCCAGAAGTACTGCGCGCCCTACATGACGATCCAACCGCTGGGCACCTCGGCTTCTCCCGGACGCTATCGAGGATACAAGAAAGGTATCACTGGCCGCACCTAACCGCCTATGTCGCCTGTTACATCAAGACATGACGAGACACTCAGCGACGCAAGACACCACCGACAAGGCCAGCGGGACTACTACAGCTGATCAAGCCGCCTTACCAACCTTTGTTGGGACCGTTTCTGACATCAACTTCCGGAAATAAATGGATCGTCGTGGCGACAGACTATCTCACCCACTTCGCTGAAACTAAAGCTCTACCGAAAGGCAACTCAGCCGAAGTGGCGAAATGTTTCGTCGAGAACATCCTGCTGCAACATGGTGCTCCAGAAGTCCTCCTCACCGACAGAGGAACGGCTTTTACAGCAGAGCTAATGCAAGCCATTCTGCAATACAGCCAGACAAGTGACAGGAGGACAACAGCCTACCATCCGCAGACGAATGGTCTCACGGAGCGCCTGAACAAGACCCTCGCCGACATGTTTGCAATGTACGTCGACGTTGAGCACAAGACGTGGGATGCGGTCCTGCCGTACGTAACATTCGCTTACAACACAGCGGTGCAAGAAACAACACAGATCATGCCGTTTAGGCTGGTTTACGGCAGGAACCCGACGACGACGCCCGACGCCATGCTGCCCCACGTCACTGACGAAGAGAATGTTGACGTCGCTAGCTATCTCCAGCGCGCCGAAGAAGCCCGACAGCTCGCCCGCCTACGGATCAAGAACCAACAGAAGACCGACAGCCGACACTACAACCTCCGATGACGCTTTGTCGAGTACCAGCCCAGCAACCGTGTTTGGGTATGGACCCCGATACGCCGACGAGGACTCAGTGAGAAACTACTCCGACGCTATTTCGGACCCTACAAGGTCATCCGACGTATTGGCTCTCTGGACTATGAGGTCGTGCCAGACGGCATTTCGCATTCACAGCGGCGCCGCGCACGATCTGAAGTTGTCCACGTGGTGCGCCTTAAACCCTTTTACGGACACTGACGAACTTCCTTATTTTTGTTGTTTTCTTTGCTACAAGCGCTTTTGTTTATTACTTTCTCTTGTTTGCAGCATCGGGTCGATGCTTTTTAAGAGGGGGGTAATGACACGTGTACTTAACTTTATCGGGCGACCACGTTTCGCCGCCTAACAAATGTTATCGCACCAGCACAGGACGCGCCTGCATGTAAAAGAAGTTTCTGGAATGTTATCGATGGTTCCGTCCACTGTCTTTCACCGCAACTTGTGTAATCTGATTGCATCTATGCGCGATGCGAATAGTGTAGAACTTTGTGGAAGACACACGGGTCCCAGCGGTTAATCTGGAACATTCAACGACCGATCTATAAAAGCCGACGCGCTTGACCCGCTGATCAGATTTTCGACGATCACCGATCGTGTTCGCTGCTATCGTTGTGCTATATGTGTAGCCTGTTTTGTGGGCACAGGTTCGCCCAATAAAAGTTAGTTTGGTCGTTCACAGTATTGCTACTGTGTTCTTCAACGTCACCACCACGTGACAATATGTTCTCGGTGGTACGAATTAACCGAAGCCCGTCATGCTTTTGCGTGCGCTCCGCCTCCACGGCTGATAGCGTCGCACGCACTGGGATGATGCTATCAGAAAAATTGCTAGCAGCGGGGAGCAAATGCTTTGTCTACGTCTCACTCCAATGGGTTACCGAGACTCGAGATTACGGAACCTTGAACAAGGTGCCATGCTGTCTTGGCAGGCCCACTCTTTGCACAGGCAAGAGATTACATTAAAGCAGCTTGCGTGGTTGCTTATGCACTCAATTACGCTTACAGCCATGCGCAGCCACAGCCGAGACACACGAAATGCACACCAACTTACTCCCCACTTCACCCCCTCACACATGCTTGATCAGGTTACAGAGCTCGCTCCCGTCCCTTTCTTTCACTTTGCTTGCGCAGAAAGGTGGCACTCGTAAAGTCACCATCTTTCTTGTCGCACCCTTGCACACTTTCACTCGCACCTAAAGCACACAGTGCGCGGGGCGCGATAGGATCTTATTGCACTTGGACTTTATGCAGAACATGATGCAGCTCCACTTTGGCAGTCACTCTTGTGGCGCCACACGTGATTTGAGAGGATGCGTTTGCAAGCAGCTGCTTGTAATTTAACGATTTGACAATCTGTGTCCAAAGATCTTTCCGTTTATTGCCTTGGCATTCCTTTGCAGCGGCAGTGAAATTTGGTTATATTGAAACCTAATATAAACATACTTCATTATGTTGAGGTTCTAAATACATGGTGTTCTATGGACAAGAAGTTATGAAAAGTTAAATACTTTGTTATACTGAGAATCTTGTTATACTGAAGTTCGTTATATCGAGGTGTAATTGTATACACCCTGACAATCTTGCGTGCCACTTGCTCATTTAGAAAAACATAAAATAAAGCACTCTTCCCATCATCTTCCAGTGTGCCACTGGAACATTCGGTCACTTAAAGTGGTAGTATTGTGCATAATTTCTTTCATTGAAAGCAGCCTGAAAATACTTGCACTTAAAAACTAAGAAGGTTAAACTGTTGAAGGCAGCTTAAAAATTTATGTATACTCTTGGTGCACCTTTGCTGGGTGCATTTTGCAGCATGCCACATGTATAGCATATGCCAGACCATTGTGCACAATCTGAGTAAAAATGCACATGATAATTGGAAGCACCATTACAGTTGGTACGGTTCTGACAAAACGAGCACCGTGGACATTGTGTTCTTTTACTGTGCTAATTAGTTATAAGCTAGGTATTGGGGTATGCCGCGAAGCCTTGGAAATGAAAATGATGTAAGCAAGAAGTTCACGAATGTACGTGGGGTTTGAACCAAGAACCCTGCGGCTCTGAGGTGGGTGCTAAACCGCTGCCCAATTGCAGCACTGCATGTGCTTGGCAGAAAAGTTGGGTTATCCGAGTCCACAAAATAGTTTTAGTGGGTCACATTTATACTAAGACATCAGCTGAAGATATAGAATTTCTTCTTTTGTAGATAAATTTAGCCTTTATCTCCTTAACTGCCGATGACGAGGTAGCTCATCATCACAACGGCACAGTGGCCCTGCAGAAGCCATGTCACCTGTAACTCGTCTTCTGTTCCTTGAACAGGTGCTGTTAATCTGCACATCTTGCCGTAAGAATGCATACAACACGTGTATCGCTGGACCTGTTCCTGATATGGCCATCCTCGACTGGGAAGTGCCTGTCAGCGACACCCTCGGCACCAGATACTATGGGAGCATCACGGGAACTTCATCCTGTCTTATAAAGGCAGCGAATTCAGCAGCCTGCATCAGTGGGCACGGTGGCACCGCAGAAGCCATGTCACCTGTAACTCGTCTTCTGTTCCTTGAACAGGTGCTGTTTATCTGTGCATCTTGCCATGAGAACGCATACAACACGTGTGTCGCTGGACCCATTTATGATATGGCCGTCCTCGACTGAGAAGTGCCTGTCAGCAACACCCTCGGCACCAGATACTACGGGAGCATCACGGGAACTTCGTTCTGTCCTATAAAGGCAGCGAATTCAGCAGCCTGCATCAGTGGGCACGGTGGCAGCACAGAAGCCACGTCACCTGTAACTCGTACTCTGTTCCTTGAACAGGTTGGTTTCTGTTCCTATTATGGTTACAAGAATGACAATCACTTCATTGTAGTGCTGCTGTGCCCAAAAGTGTTTTATTTGTCATTCGCTGTTGTTATCTGGTGACATTTAGCCGAATCCAGGTACTAACACAGCAGCGCTGTTGAAAGAGCTGCTTAACGGGCAACAAGCCATCAAAACAGATTTAGCCACCTTGAGCAAGAGAATAAAACAAGTTGAGAAGACGGTGCAAGTTGTCAGGGACCAAGCCAATGTGATAGCCGAGTTGAATAAGACAAACAAAACCCTGAACGTGTCTGTAAAAATGCTGCACGATAGGCTTGTGTCATTAGAAGACAGAAGCAGACGAAACAACCTCATGGTTTTTGGAATTCCGGAAGGCAAAAAAGAAACAACAGAAGAAGTGTCTACAAAAGTGCTTACCGATTTATTTGACAAACATCTGAACGTAACTCTGCACACAGTTGAACGAATATACATAGGCGCGGGAAACGGCAGAGCAAACAGGCGCGACCTGTTATTCTAAAGCTTTACGATTCCAGAGGAAAGTCAAAAATATACAGTTACTGTAAAAAACTAAAGGGAACTGGCATATCTATTGCTGATAACTGCAGCAAGGAAACAGTTACCAAATGCAAGCTTCTTTGGAAATCTGCGCAGGATGAACGAAAACAAGGACAGCGCGTGCGCCTTGACTGTGATAGACTGTTCATCGATGGTGATGTGTACAGTTGGGACGACAGAAAGAAATGTTGAGTCAAGGTCAGGCGTACTAAGAGTACTCTATCAGCAGTAAGCGAGGACTGACCGATTTGCTCCATGGCATTTTTGCATGGCGAGGTCTTGATGCATCTGAAACACTTCTTGTGGCCTCGTATCCCGGGTGTCGTCCTGGGATTTAAAAAATGACACTTTGTTGATTACGTATGCTTTTGGCAGGCAGCTCTTGATGGAGGAAGAAGCGGTGGACTTTTTGGCAGCCATGTGTGATGGAGATGCCCGCACGGCCCTCAACTCGCTTCAGACAGCTGTCGAGGCTCACCGCAGCACGGGAGGAGGCCAGCGAATCACAGCCGAGAGCATCAAGGAAGGCCTGAAGAGGACTCATTTCCATTATGACAGAGCAGGTATGTAGGCGTGATGGCTGCCAAGGACCTACTGTGGAAAATCATACCAAGAATAGTGCTAGATCAAAATGTCACACTAGTACCTGCACGTTTCCCACCAACATAGCCATTCACTTGTAATGAAAAGGATCAGTAGTATGTTCTTTTTATTGACTAATTTGAAAATACTCTCAGTTCAATATTTGACCTAGATAGGAGTAGTGAATGCAGCAACAAAAGTAAAAAAAAAATCAATGCTGATATACAATAACATTTTGGCACATAAATGCACAAAAAAGAAAGTACATTAGTACTTCAATACATTAATAAAACACAAACGTTATCAGTAGTGCTATCGGTAGATGGATCGGTAGCACATGCATTTGTCTAAGCTTCTTCCTTTGAGATTTGATTAACCTTCTGGATTCAAATTTTAACCGTATCTCTCATTATTACTACTTCACTGTGTGCCGATAATTTATAGCATGTGCCGACACGATAGTATGTGCCGACACATACTATCTTCAAAACATAGAAACAGAAAAGACTGCGTAGAATGCCAAAAATAATTACCCGGAGTGAGTGTTGGTGACCAAATTTTATCTGGATCGAGCAACATGCATGCTTAGAAGTGTTGATGACTATTGGTGTTCTGGAAATTACATGATGCAATAAATTTCTTGTGAGCTTAAAACACTGAACTGCTCAAATAAAGCATTGTGTGGCTAGCATACAATATAGCCAAACAGTGGCTTTATACATGTTGAAAACCAGGAAGCGGAGCCGAAGTAGAGAACGTCTTCTTTATTCGACGCTTGCAAAAACAACTAAAAAATGCAGGCGCGCGCTCGGCTCCACGCTCATTTTTCACTTCGTCTTCTTCTCTTCTTTTTCGGAGCTTAATATTTAACAATACAGGTGGTACTGCTGTGCCTTCAAATTAAAATTTTTTTATGTATTTTATGATTGGAAACTGAACTTTGATCCCACACTTAATTTGCCGACATACTGATGAACTTCGGCTCATAAAATGCCTTCAGCTCATCAAATGCAAATGCCTTCCCCAAAACATTGAGAGTTCTACGTAAGTCAGCACTTCTGATGCTGATAATTGTTAACCGGAATGATCATGATTATCTCATGTTGGCCGCGTGTAATTTGGTTTACACATTCCAAGAAAGACTAAAAAAGCCTTTTATTTAAGCTTATCTTATTTTTCCCACCCTTTAGCAACCTGAAAATGCTAGCAGTATTGAAAATAAGTAAACAGATTTGAGTTCCATAACAGGGAGTGCAAGACGGAGGAAAATGTGTGTGCTGACCGGCATAACAGTTTATGCCCTGCCCACAAACCTTTTTGACTTGGTCAAACTATTGTGTACCTCAATGCAAAGTGCCAGTTTGAACAGCAAAGCATTAATAAACCTCAAAAATATGTTTTGTTTGACCATATTTGTCAGACTTGAATGCAAATTTGAATTCATTCTCCTTGAACAAATGTACAAGTATCCTTGTTCCCTACATTTGACAAAGTTGAACATTTTATGCATGCACTCGCTACAAGACTTGCCTAACAATTACTGCGCAGGCGACCAGCACTACGACATCATCTCTGCCTTCATCAAGTCTATGCGGGGTGGTGATGCGAATGCAGCACTCTACTACCTGGCACGCATGTTGGCCGGAGGGGAGGACCCACTCTTCATCGCACGCAGGCTTGTCGTCTTTGCTAGCGAGGACATTGGTGAGCAGAGACACTTGTTGGGCAAGGCTTGTTTGGGAACGGTTTATGACCACCACCATTTTTATTATCTCGCAGCCTCGAACCAGCGCTCTCACATGCTGGTCCGCTGGCAACCGTAGCCACCACCATGGCAATGGCCACGGTGGTGCTAGCTAGGGGTTTCGTCGTTTGCTAGCAAGCTTCCTGCTCTTCAGTGCCATGTCTTTCATTGAGAGAGTTCGCCGCTGACTGCGCCGTTGTCATCGTTGTTTGGTGGCCTTGAAGGGCAGAAAGCACGGCAAGGGTCAAGCATTGCGGGATGCCAGTTCTCGAAAGTCAGCTTCGCCACAATACAGTGGTGTTACGCGGTAATGCATTTGTGAAGTATAGATCATTTTATTGGCAAGGAGGAACGTAGCCTCGAACCAGTGCACTGCGCCTCTCTTCTCCTCGCACTGGTATGTGTGGATTCCATTTCTCCCAGTGGCAGCTTGAAAAGGTAGCAGCATAAGTGCAAATTAGTGCGATTCTAACGTGTTCTGTCTGGGATTTCTGCGATGTCAGATGACTCAAGGTCGACGAGCTACCACTCTGCTCTATTCGGCTGCAAAAATGACTTCACGAAGCAAGCATGAAATGCATCTTCAGCCGTGCCAACTTCGTGGACACCGCCGCTGCAATAGCAGAGAAGTGTCCATTTTGTATTGCCAGCCAGCCGAAACAGAAAGGACTTGATGCCATTGCATGTATGTTCGGAAGGTTTTGTTCCCAGTGAGCACTCGGCAGCGAACTCGGAACTCGGCAGCCATGATCAGAATCAGAATCGGTTTTTATTGAGATGATTAGAACGATTACAAGTTGTTAATATTCAGGAGGAGGTACCGGAGTCAAAGACTGCAATGGGACCTCCTTTACAAAGTAAACGTAATAAAACAAAAGTACAGCAGTTTTCAAAAAATTGTTAAAAAATTACAGGTTTTAGTATGAATACCATGATTGAAGAATTACATATGCATAAATGTCATGAAAAAAAGCACTGTAACACAATCTCGTTGACAACTGATGAAGTAACTGCGTAGATGACGTGACGAACACAGTAGAATTTGTTAACTCGAATGTATATGTGAGGCAGGCAAAAACAGAAACCTAACGGTATGGCAATGAAAACGAAATGAAGGGACCCTGAAAGAATGGTTATGAGTATGGACTAGGCATCAGTATTCGACAGAATGTAATCTTTTAGTTGTTTCTTGAATTCGTGAATTTTAAGTGTTTTTATGTAAATTGGTAGTGTGTTCCAGAATGCGATGGATGAAAAATGGACGCTCTGTTTGCCATAATTAGTATGGATTTTAGGTAAAATGAAGTTCCTATTTATTGCAAGCCTGGTAATATTAGTATTTAATAGAGAAGACTGTGGTAACAAGCTATCGCATCGTGTGTAATTGATTTGACGGAACAAAAAGGTACCTAGATTATATTTAACGAGTTGTGTGACTGTAAGAATGTGATTAGTTCGTAAAAGATATGAGGCGTTGTTATTATATGGGTTAAATGTAATTATCCTAATAGCCTGATTCTCTAGAATTTGCAATGAGTTTAAATGGGTTACGTAAGTGTTTCCCCAGCAAGTAACGCAGTATTTAATGTGGGAATGAATAAACGAAAAGTATAATGATAGTAATATTTGATGGTCAAATATGTTTCGTGCTTTTAGAAGGACCCTAATCCCATAGGTAATCTTCTGTTTTAGTTTGGTTATGTGTTCAGTAAATTTAATATGTTTGTCTACTTCTATGCCAAGATAATTGCATGAAAAACTTGCAGGAATAGAACTTCTGCCCAATGAGATAGGAGGAATGGAGTGAAGTGTTCGTTGGTGGGAAGTGAATACAACAAATTTTGTTTTAGACGGGTTTATCTGTAGCTGGTTAGTTTGGCACCACTCCATCAGGCTGTGTAAGTCGCTATTAAGGTTAGATACTAAGGTTGTAATACATTTATTGGCATTAATAATAGTAGTATCATCTGCATAAAGTATACATTTCGAAAAGGACAGGCAGTTCGGCAGATCATTCACGTATAATAAAAACAAAAGCGGACCCAATATGGAACCCTGGGGCACACCAATATTAGTGAACATGGTTTTAGAATGAACGGCTGAAATGGTTACTACTTGCATTCTGTCTGTTAAGTAATTTTGTAGTAACAAGAGCGCTGGGCCGGTGATTCCCAATGATTCAAGCTTATGAAATAAGATGCGGTGATTTATTTTCTCAAACGCTTTGCTTAAATTTACAAACACTGACGCTGCATAATTCCCTTCATCGATAGCTAGTTTTAGTTGATCGGTTAGAGCAACGAGAGCCAGTTCGGTCGAGTAACCCGAGCGAAAGCCGTATTGGAATGGTGAGAGAATGTTAAATTTTGTAAGGTAATTAGTTAAACGTTTTTCTATTAGCTTTTCGATTACCTTACTAAAGAATGGTAATACACAGATGGGGCGATAATTGGAAATTAAAGAGCGGTCATCTTTCTTAAAAATTGGTGTGATCTTGCCTTGTTTTAGCTCTTGTGGGAAACTGCCTGATTTAAACATGACGTTGATTATGTCTGCAAGGACATCACTTATTAGGGGTGCAATTAATTTTATATGGGAAAGGTGTAATTTATCGATGCCGGCGCCGGTTATTTTTATGTTGTTTATAATGTTTAGAACTTCCTGAGATGTAGTTGGAAATAAAAAGAAAGAATGTGGCAGGCGCTGGGGCACGGGATTGTCATGCGCAGGTGGCTGTAGCTCGCTGCTAAAGAAGAAATCAGCAAACGCATCAGCTATTTCTTTGGCGGTCTTGTATACCATACCCTGATATGCAATTTCTGTTATAGCTTCGCGATTATTTGCCCTGTTTAAGAAGGAGTTAACAATTTCCCATTTCTTTTTTACGTTTTTACTGCATTCCAAAATTTTCCTTTCGTACCATGTTTTTTTTAGCTTTTTTCAATGTGGCAGAAAGCTGGTTAGAAAACTTTTTGTACCGAATGGCTAAATTCTTGTTAAATGGTTGTCGTTTGGTTTTCTTATGAAGATTATCCTTTTTGCGCATTAAAGCTAAGAGCTTATCTGTTATCCATGGATTTTGAGGCGACGCGTACTTCTTCTTGCATTTAACTTGAACGGAATGACGATCAACACATGACTTAAGCATAGAGATAAACACTGCAAATGCTTTTTGTGGATCATTTGTAGAAAAGATGGGGGACCAGTCAAGGTTCGACACGGCGTCAAGGAATGATTGTTTGTCTAATATAAACTTCGTCTACGTGATTTTTTCGGAGCCATGAGTATAGTGAAAATTTAGAAATATAGGATAGTGATCAGTTATGTCGGTCGTCATAACACCTGCGTCTGGTGGATATGCCAAATTTGATAATGCATGGTCAATTAATGTACCTATGGGGTGGTTAGCACATTGTGTCGGTATCTTAATTAAACATTCATAACCAAAGCTGTTAAAACAATCAGAATAATGTAAAGCATTAGTAGACGTACTATCAGCGAGGTTAATGTTGATGTCGCCTATAATTGTTACATTTTTGTTTTCATCTGCTAGCAGTCCCATGACTTTATGGAGAGCAGTACAGAAGTCTATTGCTGATGACGAGGGTGAACGATATATGCAACCAATTATTAGGTCTTTGTTGTCTATGTTGAGGAAGTCATTTTTAAGTTCAATCCAAACGTCTTCACAATTAGTTACATTAAGTTCAAGATCGTTCCTTCGGTTGTAAGTAATATCTGAATAGATATACAGCGCTGCGCCGCCATGGTTGCTGAACGGACGATTGGAGTATTCAGGAACAAAACTAGTAAAACAGAAAAGGTGTTTATCGTGGTCGCTCAACCAAGTTTCAGATACTCTGATGATTGAAAATGGGAAGGTGAATGAAGAAATGAGATCGGAGAATTCATGGAAGTGCTTGCGCAGTCTGCGCGCATTCAAGTGCAAGACAGATCGCTGATGATTTGAAAGAAGATTGTTTAACTGGTTAGCTGTGAGATAAGTCGAAATTGTGAGACTTGCCTACGGGACAGGTGTGGCGCAAAGGTGGATTAGAGTTAGGTTATTAC
The DNA here is from genome assembly GCF_023375885.2 of Dermacentor andersoni. Classification (NCBI taxonomy): domain Eukaryota; kingdom Metazoa; phylum Arthropoda; class Arachnida; order Ixodida; family Ixodidae; genus Dermacentor; species Dermacentor andersoni. The sequence goes on from NC_092815.1 coordinate 204,144,136, forward strand.
TGAAAGGTCGGATTCGGTTGCGATGCGAAAGACGCGGCTTTCAGTTGTTTTCCGGGCCTTGATTTGACAGTTTTCTGTCTACAGAAATCTCCAGTTCTTCGTTTTTTTCAGAGCCAAGGCTTTGGAAAACAGAGCTTTGTTTTCAAGTGTTAAATGTTCATTAACGAAGACAGGGTTCTCTTTTGCTGTTGCGAGGCCAATATCACTCAGGCAGAGTCTAGCTTTCCGTGCTTTCGCGACGAACTCGGCTTTCTTCGTTCTCGAGCAGAAGCGAGCGATGATGTTTTTATGTTCTGTTTTAGTAGGAACACGATGAACAACGTCGAGGTCACTGGCCATTACTGGGCAACCAATTTTGTTGCCAATAGTTTGTATGACTGTCACACAGTCCTCTCCTTGCGTGCAAGGGATGCCCTTAGTCTCGACGTTGTTTAATCGAGAATATTGCTCCAGTTCGCCAACTTTCTTTGTGAGAGTGTTGTTGTTTGCGTATAAAGCTTTGTTTTCGGATTTTAGCTCTTTGTTTTTGGCGCTCAGCTTTTCGACGAGTTTGCTTAGAAATTCCATGCTAGTTTCCAAACTATCAGTTCTTTGCTTAAGTTCTACGACGTCTATGCCCGAATTGCTCGCCCTCAGCAGAAATTTCCCAAAAATGTCATCAACAAGTTTTTCGCTTACGTTTCCAAGCTTGGATTCAATGTCATCAATTCTTTTGGCAAGCTCCGCATTTGTAGGCATTGTTCACCGACCACACCCGGAAGGCCGCACGAGACGACGCAAGCTTGGCAGCACAAGTTAACACAAGTTCAGCAGCAATGTTTGGCAGTGGCTGCAACAATATTGGAATCACAAATGACAACGATACATACGCATGTGACTAACCTGCGGATACAAAGAACGTTGGTCAGTCTGTGTTCCTGTTGCCACAACCGCTGCCAGAATAAGGTGCCGGTACCGCTGCGCCTCCTTATATCCTTTTCTCACCGTGGGCTGGTGGCGCAAGCGCAACGCTGGTTCCGATAGCACCGAAGATTCTTGAATGGCGCAGCTGCTGTAGGCTGGGACACACGTGGAAGCAGATAGCGGTACGTTGGGCACGGGGAGTGGAAGACGACGACACAAGCCTGCGGATACAAAGAACGTTGGTCAGTCTGTGTTCCTGTTGCCACAACCGCTGCCAGAATAAGGTGCCGGTACCGCTGCGCCTCCTTATATCCTTTTCTCACGGTGGGCTGGTGGCGCAAGCGCAACGTTGGTTCCGATAGCACCGAAGATTCTTGAATGGCGCAGCTGCTGTAGGCCGTGGAACTGAGACATGAAAGAAAGGTGCTTATTTGAGTCAGTCAGCTATTGCGAATGGATGAAGCTGACTATTTCTTTGTGCACTCGCGTTAACTCATTCGTTACCGTGAGAAAATTGTCGTTTTTTATAGGTCTCAGAGAAAAATTATTTACCACTACAAAAAATATTCCAACACACATTGCAGCATAGCATATTGTGCATAATGAAATGCTCTTTCCAAAAACAGATGTTACCAAACAAAAAGATGATTCGGTAAAACATAAGAATTCTAGAAAGTGCCATTTTTGCTGCCAGTTGATAAAAACAACAATAAAAAAACATGATATCAACAAAAACATTAATATAAAAGGAAATTCAGAATATACATTTCAAAGATAAACCCAGGAATAATGTCTGAAAAAATAAATGCTCAGTACACCGCCATTCTTCGGATACAAAAAAGAAACTAAGACCAGTTTATCGCTCAGCAGTTTCTGGATTTTGTGAAGCATAGGTGCACTCCGCACTTTTCCCACAAAACGTCTGGTTTTTGCTCAACTTTGCAGTCCTGCGTAACACATTTTGCAGTTCCGCCTTTTTGGCATCTTCTGAGGATGGTCCAATGAGAAGACCAAGGAGCGTACTTCACCTGTTTGTCTAGTCATGCACCTCTTCCAGGACCAATCGCTCTTAGCGTAGCTGGACAACTACAAGATTATGCATCCAAGCATATCTGTTTGCATTTTCGTGGATTGTCTTTATCACCTCTGCAGAGAAGAAGAGTAGAAAGAAATCCCACGCCATTGTAAACTGTCTTGTGCTGATCCGCATTGCTGGGCCGAGATGTGCTACGGGCACCTTCTTGGCATGAACGGAAGTTTCTTTGCTGCCGATGGGAGCACATCATAACCAAGCATAGTATGCATCCTGACGATAGTTAGTAGAGCTCTCAGGTCGTGCGAAAAGATGGAAGATAAATGCGCATAATGAAGGAGACTGCTCAAGGCCGTAAGGGAAACTTGCCAATGAACAGCTGCTGGTGTCCCATGCTGACTCAAAACATTGGTACCGTCGGAGCTTGCATCTGCTTTGCTGTCATCTTCGGAATCATAACTCGAGTCCTCATCACTAAATTGAAGTGTGAGTGCAGCATAGTTTCGAGCGCAACGCTTTTCTCGCGACGCAGCCACATGGGACAACACCGTGGGAGTGACTCGATAACTGCGCAGGGATACCAGCAGCGCTTGTCTGGATTTTACGTGAGAAGTGAAACTGAAACTCTTAAAAACTAGTTGAAAATTCCAGTTCCACATGTTGGACATGTGGCAGACCTTCAGAAATACACTTTGGCAGAATAAAGCGACTCTGACTGCAAACCAAAGTTCCCTAGTGAACTGCTGGCATCATTTTCGGTTATCACCACATCACTGTCGGACGGCAAAACTGGTGAAATAATTGAATTCTTGACTCGTTGGGAGTCATTTGATTACAAAATTTTGATGCTAATGCAGCATAATCGTGGGCGGCATGCTTATTTCTCGAGAGCGACAGAAGGTGACAGCCACGCCTCTTTTCGCTACAACATATGCAGATTAGTTCGCTAAAAAGGTCCGTCAAAAATCACAACATCGCTGGAGCGTAAAAATTTAAACTGATTCTGAAAGTTCACTGCCTGTACTAACTACTGGATGGCCTTAAGTGGATAAGAAGTGGCTCCAACATGTCAAAATGGGCGATCTAAAGCATCAATCACCAGTGATCGAGTTGAATAGGTGTGGTAATGAAAGAGTTCAACTTATTCAGTTCAAACACATTCTAAAATTATCATGCTTAGCAACCGACGTTCTGGTGGAAGTTGACTGAGAACGTATTATGAAAACAGTACGATATGTGCCGACTAAGGGATGAAGGTGTGTTCTTTTCCATTCTGTAGCCAAAGTCATGCCTACCATCTGCCAGCCGGCCCTAGTTCACACGGGCTCTTCTGTGCTTCCGAATCTCGCTGGCAAGCTGTCAACGCCGCTCATCGCGCACTGTATTACTGCAGAAAATAAAGTTGCTGTGGCAAAGAGTAGTAGTTCGTTTTTCAGTGCTCTCGAGTAGGCGAAGTGCCCTTGCATGCACATGCACTATTCAAGACCTGAGAGTGCGCATAATCCTTCAACGCGTCCCATGCGTCTGGTTGATTTGGACATATTTGTGGCCACTATCATAAGCTGATTTTATCCGTGTTAACAGCCCTTTCGATCGAGTTATCTTACAGTTATTTATTTTGTAAAGCTTGATGCTTGGGTGCCAGATAAACAATGTTTAGAAAATCATTCTGCAAAAATTTTAGAACCACGAAAGCTAGTGAAACGTGCTTCTTCGGAGCTTCACAGTAACCTGGATTGGGATGTACGCTGCTGCGGCATACCGCATGGCACATAGAGACACCTCTGATTGTTGTCACCTGAGTGATAGCTTAATAGAGTTCAAGGCTAGACATACAATAATAACACGTTACATGTATATGCTATGTATCGACAATGTTCAGACTTGACTCTCCTCCTATTTCGATCTTGAGGAGAGCTGCAGAAAGGCCTCTAGGCCCGTCGCCGTTCGATATTGTGGCTGTATCGAAGCTAAAAGCTTAATGACGGCACACTAAGAAGCTTTTCAGTCCAAACAATTTGTTCACACCTTTCGGGAAAGCATGAAAACTTGACTCGCCATCAACAGCATGTTCGCCATGCACCTTCCAGCACGATTCCACGTACCAGCATGGCGCCGCACGATAGACGGCGCTGCAATCACAAAATGGTGCCACCCTCAATAAAACGGTCTACATTGGCGGAGCATACCGAGAGTGAAAAGGGGCCATTGTCACGGGACACTGTATTTAGTCCTTAATTACACAGGTGTGTACCCATCATCTTCAGTCACATTATGAGCCCTGATGTGCTTAGTAATTGCACTGACAGGCCTTCATAGCTGTTTCGGGCGTAGCTGGGGCGATGTTAGCCCTTGGAGGTAGTAAAAGGCATGCATTCATATTTTTTTTTTAAACTAGCCATTTTCAAGGCCCCTAGGTTGTCCGAAAAATCGGATGTTGATTGTATTTTCACAAGTCTGATCATACTTTTAATTGATTTTATACTTTTGCAGCTAAGCAACCCATTTGAAAAGCGCAGGGGGTTAATAGAGTGCTTTTGTGTATTGATCCCTGCAGCAGTTGCTCCATCATATTAAGTCCGCCTAAAGGAAGCGATGGAAGTGCAGAGGCGCGACTGTCACTTCCAAAGCTGGAAAAGAAGAAGATGGCTCACGTGCAGGTTGCGCGAGGAAAGAACATGCTAGCACGCACGACCTGAGCGGCCGCGGTGTCTGCCGCTCATGAGATCCCGCTGCACAATGGCTGGCCGGCCTAAATAAACTGTGGCTATAGCGGCTACCTCTTCATGCCGCCTTTCACAAATTGGTGACTTGCATGACCGAGCCCAGTCATGCCGACGTCAAGCCACAAATTAGTGACCCAGACGACCGAACTCAGCCTTCCCACGAATTGGTGACCCAGACAACCGAGTCCAGCCATGCCTGTGTCAGTGCATCAACTCTACCAAGGCGAGTGACATGGCCTCACGTGGTCCGGCAGATGTCCCGTGGTTGTAGGGTGTCCAGGAATCTACATCGACACACCGGACATCTGGTTCATCCAGCTGGACAGCCATTTCCTTCTCAGCAGGGTTCCAGGCTCCGGCTGCATTCCAAACTCCAGTTGCCACCCTTGGCCCTGACTACTACAAGGACTTGCGGGCAGCGATCCTTGCTCACTATGTCACCTAGAGCACTCAGTCTCCTCCAGCTGGCGCTCCGTCACAACAGCTCTTGCCATTTGAGCCGACACTTCATTCTGCATCTTGTTGTCCCACATCGCCTGCATCCAGCCGTGCCGATCGTCAGCACACGCCGACCCCAGCATCAGACCTCTACTTGGTTCATGAGCCTCCTTCCCAGCTCAAAGGCAGCTGCGCGACGACTCTTTCCAAAAAATTCACTGGGCCAGACGTAAGTGCTTTCGGCTATATTATGGCCCACCGCTCTCCTTCATTGGACGTTCCTGCAAGCTGTCCGCTTTCCGTTCAGGGGCACCTCACTTATCACCATAGGCTCCACTAGGCTCATATTTCACTCTCGCCAACACAGAGACACCATAAGCACAACCTTCGTGATGCATTCAGCGACCACCGCAATCCTGATGCTATCGGCATTCGAGATTTCACCACAAACAGCTGCAGGAGAGCCTTCCAATGTTCTGTACTCGCACCTTCCGCAAATGCATGGCCTACTGAAGTTTGGTAACAATAAAATTCAAACAGCACTAGACGACAGGACCAGAAAGAGGAGGAGACAAACACGGCGCCGTGTTTGTCTCCTCCTCTTTCTAGTCCTGTCGTCTAGAGCTGTTTGAATTTCATTGTTACCATGGAACACCAACTCGCCCAATCCGCTGCCCTTATGCACTAATGAAGTTTTACAGGAGCCAGCTCTGCCTCCTGGTTTCTTCAGCTTGAGCATCACTTCTACATCTACATCTTGTGTGACCAACACTTGCGCTATATCCACGCAAGTCCCAAGCTGCCAGACGGTCTACTTTTGGAGCTCCAACTTCTGCAGGCCCAGTCGTCCATGAGAACCAGTAGCAGGTCACACTTTTGCATCGCGCTTTCACTGCAGCTGCGCGTTGCTCACAACCTATGCAGTCAGTGCTGCCTGGTACATCTCTGTCGGATTGCGTGAACCCGACACTACCAACGACATCAACGCACAAGACAGTGCACCCTGTGTCCAGACTTGCACTATAAAAAAAAAGTTCACACCCTTTTGGGCTTATCTTGTCCCACAACAATAATCGTCAACTGCCTTGCTTGCGTTTCTTCTCTTGAAAACTCGGTGCTCACTACTTTCCTGTTGAGAATGCTGTGTCAAGCTGATAACGCGCAAGCCGTTCATGACTAGGAAGTACCGTGCTCACAGTGTTAAAGGATATGTGGGCAAGACAGGTGACGATTATTGTTTGGGCACAAAATACAACCCAAAGGGTGTAAACTTTTTTTAGAGTGTGGTGTTCCTATGGCACCGTCTCCACATTTTACCTGGACTCCTTTACCTGGGCTTTACCATTGGACTTTATTTCAATTGCACTTTGCATTAGGAGGGGGGTCCTCTAGCGGCGTCCTGTACGTCCGCAGTGTCTGCCGCTCACGAGATCCCGGTGTACAATGGCTGGTCGGCCTAAATAAGGCAAAGCTACGGTGGCTACCTCTTTGCGCCGCCTCCCACAGAAGTATAGTGTGTTCGTTCGCTTAGGATGGCCATGATATTTCATCTCTGGATGAATTTAGGCTCTGACAAAGGGGAAAGCAAGAGCAACTAGCCTGCACACTAGCACAAGTGTTCCTGTTCAGTTTACTACTGCGCATGCTATTACGTAACCATCATAATCAGTATCGTAAGACAGACTTGAAAGCTTCCTGTAAACCCCAAGTGGGTGTATACGCCCCCCCCCCCCCCCCCCGAAACCTAATTCTGGCTAGGTGCTTGCATTGGTGCCAGGGTTAGTTGGTGATGCTGCAGTAATCATGCAGGTCTGTAAAATCAGGCATCTGAAAAATCCATTGGTGACTGTATTTCACACTTTTGCTACCAAAATATCTACGACTGATTTTCCGGAGGCCACATTTTTCAGACGTGCCCGATAATTCAGACGCCTTTGTGGCACCGCCACACACACCTCCATAGAGCCAATATATCAGAACGTTTGAAATTTCGAACACAAAAAGCCTTTGCCGTCTGATTTTCTGGACTTTTTGCCGTCACCACAGGTCTGAAATGGCGTTATCGAAGCCGCCGCCATTCTGATTATCTCCCCTCCTTGAACAGGTGCTCTCGCACGCAGATCCGCTTGCAGCCGTAGCCACCTCCGCGGCAATGTACTCACACCTTTGCTACTTTGATGTTCACTACCAAGCTTCTTGCTGTTGGTGCTGTGTTTATTATTGAAAAAATTTGCCGTTGTCAGCAATGGGGCTGACTCCACATTTGTAATCATTGTCAGGGGCTTCGAAGCTCTGTAAGCCCGACGCATTGCATAATGCCGGTTCCTGAAAGTCAACTTTGCATCAATACAGCAGCCTTACTCCGTGAGAAGTATTGCGACGAAGCATACCAAGAGTGGGAAGGGGCAATTGTCATGGGGCACAGTACGTATTCCTTAATCTATGCGTGTGCACTCACCATATCCTGTCACAGTATGAACACAGACAGGCCTAATAAGTGGCAGGCCTTCGGAGCTATTTTGGACGTGCCTGTAGCGATTTGAGCCCTTAGGGGCAGTAAAAGGCATGCATCCTTTTTTCGGACATTATCGTGGCCTCTAGGGAGCACAAAAATTTGCATGTTGACTATATATTCAAGCACGTGAAAACAAAGATTTGTTTCGCTATAACCGATACTTAGTGTATCCTGCATTTATCATTTCATTATAGCAATAGAATCATCATCATCATCAGCCTGGTTACGCCCACTGCAGGGCAAAGGCCTCTCTCATACTTCTCCAACTACCCCGGTCATGTACTAATTGTGGCCATGTTGTCCCTGCAAACTTCTTAATGTCATCCGCCCATCTAACTTTCTGCCGCCCTCTGCTACGCTTTTCTCCCTTGGAATCCATTCTGTAACTCTTAATTACCATCGGTTATCTTCCCTCCTCATTACGTGTCCTGCCCATGCCCATTTCTTTTTCTTGATTTCAACTAAGATATCATTAACTCGCGTTTGTTCCCTCACCCAATCTGCTCTTTTCTTATCCCTTAACGTTACACCTATCATTCTTCTTTCCATAGCTCATTGCGTCGTCCTCAATTTAAGTAGAACCCTTTTCGTAAGCCTCCAGGTTTCTGCCTCGTACGTGAGTACTGGTTAGACACAGCTGTTATAAACTTTTCTCTTGAGGGATAATGGCAACCTGCTGTTCATGATCTGAGAATGCCTGCCAAACGCACCCCAGCCCATTCTTATTCTTCTGATTATTTCAGTCTCATGATCCGGATCCGCAGTCACTACCTGTCCTAAGTAGATGTATTCCCTTACCACTTCCAGTGCCTCACTACCTATCGTAAGCTGCTGTTCTCTTCCGAGACTGTTAAACATTACTTTAGTTTTCTGCAGATTAATTTTTAGACCCACCCTTCGGCTTTGCCTCTCCAGGTCAGTGAGCATGCATTGCAGTTGGTCCCCTGAGTTACTAAGCAAGGCAATATCATCAGCGAATCGCAAGTTACTAAGGTATTCTCCATTAACTCTTATCCCCAATTCTCTTCAGTCCAGGTCTCTGAATACCTCCTGTAAATGCGCTGTGAATAGCATTGGAGAGATTGTATCTCCCTGCCTGACGCCTTTCTTTATTGGGATTTTGTTGCTTTCTTTATGGAGGACTACAGTGGCTGTGGAGCCGCTATAGATATCTTTCAGTATTATTTACATACGGCTCGTCTACACCCTGATTCCGCAATGCCTCCATGACTGCTGTGGTTTCGACTGAATCAAACGCTTTCTCGTAATCAATGAAAGCTATATATAAAGGTTGGTTATATTCCGCACATTTTTCGATCACCTGATTGATAATGTGAATATGGTCTATTGTTGAGTAGCCTTTACGGAATCCTGCCTGGTCTTTTGGTTGGTGGAAGTCTTAGGTGTTCCTGATTCTATTTGCGATTACCTTAGTAAATACTTTGTAGGCAACGGACAGTAAGCTGATCGGTCTATAATTTTTCCCCTTTCTTATGGATTAGGATTATGTTAGCGTTTTTCCAAGATTCCGGTACGCTCGAAGTCATGAGGCATTGCGTATACAGGGTGGCCAGTTTCTCTAGAACAATCTGCCCACCATCCTTCAACAAATCTGCTGTTACCTGATCCTCCCCAGCTGCCTTCCCCCTTTGCATAGCTCCCAAGGCTTTCTTTACTTCTTCCGGCGTTACCTGTGGGATTTCGAATTCCTCTAGACTACTCTCTCTTCCATTATCATCGTGGGTGCCACTGGTACTGTATAAATCTCTATAGAACTCCTCAACCACTTCAACTATCTCATCCATATGCGTAATGATATTGCCGGCTTTGTCTCTTAACACATACATCTGATTCTTGCCAATTCCTAGTTTCTTCTTCACTGCTTTTAGGCTTCCTCCGTTCCTGAGAGCATGTTCAATTCTATCCATATTATACTTCCTTAAGTCAGCTGTCTTACGCTTGTTGATTAACTTCGAAAGTTCTGCCAGTTCTATTCTAGCTGTGGGGTTAGAGGCTTTCATACATTGGCATTTCTTGATCAGATCTTTCGTCTCCTGTGATAGCTTACTGGTATCCTGTCTAGCGGAGTTACTACCGACTTCTATTGCACACTCCTTAATGATGCCCACAAGATTGTTGTTCGTTGCTTTAACACTAAGGTCCTCTTCCTGAGTTAAAGCCGAATACCTGTTCTGTAGCTTGATCTGGAATTCCTCTATTTTCCCTCTTACCGCTGACTCATTGATCGGCTTCTTATAGAATACTCCATTTCAATAGAATACTCCATTGAAATTATTCATCACCAACCAAATTTTATATTTACTTCAACTGTACTTATAATATTCTCTACATTGCTCCTACTGCGTGAGGTAATCAGCTTGAACACCTCAAGTATTGTTCCGACAGGGATGGGAATCGGAACGCAGCTCCCTTGTCTGACAATCCCTGTGAAGAGCAGGTTCCAAGGCTAAGTAAATTAGTGAAATTGATGAGCATTGCTAAATGAACACACTACTTAATTTTGCAGCGCTATTCTTTGTCGTTACTGATGAGTTATAAAAACAGTGGTGAATCCTTTTAATTTATGGCAGAGCTAAAGTGTCATTGACAGCATCCACACTTTAACGACAGAATTCAACTCTTTAATGACTGCTTATGCATGTAGGCTGTTGTATTAACAGTACTTTGGCCAATGTGAAAACTGTTAGCTACTGAAATTGGCAACAACATCCCATCCACACCTGTTCCTTTGAAATTTGTGAAATCAGTCTGATAATTTATAATGGCACTTCTATGATTGGTTTGCAGTTAGTGCAATTATGTGCAATTAGTGTGTTTTGTTATGTGTTAGCATTCTTCGAAGTCAGTACAGTGTTGTTCCTGCCATATTTATAGCAGATAGTAAGCATTAGATATATATATATATATGGCAGTCTAAACAACTGCACCATTTTGTTGCTGGGTTCGTCATTGCACATTTCTAGGTAAGCCTTAAATCAGTGCTCTTGAAACACAGGCTGCCTTTTAACATTTCATGCAGTGTAAACGTAAAATGTTTTGGTAACAATTAAGTCCAGTGCACAGGGATGAGCAGTAAAAATTCAGCCCCAAGGTCTTCAACCTTCCATGTCCAGGATGGAGGAAAAAGAGTAAATGCGGGAGGTTTTCTTGTTTGTTAGCTAGCATCTTAGCACATCACAAAGTCACTGCTGAAACATCATGATCTGCGTACACACATGGCCCTCTGTATCATATATTCATGATGCATCGGTATCCTGCTTACCATAACGAAAACTATTTCATAGAAACAAAGACTGTATTTGCACAACGCCTTTTCACCATCTACCAACCACAAAAGTCATCTTCAGTTCCTTCTAATGCATTAGAAATGCCACACTTATGGCTAAACCAAGAACCACTAACCAAAGCATAAAATAACAACGTCCATTCAATGGCAGTGTGGTTAGCTGCCTTGCATTGACCTTTTTTTTTCTGTAGTAGGAGGCGGTTTCGTCTTTGAGTTTGAGTAGAATTAGTTATGATTGTAACACGCCTGCAAATTTGAGCGCACTTTTTTATTTAAAAAAGGTGCGCGCTAGACTCATGCAAATACGGTATATGCTAACCTCCACAATCTAGAGCATGCCTCCTTTTTGCACTCCATCTTGATCCATGAAAGTGGATAGCAGAGCTTACCCCTCAACTTAAGTGCTCAGTGTGAATCATTTCATGGCGATTCACAAGTGGGAATTGTGAACAAGTTTGCTCAACATCTGGTCTATACTAACATATAGGCAGCGTTGGAGGTTAAGAAAGAAACTTAAGAAGCCAAGGATTGCACCACGAGTGATGAAATGAAAGAAAGTCGCGGCTTTGCCCAAAAGGGGAAGCATTAATTGCAATAGCAAATTGTTAGACAGCTATACATAGATGACTTTTCCTCCCATCAACAGCATAACGTGCACAGGCACGATATTATACACTTCAGCTTTATATGGAACCTCACAGCGATATCGACGCCATTACCGATGGCGGAAATTCACTTGGAGTGTCTATATAATTCCTATTGCAATAAATTTTTAGGCGTTGCGTTAAGAGACAGGAAAACAGCAGTGTGAATTAGAGAACAAATGGGGGTGGCTGATAACTAGTTGATATTAAGAGGAAAAAATGGAGCTGGGGAGGTCATCTAATGCATGGAGTGCATAACTAGGGGTCTATTATGGTTACAGAATGGGTGCCAAGGGAATTGAAGTGCAGTCGAGGACAGTAGAGGACTAGGTGGTGTGGTGAGATTAGAAAGATTGTAGACATAAGATGGAATGAGCTGGCCCAAGAGAGGAGTAATTGAAGATCACTGGTAGAGGCATTTGTCCTGCAGCGGACACAAATAGGTTGATGATGTTGGTGCTCGGCATCTACTCACATGCGCTGGAGTGAAGGCATGTTTCGTAAGGGAGGCCTCATCGTGGGAACCATCGAGAAGCGCTGTTGAATTGCACTGTTTGATTAAGTCAGGAGCCAGCACTGTGTTCGATGTGGCGGAGTAAGAGAAGGGCTTCCAGTTGAGCAACGTTTCTAAATATTAGGTCGAATAGTTTAGAGCGGTTTGAGACCCAGTACTTTTTATGCGGTTTCGATGTTAAGAATCGTATGCCAGTCTTCCTTTAAATTAGGGTTAAGGTAGGTTCGCATGGCAATCAAATCGCCGATTCCTTCTGGGGATAAAGCGGGACATAGCTGTCTACCATAGTGCACCTTGGAGATGACATTGCAATCACATGTGCAAATCACTGTGCAGCACAGTTGTGTGCTGCCGGGCATTATTACACCGTATCTGGGTGCTGTCTCAGTGATTAGGCCTGTAATATGGGTGTACATTTATCAGTAAGACTCCTAAATACTGCTGTTCTTTTACTCACCAGGTGTTGCAGACTCCCATGCACTCGTCCTTGCTGTAGCAACACATGACAGCGTCATGAAAGTGGGGCTGCCTGAATGTAGGGTGAGTTTCAATCGTTGCTTTATTTTATGCCCTTGTGTTTAAAGGTTATGTAAGCAATCCCTTGATACATTTGCAACATTTTGCATCGAGCTTGTTTGGACCCTGATGCAGGTGACTATGCTTCGGGCAGCTTTTAAGTTTTCTGTTCTCATGCAATATATTTTACCTTAGGGTGGTACTGGTTTATGTGAGTTTGAATAGTAGTGAACTTGTGGCAGGCAACCAGCACAGAAACAGCACAGACCACATGAGCAGAGAAAGTAACATTGACAAACATAAATGCTTCCAAATCTAAAGTTGTCCTCTATGCTCCAAAAGGTAAAAAATCAAGAAATGTACATGTTAACTTAGGCACAGAATTATCAGGAAGTGTTGACTCTGTGAAGACTTTAGCAGTGATTTTCGCTAAAGATTTAACTTGGGATGAACATGCAGACTGTGTTTTATCGAAAATGTCTTCCTCAACAGGCATTCTCATGTATATGAAGCGTACTGTTCCTTCTATAAATTTCAACTGCTGTTACATAACTCATTAGTTTTCTACAAAATGCAATATTATGGCATTATCTGGTGCACAGCAGGCATGTCCAACCTAAAGAAACTGCACTTTCTAAAAAAAAAGAGCTGTTCATTGCATTGAAAATGCGCCATTTTTGTTTTTTCCGCCTTAATGACATTGTCTGGAAATATGATGTCCTGCCTGTGTTCGCAATATAATTATCGCTTACTCTTAAGTTATCAGTCTTATTGAAAGCAAAACGACAGTGTAATATTCTCATCTGACCTTCATGAAAACACCAACATCCGAGAAACAAGAGACAAAGAAAAGTGGTTTATGCCAACACCTGGAACAAACTATGACAAACGGTCCTTACTTTGCACAGTGCTGTCGCTCTCAAATAAACTTATATCTGAAAATTGGGAAGTCTCCTGCAACTCAAGCTCTCAAATTAGGCTGCATTGCCAACAAGAATTGATCTATGTGTGGGTATTAATATCATCATCATCAGCCTGGTTACGCCCACTGCAGGGCAAAGGCTTCTCCCATACTTCTCCAACTACCCCGGTCATACAAATAATGAATATTATAATAATGAATATAAATGAGGACATATACAGGGTGTCCCAGCTAACCTTAGCCAGAGTTTAAAAATGTGCAAATGCTACGTAGCTGGACATAACCAAGGTAATGTTGTTTTCCGTTGCTTGGAGATACTCGTATTGTTTTGTTTTTTTCATTCCGCGTAGTTAGATAATTAGTACTAATTAATTAATATACTTCTCAAATATTATAATTAGATTAAAAGTGCCAATGAGAAAATTGTAGTGCTACATTACAAACGCCAGATACAGCTTTCCGTTGCTCAATATGTGGTACATAAATGTGTTTTTCCGAGCGTGAAATAAACCCTCGAGTCACGCAAAGTGCCTCGAACGGCTAGTCATTTGGCAATTTTGCATGCATTTGCGGGCTTCTTTCATGCTTGGAAAAACACTTTTATGTAGCACGTATTGAGCAACAGAACGCTGTATCAGGAGTTTTTCACGTCGCTCTGCAATTTTCTCATTGACACTTTTCATTTAATTCTAATATCTAAGAAGTTGATTAATTAATCAAGAATAATTATCTAATTACGCAGAATGAAAAAAGAAATTTGAGTATCTCCAAGCGACGGCAAACAACATTACTTTGGTTCTGTCCAGCTACATGGCATTTGCATATTTTTAACCTCTGGCTAAAGTTAGCTGGGACACCCTGCATATGTTAGTATGTATTTGTGTAGAAATGGGCTGAACTGAGCTGGTTTCCTCCTAATGTATGTGTGTGTGTACAGGTAGATATGTATCTTTGTTTAGAATTACGTACATTCGTATTTTTTGTATGCGTGCTGCACTGCTGTCATACCAAAGGGGCCGGGTCCCCTGTCAAGCAAATGGGAGCTTTTCGTCATGGCTCCTTCTCTCAAGGAAATAAATTTAAATTTGAACAATGCTGCGTAATGCTTATTTCAAAGCATGCAGAGGTAAAAACAATAATGTACAGCAGAATCTCGTTGATAGATTTCTGTTTGTCACATTTTCCTGGCTCTTACAATCTAAAGCGCTGGTGCTGCTTAGTTTCCCCAGCGTCATGAGTAGTAGTTTCCAATTTGTTATGTTTGCTTCCCCGTTGTTACTTCCAAACATTGAGACAGTTCGCCACCCATGTGACGCCGTCCGTTGGCAGTGCCTAGGTTGACCACTGCATCTTGCCGCTGTAAAGAGTCACTGTCGCCGTGTTCGGGTTGCCACTGATCGTTGATCTCAACACTGCTCACAAAGTACATAGCCAAGAGGAGGTATAAATGAAAAAGCACAAGGGGACGCCTCACACCCATGTTCACTGACATGTGACCATTGCTGCCTTGTGCAATTACTTTGATGTAAAAATCTGTGCATAAATGCAAAAAAAGGTTCGTGAGTGCTCGAAAAGGGGCTGTTATCGATTTTGCCTAAGCACCAGATAAAATTTACATGCTTCATTTAGTGGGATTCACGGCTATGACTGCTATAAAAAGATTTTGCCATTCACTGTAAGCACCAGGCGCTGATAATGAGCTTTAGTGAGTGGGCTTTCTGTAGTTTGCTGGCTTTCTATTCAACTTCCAAAAAAAGTGTTTTGTGTAAGAGTAGCTTTTTGTCTTATCAGTAGTGCTGCTGCCAGTGTCGTCGGACGTTGTGTTTTTCCAGATTCTACGTTCTTTTTCCATGGTCCCCTAAAAACAGTTTAACCGGGTTCTACTGCATTTATGGATGATTTCTTGCTGCTTGCAACCCTAGAGTCAATTCCCACCATGTTGTCTGCGATTCAAAGTGGTCTGTATGCCTTGTCATCCACACTCTCCTACACCACATTCACACTCATACATTCTTATCACTGTTCTGTGTTCTACCCATAACAGTGCAGTAGACTTGCATTAACTTGCCTCTGGTTAACTAGACTTTTTGTATATACGAGCCTAGCCAAAGGTCCTGGGCAGTGCCCATACATTTCTGTGGGCCTAGACATTCGTTGCTTTGATTCTGAAATGGGCCTTCAGTAGGTAATTGGAAGTTGACCGGTCAGCATGCATGCCCCTCACACCAATGGTGGTCCCAATGACTACAGTGTGGGTCATTGCAGTGCTAGGGAACTTTGAACAGGTCAAAGGCACCCTATCTCCCACACAAAATGCTGATTTTTAGCACAACCTGGGAAGGTTTTCAATCGAAAACGGCAGCTAACAGTGAATGATTACCATAGTTACCCAGTTGTAATCCACCTCCCCCCGCCCCCCATTAAATTTTCTAAGAAAATGGCCACAAAATCACCTGTGTGTTTTAATCAGATCCAAAACTGCAACCATGATTGCGGCGTTCACAATAGCCTGATAGAGGTATACCATCGTCACTCCTGTCATCACAAGATGTGCAAGCCAGCAATGACGACGTGCTGATTTTTATTCGAAAGCTAATTCAAAAGAGAAGTTATATTATATGTTGAACAGCGCTGCATCATAGCTTTCAGTGTTGGAGTCTGGTGTGGCATGACAAAGTTGTTAACCTAGGCGTGGGCACCCATCCTCTGCGAAATCGTTGATGAAATTTGTAATATCAAACACAGTGAACTGCACGGAGGATTGTGTGTTGGGCCCATAGCGATAACGAGCAGTCCAAGAGGGATCTCAAACTACATTATGTTTAAATAAATTTCTATTTTGTGATGGAGGAACTTTACAGGCGTCATCACTTTCATATCACCACAATCAGAGGCATGCTATTCTTCTTGTTATAAAATTGGGTACGTGGTATCTTTGGGTCCATGTTGTTCTTACTTTGAAACCCATAAAAAGATGTGTGCATGTTAGATATGGGAGCATCTTAGGATTGGGAAAATACTGCCAAGTAAGGCAGCTTTGTGCTGGGACTTTTTTTCTGGCTTTTTTAATTCAACTCACCAGATAACTCGATTTATTCTCTTGTTCTTATCAAGGTCAAATGAATGGAAATCTGCAGTATGTGTGCTTTTGTGTGTAGTCATTGTTCCAAATAAGGATTAATTGGCTGACAACACTGTATTTTTGCTTCTTTCTTGATTACCGCAGCTTATCGTTTCTGTGTTTATGGCGTGATATAATTACTTGATTCTCTTGTTATGAAGCTTATGCATGTGGAACAATCATATGTGGCTGCTTCAAGGGTGCAAAGTTCATGAAGTCAGGAAAAGTATTACTGTTTTGAGGAATTCGTTTTCTATAGTAAACAGGATGTTAGTGAATTCATTACTGAGGGCACTTCAGTTAGAATTTATGTGCATAGAAGCACTGTTGGATCCTGCTGTTGTCATTTCCCCATGGTAGGTCATATTGGTTCCATTTGGCTAGGGCCAAAACCTTGCAGGGGCAGTTGAGTACAAGGTATTGGATATAAAAAAAGAATAGACAAGCAAGTGTGGAGGCGCTGGAAACATTGTGAATGACAGAATCAGGTGATTAATAACTTTATTTTTGCAACAGTACTATGCACATTGAAAAGGAGTATTTATTCAAATTTATGGATGCTGTACTTAAATATGGAAACATCATGCACAGCTTTTGTCGGGCTCATTGGCTACACTCATTAAGAATGGCGGCTGCACAATGAACACCTGCACAGCACGCTATGACAGCGCCACTCTGTTATTTTCAGAGACAGAAGCACTGTGTGACGTGCTTGCTCATGTGTGTGTTCGAGCTTATTATCCTTTTTTTATTGGTATTCCTTAATATTTCTATCCTGTGACGTGTCCCGTCAAGTCGGGAAGAGGCTCCAGGTTTCTGCTCATTTGCAAGGTTGCTGCAAACCTTTAAGATTGGTTTTCTTTCTTCCAAGAAGTCAGAGTTATTCAGTCGTGACACAGCACGATTTTCTTCTTGTTTCATTACTCCCAGCATAAATTCCACTTTTAACTGCGACCCCATAGCAACTGCAGGGCTGTAAGTGTTAAGTGACTACCTGTTGGCTATCTTGTGCAGATCATGTTGTCCCACTGCGCCACCTACTGTGCGAGGGCACCCAAGTCACGTGAGACGTACAATGCATATGCACATGTGGAAGAAGTTGTGCGGAAACATGAGGGACCCCTGCCAGCAGTGCCTGTGCATCTGCGGAACCATGCCAGTCCTGAACAGCGTGCGGAGGGACGTGGCAAGCCATTTCTGCCACAGCAGCTTGCCCACCTAAACTTCTTCAAGTAGAATTTATCCAGAGGCATGTTGTAGGGAAATGGATATAGACAGTGGACCTGTTGTTGAGCATGGATATAGTTTGTCATCAGTCTCTCAAGCAGGACAGTGTCACTTGCACTCGACGCCTCTGCGCATTGGGAAACTTTGGACATGTTAATGTTTATATGTATATATTATATAAACATGATATGGACAGGAAACTTGTGTGTTCTTTATAAATATCATGAGGCATTTCATACTTATGTTTAAATGTGGCAGGCTCACTCATAGACATTTTTTTTTTCACCAGTTTCTAGAGGTACAAAAACAAACATTGGTGCCAGTCTGGATGTCAGGGCTGGGCGCATGAATGTCGGTCATCTAGGGTGACCAGATATATCAGCACATGAAGCCAACAGACATAGTTAGTTGGTTGTGGGAATGCTGTGCCGGTTGCGCCAATCTGTGCCGAGTGGAATTTGTTGTTGCATACTGTTCCACAAAGGCAGTGGTGGGAATGCTACTATAAATGCTCCAGTGTGCTACATTTCGTTAAAGCTGCTCCATCCATGCTACAAGTGAGAGAAACTGCTCCAAAGCTGCTCAAAGATGAGCCGGGCTGCGAAATCTCAGAGGCCACTGCGAAGAGGAGTTCTGGTCAACGCCAGGTAGTGGTCACCACTACTTTATCCAAAGAATCACCGCGTCTCCTGCCATTCATAAAGCTAAATGAGCTGTGTCATTTTTACTTCGTCCTGTCTGAAGCACTGTTCGATTACTTTCTAATAAATCAGCCCTACAGTAGAATCTCATTACAACGAACTTCGCGGGACCACCAAATTTAATTTGTTGTTTTGAAGTAATATAGTACAGAACAACCATTATTTTCATGCCAGTAATGCAACACACCCAAAAAAAATTACATACCTTTTCAGCAAATGCGCATGTTCGTACGTAAGTAATAAACGAAAACACTGGGCACAGTTTGACTACAATTTATTGCTTGAAAAAGTCTGTTATTTTCTTCTGGCAAGTAGACAACAAGTGCTGTAGGATGAATGCCTTCACATCCTCGACCTTCCTGTGAACATCATCGGGGACATCTCTGCCCGAGGAATAATCGAGTTTTTTCGAACTTGCCACGCAGTGCCATTCCTTTGATGGAAGCACTAAAGCCCTTTGGCACTTGTTTCGAAGCTGGAGACGTTCAAGGTGACCACGAACTGTGGCACGCCTTCTCTTGAATAATACGCCCTGACAAGGACACATAGTGTTGTCTGGAATCCTTAAACCACATGAGGACGGCGCCGTACACATTCTGGTACTTGCCAAGCGCAAGCACTTTCTTGAGGGGGCCAGCTGTGACTCCGGTGTAATTTTACGATCTTATCCCGATCCCTGAGTATCGTTGTCATTGTTGATGTGTGATATCACGCTCCTACACAGGTGGACTTGCCTTTTTTTTCAGCATTCAGCTCTGTTATAATGTCCACTTTTTCTTTGAGTAAAAACTGGTGTTTCTATTTAACGAGGGGGGGGGGCAGAACTCATTGTCAGCAAAGCGAATGCACAACACGATCACAATGCTAACTTTGCAGCTCCTGCCGATCGCTATAAACGTGGTGACTCTAGGCCTATGGCATAGTACGCAATACTCATGTTGACACTGATGCTGCCAGGCCTGTACCCGTTGAAACAGGTTCCACAGTGCATGGCTCCTGCTGCGAATGATGGTTGGAGGTGGCAGGTGTAAGTTTCAGGGACTTGGTTCCTAATCTTCAACGGAACTTTGTAATTACGAAGCGACTTGGTGATTGTGGGATTAAACTACGTACATTATTTTGAAATATTCGGTATTCTGAAATTCTTAGTATTGTAAGTATTTTACATTGAAAATATTTAGCGGGGATTTCAAAAAAGTTCGTAAGTCTGAAAATTTTGTTCATGTGATGTTCGTAGTAACGAGTTTTACAGTATAGGATACTTAGCTAATTCAGTCCAGTCTAGTGCATGCTTGTGCATATTCGCCGAAGGCCATAGTCACAGGTTTTGCATAGTTTAGGAGAAAGTTCTCTCGTGCCTAGTTGAGCACGCTCAGCCCATTCCATGTTGTCTGGTGGCATAGCATTAGTGGGAGAGGTGTTCCTGAACCAACACATACTTTATGTTGTTGCAATATTTATGCTAGTCATATTGTATTTTATTCTTGCAGCAATGGTACTCCAGGAGTAGTTGTACATGCAAGTCAGTTGTGTTTTATTGGGATAGCATATATATGGACACACCAGGGGAATTTTTTGCCATCAGCTGAGCTTTCATGCTAAGTCAAAGTGCGGTAAGATCTTATTGTACCCCGTGTGCCATATAATGTGGGCGCAAGTGAAAGCGTGTGAGAGTGAGCTGAGGAGGAGGGTGGCTTGATGCATACCCAATATCAGAAGTCACGTGATAGACATGTGCAAGACATTGAGGGGGGGGGGGGGAAGGGAGGGAGGATCAGGTGAGCACGCGTCTCCTCCGTTAGCCTGGCTGTGGCTGCGCAGGGCTGTCCACACGACTAAGCAAACACACCACCTGTGCTTTATCTCAGAGGTAATCTCCAGAGGATACAAAGACTGGGTAGTCCAAAATGGCCGGTGGTTGCATGCACCCTGTCTATCCAGGCACTAGTGTTAGAGGCCGCACAATACAGTGGAACCCCATTAATATGTTAACCCCATTAATGAATGAACCTAGTTGAACGATTTCACACAGATTCCAATTCATTGATTAAGTATATCTGGTGCGGACTCCAGATGTGCGAAGCATACTCTAGTTTAGACCTGATTAGAGATTTATACGCGAGAAGCCTTATGTCTTGCGGGGCGTGACGCAAATGACACTTTAGAAAACCGAGAGATCTGTTCGCTGATGATATGACCTTGGTGACGTGCGGGCCAGGAAAGATCGCAGGATAAGGTGACGCCAAGGTATTTATGGGATTGGACTTGTTCAACAGTGGAGCTTAAGATTACGTAAGAAAAAAGCAAAGGATTACGCTGGCGTTGAAATGAAACGAGTTTGCATTTAGTGGGATTAAGCTTCATTAGCCAAAGATCGCACCAATCCTGTAAACGTTTAAGGTCATTTTCGAGTGCGTTTTGATCAGAAATATTAGTTAGCCCAACCTTGCTCCTATTCACACTTCTGTTCTTCACCCTTAGTTTACGGAACGACTGTGCCGTGGACGCCAACCTACACGGATTTGCTGATTCCCGACCGTTCGTCGCAGCTACCTGCCACCACGTGTTCACTAGGATAACTGCCGGATTATCAGTTCGCCGCCCGTTCATCAACTCATCGTATGTGCTAAACAGTCTACTGCGCAAGCACCATCGCTTCCAGTGGCGGCACCCCCTCTCCGTAATCGCTATAAAGAGGCTGAAGATCAGCTGCCGAGTGGGATTTGTGACCAAACCTTGCTCGTATTCACACTTCTGTTCTTCACCCTTAGTTTACGGAACGACTGTGCCGTGGACGCCAACCTACACGGATTTGCTGACTCCTGACCGTTCGTGGCAGCTACCTGCCACCACGTGTTCACTAGGATAACTGTCGGATTATCAATTCAGCGCCCGTTCATCAACTCATCGCATGTGCTAAACAGTCTACAGCGCAAGCGCCATCGCTGCCAGTGGCGGCACCCCCTTTCCGTAATCGCTATAAAAAGGCTGAACAGCTGCCGAGTGGGATTTGTGACCAAACCTTGCTCCTATTCGCACTTCTGTTCTTCACCCTTAGTTTACGGAACGACTGTGCCGTGGACGCCAACCTACACGGATTTGCTGACTCCCGAACGTTCGTGGCAGCTACCTGCCACCACGTGTTCACTAGGATAACTGTCGGATTATCAATTCAGCGCCCGTTCATCAACTCATCGCATGTGCTAAACAGTCTACTGCGCAAGCACCATCGCTTCCAGTGGCGGCACCCCCTCTCCGTAATCGCTATAAAAAGGCTGAAGATCAGATGCCGAGTGGGATTTGTGACCAAACCTTGCACTTCTGTGCAAGGTTTGGTCCATTCACACTTCACACTTCAAACCATTCACACTTCTGTTCTTCACCCTTAGTTTACGGAACGACTGTGCCGTGGACGCCAACCTACACGGATTTGCTGACTCCCGACCGTTCGTGGCAGCTACCTGCCACCACGTGTTCACTAGGATAACTGCCGGATTATCAGTTCACCGCCTGTTCATCAACTCATCGCATATGCTAAACAGTCTACTGCGCAAGCACCATTGCTACCAGTGGCAGCACCCCCTTTCCGTAATCGCTATAAAAAGACTGAAGATCAGCTGCCGAGTGGGATTTGCGACCGAACCTTGCTCCTGTTCACACTTCTGTTCTTCACGCTTAGGTGAGTGTGATGCAAATACATAACTTCTGTAGAAAACAACGTTGTGGCTGCAAATCCCAAGTGCAGTTTTCTGAGCTGTCAATACTGTTGTGATGGGTGTTGATATTTGCACATACCGCATTCGAGTAGGTTGTTTTGTGCCATTTGGGAGGGATACTGTGTCATTTTCCCCAATGTGGTTTCGTCCAGGCTACGCTGCCACTAGGATATGCGTAGGCGCTCGGCTGACTTTGGCTGTGTCGTGTATATGGCTCCTGCTAATCTGTGGTGGTGACGCTGAGACAAATCCCGGGCCAGACAAATCTGATCAAGTTCTCACTGCAATTAAAGAAATGGCATTAGCCAGTGAAAATTTTCATAAAGAAGTCCTTGGAAATGTCAAAGATGTACAGCTGAGCGTTACAGAAACCAAACGGCGCTTATGTAAGCTAGAAGAAAGCTCGGCCGCCGTCACTGACATCTCTAAGGAAGTCAACACCTTGGGCTCGATGCTGAAAGAATCGCAAGACAGGCTTCAAAGCATAGAAGCAGCTCAAACACGACAGTCCAGCAAAGTTGTTGATGACCTCAATAATAGAATGTGTAGAAATAACATGATCTTCAATGGCGCTGCTCAGCAGACAACGGAAACATAAAGATACCGAAGATGTGGCAAAGTTTGTAACCAAAAACTTAGGAATCTCAATTGGCGAAATCGAGCGAGCCCATAGGATAGGAGAACGAAGGGAGGACAACACGTACCCAGCCGATAATTGTGAAATTCTTAAACTTCAAAGATAAGACCTGCATTCTAAAAAATGACCACAAACTGAAAGATGTTAAATCTGCTTCCGTTTGTATAGAGGAGGACTTTTTACCTAGGATACAATTTATTAGGAAGCAGCTTAGAGACTTTACTCGAAAGACCCGACATCCTGGTGAGAAATATACTCTTCTTTGATAAGCTCCTTCTGTATTATTATTATTATTATTATAACTGTGTATTCATTCAACTGTACCACTAGAGAAGTGACTGCTCTTCCCAAGCGCTACTCCACAGATGGGGCAGCTTTTTCAAAAAACTGTATAAAAGAAATGACTACTCCCGCTAAAGGCGACACGACCACTCAGAACAATTGACTACAAAATAAGGGATAAATTTAGCGGTGTCAATTTTGGTGACAAACTTCCGACGCCTCCTTCCAAAGCAAGATCATTTCTGTTCATATGTCGAAGCATGCTCAGCTGGCCTGGTGTTAGGATCAGAGACTTGGTTATCTCCCCATATTAATAATTCTGAATTATACTTGTCCAGCCAGTTTTCATTATTTAGGAAAGACCGCATTACTTCATGGGGTGGTGGAGTAATAATCACCATAAGGAAAAGCTTGCAAGCGTATGTTGTTGATACAGGATTGTGCCTGGAAATCTTGTGGATTGCACTGCATCTGTCACCGTCTGTAACTTGTGCCGTAGGGGTGTGTTATCGCCCACCTGATTCACACGAGGAATTCCCTGAACACCTGAATGAATCTTTAACTTACAGTCAAAACAAATTTCCATGCGCACCAGTATTCCTGGCCGGGGACTTCAATTATTTGAATATAGATTGGAAGACATGCAAGCCCCTCCATGGCACAAGAAAGCGTGAATTCCAGAATTTTCTGAATGTGCTAACATTTTTCGTTCCGCACCAAATGGTTCCCACACTTATGCGTGGTCATTCACTCTTAGATCTTGCACTGACAACGCAACCGGAGAAAGCATCTGTACATGTATTAAATGGTATCAGTGACCACTTAATACCACAGTGCGATTTGCAGTAGTCAGGAATAAACCAGAAAAACAGAAAAAAAGTTATATTTGACTATACCAGAGCAAATGTTGACGCTCTGCTCAATGAACTGCCGTTATTCTCTGCAGATATTCTTCAATCTTTCAGTATGTGGGATGCAAATGAGAACTGGTTCCTAATTCGTGATAAACTAACTCTGCTGAAAGAAAAACACGTGCCTAAAGTTACCATCACCACATCTACAGAAAGCACACGGTTCACAAGGCACGTGAAATGATGCATAAACAAAATGACACAGTTGTATGGAAAAGCTAAACTGTCAGCATCTGAACACGATTGAAACAACTACCGCACACATGTGCAACTGTGCAAAAGTAAAATTGAATCAGCGAAGGACAAATTTTATAACAGTGACCTTTCACACATGTTAAATAAGAATCCTCAAAAATTTTGGCGGGTTGGTAATCCAAGTTACAGTTCAAACTCTTCAGTATCCATAAATAAAGAAGGCAATCTTCTCACCTTCCTTGAGGCAGCCGAGGAATTTAACCAATTTTTCTGCTCAGTATTCACTCAGGGCCCCTTACCTACTGACCTACAATTCCCAACGCTGCACTCAACTATGCCTGGCATAACTGTCATGCCAGAAGGCATATATTCTGCCATAGACCGTCTCCTTAGTAACTCGGCACCCGACCCCAATGGAATATGCCCTAAGTTACTCAAAATAGCAAAGCCTGTAATATGCCCCATCTTAGCCGCCGTTTTTCAGCAATCAATAGATACGGATAGTGTCCCAAACGACTGGAAAATTGCGCGTGTCATATCCATTTTCAAATCTGGTGATGCTTCTAACCCATCAAATTACAGACCAATTTCGTTAACCAACATCAGCTGCTAATTACTAGAATACATAATCTCATCGGCCTTCATGAGCTATCTGGTGAAGCATAACTTCTTTTTTGCGAATCATCACGGCTTTCTCCACGGTCGACCTTGCGAAACACAACTGTTCGAATTAATTACTGACCTTCATTGCGCTGTTCATGCTCACTTTAATATAGACACCGTATTTGTACATTTCACCAAAGCGTTCGATGAAGTTCCACACAAACGTCTAATAAAAAAACTTGACAATGTGAACATTAATTCAATATTCAGCTTTCTTTTATGTCTTGATTTTTACGTAAAACAATGTGTCACTTTAAAGAAAAAAAAAAGAAGTGCTGTGATATTGTGATGTCCTTTAGCTACTGCCATTGTTCACAGAGGGGGTGGAGGATCCCTCAAGCCGTCATATGAACAGCTTTTCCCTCCGCCTCCTGTTACACTGTACTGTGACGAAGCAAATAAATAAGTAAAATCAAATTCGAAGCTTATTTTTTTACCGCAAGATTTTTTTGGCCAATCGCTACTAATCAGTCTTTGTTTGTAACCATTCATCAACCCTCTCTCACGTTAGAGAGAGAGAAAGCAAGAACAGGAAAGGCAGGGAAGGGAGGTCAACCAGAAGAGCAGCCGGTTTGCTACCCTACACTGGTGGTGGGGAAAGGGAATAGAAAGAGGAAAGAAAGGGAGAGAGCGAGTACTGAGTGCGTGTGGGAGGGACACTATAAACGGTCTCCTAAGCCGGTCTACTTCAAGTATTGCACTAATGCACGATTCGCCTTTCGTGCCAGTGACGGGAGTGGCCACGGTCCGAGTATCTTTGACTCGGTGACCGGTCTTAAGTCCAGTCGGTGTAAAGTTTCCCGCAGAGAGAGGCGTTGTACATCATAGCGGGGCCAGGTACACAATAGGTGCTCGATGGTCTCGCACCCACAGGAATCGCACAGCAGCTCTCGCGTTAAATCTGGAGTACCACGAGGGTCTGTACTCGGACCAATCTTATTAGTTTATATTAATGACATAAGCAATAACCTGAGTTCTATGGTCATATTGTTTGCAGATGATTGCGTGATATACAGACAAATTAATGAGCCTTCTGATTCACTTCAGTTACAACCGGACTTAGACAAGATTAACAATTGGTGCACACAATGGCAAATGTAAATTAACACCTCAAAAAAAAAAGTCGTGAGATTTACTGCAATATCTGACCCCTAACCTTTCCGTTACACTCTAAACAGCATGACCGTAGAATCAGTACCTGTCATAAAATATTTAGGGATCCATTTAGCATCCGACTTTCCTGGAACATTCACATAGATACGGTTATTAACAAAGCTTGTAAAACACTCAGATTTCTTAAATGCAATCTGCATTTAGCTAATGCAGAGACTAAGATTTTAGCATGCACCACATTAGTGCGCTCGCAGTTGGATTACGCCTCTTTGATTTGGAACCTGTACCAAGCATACTTAATAACAAAATTGGAGTCTCTTCAAAATAAAGCCGCTCGATTCATATCGAAGAACTACTCGCGTACGGCAAGAAATAAAGAAAGCTCTCGACTAACCTCTTCTTGAAAGACAGAATGCTATCTATTCTGTCCTTTTTCCACAACTTCATATCATATATGAGAGCCACTTCATATCAGAGCCACTCTTCCTTTGCTATTTCCCATCTCACGCCAGCACATTGCATATTCCCACTCATTGACCACCAACTCAAAGTCGAACCCATCTTTGCTCGCACTAATCTCTTCCTTTCACCTCTCGTCCTAGCCATCTGTACCCATTTGTATCAAATTGCACGCTCACGTCCTCGCACTAAACCTTCGCTGCCTCATTTTTTCTTCATGCAGCAGTGGACTGGAATGGCCTTCCCCGAGACATTGCAGCAATCACGTGTCCATCAAGTTTTGCAGAAATTGTCACAGCACACTGTTCCGCATAAAGGCTTATTTGCAACCTTCATTTGTTAGCACACCCCTTACGTAATACCCCCTGAACGGGGGCTTTTAAGGTAATAAGGTGATGTGATGATGTGATCATTCTGAACCACAACTGCACAGGCCTCCGCGTGGCGCATACCTTGTCTTACATTCTTTACAAAGTTATTCCTCGCAGTTTTAATGAAAGCTCACAAACAAATGTCATGAAACTAAACTCCAACAGCGCATTATGTTTTTGTGACGTGGCCACGTCTCAACCACGTCCCGACGCGGCCGGCGTTAGTGACGTGCGTCCCAACTACTTCCCGATGTGGCCGGCGTTAGCGGCATGCAAGACCACAGCAGCAGCAGCATTGGGAAAGTCGAAGAGCCAAAGAAAGCTTCGCTTTAAAAATCCGGGCGTGGGAGACGCCCGCTGCGCGCTCACGCGTGTCCTGCAGGACTTTTATTAAAGTTTATCCTAACCTAAGCCAACGCCTCCTCTATTTTAACGCGACAGCGTTAAGGAGCTCGTGTCGCAGAAAAGTCGTCGTCGTCGTTGGCCGTGAGCGAAAAATCCCGGAAGGCAATTCATAAATAAAAACTTGCAAGATGGGCTGGGTGGGTATCGAACCAGGGTCTCCGGAGTGAGACGGAGATGCTATCACTCAGCCATGAGATCGATGGTTCAAATCGGGACAAAAGCGCCTCTAATGAATGCGGTGTTGCCTTAGAAACGTGTCGTAGAAAGTTATACTGTGGTGTGTATCGATAATTATGAGCATGTCAATTACAGAAGTGCAGTTAAACGAAGTACGTTTCCGCTACATTTCTTCTGCGCTTGGGGCACACGCAGAGCCATCTTGCGGCAAACACAGAAGACCCCTTACTTGCAATGTATGGCGTTGCCCCGACAGGTGGCGCGCCACTAGCCCGTTGCTCCCCTTCGTCTCGTCAAGGACATGCCGAGCGAATGAGTGGGCGGTGCGAACGGGGTGCGATAACGCTATCGCGTTCCACTTTTAAAGGCGAAGCTTAAGCGTCCTCCAATTTTTTTTCAGTGCCAGTTTAATCGCTCGCTCCCCAATGGGCGCCCTTGGTGCGCCTTAGTCCAGTGAGTTGCCGCGATGTGACGCTACCCAGATGGTGCGACTAAAACCCGTAAATTTTCCAAAAGTAGCGCCATTCTTGGATCATTGCGCCAGCCCGCTCTCCCCGGCGTTTCCTCCTCCACGCATCCTGTCACCCCAGCCTCCTCCGCTCCCCCATTTGCCAATATGCGTCACGTGGAAGCACGCGTCGCGCTTTTGTGTATTTCTTTCCAGCGCGCTCTAACCGCCATTGCTGGCCCAGTGCGATGTAAGCACGCGTAGACGGATTGATCGCGGCAGGTCGCGGGATCAAATCGCGGCTGCGTCGGCCGCATTTCGATGGGGGCGATATACAAAGACACCGCTGTCCCGTGCATTGGGGGCACGTTAAAGAACCTCAGCTGGTCAAAATGAATCCGAAGTCCCCCATTACTACGTGCCTTATAATCAGATCGTGGTGTTGGCACGTAAAACTCAAGAATCACTTTTTTTCTCTGTCTTGTGTGCCTTGAGTGTTCCAGTTAGAGCAACACTGCTTCCCTGCGAAAACTTACAACGCCGAAGAATACAGACGTACGTAGTATACAGATATAGAATTAGCACAACAAAAGTGTAACTGGTGCTAATGAGAAGGGGGGCGATAATTATTTTCGGAAGCTCTTTCCAGCTGCCCCATCAAGTTCATTCTTGCTATCAAATTTCAACCACTTGCACTATAATAAATAAATAAATATTTGATGTGCTGGTACGTTCAAATTATCGATACTGTCTATGTGTAAAAATGTTGCTCATGGCTGCCATAACCAGTGCATGAGTCACACGCATCTGTAAAAGGCGCGGAGCAGAAACGGCCCAGATATGCTAGGCATTGCTGGCCCCAGACAGCTGGAATCTCCCACGCGCCGGCCGAACAAAAGTATCCTGCAGGTACGTAAACGAACCTACAATGCTACGTACACATACTTTCACGCAGTCAAAACTTGAAAGTGAGGTAATTGCGCAAATGTTTTGGGCACACCGTGTGCATGCGTCGTCTTTCAGCAACACGAACTCTCAACGTGTGGGCGCTTTACGCCTTAAATAATGGTCCTTTTCTCTATTTTTTGCGCAATTCCAACACGACATTATTAAGGCCTGTTAACGACGGACGAAGCAAAATATCGCCTCGAGAAACTGCTCCGCAGGGCTGGAACGAATTTTTCCGGGGATTTCCTCCGGTAGCGCGTTAGCCGTCGTCTGCTACGCCAGGGCCAGCATAGGCGGCGCCACTGTCGAGGCCGCGCTAAGGTCCCTCTATAATTTCCAAGGTAGCGACATCTGCCGCGCGCGCCACCTAGGAAGTTCCTGTAGCAGACGGCGCCCACGCTAAACCGCGGCGCCGCGGCATTCGTGAGGTGAAAAAATATCTGCATACGCGCGGAAATAAAACCTACTGGTGCCTGACTGTGGCGAAAAACGAAAGAAGGACCCGAACTGCTAAATTTAGTCCTTTAATTTCAAATGAGTGCTCCAAGAAAATAGCTCAAGAGAGCGTAATGAGGGCTTGATCGCCTCGATTCCGCGTGTTTACATTTCGTTCATTTGCCCTCAATCACCGCGCGATCCTTGGTGATTGCTTACGCTTAATCCCGTATGCTCTGTGAAATCTTTTGCATGTAAGTCTGCTGCGTACACATAGCGGTTGCATTGAACGAAGAAGTCGTGTAAAAATGAAGGCTGACAGTCGCTTGGACCGGAAAACTTTCGACATAACGTCGCTCAAACGTGCGATTCTCAAAGCGCGCGACCCTCACGGCAACTAAACAACATCCTGTGTGTTTGTGGAAACGAGTGCGCCAACAGTTTTCTTGTCGCTGAGTGTGTCTGTCGTGTAGCGATTACACGACGACTGCTGTGTCTTGTGGTTCAATGCTACGAGCCAGTCAAACTGTCGTGACATAATGAAGAGGCGGTATGGATCGTGTCAGCGTGTCCCCTCGATCGTGTTCGGGCTGCCAGCGCGATCTGACCTCGCGGCGCACCAACATCGAGCGTAGTGTGTGCGCGTGTGTGAATGTGGTTGACTGTTCTCGTGAACCGTGCGACGTCGCTGCGTAAACTCGAATCATGTCGCGCATTGTTGTGTTTATCCCTTTTCGCCTCCGTGCACCGCTAAATCCCCGTAAGAATTAGAGGGCCCTTATACGAAACGCACGCGGATTGACCCAGCTATTACTGCACTGTGTTTTGCTGGCAATCCGCGCATCGCTTGTGGCGTTTTTCTTATGTTCATTTGCAGTTGTGTGTTTTTCATCAGTAAAATGGCATTGCCGATTACTGAAACATCTTCGAGTGTAAGGGAAACTTGGAAGGAACGAGCTCGCAGCTGTATGTAATGTACTTTGATATACTGTATTACGCTTTATTATTTGACGGCCAGTAGCTGTGGCTATGCAGTATTCGTTTTTAGGAACAGAGTAATGCAGGCACTTAGCAATATATTTATTCACATATGCAATACACAAAATACGATTAGGATATTGGAAATTACATTTTACATGTTGTAAAGCGCAGAACAACGCGCGCACAAACAGAGGAAAGTGTAAAAGTAGAATTCGCTGCTGAATTTTATTTTTTATCGCACGTAACGCAATGCGGATATTTGTTAGCGAGTTAATGCGTTTCTGCCCCACTATTTACTTGCATGCTAGGTCATACTGCACTTGCTAAGTCAACGGGCTCGTAATGCACTAAAATTAGTAATCTCCACAAACTTCGGCCCTCAACATTCATGCACGCGAGTGAAATACTATCACCGCTCGACACACGCACGTGTATACTTTCTATCGCACCTTTGTATCGTTGTATGTTACTTGCCTCGCATAGTCGTGCTGTTACCGACGGTTCAAAGTCCGTCCGTGCAATTCTGTGTAACCATACTTTTCGTCTGGTTAGGCTCTGGTTGCCGCGCGCGATTCAAAATAACTTCTTGCCATCCTTCGTCCGGTTTCGGCACCCAACCGCACCGCAACAAGGCATTTCAGACCTCCCGGAACGAAATTATCGCAGCGATGTGCAAAGCACAACAGGCTAAACGCGCGCTCTTCGCCCGGCGCGCAGGAACTTTCATGGCGGCAAAGGGGCGGAGCAAGGTCACATGCCACCGATCAGCCTATCGCAGGCGTTGTCGGCTGGATCAAAGCCTGGCGGTACTTTTAAATGATTGAGGGAATTTAGGCCGCGCCAAG
Source organism: Dermacentor andersoni (assembly GCF_023375885.2). Lineage (NCBI taxonomy): Eukaryota > Metazoa > Arthropoda > Arachnida > Ixodida > Ixodidae > Dermacentor > Dermacentor andersoni. Next base: position 204,175,289 of record NC_092815.1, read on the forward strand.
CGCGGGAATGGAGCGGATGAGGAGAGAAGTGGTTGGCGCCATAGAGGGTCTGTTCGATTCGCCTGCACCACTGTGAACCAGTTCACGGCGGTTCACGAGAAGTTCAAAAACTGTGCAGCTCGATTCCGGAGGTGCAGGCGCAGCGAAACACTCGAAACGAATGCAAAGGTGCAGACGCGGTGAAGATGTTATGCTATGTCAGACTAATGTACACGGAGTGCGTAAGTTTGGGAGGTCCTGAACTGCAGGTATGATCGGTTTCTGGAGCGTAAATACACACTACAGTTGCGTAGACACATCACACGTGTGTAAGCGGGCTTTTTACGATGCTCGCGCCCGTGTGCTGCGTCGCTGCTTCGCACCTGTATGCCTGCACCTTTCCTGCACCTTTTGAAATGAACGTCGTGGTTCTGCGGCCGCCATTGCTGCACCGCTGAAACGAATGGCAGGTGCAGCACCTCCTGAACTGGTTCAAGTGGTGCAGGCGAATCGAACGTACCCAGAGTTTCCCGCAAAAATTTGTTGGCGCTACATTTGGAGATTGAGAGGTTTTACGTACAACTAATTTAGCTACGCCTGCTTGCGTAACGCGGATGTCAGAGCGCGCGCCGCAGCCGTTCCCGATGAGAAGTAATAGACGCTCCGTCCCTGCGTCTGTCAAGTGTCAGGTTATTACGCGTCTGTCAGTCTTCCTCCGACTTCCGCGGTGAGGCGCCACCGAGATGGTACTCTCCCCCATGACCGCAAGCAGGCGCGAATTCTAGCTGACGGGGGAGACTAGGAAAGGACGACAGGAGAGGGTGGTGGACGGTCGGATCGACCGCATCTGGCTGGCATTGAAAAAAAAATATATAGAGGAGGCGCTGCCTAAGCACATTTTATAAGTTGTGAATGCGAAAGCATTAATGTCCAACTGAACGCCGCTGCGCGATAGTTCCAGTTATGAACTCGCGGCCAAGCGAGCATGTTGAGACGCATGGCGGGTTTTGATTTGTCCTTGCCGAGGCGCAGTTAAAACGCAGGCGAGAGCTTGCGCTGACAAGGAACACGCGAGTAACTCAGCCTTCCGAGAGCGAGAGCAAGGGTGACGTGGCGTTACGGCGATGCCCTCACCCCATCATAAATGCAGCGGCAGCAGGTGTTCTCTTTCGCCCGTTCTGCTCCGTCGAGGCCCGAGCCAGCGTCACGAGGTGTGCTCGTGGCGTGGCGTCGCAGCCAATGGGAAGTTAGGTACCGTTTCGCTGCTACAGCGCCACCGGCTTTCTTTCGCTCAACGGGCCATTTGACGCTTTCGTGCGAGTAATAAAAATGCAACTCCAGTGATTGTGTCAGGACAAGAACATAACAGAAACGACGCCGAACGGGCCCATTTTATTGGACAGGGTGCACCACGGCACCGCACCCGTGCTTATGCTGCAGCATAGAACGGCGGCCTCGTTCATCACCCTAAGAGGAGCGGGTTGCCCATCATTCCCAATGGTCCTAGGGCTCCAAAGGGGCCGCCAATGCATCGACACAGGAAGCCCATGCAGAAGCCTGTGCTGCCGGGGTACAGCATGAAGCAGCGTTGCCGGCACAAGAACGGGTTGCCCATCATGCACGCGAGGCCACGACCTGCGAACGCGCCGCGTAGAATGGGCTGCGTGAGTAAATGACGAGCGGGTATATTCCATCACATATTTCATCGTCCTTTCGATACACGGCGAACTGTTTTTATCTCCTCATGACGTGTAATCTCGAGAATATAATCGTCATAAAATTGGTATTGCATCATTCGGAATGTATGCTTTCTTTCGGGCACGCCTGTCACCAATACCCGAAAAGTGCAATGACCTTCCTTTCTGCGCATATGCTACCGCAGCTGACCATGGGTGTATTAAGACTTCTTTAGATAACGTTGTACCGTGACGGTAATTTTACTCTACTTTGTAATTTGCTTTTGTGATGACGGCAACCGCTCCACTGAGCAATCCCGTTAGCGTGAAAGGCGTATACTAAAATTCATGGATCGTGTTTGATTAGTGTACTGCAAAGCGACGATATTTGAAAGCCCAGGAGGCGTTGAAGTTCGTTGGGGATGTTCATTAGGTTTGTATAACCCACGTGCTATTACAACGTTTTAACCATTGGATACGTAAGACGCTTACTGTTTGGAAAAGTGAGAGGCATTCATCCCAGCGTAAATTTAATTTTTGGATGGTGGCGAGTCCACAGGCCGATCAGTTCTCCTTACTTAAAATGTATAACGGGAACACTTCACATAGACTGTGCTATTGAATAAGCTAAATATTTACCAAGTTCAGATGGCGGGCAGCATTTTTTGACCCACTGTGCAATGCCTGATACTTACAAATGGGCCTCCGTTGGAAGCGCTTGCTTGACCCCACCGCGTGTGGTAAATGCGAGAATTCTCACTGACCTCACCACCGACTAGTGAGTGACTATACCGGCGAATGGAGCATAGCGCCTCACATCAACAACAAAAAAACACTGCTTTTCAGTAACGCTCGTCGCTGACTCAAGAAGAGTTGCTTCAGAAGCGTGTAAGATGTTTAATAGGCGCTTCTTAATTAGCATACTGCTGGTAGCTCCTGTTCGTTTGTTGGAAAATGCCAAAGGAAGGACCCGCTTGCGAACTTCGGTGTTTCGATAGCAACTCAATATGATTTCGTTTTATAATTGACCATTTTAGGAAATTACTCAATTACATCCACCCCTGAAGCATTTGAAATGTGCCGCGTATTTCGTGGTGTTGCAATCAGCAAGAATCGAAGTAGCCGTTCAGAGAAAGTTGTTTATGTAAGCGGATTAATTCACTGCCGCCTGCAACAGATATTTCTTTAACCTGACGAAGAGCATTACCGTTATCGCACCGAATAATTTTATAGTCTGAACGGGCCTAAGTGCAGCAAGTATGGAGTGGTTATTTCTCCCGTGGAATTGTGCCCTGTACACTGTCCGCGTATGCTGCACTGGGATATTTCGAACGAAGACAACTCCACAAGATGCTTGCCGTTACCTCGTCAAAACGCTGACTGTACTAAATATCCAGTGGGTTGAAACTCATCTCTAACAACAACAAAGAAGTGCATATCAAGCCTTGCGTTTTCTCGTTGGCAACGGTCAAGCGTTGACTGCAATTGCAGTGCCCAATTGCTTACGTTTTACTGCGTCCTTTTTGAGAGCAACCATGCAGAGGAGGTTTCGTAGACGAAAACATAACGGCTAGGTGCTTTCTCCTGCTTGGAGCCATCCGTTCACACATAAGCGATAAAACGGAGCTTCAGAGATGGGGGGACCGGATGGAAAATGTTGAGTTCCGGAATAAAATGCTGTTACCTCCAGTGAAGTCAAAGTAGTAGCATAAACTACTGGTAAATGGTACTAAAATTGTAAATATATTTACTCTACAGTGATTACACTACCGCCAGTTAAACACTGGTCGCGTTTACATGCATGTTACAGTAGCGTTGGGTACCGTTCGCAGTTGAGTGAAGGAGAGCACACGCCGGCAGCCGTCTCACTTTCCCCTCTCATTCGATGCGATACACCAGCGCTAACATGCACCGCGTGAGTCGACTCACCCGTCTCGATCTACCCTCTTCTGGTGCATTAACACGATTTGCCTTCCTAGCGCGTTAGCGCCGTATACATGGATGCTATGCAGCACTTGTCGCGTTCATGTACACGCGGCTAAGATCAATCCAACTCCTTGGTAAAAAAATGAAACAAAACGTTTATTCTATGAAATGTCACAATGAAAACCTGTATAGGACATTGAACAGGCGCATTACTGAGGTCGCTTCAGTGTTTTTACTTTTTCTTGAACTTACAGTGTAAAAAGAGGATGGACGCAGAAACGCAATGAAAACAGCACTTGCAAATTCGTTGCTACTGTATTGTAAAATATGAATTGAAAATTAGTTGAATTCTTTGTAGCGCATTTTCAGCACGTCACGCTACGTGACAGTTCCACCACAAATCGCTCACAAATTGTGAGTGCTGTGTCCAGCACACTGCGCTAGCTCTCGAATCTCGGTAACCATCACATGCCCAAATGAGCGAGGCTGTATTGCGGTCGGTTCCAGTCATCTTTTTGTACGACTGAAAAAAAAAAAACCCAGAAAATTGTTTTGGCTATTTTATTCATTACGACATTACCACAGCTCAAATCAAAACACTTGATTGGTGACATCCATAAATCCAACAACCCTGTGCTGCAATTGGACAACGCTCAGTTGAGCTTTAGCCAACTCTGGATTTAGACTTGGGCAGGCTCTATGCTCCCTCTCAGCAACATTGTGCGGGGCTGCGAAGCTTAGGGCTTCTGTTACCAACCAAAAAAGATATGCGTGTTCTAAGAAAGAAAAGGGTTCACCCACGCGCGCTACTGATCCTTTCATGAAACTTTCGTGGTGTTTTTCATTGGTCCATCTGGAGCGGCTGCCGAAATACTGGAGTAAGTGCTCGGATTTCACCAATCCGAAACTGCCAGCGGACAACAAAAATGCTCCGCGGTGGATCATGCTGAAAGTCTGGGCGCACACGTCACACAAAACGACTTCCGCTCTGTACATTTCCATGACAACCAAAGTCGCTGTCCCACTGCAAGCGGAAGTGACGTATGCTTCTATTCCTATTTCCCTCCGAACCCGTGCCCAGTCCGCGGAGCAAGTGACCCGGTGGCATTTCTACAATTGCTAGTAAATATAGCGGAGCCTGACACTTTCGGAGGCACCCGACGTTGCTCCTTGAATATCTCACTTTGCCTAGGCATTACGGAGGAGAAGATTTAACGCAATAGGGTTAAGGAGCCCGTGTCGCAGAAAATCCGGCGTCGGAGGTCATTTCGGCAAGATTTTCGAACCACCTATACCCAGGCCATCCATGTGACGTAAGAAATTTACTGAACTAATTGAATTTCTCAAGCTAAAATACGTCGATAAATCGTAAACTACGACGTACAGACAACCTACAGAAATGACAGCTTTCGGATTGTAATTTCACTATACGAGAAAATATAATTATGTTAGGCGAAAACTCAAAGAAATCCATTTTCCAGCGTTTCTACAATTCACAGAGCGGCGGCCGCGGCGTCCGCCATTGGCGCGCGGGTGTCTCAGGGGCCACGGAGTGGCACGGCCGGTTCCTTGCAATACCTCCAGCTGGCGCTCGCCTCCGCCGCATCGCGGCCCACGCAAGAGGCCGCGTTTCTACCAGAAAGCCCGCCTTCGTTTACAGCGTTCGCGGTCAGGGTTTCCCGGTAAACAGTGCGGTTACATACGCTCCAGTTGCCGGGAAGCGTGAGGAGCAGTCAGGGATCTTTGAATGCTATCGCGTTCTACTCTTAATTGAAGGCGAAGCTTAAGCGTCCTCCCAATTTTCTTTGCTCGCGTTGTGTGAGTTTGTCCCGTAGGCTACAGTGTACCTAGACGGGCAGACATTGCGGAGTGGGGTCGAGTTTGTTTACGCTGTGACGCTGGCTACCTGCGTGGTCAGGCAGTGGGTACGAACGCCGCATTAGGCAATCGCTGTGTCTGAAGGTACGTCGGACAGGCTTTCTCGCGCCTGCGGCGCTGGTGCTGAGTCAGTCCTGTGGAATTAAACCTTTCTTGCCCTTTATGGCACTCTACATTTAAAAAAAAACATCACTGATTTTTCCAGGGGAGCAGTAGGGGCCGTAGTAGAGGCCGGGCCGGCTCTCCTGGTGCAGCATCTTCGCTCTTGGGAGGCTTTTCGTATGCTGCTGTTCGTCACTTTTCAGAAACATTTTTGAGTGGTCCCCTTTGAGCGAAATAAACGCACAACGCCTTAGCAACCGCGGTTGAACACCACTGCCTGATGTTACGCCTTAAGGATTATGGGCTTTGCGTCTCGCCCATGTTGGGTTAGGTTACCTTACGTTTAGGTTAGGCTTAGGTTAGCTTAGGTTAGGTTAGCGCAAAAGGCGTTAGGGTGGCGCGGCATTTTCTCACAGTAGTTACGCCGTCAGGATTATTGTCTTTGCGTCTCGGCCACCTTTGGTTCGGTTAACGTTAGGTTAGGCTATGTTAGGTTACGTTATCGTAAAATGCGTTAGGGTAGTGCGACGTATTCTCACAGCGGTTGCAGGGGCGTCTAGCATCACCGGAGGCCTTTCAGCCACTTGCGTTCAACCGCGGTTGCTAAGGCGCTCTGCCTTCTAGATATTCAATATATGCGGCCCGGCCTCTACTACGGTCCCTACTCCTCTCACGGTAACGTCTGTGATGTTATTTTCAAGGTACACCGCCGTAAGGAGTGAGAAAGCTATGATCCACCACGACTGACTTAGCACGAGCGCCGCAGGTGCGAGACAGTCTGTCCGACGCAACGGTCGCCAAGTGGGGCGTCAGTGCCGGCTGCTTCACCTGTTTCACCGCGCCGGCAGCCAGCGTCCGAGCGTAAACGAACTCGACGCCACTCCGCAATGCCGGCACCAGTAGGGACAAACGCATACAACACACGCTCAAAAACTTCTCCGTAGTGCCTAGGCAGAGTCATACATTAAAGGAGCAAAAGGCCGCACATTTTCTCTCTCGCGTCCGCTCTCACTCGCGCATGCGCACAAACATCCGGCACCTCCGGAAGTGCCAAGCCCCGCTGTACTGGCAATTGTTAAGTCGGGACCCGGCGCGGAGCGCGTTGACCCGAAATGACCAATGGAAAGCGCGAACCCGCTCCAGATCTACCAGTGAAATCGAGATTCGCCAGAGCCAAAAGTCCTGCCCCAGATCGGCCAGTGAAAACCACCACCAATGAGTCAGCGTGGCAGGGAGGGCCACCACAGATGGACAATGAAAGAGCACTTCCTGTTCTCGTTTGGGTTGTCTTACGGGACGCGTAGCTTTCACTGTACTTCACGTAGTTGTTGAGATGCAGTATGGTAAACGGCTGCCAGAGCTCCACGCGCTTGCGCATTTTGTCCTTTCTGGCGCGTTCCGTCGCTGAAATTCGTTATGCCTATTTACTGCTGCGTGCCGCTATACGGGGTGTTTTTCTCAGATGCACCAAATGTTTAAATATTGCCTGTGGCAGATAGTGCAATTCTAATTCTTCATCTAAATTATTCGATGAAGTGGCCATTACTTCGAATAGAAATGAAAATGCGTAATTGAATTTACAGCGGAATTATGCTAATTAACTTTTCATTTAGTTTACGGCCTTGCAAACTCACTAGCTAGAATTTATGCGTTGAAACATGTGCCTTAAAGCATGTAATTAAAAATAATTATCGTAATTTAATTAATCAATTTTGAATTCTCGTAGAAGTAATGACCGCATCACCGAATAATCTTGACCAGGCTTACAATTTGGCTACCTGCCACACCCAAATTTTAAAGATTTGGTGCAGCTAAAAAACACCCTATATCAGCAGTGTTGCCACGCGGAGAGTTCCAAAAGTGAGGTACACCATAAGTGCTCAAAATACAATGTGGAATTCTGTGCACCGTTATCAGGATGCAAAACTCGTGGCACTGCGTGGCACGACTTGACCGTTCGTCCGTATTTTACACTAATCAAGGGCAGAAGCTTTGGTTCACCAGTTGGTCAGTGCATATAAATAAATTTGTTCAGCCCACACGTGGCTGTTTATCCTCTTCTCGCCCTCATCAGCTACAGCACTGTTTTAATGGGATGCGTCACTCTCCTATACGCCATGTTAGGTGCAGCAGTCGTGTTTCTTGAGCCAATGATGAGATGCGGCGAAACGGTGGCTGGGTTAAACTGACCCAATCGTATCGACGAATATTCTAGCGGCTTCGAGGACAATTCGGCCGCGCTAGATAACCGCTCGGGATCGCTACAGTAGTACATATGCACGACATCACAACAGCATGCCGTTCTTCTTCGTTTCCTTGCCTTTTAGTTTGCTCTAATGAAACCCGAAACTACGTTAGACTCGACAACGAAGCTGTAGCTGCTGCAGCAAAGGCCTCCGCCATCGCCGCTTTTGCTGTGTGGCACGGGATTGAGCGACGTGATTTTGACGCAGCCGTGGAAAAAACACCGAGATCTTTCACATATTTTGGTGCGGTTAATCAAATTTTTCTATCCGGGGCCATGGTATGTGCGGTCACGTTATGTGAGAACACAGCAGCAAACTTCTAAGTGCGCGCCGCCAACGATCAGCTCCCACGCACTTGCTGCTCTCTTCACCATGGTGGCGGAACCACAGCGTTGCCTTGCGTCGCACAGGGTTGTTGGGATTTTGGAAAATGTTTATATTCCCATGACAATAGTGTTATGAAAGAGTAACCGTAGGTTAGTGCAATAGATCCAGCAAAACCACACAGCTGACTGATGCCTTCTTTGATCAGTGTTGGTAATATTTTGATGTCACAAAAGATTAATTAGGAAAGTTTTTTTTCTTATGGCAAAAATGTCAGTTGCATTGGCTTAAACAGTTTTTTTATCTCGCTAACACTTTTTCGACGGCGAAAAAGTGTTACTGCAACAGAGTTCCAGTTCGATACTAATGAATAAAGTCTCGCCTATGAGTTTGTATGATGAGTATGTGAAAGGCTTTGGTTCGGCTAGTTTTTACTGTATTGTACTTAGAATATTTTTGAGAGCCATTTTTGTGGCTGATTGGAGTAGAACTTCTTGTTTACCTGTGAATGGACGGGGTGCCATGTACTGATGGGAACTTCTGAACAAGTCGTGCAGAAGCGCTTGTGTGTCCGTCCGTGGTCGGGTGTGAGTGCGGGTCTTTCTTTCGTGACCGCCACATCTTCGCGTGCAGGTGAACTGGAATCACACTTCTGTGCGGTGCTGTGGTGTGAAGTTTCATGAAAGAAAGAAGCTCATCCGGCAACGATGTGTGCGATACACGCGCACCATGTGAAAGTTTCCTGCATGGTGAACAAAGTCCTGCGACATGGGGACCTGATGAATCTGGAGGGTGCGTGAGCGGCCGCCAAGTGTAGCTCGCAGATGTCCTGCTCAAAGAGTGTATGTTGAATGCCAGATACATTTGTGTAAAGTATAAGTAAAGGCAGCACAGCCTTTGTCACGCACCAGTAGCTGACTACAGCCAATATATGAGCAGGCATTAAAAAGCAGGATGAAAAGAAGAAGAGGGGTGGGGATGTTGATAGCCGACTTCTGAAATGGAATTTAGGGCTATGAAGAAAAAATATCGGTAAAGGCCAAGTTATAGCCGCTTTACGTTTTACATATTTCGTCATCAAGATTTCTTTTGGGGAAAACAGTCGATGCTTTCCGAGGAGACTATGTATCATATGTGAGCGCAATTGCAAGGTTTCGAAGCCTTCTAAATTTATCTTCGGTGTGCATATCAATGGACATTCCTCTAGGCAGTGGATATATTAAAAGAAATTGTTTAAAAAGTTGTGTCCCGCATTGGCCAAATAATTGTTTATTATTTGTTTGGAAAATGAGAGATCGCGAAGAAAATATTCATTTGCGTAACTGTGCATGTTTATATATGTTTGTGCGTGTTTGTGTGCATTGTACTACAATGTGTGGATTTCTGGACTAGGGCGCAGAACTTTGTATGCATTCAGGCTCTTTGACTGTGTTTACTGTGTTCCTGTGTTTTCTTGTGATTTCATTTTGTTCGTCATGCCACAAGAAATATACCCGACGCCAGCTTAAAAGCGCCAACGTCTCCTATTAAACCATGTCACAAAAACAAAGGAGAGATTGGCTGAAGCGTAGCGTTCTCGGACAGCTGCTTCAAAGGACGTAGTTACCTCTCAACTGGAGGAGACCTCTGTTGACTTAGTGACCTAAGCTCGTCATTCTTAATACGTATTTTTGCCATCGCAGCTGTCTATCTTGCGGAAGGTAAATACGCATAGTGAATGTTTCCGGGTCGACAGTGGATCGTTCACTCTCGGTGTGAACTGAGAAAGTGACAGACTTGCGCATACGCGTTCAACACACTGATTGCGACAGAAGTCTGTGGACCATTTAAGTGGCCGTGACATTAATCTATATGCTGATAAGTAAGCTATATATGACGGTTACATGTGCGGATGTAGCTGCAGCATGAGCGCGTGTAACATTTGACGTTAAGGATGAAGTACTGTGCAAGATGTACCATGTTACACAACTGAAACACAGATACTAAATGCGTCGAGGGCTGGAAAGACGTAGAGGAGGAGTTAAGGTGCCGTCGCCTCGCTGCTTCATTTGAAGGTGTGCCAGAAGGGAGAGGGCTGGTGTGCTAGAGATAGGGGAGGGGAAGCGATAGCTGCCACGCCAGGAGATAGACGTTTTCGATGTTTAATTAACCAAAACAGCATATTTTTTTGAAAAATGCTGTAATAAAAATGGGAAGCAAGAAACTTGTTTGCTTTCAGCGCCTTCTTCGCTTGCGCTAGCTGCTTTGTGCAACCGCGATTTCGTCGCAGGAAACCATGCAGTAACGCATGGTAGAGAAACATAGTATCATTGAGGCCCGCCACTACAGAAGGTGGCTTTTATTAAATAAATACAAGCTCTCATTGGCGAACATTTTGCAAAAAGAATGCTTACACAGAGAACGTACGCTAAGATGAGCAAGAGAAATAATGACTAATACTGGAGAAATTGATTAGTGATCAGTACCAGCGAAAAATATGACACCATGTTTTCCTTTACGGCGTCTGCTTATGTTGTTTTTACTTTAAATTGTGGCGTTGACTAAAGCTGCCGTCGCTTTCTGGCGACTTAGACGTCTGTGGATACTAGAAATGTTTCAGTTTGTTCAACTTCTACATTGCTTAGCTATGCCAAGGCATTTGGAAGGGACTTTTGAGGTGCCTTTGACAACATCGCTCCTGTATTTTCGTTAGGAATGGCTTTGTGCAGCATACACTGTTCCCGTAATACTTGGTCACTCGTACATAACTGTAATGAATCATCAATACTTCCTTTTTACGGATTTTGCGTTGTTTTATTGAGGTCAATTCGCGCAAACCTGCCAATGCTTGCTTTTATAGAAAAGGCACACTTGGGCGCACATTAGGAGGCAGGAAAAGGTGAGCAGTGGTCGTGCAAAGCCCCATACGAAGGGGAAAAACATGCTTCTGAAGCTGCCAGGGGTGTTAATAAGTTATAAGCTCACATATAGGCAACAGTCTGAAGGCATTATAGCGTCGAATAGCGATCGCGCAATCGTAAGGCAGATATTTTGCGGATATTTTGGACCTCCTTGCTTAGTATACGTCTCCTGGTGGCTAGCGTGCAGCGGCTGAACTAACCGACAAAGTCAAGGATAATGCCCTAATGGAATGTTTTATAAAGGAGGTAGAAGCACTAGCAGGTAGTGCATCGGCTTATTTCACAAATTGTGAACTGCTTGCCATGTGACTGCAGAAACCGTCCGCCAGACGAGGGCCGGCATTGCTATCCATTTACTCGAGTCGAAATGGAAGCTGAGTGGCAGAACTTTCTAGAATAGGGAGGTAGCCTTGGGGCTAAAGCGTGATTTGGGGCCCAACTTCACTACCACAACAGGCTTCACTTTTATTTAATCAAGCGTAATAGGTGTCTTTTGTTCGTTCTTGTTCACATTTCATTTTCGCCTAATAGGAGGGTGAATCAGAAAATGTTCGCCCCCCTTTTTTTATACAAATTACGGCTGCAAATGCGAAGTCACCATATCCATTCCCAGCGGTGGACCTTTCTTGGGCCGGCCCGGCCTTCTCTGCCGGTAGCTCCGTGACACGGTGTTGCTGTCAGTTGTTGAAGACGGCCGCTGTGCTTCATACGTCCACGGCGTACGAGCAACGAAGCGTGATTCGTTTTCTTTGGAGCAAGGCACGAACACCCATAGAAATCTACAGGGAAATGCAGCCCACGTATGGGGAAAGGGGTCTCGCTTTGAGAAGTGTGAGGTGGTGGTGTTGTGAGCCCGCAAAAGACCGTGAGTACTTGCATGACAACCGGACATGCATGACAGTCAGCCGGGCGAATGCTGCCATATGGGCATCTCAAATTTAGTGCTGCGATGGACAATTGTCTGAACCGGTGTGGGAACTAGTGGCAAAATAGTGTGAGGTACGTAGAATAGTACGTATTTTGCAATTACCCGTGTGTACCTTATTTTGGCTAATAAAAAAGAGGGGAAGAAACTTCCTGATTCGCCCTCGTAGTACGTGGTGGCATGGTGACACGTTATGAGTACCAGGCTAATGGAGCCAGGGCGGCCACTGCGGAAGGAGGACATTTTAAGTTGAAACACGTGAAACATTTCGCAATTGCAGCACGTTGCATTTCGTAGAAGCCGTTCGTATCGAAGACACGTGGCATAAGAAACCCGGTTTGCGAGTATGAGAGGATAGCTAGCTTTCTTTTGGCAGGGCTGGAAATTAATGAAAAACGACGTAATAGCCGATTGCCGATTTCAAGTAACATAAAGAGCTAGGCCATAGTGCAGTGCTTTTTAGTATTGAAGACGACGTGAGCTCCGAGATAGGCAGCAGCATTGCCAAAACAAGGAGGTTGAATCCTTGAAGTTTTTTTCTCTTTTGATTGTGGTGTGCTTTTGAAAGAATGAAGTACTATAGGATTAGCCTTTTCGCGAATCGGTGTTAAGCGCTGCACTGCCGATATCTTATTGTTATCCTTTGGTGTGGCAGCCTGGGTAATGCCCGCAAGTAAGTCTGTGAGTTTCTGCACGACTACATAGTGGTCGCGCGGAGGCTTATGCAACAAATGATCGTTTCTTCAAAATAATGAAGCACTTTTAGTTTTAGTTATTGCGCCACAGTATCTTCATGCTCTAATCTTTAGGCCACGATCGAGTGGTGTAGGAAAAGTTGATCGGCCTATGTGAGATCAACTTAACTCAACATGCGCCTAAAAGAAGTACAAGGATCCACATAAGAAGAAACGGGGATGAAGATGCACCTCACTCAATAAACCCTTAACGCAGACGCGTTCCGACATGATCCCCACAGTGGTCCAGAGCCGTTTCTTTGTCTCAGTAAAAATTTTATTCGTATTTGTTTTTCATTTGCACGCCTTAAGAAATCGGCCTTGCCATTTTCAGTTGCTTTCTATTATACATGTTTGCATAATTGCTTCCAAAATAGGTGGGGTTCTTCGATTTTTACGGTGAACTTTGGCCAGTTCCCCCACGTGGGCACGTGCCATTTCTATAGGAACAATAAAATTGCCTTGCTTCACGACAAACGCTCAAGCTTGGACACCGCGTTTGTGCGTAGAGACTGGCTCTAGCCGTCATCCTTTTGCATGTATTAATATCGTTCATATTTAGATATGCGGGTGTCTCTTTCACTATCCTTTTGAAACTCCACTCTCGGACGCTATCTTCGAGCACGCCCAACACCGGCAAGCATAAATTCGCGTCGCAACCCATCCACTGCGCTGGCGCTCTTTGCTTGAGGCATACTGTAATCTTCACGCACATGAACAGCAACGACGTCGAAGATTATTTGTGTTCTAGAAGCTGGTGGGCGCACACAATAATTGGAATACTTGATCAGGTATACTATCTCGTGAATGTGGCCAATCTTTGATGCATAATTATGAGGTGAACTCGTGAACATGATCAAATTTTAAAGGCTCACTCATGAAAGCTTTTAATCACAACTGCTTGCAATTTCAGAACCGAGCAGCGTTTGTGCACACGCGCCATGAACGAGGCTGAAACGTTCACTTTTCAAGTTTAAGACATTGTCCGTCTATGCGAATACGTTAACGCTGCCATGCCAGATTAGGAAAGAGATCCTGCACATCATAGAAAATTCATTATATTATCATGCAAGTAACGCTGCCGAAGAAACCGCGCAGCGTTGCGAACGTTATTGCCTTGTGTTAAGAATATTACGTGTAAAGAAGCAGTGGGCCTTAAACCGGTGAATTTTCATACACAATGCTTCACTCTCACCTGCTACACTAGTTGAGCGGTTATGGCGCTGCACTGCTGAATTCAAGGTTACGGGTATGCACGCTGACTAGAGCAGCTTTTACGAGTAGCTAATGAGTGAGAATGAAACCAGGATGTATACTACCGCGGCTTTCACAGGGAGTGTGGGCGTTGTCTGGACACAAAAATTATTCTCTACATCTGAAATTGAGAGCTATGTGAAGAAAACGTCATGAAATATTTTGAAGGGGTATAAGTGATTACAGCCGTTAACGTCGATTGCAGTTGTTTGTTTAGGTCATATTGCTGTTTGAATTATTTGAAATTCCTAAGCAAAACGGCTGATATAAATTTAACAAAATGTTAGCTCCCACATGATTGTGCCTCACCTACACGTCTCACGTTCCATGAGAACCTGTACAGGAACACGTGTTCAAAGTCACGAGCGACGCAGCTCATTATACAGTTGCCGAAGCGACTTCTATTAATTAGTACATATGAGGAAGAACCTTCCAACATGGAAATATTGCCGCGATATTGCAGTATGAGCGCCAAGTAGCCACCTATATGGAAAGTAATGGCTGCACTGCACTCTCATTCTTAGGCATTCAGTTAGAAAATGAAGAATTGTTGGCGATCATAAAGTTTGTATTTCAGTATGACAGCTGCAACTTATTGAACACCCCTACTGAAGTACGCAACTTGCAATACACTGCTCAGTCTGTATAAATAGGGTGGGCGGTGCAGGAGGATCTTCGTTTGCGGCTTTGTACGACCCATTAATAAAGACACTGGGACAGTCTGTATAAATTAAGAGTACTATGCCTTTATCCAGACCAAGGCACAACGAGCGAGTCGAGGATGCGTCGTCCGGGTGTCACCAGTCTACCTACAATAGGCCCTATCGGTGCGCTTAGTACAGGTGCAACCGATGGGCCGCCTATAGAAATTAATTGTGGTCCTATGTCTACTGGTCGGCTATGAATATGACCTACCCGGGGGCAGACTACAGCGCCCACTGGTGGGTTTAGAGCAGGCCCTAGACGTCAACCGCCAAGATGGCCAATCCGTGGGCCAACCATATAGTTAACACGTGGGCCAACAATCGGACCTAAACGTGGCCCAGTTAAAGCCCCTGCTGGTGGACCGACAATAGGACGTAGCCGCGGGCCAGTTACAGCCCTTACTGGTGGGCCAACTATAGGACCTATCCGTGTACCAAGTGCAGCCCCTACCGGTGGGCCGACTACGGTCCTTATAGGTGGGCCAACAGGACCTATCCGTGGGCCTACAACAGCACGTACACTTGGGCCGACTAAAGCTCCAACCGGTGGTCTGAAAATACGACTTACCCGTGGGCCAACAACAGGGTGTAAGCGTGGACCGACAGCAACTCCCACTGGTGAGCGTACAAGTCCGATTGGAGGTACTATTGGTGCGCGAATAGGCCCCGCTGGTTTTACAAATGGACGCAACCGCGGCCCAATAATAGCACCTACAGATGGGCGTACAACAGGCCCTACATGGGGTCCTATAATAGGGCGTAATCTAGGGCCGGCCACAGCCACCACCTGTGGGTAGACAACAGGCTCTACAGGTGGTCCTATAAAAGAGCGTAACCGTGGTCTGATAATAGGCCCGATTGGTTGGTGGAAAACAGGTCCCAGAGGAGGCCCAATGCGAGGGCGTATTGGAGCGCTGACAAGAGGCCCCACTGGTGATCGCAGAAGAGGCCGTATTGGTGGGCCATGAATAGTGCCTACCGGTGGGTGAACAACAGGCCCAACAAGGGGTCCTGCAAGAGGGCGTAACCGTGGACCTACCACAGGCCTTAGAGGCCCCACAACAGGCTCGATCCGTGGGCTGGTAATGGCTGTCATTGGTGGGCTCACAAGTGGTCTTACAAAAGGGCGTAATGGGGGACCTACCATAGGCCTTACTGGGGTCCCTATGGTAGGCCCAAAACGTGGGCCGATAATCGCTCGCATTGGTAGGCCACTGACGGGCCCCACAAGTGGTCCTACAAGAGGGTGTAACCGTGGACGTACCATAGGCCTTAGAGGAGGCCGTACAGAAGGCACAAACTGGGACCTGATTATAGCTCCCATTGGTGGGCCCCCAATGTGCCTTAAAACAGGGCGTAACTGTGGAACTACCATAGGTCTTATAGAAGGCCCTACGGCAGGCCCGAACCGTGGGCTCATAATGGCTCCTATTGGTGGGCCCCCAAGTGGTCTTACAAGTGGACGTAACCGTGGACCTATCATAGGCCTTAGAGGAAGCCTTATGCCAGGCCCCAACCGTGGGCTGATCATAGCTCCCATTGGTGGGCCCCTGACGGGTCCCACAAGTGGTCCTACAAGAGGGCGTAACCTCGGCCCTATAATAGGCCTTAGAGGAGGCCCTATAATAGGCCCGTGACGTGGGCGTATAATGGCTCCCATTTGTGGGCCCCTGATGGGCCCCACAAGTGCTCCTACAGGAGGCTGTAACCGTGGACCTAGGATAGGCCTTGGAGGAAGCCCTATTCCAGGCCCGAACTGTGGGCTGATCATAGCTCCCTGTGGTAGGCGCCCAATGGGTCCTACAAGAGGGCGTAACTGTGGGCCTATCATGGGCCTTAGAGGAGGCCCTAGGATAGGCCTAAACCGTGGGCTGATCATGG
Source organism: Dermacentor andersoni (assembly GCF_023375885.2). Taxonomy (NCBI): domain Eukaryota; kingdom Metazoa; phylum Arthropoda; class Arachnida; order Ixodida; family Ixodidae; genus Dermacentor; species Dermacentor andersoni. Next base: position 204,191,818 of record NC_092815.1, read on the forward strand.
CTGTCATTGCTGGGCCCACAACAGGTCTTATTCGAGGACCGATGATGGCGCCCACTGGTGTACTAAGATGTCCCATAGCCGGTACAAGAGGTCGTAACTGGGGCCGAAGGACAGGCCTTATGACAGGCTTTAGAGAAGGCCCAATAGCTGGTCCAAAACGAGGGTTAATGATGGCTCCATTTGGTAGGCCCACAACAGGACCCACCGGTGGTCCAGCAAAAGTGTGTAAACGTGGCCCAACCATAGGGCCCACAGGTGACCCTACAACAGGCCCTAACCGTGGGCTGATCAGGGGTCCCATTGGTAGGCCCACAACAGGTCCTATTCGAGGACCAGCGATTGCTCTCACTGGTGGGATAAGAGGCCCCACCGGTGCTCGCACATAAGGTCGTAACCGTGGTCTAACTATAGTTCTCAGCGATGGTCGAATGCTAGGTGCAAACCGTGGCCTGATAATGGCTCCCATTGGTTGGCCCACAACTGGCCCTACAGGTAGTCCTACAAGAGGACGTAACCGTGGTCCGACCATAGGACTGGCAAATGGTCCTACAAGAGGGCCTAACCGTGGGGAGATAGGTGTCAATAATGGGCCCGCAACAGGTCCTATTCGCGGACCGATAATAGCCCCCATCGGTGGTCCGAAAACACGGCCCACAGGTGGTCGTAGAAGAGGCTGTAAGCGTGGTCGCACCACAGCCCCCAGAGGTTGTCCTACAGCCGGTCCAAACCGCGGGCTAATGATGGCTCCCATCGCTGGGCCCACAACAGGTCGTAGTCGGGGGACAGATATAGCCCCAAAAGGTGGGAGCACAGCAGGCCCCAAAGGTAGTCCTACTAGAGGCCGTAAACGTGGGCTGAATGCAGCTCCCACCAGTGGGCGCACAACTGGTCCTACCCGCGTGCCGACCATAGCCCCCACAGGTGGTCCTACAACAGGCCCTAACCGCGGACCGATGAGAGCCCTCGTCAGGGGCGTGAAAACAGGTCCAATGCGTTGACTGACTAGGGTCCTTAGAGGTGGACCAACAGCCCCTACCGGAAGACCGAACGCTGGTCCAATAGGCCCGGCTTGTGGCACTAATCTGGGCCGCATAATACCCGCTGGGCCTGGCACAGGAATGCCCGTCTCGCACATGCAGCGGCCGCCCTGGCAGTAGCCCAGGGTCCCCGGGTTTATCCGAGAGCAACGCAACCGGCATCGCATCAGGTTCCCCATGAGGCAGCCGAAGTCGCGTCCTGCGCACGTGGTCGCGGAAGCACCCGCCATTGTCAGAGCGGTTGCCTCGGTATGTTGTTTGTTGAAGCGCCAACACCAAGCACATCGGCGCAGCCAAGCACTCAGCAAAGCTCTACGGCTTGCAGACTAAGCAGAGTGCCTGCACAATTAACTCGGCGAGTCAGCGGGCTCACATTTAGGTAAATATTTCTCAAATAAGGGCTGCTACATTTACGGGGATGTAGTGTTCAATAAAGAAACTGTGCTCGTTACTTCTGTATAGCTGGCCATTAGAATTGCAACTGAAGCTATGCAGCGTTTAGGCAAGGTTTCAGCCAAGCTTTTTTAAAGTCATTATTACATGGTGATCGTTTTTCGTGTCTAGGTGCGCACCACTGGAAGAGCATGTTGTCAGCGGACCTAGCGAGGAGTCCAGCTTTGAAATTGTGGGTTTTGAGAGTAGGTCAATGCAATTAGTAACTACGAGAGATGGAGCTCAGAGATTAGATTACGTAGATAACTAATGTAGAGATTAGAACCCTTTACAAAATTAGAACGTATTACGGAAGTGTTCTAACGAATTTTTTCTATAATACCTGGTGTTGGCCGTGTTGTCCTGTAGTGTAACAAGCACACATTACATTTACAGCGTATCAATACAAGGCTATGCTTAGGCGCCATCCTGCCAGTATGCGTCGTCGTAACATTACCTTTGTACACCTTGTTGTGGCGCCCCATTGCTTGGAAATGGGGCGCCACATTTCCGAGACGAGTTCCTTGTCGCGGAAATGTACAAGTTCACAAGCGTGTGCATATAATTTCTTGTGCCACATGATAATGACGTTTCATGGCACTCTTCCGCGACAGCTGCGACAGCACGCGAACAGCAGCGTGTCGATAACCAACAAGCACCGAGCTTCGGACAACGCGCACCATGTGTAGAATAAAAAAAGATTGATAAGTCATGTTATGCTCGACTGCGCAGGCATTTCGAACACGCGCCACCCCGTTGTCGCTACCGGGATAAGATTACTTTGAGCAGGCCAGGTCGTTTTTAGTTATGAATGTTTGCTATCTTAAAAAGAAACAAGGAAAGTGCCCATGGGACGTACATAAGGGGTCCCTGCAACACTTTATTTATCGATATCGTTCACATGAAAGGACACAGTTATAGAAATATTTCGGAGCAAAAAGTACTTCAATTCGTTTAGTAGAAGCGGAGTTAGTGGAATTCAAAGATCGCATTCAAAGATCTTTCTTCAACGGCTTACACCGCTAAGCCTGTGGCGGCCGCAACGCTCGGCCCCCTGAACGGCGCGCAGTTTCAAATTCGTTTTAGATGTGCACGTACACGCTGCTACTTTGTGTTTGGCACCTACGACGCGCTAAACTAAGCTCAGCGGCTGACACCTAAGAAGCATCGCCGAATTTGTTCGTCTTGCGGTAACCGGTTCAGTGCATTTTTGCCGCGCTCGCCGCCTTTGCAGCCACTTGTACACCGACGTTGATGTTTTTGGTTCATTTTCACCAAAGGCCTAGTGAAGAGCGTCTCCTACTATTTCCACAGCTGCGAAAACACAAACTCCAGGTTCGCGCTGCCCTTCTACTCGCGTGCAGTGAATCTGCGCGCGCACAAATTTTACGCACGAAACGAAAGACACTCGAATGATAGACGCGCACTGTGATAGCGGTCAGCGAAATTTCAGAGACGTCCCGATCTTGTGCAGCGGTGGACGCGGTCAAACTCGAGAAGACAAGGGCCGCCGAATACCGGAAAAAAACTTAATTAGCGTGTAGGCACTCTGAACGCAGTGGTATTTCGTATTTTTTTCGCGACAGCAGTGATATGGACACTCCAAGGGAATTTTTGCCGTGGTCGTCCGAGTCTACGCGAGGTTCCGTGCATATATATATATATATATATATATATGGTTGAGGGAGTCACGCTGGTCCCGGGGTAGTAAAATGAAGAAAAAGGGTACGACGTACGTTGAATAAGCACAGTATATTTGACTGACGTTTCGGCTTACACCAGCCGAAACATCAGTCAAACATACTGTGCTTATTCAACGTACGTTGCACTCTTTCTTCATTTTATATATATATATATATATATATATATATATATATATATATATATATATATATATATATATATAGAGAGAGAGAGAGAGAGAGAGAGAGAGTTTATTAGAAAGGCAGGGAGGTCAGCCTGAGTTAGCATGCTCTGGCCTGCTATTCGGCACGGGGGAAAAAGGAAAGGGGACAAAAAAGAGTGGTCATATATGAGGATGACAGGAAGAAGGGATGTATATACACACTAACACAGTGGGTTCTCTAGACTTTTGCGTGTAGTCTGCTGACATTCAAGTAGTCCAGAACAGCCCTGGTAGCTATTTATGCTACTGTACTATCACACATTGCGGACGAAATAGTCCTTTCGTACAATGCTTGCCTGCCAATGCCTGCTAGCGGCAAGGCAAGCGTCTTCCGCTGTGTTGCGTAGAGAGGGCGATCGCAAAACAAATGTTGAAAGGTCTAATTATTTAGCTATATGTATGTTGTATACCATGCTGTGCTATATGGCATACGGTATATGAGGGGTATATCGGGACACCTTTAAATCACCAAAGTTGCTCCTACCAGGTCTCACAATTTTGTGAAAATTATTCCTCAGAATTTTGAGAATGGCAGCCCACAAACAAATGTCACGAAGGAAAACACCGACAGCGCATGTCTTTTAACTTGAATCTTCTAATACTGGTTTAATAAAAGTGCGAAACTATACCAAAGCACAAAGCTGAAGATGACGTAACATTATTGGCCAGTCTGTGCACTACCTCCGGGATCGGCCCAGGAAACAGACTTACAACAACCCCGATACTGAAAGTGATGTTAAAGTCTCTAAGAGGTGGCCTTTTAATAAAAAACGTAAACGAAAATGTCCGAAGTCAGGATTCATACATAGAACTCCAAACATAACAGCTCGTTTTTACTTAGTCAGCTTGAATTCATTTGAATTCGTACTGCCACTACAGCTACAACTCTTACACTTGGCGTAATATTCTAAAATGTTGCTATTGCATTAATTTCTTCGACATTATGGCAAAACTATGATAATTTTTAAGACGTCAAGAATCATGAAGATTGTTACCGTTGCATAGACTTTTGTGGCTGCGGATAAAGTTAATATTTCCAGTGACGTTTTCAGACATCTAGCCAAGAGTCGTATGAGGACGCCATGATGTGATCATGTACGGTTCAGGTTTCGGGGGTTTTGGCGGAACCATACGAAACCTTGACCAATCTTTAAAAAGGCATTGTGCGTTCCCTGTTGCATGTAATTGAGTATTATTTGGCTCACGTTTTAAAGTGACCCAAAAACGTATTTTTTTTCTCGGAACACGTTAGTTTTCTTTTTCGGATATTGTAAGACCAACACCTAAATACGGCAGGCAACACCTCGCTTACGCCGGACCCCCGTGACCAGGAGCTTCGGACTTTGCGTGTGGAAGTAAGCCGCCTCACGACACTTTAGAACACTACCATTTTCCCCTCCTCCCCACCGCAACATCTCTCCCCAGAACGAATCCTCCCACCCGTTATGGAGTCACCCAACACCCATACCCGTCTCGCCCCCCCCCCCCCCCCCCCATAAATAGAAACGCACATCGGACTCGCATGACGGTTATCAGGCTGATATCAGACTTGGAATCCAAATGTGATGCTAAATTGGTTGCTCTGGAGGCGCGCCTCAAAACCAAATTCACAACACTCGCCGAGCAGCTATCTTCTCGCCTTGAGCAACAGATGGGCACACTTTTCACATGCTTAAGCCAAACTCTCGAACGTACTTTTGCAGGATTTGACACGCGCCTTCAGAGGCTAGAGACAAATACCCGCTCTTCACATGAGGGGTCCCCTACCTCCATCCTACACCCACCTACTCCTGCTATCCCACTTCCACTACCACCCCGAGAACTATCCTCGCCCCACCCATGCTCCAATATGCGGGCCGGGATAATTCTACCCACCTATCACTAATCCAGTGGAACTGCTGCGGCTTTCGGGGCAAGCAAGCGCCGCTGCAACTCTTAATACCTACCCTCCCTTTCATACCTAAGCTCCTTTTGTTACAGGACACACAACACCAAGCCAAACTTCCTAGTTACCACGCAGTACACTCAGGCACCACCGGCAACCCCCGGGTGTCCACACTGATTCAGCGCACTATGACCTACCAAGAACACCCAGTCACCTCCGCCACCCCGTTTGTCCTCATTAAAATTACCCCCATGAAACGTAATAAACCTCCGATCTTTATTGCCAACATATACCACACCCCACGCCAAGCCATGACCACTCTCGATGCTCTACTCCAGAAAATTCATCGCATGGTGGGCCGAAATCCCCTACTCATAGGAGGCGACCTTAACTCTCAGCATACAGACTGGGGTTATCGGTACACCACAGCATGGGGTCGCAGGCTTTGGACTATCATCCAAGACCTGCGCTTTACTACACATAACAACTTTCACTAGCAGTGCTATTGGAGGAATTAGAGGGCAGTAAATGGGATATAATAGGGCTCAGTGAAGTTAGGAGGCCAAAAGAAGCATATACAGTGCTAAAAAGCGGGCACGTCCTGTGCTACCGCGGTCTAGAGGAAAGAAGAGAACTAGGAGTCGGATTCCTGATTAATAAGAATATAGCTGGTAACATACAGGAATTCTATAGCATTAACGAGAGGGTGGCAGGTCTTGTTGTTAAACTTAACAAGAGGTACAAAATGAAGATTGTACAGGTCTACGCCCCTACATCCAGTCATGATGACGAGGAAGTCGAATGCTTCTATGAAGACGTGGAATCGGCGATGGGTAGAGTGAAAACCAAATACACTATACTAATGGGCGACTTTAATGCCAAGGTAGGCAAGAAGCAGGCTGGAGACAAGGCAGTGGGGGAATATGGCATAGGCACTAGGAATAGCAGGGGGGAGTTATTAGTCGAGTTTGCGGAACAGAATAATATGAGGATAATGAATACTTTCTTCCGCAAGCGGGATAGCCGAAAGTGGACGTGGAGGAGCCCGAACGGCGAGACTAGAAATGAAATAGACTTCATACTCTGCGCTAACCCTGGCATCATACAAGATGTGGACGTGCTCGGCAAGGTGCGCTGCAGTGACCACAGGATGGTAAGAACTCGAATTAGCCTAGACCTGAGGAGGGAACGGAAGAAACTGGTACATAAGAAGCCGATCAATGAGTTAGCGGTAAGAGGGAAAATAGAGGAATTCCAGATCAAGCTACAGAACAGGTATTCGGCTTTAACTCAGGAAGAGGACCATAGTGTTGAAGCAATGAACGACAATCTTGTGGGCATCATTAAGAAGTGTGCAATGGAAGTCGGTGGTAACTCGATTAGGCAGGATACCAGTAAACTATCGCAGGCGACGAAAGATCTGATCAAGAAACGCCAATGTATGAAAGCCTCTAACCCTACAGCTAGAATAGAACTGGCAGAACTTTCGAAGTTAATCAACAAGCGTAAGACAGCTGACATAAGGAAGTATAATATGGATAGAATTGAACATGCTCTCAGGAACGGCGGAAGCCTAAAAACAGTGAAGAAGAAACTAGGAATTGGCAAGAATCAGATGTATGCGTTAAGAGACAAAGCCGGCAATATCATTACTAATATGGATGAGATAGTTCAAGTGGCTGAGGAGTTCTATAGAGATTTATACAGTACTAGTGGCACCCACGACGATAATGGAAGAGAAAATAGTCTAGAGGAATTCGAAGTCCCAAAGGTAACGCCGGAAGAAGTAAAGAAAGCCTTGGGAGAAATGCAAAGGGGGAAGGCAGCTGGGGAGGATCAGGTAACAGCAGATTTGTTGAAGGATGGTGGGCAGATTGTTCTAGAGAAACTGGCCACCCTGTATACGCAATGCCTCATGACGTCGAGCGTACCGGAATCTTGGAAGAACGCTAACATAATCCTAATCCATAAGAAAGGGGACGCCAAAGACTTGAAAAATTATAGACCGATCAGCTTACTGTCCGTTGCCTACAAAATATTTACTAAGGTAATCGCAAATAGAATCAGGAACACCTTAGACTTCTGTCAAGCAAAGGACCAGGCAGGATTCCGTAAAGGCTACTCAACAATAGATCATATTCACACTATCAATCAGGTGATAGAGAAATGTGCGGAATATAACCAACCCTTATATATAGCTTTCATTGATTATGAGAAAGCGTTTGATTCTGTCGAAACCTCAGCAGTCATGGAGGCATTAAGGAATCAGGGTGTAGACGAGCCGTATGTAAAAATACTGAAAAATATCTATAGCGGCTCCACAGCCACCGTAGTCCTCCATAAAGAAAGCAACAAAATCCCAATAAAGAAAGGCGTCAGGCAGGGAGATACGATCTCTCCAATGCTATTCACAGCGTGTTTACAGGAGGTATTCAGAGACCTGGATTGGGAAGAATTGGGGATAAAAATTAATGGAGAATACCTTAGTAACTTGCGATTCGCTGATGATATTGCCTTGCTTAGTAACTCAGGGGACCAATTGCAATGCATGCTCACTGACCTGGAGAGGCAAAGCAGAAGAGTGGGTCTAAAAATTAATCTGCAGAAAACTAAAGTAATGTTTAACAGTCTCGGAAGAGAACAGCAATTTACAATAGGCAGCGAGGCACTGGAAGTCGTAAGGGAATACATCTACTTAGGGCAAGTAGTGACGGCGGATCCGGATCATGAGACGGAAATAATCAGAAGAATAAGAATGGGCTGGGGTGCGTTTGGCAGGCATTCTCAGATCATGAACAGCAGGTTGCCATTATCCCTCAAGAGAAAAGTGTATAATAGCTGTGTCTTACCAGTACTCACCTACGGGGCAGAAACCTGGAGGCTTACGAAAAGGGTTCTACTCAAATTGAGGACGACGCAACGAGCTATGGAAAGAAGAATGATAGGTGTAACGTTAAGGGATAAGAAAAGAGCAGATTGGTTGAGGGAACAAACGCGAGTTAATGACATCTTAGTTGAAATTAAGAAAAAGAAATGGGCATGGGCAGGACATGTAATGAGGAGGGAAGATAACCGATGGTCATTAAGGGTTACGGACTGGATCCCAAGGGAAGGGAAGCGTAGCAGGGGGCGGCAGAAAGTTAGGTGGGCGGATGAGATTAAGAAGTTTGCAGGGACGGCATGGCCGCAATTAGTACATGACCGGGGTTGTTGGAGAAGTATGGGAGAGGCCTTTGCCCTGCAGTGGGCGTAACCAGGCTGATGATGATGATGATGATGATGATGATGAACAACTTTCACACACCAACCCGAATCGGCAATAGTGTAACCACAGACACTAGTCCGGACCTTACACTCAGCCGTTGCTTCAAAGGTATCTGGTGGTCACGTACGCGACAGACACTCGGAAGCAACCATTACATTATCACTATCCAAATACCTCACACACAACACAGCCCTTGACTCGTCACCCACAATCTTATTAAATGGGGCACAATCCGGTCCGCACACCGAGAACTCCCAGACACCCCGACACAAGACATTGATCATTGGGTCGCATCTCTCCTAAAAGACATAACCGCACACACACAACACATTGCTACGTCACCCGACACACCAACGCTGGACTCGCATCTAGCCTACCTCTGGGAGGCACACCACAGCATCCTGGAGAGATGGAAACGACGGAAATATAATAGAAAGTTAAAACACAGGCTGGCCACGCTACAGACACAAATCGCTGCACACGCCGAGGAGCTGTGCCGTTCCTACTGGGGTCAGGTGTGCAACAGTATATCTGGCAGCCTCTCTACCAAGAACGCATGACAACTCCTACGGCACCTTGTTGGCCCCACACACTCCCGCGCAACATCACAACACCACATTACACGCCTCATTCACAACTCCACGCTCTCTCCCGAAATCCTTCTGGACCAACTCCGGACAGAACACACGGCACGCGGCACCTCCTTCCCTCTATCACCCTACACAGGAGCCCCGAATGAGGCCCTTGACGCATGGCCCTCCAAAACACCCGCACAAGCTCTGCACCGGGAAAGGACAGAATAACAAACTCTATGCTCCGTAACCTGGATGATCAATCTATCACACAAATTACAGAATATTTTAATCAATGCTGGAGAGAGGGCACGCTGCCACATTCCTGGTGCCATGCCAAAATTATCTTCATCGTGAAACAGAACAAACCCCACACCATATCAAACCTCCGCCCCATATCACTCACATCATGTCTCGGGAAACTGCTCGAGCATGTCGCTTTAAACAGACTCAGTCAGCACATGCAACACCACAACCTATATCCGCACAGCATGGCGGGCTTCCGCCCAGGTCTCTCCGCCCAAGGTGCCATGCTTCAATTGACGCACGACATCTTCGACCCTCTTAACCTTGTTCAAGGCCTTTGATCGCGTAGAACACCAAGCGATCATGGCGGATCTCTCCCCCCTCAATGTAGGCGCCTACATGTACGTCTACATACAAGCTTTCCTCTCGGGACGCACGGCCGAGGTTCATATGGGCTCCCATGCGTCCCCTCCATACACCCTCAGCGGAGTGGGCACTCCGCAAGGTTCTGTCCTTTTCTCTTCATTTCCACACTCATTCCCTTAGTCCACGCTCTTCACAATATCCTTCACCTTCACCACACCCTCTATGCAGACGACATCACTCTGTAGACCACCCAAGGTAGTGATGGCGACTTAGAGGAAACCTTACAAACCGCTGCAAACATCACACAACAGCACGCACACAGCACTGGTCTCTCCTGTTCCCCGGAATAGTCTCAGATACTTCTCATGCGTCCCTCACCACGTAATCTTCCCACGGCCCCCATCACCGTTGCTCTGGCCGGACACCCTATCCCGGAGGTCAACACACTGCGGATCCTGGGCCAACACATCCAGAGCAACAGCCGGAACACTTTCACTATCCGGAAACTCAAGCGGCTGACGGAAGCGCTGTCGCACCTCAAGCGCAGAGTTTTCGGCAAACACTATGGCATGAAGGAGCGCGATTTGTGTCGTCTAATTCATGCCTTCATACTCCTCCCCAGCCGTTTGGTCCTTGGTCCTTCCACGTTCCAATGTGCTAGGGTACCGAGTGCGATTTGATAGCAGCAAACGCTGCGTTGCAGGCCCCGCATGTTGCGCCTCCATCTGGCATGGGCGGCAGTCCACAGCCGCTTGGCTATCAGCCGTGCCTGGTTATTCTGACCGCCAATAGATGGCAATGCAAGCGCATGTGCTTCAATACAAGCGGATGAGCGTTTTGTTTGGATTTTGTGGCGAATGGACGTGCTTTTCGGGGCTCCGTGGCGGCGACGAAATCAAGTTTTTGTGCATGCTTTGAGCTTGCTTCTGGTTTTTATTTCTAGATTTTTTGCCTTCAAATAGTAATTGGGTGGTTTTCTTTTTCCTTCCTTTCTTGTCTCTCGGATTTCGGGTACGCGGGTGTGCTTCATGTACATTTGGTTTTGCAGGATAGTTAGAGCGTTCTTTCGTGCCACGTGCTCGAACACGTGCAGCCGGGTGGGACGTTGAGTGTTTGCAGTCTTTAAATGGTAGCTTGGAAGTGGCAAGATAAATAGCTATTAGTGGTTTTACTGTGCGTGTTTTGGTAGGAAAGTGAGAGTGTGGCCACGTGGTCGAGCGCGTGCGAGAGCGTGTCATACCTTCGGTCTCCGCGGCATTGATTGTTTTTGAAGCAGTTGTGAGAGTTGCTTTACGACATTTTGAGGATTTGGATCCTGTGCGTATCGGTCTTTGCTAAAAGGCACGCGCTCTGCGTTGATATAGTATTATAGTATTTGCAGCAGTAGTAGCATTATTGTAGTATTGTAGTATGTGCAATAAGCCGTGCAATACATGGCGAGAAAGACGGGAAAGCAAGCAATGCGCGGGGGGTCCCTCAAGGCAGATGAGGAGACGGACGAGAATGGAGAGGGCATCAAATCAACCGGCACACAATGTGATGTCGATACAGGCTGCAGAAAATGGAGGCTTTCCAGGAAGAGCTTCTCAAACAGGTGCAAGAGCTCAAAAATGAGCTAAAGAGGGAGCGTGATGCACGGAAGGTAGTTGAAAAGAGACTTGAAGCAACCGAGGAAAAGCTGAACAGGGCCGCCATTGTGAACGAGAATGTGCGTGACAATGGAACGCAGACCACCGATGCGACAGGCGAGGGAATGTCAGCGAAATACGTGGAATCCATGTAGCGTGATGAAGGGTTAGCTGGAAAGAGCGGCGCCTACATAGGCCGCCACGCGGAAAAAGCAGGAGCCCAGGGGACAATGCCCCTTGTCGAGTCCGAATCACGCGGAAAAGGACAAAGGGAAGCAGAGTGAGGTCTGAGAGAGTGAAAGGGCGATTATTGCAGGCGACTCAAACCTGGCTGGGTGCTAAAAAGCTATTGTGGAGAGGGTGAAAGGCGGCAAAAGAGTGGCGGTAGGGACATTTCCAGGGCGGACACTGGGTTCTGTCATGGAGCGAGCAAAAGAAAAGCTCGCGGTAAATACCCACGTGCGCAACCTTGTCATAGTAGCAGGTTAGCCAAATGACGTCCTATACAGGAAAGGGACAGGACTAGCCCAGCACTTGGCGAAGGGGGTTGACGACTTGCGCGAGCTATCCCCTCAGGTGCAGATCGTGGTGTGCACGGTGCCGGAGGTACCTGTACGTGACAGTCACATACAAAGAGCCGTAATGGCTGCTAATGAGGCAATATGAAAAATGAGCCGAGAGAAAGGCTTCGAGGTTGTCGAAGTAAACAGGGAAGTGAGAAGTTGTGGTGGTCTTAAACGAGACGGGATCCACTTCAATTACAGGGTTGCGACTTGGTGGTCGCGCTGTTGCTTTTTTAGGGGGTCCGCGGGCGCTCAGGAGGCCAGAGTACATAGTAATGAAGAAGGTCCCCTAGGGGAACATCAGAAGAGCATCGCCGTCGATAACAGAAAAAGGAGGAAAGCAAGAAAAGAACTCGCAATGCAATAGGCTACATAAACATGCAGGGCGGCAGAAGAAAGGAAAAGTGGGCAGAGATTGAGGAGCAGTTACATAGAGAACAAATAGGGGTGCATGCGGTTACAGAAACGCGCCTTAGAGACTCAGAAGAGCCGCCAGTTATTGAGAATTATCTTTGGGAAGGGTGCAACAGAACTAAGTCGGAAAGAAAGGGAGGGGGAGTCGGAATGCTCATCCATCAGGGAGAAAATTGGAAAACAGTAAATTCACAATGTCAAGAGCATCTTTGGTTATCAGGTACAATGTGTTGGAAAGAAACTTGGCTGGGCGTTACGTATTTGTGGACCGGAAAAAATTGCACAGCGAAGAATAAAGAGTTAGTAGAATGCATAAGCCCTGATATTAAGGGTTTTGGGAATGGTTGCTGAAATTGTCCTATTAGGTGACATGAATGCCCACATACAGGATTTAGATGGCTATGCCGACAATAACGGGAACTCAATGCTAGACCTTTGTGAGCAACATAACCTCGTTGTCGTGAATACAGGGCCTAAGTGTGAAGGGCAGATCGCGTGGGAAGTGGGAAACCGGCAATCGACCATTGATTACTGTCTGATGACAGAAGGAATTCATGATCAGTTGAGAGAAATTTATGGTCATCGATGAGGAAGGGTTTAGCAGCATAGGGAGTGACCATAAACGCATCATTTTGAAAATGGGATATGTAGTTGGGAAAGAGAACAAAGAGCGCAAATGGCCAGTCCAAATTTGAACGCTGAACAAATAGCAAATATAGTCACTAGAGTTGAGGAAGAACTTAGCAAATGGCAAAGTAAAGAGTGGGAATATGGTGAGCTTCTACGTGTAATAACGACAGAAATACGAAAAGAGAAACAACACGTTCGTTGGAAAGGAAAAAAGAAACCGAAAAGCTGGTGGAACAAGGAGATACGAGAAGTGATCGCTGAACGACAGAAAGCATCTCGAGAGCACAGGCAGGCAAAGAAGGCGCAGTTGCCGCAGGATGAAGTAACCACTAAATGGGAAATATACCGGGAGAAAAAGTCTATGGTTCAAATACTGGTGCAAGCAAAATTAAAAGGTAAAAGTGAACGTTGGTTGTCAGAAATACGTGAGAAAAAGAAGGCCGCACCGAGAATATTTTGGAACGACATAAAATTATTAGGCAGGAAGTCAACAACAATAGAAGAACATATCCTAGGCGAAGATGAAAACAGACTGGAAGGAGAAGCGGCAATAAATTACATCCGAAAAGTAACAGCCGAATCTTTTCAAGGCAATGACGAGGTTGTATTTGAAGAAAAAAAGAGCATGAAAGAGACCCAGGTGGAAAAGGGGCTAGTGCTGACAAATTTAAACTGTAAGAAAGCGGAAGAGAAAATTCCTAAGGGCACTGCCGCAGGGCTAGACGAGGTTCCCGTTAGGCTGATAAATGCAATAGGACCAAAAAGTAAGGAAGCTCTGGTGAAAGCAGTGGAAAAAACTTTAAAAGATAGACGAATACCAGACAGTTGGCGACAAAGTAGAACGAATTTAATTTATAAAGGTAAGGAGGAGAAAGACAGAATTCACTCGTATAGACCGTTGACCATCGCATCGGTAATATACAGCCTAGCAATGCAGGCAATCAAATTAAAGCTTCAAGCATGGGCAGAGAATAATGGCGTTTTGGGAGAGCTTCAGAATGGCTTCAGGATAGGTAGGCGTTTGGATGATAACTTGTTTGTTCTTACTCAGTGTATTGAAATATCAAAAGCAGAAAGCATACCGTTGTATGTGGCCTTTTTAGACATTACAGGAGCATACGACAACGTAGACCACAACATTTTGTGGGATATTCTGGAAGGGGAAGGCTTAGGTAACGATCGTCTACAGCTTTTGAGAGAGATTTACCTAAAAAATACCGTTTGCGTTGAATGGGAAGGGATGAGGAGTGAGGAGAAAGTTCATATCAACAAGGGACTGAGGCAGGGCTGCCCTTTATCTCCGCTGCTGTTTATGATGTACATGGTGAGGATGGAGAGGGCGCTAGAAGAAAGTAATATCGAGTTTAATATCTCATACAAACAGGCGGGTACAGTAGTAGCTCAGCAACTCCCGGGTTTGTTTTATGCGGACGACATTGTGTTGCTAGCTAATAAGCAAAGTGATTTTCAACGTCTGGCTAATATCTGTGGACAGGAAGGCAACAATTTAGGTTTGAAATTTAGTGTTAGAAAATCAGGTGTTATGGTATTCAATGAAAACAGTGAACAGACAGTGGAAATACAGGGCCAGGAAATACCTCGGGTAACAGTTTATAAGTACCATGGTATATGGATGAACGAAGGCAATAGATATATGGAAACACAGGAAAAAACCATAACAGTAAAGGGGAAGAGAAATTCAGCCATAATGAAGCACACAGCGCTATGGGGATACTAAAGGTACGAGGTCCTTCGAGGTATGTGCAAAGGTGTAATGGTTCCAGGACTTACGTTTGGAAATGCGGTTGTTTGCTTTAAATCAGGGGTACAATCAGGACTCGACGGGAACCAAAGGTCAGTGGGTCGCCTCGCATTGGGCGCTCACGGGAAGACTACAAATGAAGCTGTGCAGGGTGATATGGGCTGGACTAGTTTCGAAGTGAGGAAAGCTCGCAGTAAAATTAAGTATGAAGAACGCCGAGGAATCTGGAAGAAATTAAATGGGCTGGGAGAGTGTTCAGGAAAAATATTGATTCACAGTGGAGGAAAAGAACCAGCAAGTATGCGGCCTGTAGGGTGGGCAACACAGGAACAAAGAAGGTGAAGCGGAAAGTCAGAGAGGCTGAAATAATCCGATGGGTGGCGACAATGGAAAAGAAACCTGCCATGAGTAACTACTTAAGAGGAAAAAAACGAAATCAGGAAAGAAACCATTTATGATAACTCAAAGGGAAGCTCATTACTTTTCGAAGCGAGATCGGGATGCCTTAGAACACGCACCTATAAGGCGAGATATAAGAAGGAAGAAGAAGCATGTGCTTGCTGCGGTAAAGCTAGGGAAACTGTGGAGCATGTTTTATTAGAATGCGAAGACGTCTACCCAGCGGTCGATTTAGGCACCACTGGCCTCCTTGAAGCCCTAGGGTTCAGCGGTAGCAGTGGTAAAGCAAACATGTCCCCAATAGGCATTAGTAAGAGGCGATTGGAGGATTGGTGGAAGAAAAGTAGGGAAACGACAAAAGACGGAGAAGTACAAAAGCACAGTTCGCAATAGGGGATCAGAAAATTTGGGCGTGGTAGTTCATAGCGTTTCTTTTTCCATTGTTTAACCTAGGTAGGGCATTAGGCAATGTAATAGCAAGAGCTTGGTGGCGCAACCAACCGCCCCGTTCCAAAGGGGACGCTCATAATATCTATCCTTCCATCCATCCTTCCCCTAGCTGCCTGTTGCTGGCGCTCTAAGCAGCCTCCGCAGAGCACAGGCCACGCGCTCGCGTGTTGCCTTTCATAAAGGACCACCCTGTACACGGAATGCTTCCCGCTACGAAGGCGCACGAGCGGTGCACGCCCGATGGATTCACCCGCAGAAGGGCTGCTGACATGAGCCGCGATTTTGTAACGATGCCTAGTGTTATCATTGGTATCAGTCGACTATGAACAGTGAAGGATAAGAGTGTCATGGAATCGAGCGGAAGGCACCGCTACATGATGCTGGCCAGGTTTCCTCTTCGTTCTTTTTTTCAGTGCTTCTCCTGCGTCTGTTTCAACCGAGTAACGAAAAAAAAAGAAACATTTTGTCGGTATTCTTGTTTCCGCCAGTCAAATGGACAAGAAACCTGAACCCTTAATTCCGTGAATGAGTGCTTGCTCCACGGAACATATGCACATAAAGCACAATGGAGTCTCCCTAGTCTGCTGTGTCATGTCTGTTGTTTTAGGGCCTGTTTACGCTCGAGCCGCCCATCGCCGCAAGCCGCACCACCCGCGTGCGGTCACGCGAGAAGTTGCACATATCGTACAGTTGTGCACAAATTTCCGTTTACACCGTGTACATAGTGTAAACTGTACACATTGTGAACCGAAATTTTTGCAGAAGTGTTCCACATGCTCAATTTTTCGCGCGACCGCACGCACGCGGTGCGGCTTGCGGCGATGGGCGGCTCGAGCGTAAACAGGCCCTAAACTGGCGCCTTATGGCGGTTAAGACAAAATTTATCACCCTTAAGTTAAGTTCAGGAAACAGATGAAAGTCATCGCTGTCCCTTATTCGTTGGCCCAGTGGCTTCTGCTGCAGTAAACCTGTTGTACAAGAGGCTGCGAGTTTTTAGAGCGCAGCTCTTAGGCGCCCGTTCCTGCGGCGAGTGGCGGCGGCGGTGGCGCAGTAACCGAACGAGCGAGCACAGCGAAAAATGAAAGAGCGAACGCGGAGCGTGATATGAAAGACGCAAGCCGTGAACGGCGGAGACAAAAAAGAGCGGCCCGTTCAGTGAGGAGCTCGGGAGAAACTGCTACCATATGCTGGTACCATGCGGACACGCCCGACCACTCGATGCGTACTCGTGTCTAGCCTCAGCTGGACCGCTCGTTTTGTACTGTCGTCTGCTCGCGTCAGCTCTCGTTCGCGCTTGTTTCGATTGTCATGATTTGCGATTGGTTCGTAATCTGATTGTTTGCGCGACGCGAATTGTGTAGTACTTACAGGAAGCCCCGCGACACCAGCGATTACACTGGAACCTTTGAAGAGTCATGTATAAAAGCCGACGCGCTTGACCCGCAGATGAATTTCGACGATTGCCGACTCTGCTACATGTCTCTCTCAAATTCTTTGCCTGAGTATATTGCGAAATGAAAACACGTACAGAGCTGTGCTCAAAGTTTGGATTAGGGAGTATCGTAATCGCCGGCGAATTTTCTTACCTGTCTGCAAGGCCCACATTTCTATGGGCAACAAGCATAAACGCTAGTATTTTGACATTACTACAGATATTAAAGAACCCAGTCGCTAAGACGTCAAAACTAATATAAGCTCACCATAACGCAGTTCTTCACTGCCAAGCCGCAGCTTCGGTAAGTTAAACACCGCTCTTTAATGTTAGTGCAGATATGTCCGTATTTGTCTCCAGTTTCCAGCATGTCTAAGATGTTAGCAGCACAAGCCTTATTGATTGTGCATGCTTATTAAAGCAGAAATTTTCTCCGGGCAACACTAAAGAGACAAGCGAATACAGCAAACTATTATTCACCTCTTCTCTTGAATATTTTAATACAGAAACGACGTTGGGGCTTTCTTGCCGAAGATGCTGCGCCGCTTTCCATGGTCGAACGGCTCGTGTTGAGCACCTAGTCGACATACTATTGCGTGTCCTTTTTTAAAACATTGTTACGAAGAGGAAGCCTGATGCAGAAATGTATTTACAACTATTTACTTGGGCAAGTTGGTACAAAGGTCACAGCTCGAGGAGACAGTCTACCACTTCCTCTTCGTCTCCCTTCTGCCCCCATGGTCCTGTCCAAATGCACCGTAACATAACCCTCCGTGGCTGGAGCGCTGTCCCGGCGCTTCTTAGCATGATAGCCAACTAGATGAACAGTATGGCTTTAAGCAGGACACGTGGACGACGTCTTTCCCAGCTGGGACGAGGACGGCGTGCCTTCAACAGGGCGATTTAGTAATTTATTTGACCTAATCCTCGCAATACCCGGTAGACCCCGGCATAGCCTGGCCGCAGTTATTCAGACAAGCCGACATGGCGACTTGGAGTCCAGAGCAGAATGAGATTGTCGGGAAAGAAATGAAGGTTCCGGTTGCAACTATCGCAGCGAGTCTTTTGTGACGCCTGAGCCGCTGTAAGCCGAATAATCTGGCGAGCCATACGAGCCCGATAAACGGCGTAATGGACTTATTCCGTGCTCTGTTGCGACACCGACGGTAGCAGGTGTCAAAGGGCAGAGGGGGATGACTACAAAACAAGAGGCAGAAAGGCGAGAAACCCGTGATATGATGACGTGAAGAATGGCACGCAAATGTCACGTAGGGCGAAATGCTGTCCCAATTGCGATGGTCTTCTGAAACATACATAGACAACATCTCTGTAAGGGTGCGATTCACTCGTTTAGTCAGTCCGTTCGTTTGAAGGGGATATGTAGTTGCGCGCTTGTGTTCGGTGGAGCAGGGACAAAGTATGTCTTCGACAACTTGGGACAGGAAGTAGCGGCCACGAACTGTCAGAAGCGGCCTTGGCGCACCATGGTGAAGAATCATGTCTTGAAGTAAAAAGTCTGCTACATATGTAGCACAGCTAGGGGGCAGGGCGCGTGTAATGACATAGCGTGTCGCATAGTCTATGGCAACGGCTATCTTTTTGTCTTCTTTTATGGATGCGAGGAAAGGGCCCAAAATATCCATGCTGACACGGAAGAAAGGCTCCGTGGGAGCATCGATTGGATCAAGATTGCCAGCAAGTTGCGCACGTGGCCCCTTTGGATGCTGGCAGGGGTCGCAAGCCGCAACGTAACGTTGCACAGAGCGATAAAAGCCTGACCAAAAGAAGCGACGTCGAACTCTGTCGTAAGTGCGGGAGGTGGAAAAGTGTCCGGCAGTGGGTGTGTCGTGGAAGCTGGACTCGTACATCACAACGAAAGAATACTCCTGAAGTCTGAGTGCCCAGCGACCAAGGCGGCCAGTCGGGTCTTTCAGTGACGATAGCCAGCATAAGGCATGGTGGTCTGTGATGACAGAAAATGGGCGGCCAAACATGTAAGGGAGAAATTTAGCCACTGTCCACAGCAGAGCGAGGCACTTGCGCTCGGTGATAGAAAAATTGCGCTCTGAAAGGGACAAAATTATTATTATTATTATTTGTTTTGAACACATATACAAATTAACAGGAAAGGGAAAGCGAGGAGCAGGTTGGCAACTGCCACCGAAAGGGGCACAGCGCGTGCTTACTCTTCAGAAAGGGGTGACAGCAACACAGATATGGAAGATACGAAGGAGGAGAGGAAAGAGGAAAGGAAGAGCAGCAGGACAAATCTAAAGACTAAAGTAGAACACAGTACAGATCATACACATTAGGGCCGGTCCCTGAAGGTCACGCTACTACAGAATGTTGAATAGAACAGTTTCGGCGCTACAAACGTGAACCTAGGGTAGTTAACTCCAGAAAAGTAACTAGGGCGCGATGAGCCTCATCAAGTTTAAACGCACAACCACTGGGATATAAACAAGAAGCACCTGATGTAGGCAGTGACGCGCTCGACTTCATTTTGCTGTTGGGCGAGGGCAGCATCGTCTGTGCGAACTTGACTTGGTGCAGATGGATCAAAGTGGTCTAATATTGAAGGCGTTGTTTACAAGCAGATGAAGGCGTCAAAGGCGTCGGCTTGTTGGCGGTCCCAAAAGAACGCAGTGTCCTTCTTATGAAAGTCATTCAGTGTTCGGGCGATATCCACAAAATTTTTAACAAACTGACGAAAATATGAGCATAAGCCCACACACATGCGCACATCTTTTGCTGGGCAGGGTACAGGAAAGTTCCTGACTGCGTGAATCTTATCAGAATCAGGATGTATACCGGCAGGACTGACAAGCCGACCAAGAACTTGGACTGCGCGGTGTCCAAAATGGCACTTAGAAGAGTCAAGTTGAAGGCCAGCCTCCCTAAAGACTTCGAGAATAGCGGCCAAGGGACTGAGGTGGTTGTCAAACGTAGTTGAAAACACGATGACATCGTCCAGATAACATAAGCAGGTGGACCACTTATAGCCCTGAAGGAGAGAGTCCATCATTCTTTCTAAAGTTGCTGGGGCATTACAAAGTCCGAAAGGCATAACTTTAATATGGTAAAGGTCGTCCGACGTAACAAAAGCGGTCGTCTCACGGTAGTGTTCATCAGCTGAAATCTGCCAATAACCGGATCGGAGCTCGATTGAAGAGTAGTAGTTCGATCCGTGAAAGCAGTCGAGAGTATCACCAATGCGCCGGAGAGGTTGCACATCCTTTTTCGTAACCTGGTTCAGTTGGCGGTAGTCGATACAAAACCGTCAGCTGCCATCCTTTTTGACCAAGACAACCGGCGATGCCCAAGGACTCTAAGAGGGCTCAGTTACACTTTGGTTAGCCTCCTTTGTCTGCTTCAGCTTGGATAACGTGGCGTTCTGTGTGAGACAAGCGATACGGTCGTTGGCGTATAGGACTAGCATCACCGGTCTCAGTCTTGTAGGTCACAACGGAAGTCCCAGCGGGCGATCCTCAAAGTCAAACACGTCGCGATAAGACAACAGGACCCGACGAAGATCCGCAGCGTGTTCGGGAAGCAGATCTTGAGCGTTCGTCTTCGAAAATATGCGGCGTAGATCGTAGGTTGCGGAACTAATCCGACAACAGGGGGCTGCAGACTAGCACGGAACATCTAATACAGAGATGGCGGAAACGTCGATGGGAAATGCGTAGCCGAGCTAAATGCATTTCGGGATAACTTGCGCACTTAAGCCAAAATTTAAAACAGGAACGAATACGCGGTTATCGACAAAGGTCACAATGATATGAGGAACGGCAAGTGTACGTAGCAGGAGAACATTGACATAAAGAGTCAGCACATAGTCACCGTCAGGAACAGATGGGAAGCACGTCAAAGGTATATACATGGTGGCTTGAGGCGGCAACCGTACGAAGTCTATCGAGCATAAAGGAGGCTCAGCTGATTTTGGAACACAGCAGTAAATAGGCAGCTCGAGTTGGAGGAGGCCAGCAGCGCAGTTAGTGCTGAATGGTCCAATAAAAAGTCGAGACCGAAGATTAAGTCATGGGAACACCGTTCCAGAACAGCAAATAAAACGGAAGTGTGGAAACCAGCAACAATTATTCGGGCACTGCACATGCCAATGATAATGGGCGTTGCTCCATCAACGACCCGGATAGCACGAGCTGCGGAATGTGTAAGGACTTTCTTGAAGGGGCAGCGAAGACGGCTGCTCATCACCGAGACATGGGTTCTACTACCAACAAGCGCTGGGACAAATACACCGTCAACTTCTACATCGACTATGTTGCGTCTGGTTGGCAGGGTGAGAGGCTTTGGTGTAGACGTCGACAATGCAGTGTCACCTCCAGGAGCTGCATCATTTAGTTTTCCGAAGGTATGCGCCCAGGTCGGAATGGCAACAACAGGTGACGGGACTGGGGTGACCTGGACGACGGGTGACGACATTGCGGCGAATGGGACTGGTGACTGCTCGGCGACAGTGATCGACGGTGCCATGTGGTCGTATTGTCAGTGGCGTGCAGGTTCGGCTCGGCTTGCGACTGCATGTGGCGAAAACCAGCGTCTGGACGAGAGCTGCTTGAAAATGGCATCGAGGACCAGCGGTTGCGACATAATCGGGCGGCGTGACCAACGCTAGACAACTGAAGCAAATAGGTCGGTCATACGGTGTTCGCCACTTCCCCATGTTGCGAGAACCTCGAGGGTATTTGATTTGGTCATGCACGAGCGAAGGACGTTCGGTTGGCCGAGAACTGGCCACTGTGCAAACTGACTGCAAGCCGACATTGCAGAGTTCTTGGTGCACAATAGCCTGAACAAGGGGAGCCGTAGGAGCGCATGTATAGTTGACAGGTGGGTATAGAGCCGTGGGACACATGGCTTGCAGCTTACGGCGCACGACTTTCGCTGGCTGCCCTGAAGGCTGCTGCTGTAGCGAAAGAGAGTCCTGTCGGTCTTCACAAGACGATGTTGCAGCCGTATTGGGAAGTCGTGCAAATAACTGATAAATACGACGGCGTTTCACCTGCTCGAAACGCTTGCACTCCGTGATCATGTCAATAACCGAAGTGCAGTTCTTACAAATGAGTAAATCGAAGGCGTCATCGGCGATACCTTTTAGGACATGTCCGACTTTTTGAGGCTCCAGCCTTTCAGCGTCGGCCTAGCGGCAGAGTGCTAGCATGTCTTTTATATGGCGACTTAGCCTTCGGCGGACGTCTGCACTCGTGATGCCAACTTTTTCTTGGCGGCGACCTTCCGACCCAGTGGCTTTCCGAAGAGGTTTCGCAGCTTCTGCTTGCACGTATCCCAGTCACGGAGTTCGTGGTTTTGAAACCACACTCGCGCAGTTTCCGCCAAGTGAAAAATTTTGTTCGTCAGCACCACTGTCGGATTCTATTTGGTGTGGCTTCTAACCCGCTCATACATTTCCATCCAGTCGTCGACGTGAGCGCCATCGGTGTCGCAGAAGGTTCTTGAATCACAAGGATGCGCGAGTACGACAGTCGACGCAGTCGACGCAGGCGTTGCTGAAGTAGGCACCGTCGCCTGCGACATCAGTGAAGAACCAAAGCGGCGGCCACCGCGAAGCTCGGTTCTGAGTCGTTATCCCGCACTTCCACCAAATGTTACAAAGAAGCCTGATGTACAAATGTATTTAGAGCTATTTACATGGGGAAAAGGTAATGGTAATCGCGCAGGCTGGTACAAATGATGGTGATGATGATGAAGCCTCAGTTCATGGCACAAAGGCTTGTACAAAGGTCACAGCTTCAGGAGACAGTCTACCACTTCCTATTCGTCTCTCTCTCTTGCGCACACGGTCCTATCCAAATGCACCGCAACAATATTATATGCACATGCGGAAAGTGAAGGCAATTGTTTCACTATCTGACTGCCATGTTAAGGATTTCAGTGAGTCGCACATAAGAAATAATATTCGCATTTCGCATTTTATATGTACCCGAGAATATTGGTACGTTCGAGAAGTCACATATAACGACGTACTTACAATATTTACAATAGAGACAACGATCCACAAACAAGATGGCTGTCGAGACAGATTTCACTTACACAGGTCTAAGCGTATTCTTCTGAGGGGCGCCACTTTTGGTTGCGCTGTAACATAACCCCCGCCTTTAAAGGTGCCCGCTCGGCGCTAACTACAAGGGAGGTGAACTCACGGCAAAGTAAGGCTTCAGCCGGGACACATGCACAACGTCCGTGGGGACACGCGAGTGCAACGGAGTGATCTCGTAGTTCACATCGCCAAGCTGACGCATTATCGTGTAGGGTCCTGTGTAGCGCGGCAGCAGCTTTTCAGACAAGCCGACGCGGCGACATGGTGTCCATAGGAGGACAACAGAGCCAGGAGGAAATCGAAAGTCCCGATGTCGGCTGTCGCACCGGATCTTCTGCGTGGCCTAAGACTCAGTGAGCCGGGAGCCGGCAATCTGGCGGGCCGTGTGAGCCCGGGCCAAGACGTCTTGAGCATATTCAATGAGAGTATTCGTCGAGGAAGGAAGCATTGTGTCAAAGGGCAAAGAAGGCTGGTGGCCGAACAGAAGGTAAAATGGTGAAAAGCCAGCGGTCTAGTGACGGGACGAATTATAGGCGAAGGTGGCAAATGGTAACGCGCTCTCCCAATCACTATGAGCGTCAGAAAGGTGCATCCGCAGCATTTCTGTCAACGTGTGATCAAGCCGCTCCGTCAGTTCATTTGTCTGCGTGGTAGGCGGTGGAAAGCTTGTGCCCGGCAGAACAGGAGTGAGGCAGGTCTTCAACTACTCTGGACAACAAGGTGCGGCCGCGATCAGTGAGGAGCTGCCAGGGTGCACCCGGATGGAGGATGACATCATGTAAAAGGAAATCTGCTACCTCAGTTGCACAGCTTGCGCGCAAAGCTCGCGTGATTGCGTACCGTAATCGCCGAGTAATCAGTTACGCCAACAACCGCTTACTGCCAGATTCCAACGTGGGAATCGGGCAGGGAAGATGGAGACTAATGCGAAACAATGGATCGGAGGGCACATCGATGGGGTGAAGGCGTCCAGCGGTCAGAAGAGCAGGTTTTTTTTTTTTTTTGCGGCGGTGACAGAGCGCACAGGCTGCAACGTAGCGGTGCACAGGAAGGTACAGGTCTGGCTAGTAGAAGCGGCGCCGTACACGGTGGTAAGTACGCGGAACGCCGAGGTGGCCTGCAGTAAGAGGCGTCATGCAACTTCTCAAGAACTGATGTCCGGAGATGGCGTGGTACAATTAGCAAAATTCTGGTCCTTCAGGGCGGAAGCTGCGATGGTAGAGAACATCGTCGCGGAGCACGAACATGCGCAGGCTGGGCTCGGAATGTTAGAATTGAGGCGATGGATAAGAACACGTAAGTAGTCATCACGCCGTTGTTAAGTGCCGATGTCGTGCAGATAAGAAATCCCAGGACGCATGAGGCGGTGTCATGCGCATCATATTGAGGGCGGTCGACAGGATGATGGGAGAGGCAGTCGGCTTGCTTGTGCAAACGGCCTGACGTGTATAAATCAGCAAATGAGTATTCTTGGAGCCGTAGCGCCCATCTACCCAATCGCCCAGTGGGGTCTTTAAGTGAGGAGAGCCAGCACAAGGCGTGGTGTTCGGTAACCACGGAAAATGGGCAGCCGTAGAAGTAGGGGCGGAATTTGGCGACTGCCCAAACTAAGGCCAGGCACTCCCGTTCGGTGATTGAAAAATTCCTCTCGGCGGGTGACAGGAGGCGGCTGGCGTATGCAATTACGCGCTCTGCGTTACGCTGCCATTGAAGAAGAACAGCCCTAATTCCATGGTCACTAGCATCCGTGTGAAGCTCAGTGGCGGCAGATGGATCAAAATGAGCCAGCATTGGGGGGAGCCGTGAGCAAGCGTAGAAAAGCGGACAAGACTTTCGTTTGAGCAAGGCTTCACGCGAAAGCAACGTCTTTCTTAAGTATGTCGGTAAGCGGGCGAGCGGTTTAGGCGAAATCCTTGATAATATGACGGAAATACGGGCATAGACCAACAAAGCTTCTTGCGTCTGCGGCGGGAGACCGAACAGGAAAGTTATGGAAAGCGCGAATCGTGTCAGGGTCGGGTTGAACACAGGCGGCACTGACGAGATGGCGAAGAACGGTAACTTGATGTCGTCCACAGTGGAACTTGGATGAGTCCAATTGTAGGTCGGCGGGTCGGAAAACAGCAAGAATAGCCGATACACGCGTTAGATGGTTTAGTAAAGCAATGAACGGAGCTAGTTGGTGGACGTTCATGATTATATTGCGCTTAGTGTTACACTGACGAACATAAGAGACGAGACGTGGACGTACGTAGCGCGAACTACCAACTGTTTAATATTTTTAAAGAACACGCTTATATACAAGGCCCAAAGTATCATCACGTGCCGTCACCTTGTCATATTTTTTTATATCTCCCCCCCCCCCCCCCACGTCATATCTCCTTGTATATCAGCGTGTTCTTTAAAAATATTAAACAGTTGGTAGTTTGCGCTACGTACGTCCACGTCTTGTCCCTTATGTTCGTCAGTGTAACACTAAACGCAATATAATCATGAGCGTTAGATGACTTGTAAAAGTTGCTGAAAAGACTATGACATCGTCTAGATAACACAGAAATGTGGACCATTTAGAGCCGCGAAGTAAGGAGTCTATCATTCTTTCGAAGGTTGCCGGGGCATTACAAAGGCCTAACGGCATAACCTTGAATTGGTAGAGGCCGTCAGGTGTTATGAGGGTAATTTTCTCACGGTCCATGTCATCTACCGAGATTTGCCAGTAGCCTTATAGGAGGTCTATCGATGAAAAGTACTTGGTTCCGTGCAAGCAGTCCAAGGCGTCATCAGTACGCGGCAAGGGGTAGGCATCCTTGCGTGTGATTTCGTTGAGGTGTCGGTAATCCACACGAAAGCGCCAAATTCCGTCTTTTTTTTTTGTCAAGAACAGCAGGGGACACCCACGGACTTCAAGATGACTCGATAATGGCTTTAGTCAACATCTTATTGACTTTTTGTTGTGTCACTTGTCGTTCAGCATATCAAACACAGTACGGCCGGCGGCGTATCGGATTGGCGTCTCCGGTGCAAATATGATGGGTGACCACCGATGCCTGGAATAAAGGGTGGCCGTCATGATCAAAAACGTTGCGGTAAGTTTCTAAGAGTCAGCGGAGGTCCGCAGCTTCTGCCGGAAGAGGATCACGTGCAATCATCTTGCTAGGTTCGTCGGTGAGAATCGGTTCATTGGAGGTTCCTGTAGACGGCGACGGAACTGCGGCAACAAGAGCCGATATCTCGCATTCGTTCACATGCGAGATGTCGCCCAAAGACATGCCTCTGGGAATAACTTAAGCCGAGTAGTTAAAATTTGGGAGAGGGAGCGAAGTCTGGTTGCCTGTAACAGTGAGCACGGTATGGGGAACGGCCAAATTTATTTCAAGAAGTGTGTCAGCGGTGAGACATAGTACATAGATGTCATTTTAGACAGATGGGAACGACATTAGAGTGACGTACGTAGTGGCTTGATGCGACAGGCGGATGTCTTCGGGAGAGCATAACTGTGGTTGTGTGAATGGTCGAGTATCGCAACCGTTCAAGCTGAATGACACTGGACCCGCGTTCAAAGAGGGCTGAATGGGACCGTAAAATGTCTAAACCGAGAACAATGTCATAAGGGCATTGTTCTAAAACGGCAAACAAAATGGTCGTTAGGCACCCCGCGATGCCAATCCGAGCAGTGCACATACCAAGCACAGTAGGCGCTCCTCCGTCGGCGACGCGGAGGGTGCGTGATCTAGTGGGTATGAGAACTTTGTTCAGGCGTTGGCACAATTGAGCACTCATCACGAATACGTGCGCGCCAGTGTCAGTCAGTGCTGCGACACTGACGCCATCGACTTCAAGTTTTGCTTCAAGTGATGAGAAGGTTTCGGGGTCGAATTGTCAATGCAGCGTCACCTCCGGGAGCTGCTTAGTTCGCTTAGTTTCCTGGAGACCGGCGTCAGGGCTGCATCGGGGATGGTGGGCGACAAGCCCGCGGCGACAGGGACGATGGTCGACGAGCTAGTGGCGAACTGGACTGGTGACGTCGGAAGGACAACGAGGGACTGTTTCAAGGAGCATGAGCGTCAATATTTGGCTGTTGTGCCAATGGAGGCTGGGAACGACGTTCGCTCTGTTCGGGGCGATAATAACGGGTGAATGGCGGTCGCAGAGGGGAGAAGATACTACGGTTGTTACATTGGCAAGAAACACGACCGATACGTCGGCAGGCAAAACAGATTGGCCAATCGTCTGCGGCTCGCCACTTGGCTGGATTTCGGTAGCGTGGAGGATACTGAGTCCCAGTCCATGGACTTGGAGCGTGAGATAGCTGTAAAACGGCAACCGCACATAGAGAATGAACTGTAAGATTAACAAGTTGTTCACGCGCTACTGCCTGCACAAATGGTGCTTTAGGGCAAGTTGTTCAACTCACTGGGGCGGGGAAAAAGGGCTGCTGGAGCCATGGCTTCAAGTTCTCGCCTCACTATCCGCGTCATGTCATCTGATGATGATGATGATTGCTGCACTCCTAGCCTGTGGAAATCCTGCACTCCTAGCCTGCGACATCCTCTCACAAGAGGATGTCGCAGCTGTGTTCGGCACACGTGTGAAGAGCGCTGCAATGCGGCGGCTCTTGGCCTGCCCAAAGCGTTGACACTCTTTTATGATGTCCTGTACTGGTTCACAATTTTTCTTCATGAGCAGGTTGAAAGCATCGTCAACAATTCCCTTCAGTACATGGCCAACCTTGTCTGACTCAGCCATTTCGCTGTTGGCCATGCGGCACAGAGCCAGCACGTCCTGGATGTAAGAGACCTATAGTTCTGTGGAGGTCTGGGCGCGGGTCGCTACTCCTTTCTTAGCGCTGCTCTTCCGGCCGGCCGGACGGCCGAACAAGTCCCTCAGCTTCTGTTTGCATTGTCCCGACCGTTAAGCTCTTCCTCGTGGTTGAGATACTACACCTTCGCAGTGCCTTGCAGGTAGAATACCAGGTTAGTCAACGGAATCGTCGGATCCCCTTTGTTGTGGACACTTACAGGCTAATACGTGGCGACCCGGTCTTTCACATCTTGGTGGTCGGTGCTGCAGAACGTTCCTGGATCCCGCGGCTGAGCCAGCACAACCGTCGGGGTTGTAGACGTTGATGTGGGCCGCACGATGTCAGGTCCTGCTTCCTCCCTCATGTTGTCCATTCCGAGGTGACGACCACTACGGAGTTCTGTTGTTTCTTGTGGGTACCCAGCACCTCTGACTAATTTGTTACTGTGAAGGAGTGACATATAACGATGTATTTACAATATTTACTTGAAAATCAGTGATGCACAAACAAGATGGCTGTGGAGACCATTCTACCTACACACGTCGAACTGTCTTTTTCTGACTGGCGCCACTGTTGGTTGTGCTGTAGCAATATTACGCAGCTCCTGGCATCATCGGCATCACGGTATCAGTGATCGAACACTATCTTTGGCGCTAGCTGTCTTGAATCGTTGGGTTACAGGATGTTTCTCTCGAGGTTATCCTAAAGGCCCGTATTCTCTGCCTTGGCCGTCGCCACGCGAAGTGCGCTGTCGGAAGTAGGGCTTTGCTCCTGCCGGAAAGCTGGGCCATGTTTTATTTTGGAGCTTTTACTGGCTAATGATGGATATAATATTTATGTTTTTCGCGACTTCACCCAGGTGTAAATGCTTCTTAAATCATACAATTTTAAGGCTTCGTACACAACGTGAATGACTGTGTCATTACAGTACATTCTGCAAGAGGACGTTTTCTTAGTATTCGCTCAATGCGTCCATCGTATGTATTTTTTCCGTTTCCTAAGCCAGTGAGAAAAACTAGCACGTGGATTGTTCGCGGGGGTTTGGAGATATCCGATGCTGACTTCAGTCAGGCGAGAGAGAGAGAGAGATGAAGTCGAAAGGTAGGGAGGGTAACCAGGTATTAGACTTCCACAGCGCATACATTAATGAGAATTTGGCCTTACTGAGGAGAATGAGTTAAGTACCTACGAAGGAAGCAGTGAATAGTGCTTTAGCACTTCAATCTCTCATTCGTTGCATTTTCTGACGTAAAGTTTAGGGAGGCATGTAGGTTTTTGTCATGTCCTGAAAGACAGCGTCAAAATGCATCCATCACGGGGCGCACCTTTCAATTAAGTTTCTGAATTTCCCCATTTGTGGTTTCTCAAACTTTATGCCTGGAAAGCTGTACGTGAATCATCCCTGAAATTGAACCTATAGAATTCGTATCTCTTGGAAACTAAACTAAAATAAAAGCTTTTAGAGAGTCACGACATTTACACCAGCAATGCAGTCAGAAATGCGAGATATTAGGAGCACATAGGCTACACGAAAATACGCATTGAAACCTATCGCTTTGCTAGAAGTGCCAGAAAAAAAATTGCAGTTGCCTCCTTCTAGGCATAGGCGCTTCACATCTGATAAGCATTCGCGTTGTGAACTGGTGAAGGAACAGTAAATAAAACGTTACTGAAGCAAATGCATTGCTGGCAGAAATAAATTTTCTTTACTTGGAGGGTTGTTATCATTTTTGAGCAGGGAAAGACGTTGACCTAAAGAATGTTCAAATAACAGTGGTAACGCCTTTTCAATGTGCCAGCCTACTCAAACCATTAAAGGTGTCTTCTGTTGAATGTGTGATCAGCCGCCTTTTTCCAAAATTACGCACAATATAGGTACATAGAAATTTGAACACTTGAGTTCTTTTTGAAGTGGCTTGGCACAAGCAAATCGCTACAAATATTTCCGGGAAATAGAATGATGAGTTCATCATTTTCTCACTTTTCGACAGCTCTACTAAATTATTACGCTGCATATGTATGGGACTGCAACGGCAACGTGAAAAGAATTGATCATTTAGCAAGGGGCGCAGCTCAGCGCAAGAACCCACGCAAAGCGAGAACAATGAGCTATTTCGTCTCAATGCCCTGTCGTCGCTCAGAAAAAATAAATCTGGTAACCAGCTGAGGATATCGCCTATGGTCACTTTCGAGGCCTTGTGTGTGTGTGTGTGTGTGTGTGTGTGTGAGAGAGAGAGAGAGAGAGAGAGGAAGCAGTTTACTTGGGGGAAAGTTGGGTGTACAGGGTACTAGGGGTCTCAGTGCATGGCCTCGTAGCTTTCTACAGCACGTCGCTGATGAACATCGCAGATACCCGGTCATATTGTCACGTGGTAGTGATGGTCAAGAACACAGTAGCAAAACTGTGAATGGCGAACCTACCTCTTTATTGGGCGAGCATGTGGCCTGAAAGGCAAGCTACACTCAAAGAGCAACGATAACGGCTAACACAGTCGGTGATCGTCAAAATATGATATGCGGGGCAAGCGCGGCGGCTTTCATACGAAGTCATCGAATGTTCCAAGAATTATCGCTGGTGCCCGCGTGTCATCCAGAAAGCTCTACACAATTCCCGTCACGCATTCACGCAATCATATTAAACAAGGTTCGGTGAACAGACAGCAGATAGAACCATTGATAACATTCGAGAAACTTCCGATACATGCAGGTGCGTTCTTAGCTGAGTGACATTTGTTAGACGGTGAAACGAGGTCATCCCAGACAGCTAAAGAAGTACACGTGCCAATGCCCCCTCTTAAAGGCCTCGCGCAGATTCTAGACAGGAGGGCGAAAAAAAAAGCACGCTTAGCAAAGAAAAAGTAACAAAGAAACAGAGTCTCAAAGTTTGTAAGCGCTGTAGAAGGGCTTAAGCCGCACAACATGGACTATTTCAGGTCGTGAGTGGCGCCGCTGTGATAGCCAAATGCCGTCTGGCACGACCTCATAGTCGAAAGCGCCAATTCGTCAAATGATTTTGTACGGTCCGAAGTAGCGTCGCAGAAGTTTCTCACTGAGACCTCGTCGGCGTAATGGGATCCAAACCCAAACAAGGTCGCCGGGCTGGTACTCCACGTACCGTCGTCGGGAATTGTAGTGCTAGCTGTCGGTCCTCTGCTGATTCTTGATTGCCAGGCTGGCGAGCTGCCAGGCTTCTTCAGAGCGCTGAAGATAGGTGGCGACGTCGAGATTCTCTCCGTCGGTGGCTTGCGGCAGCATGGCGTCGAGAGTTGTCGTCGGGTTCTTTCCGTAAACCAGCTTGAGTAGCGTGATCTGCATTGTTTCTTGCATGGCCATGCTAAAGCGAAGTTTACGTCCGGAAGGACGGCATCCCACGTCGTGTGTTCGAAGTGGACGTACATTGGCAACATGTTGGCGAGGGTCTTGTTTAGCCTCTCCGTAAGACCATTCGTCTGCGGGTGGTAGGCAAATGTCCTCCTGGGGCTTGTCTGGCTGTATTGCAGAATGGCTTGAGTGAGCTCTGCTGTAAACGCCGTTCCTTTGTCTGTGACGAAGACTTTGGGGCACCATGTCGCAGCAGTATGTTCTCGACGAAGAATTTCGCCACTTCGGCCACACTACCTACTTGGTGTGGATTTTGGTGTCGGCGCCTTCGTTGATGTGGGCGAGCACTGGTAGTGACTGCAGAAGCTGTTTAAGCTTTTGGAAGGCTTCAGCTTGCGGCGCTTCCCTACTTGAAATGAACGTCTGATTTCGTGACAGATTTTAATGGCTCGGCGATGCGTGAAAAGTTCCTAACGAAGCATCTGTAATAGGCACACAAGAGAAGGAATCTGCGCACTCGTTTACTTTCGGTGGGCTGTGGGTAGTTAGCGATGACAGATGCCTTCTGCGGATCAGGGCGTACTCCAGATTTGCTGATGACGTGGCCCGTAAAGAGAAGCTCGTCGTAAGCGAAGCGGCACTTATCCGGCTTCAGAGTGAGCTCTGATGACTTGATGGCCTCTAGTACTGTCCCAAGCCGCCTGAGGACTGTTCCAAGCCGCCTTAGACAACGTCGAAGACGACGTTGTATCGGATGAAAAAACTGGAATGACGATGGTGCAACACATCATGATTATAAGGACAGGCATAGTGGTCCAAGCTGTTAACTTCGGCGACTGAGTTGGCGGCAAGACGTTACGACAACGTGGTGACGACGGCACCATGACGAGAGTGAGATGACGGAGCTGTAATGACGGTGATGGAACAGCCATCACGGCATTACGAGGATGTTGTGACAATGAATTCATTATGACGCTGGTCGGTGACGACGTCGACGGTGTGACGTTGACGGGAGTACGAGAGTCGGATGACGAAGCTGCAATGGCGACGACGTAACGACTTTGACGGCGTTACGAGGACGTTATGACAGCGAACACATGGCGACTTCATGGCGACCAGGGTGAGACGACGACGGCACGACGAGAGTTGGAAGACAAAGCTGAAATGACGACTATGCAACGACCACCAAGGCATCATTTCCA
This sequence comes from Dermacentor andersoni, assembly GCF_023375885.2. Lineage (NCBI taxonomy): Eukaryota > Metazoa > Arthropoda > Arachnida > Ixodida > Ixodidae > Dermacentor > Dermacentor andersoni. Next base: position 204,224,211 of record NC_092815.1, read on the forward strand.
CGAGCACTTAGTTTTTTCTTTATTTTTTCTCAAGGACCCCGTGAGGGAGATTACATGAGGGGTGGGTACAGTGAACACAATAACATAATTACAGTGAATAAAAATTTGTGTATACAGGCAAAAATGAATAAGGCAGTGAATATAAAACCCAGCGAATAAAATAACATAATGATGCGCAGCAGTAGATACGATGATCCTATGGGTTAACGTCGTTGCACGTGATTTTCTTCGTTGGTGGATTTGAATTCTGCAGGGCCGGTGATTGCAGCGATATGGCTGGAAAGGACAATACCAGTCACACGCGGTACGAATAACATATGACTGATGAAATGTGGTACAGGCACGTGGAGGGACGATACAATTTGGACGGGCGTTGGGAGACATGCGATGAACGGCAACGTCGAGCTCGCGTCAAGCGGTACAGAGTGAAAAAAGCTTGTCATAAAGATTTAGTCGAGATATTTTGCGGTGATGAGCCAGAGTGGGTAGACCAAGTGTTGATTTCAGTGTTGTGACGCTAAAGAGCCAAAGCTATCAAAAGAGGAAAAATTGCCCAAGCTTTAAAAGAACTGGACAATTCGGTCAGTGTTAAAAGCGTGTCGATGACGGCGTGAGGTGAGTAAGATGATGAGACTGGAATGACAACGATGGAACAATCACGAATGCATCTCGGTCACGAGCACTTGCCTAGTGGCCCAAGCTGGTAGGCAACTTGGTGCCACTGCATTGGCGTAAAAAGCTGGACAGATAGATACACAGATAAGCTCAAACGTCCGGACAAGGTAAATAATGTTAATCGCATGAAAATTCATCTAAGTGTAGTTATCAGTATTCGTCATGCATGTACGCGCGTTCAAAAAATTACGGCAGAACTCATATCACCATGGCTCGGCGGTAATGCAAACAGCAGTAGAGAAAGCGACAGACCACATTCCTGAAGTCACGTTTATTTGACAGGTGTTGTGGCAATTCTACGACTTTCGTTGGTTCGGCTATTTGCCACATACTCCGATATAATTGCAATTTGTTACGGAATTCGCTTGCCAAGGTCGTTCATGAGCACATAGGCATAACGACGTATGTATGACACCGACGCAGTGAGGATTGAATGACAGAGAAGGAATGATATCGACGGAACAACAGTGGTGTATAACGACGACGGCATGAAGAAAATGTGATGTAGATTCTTGAAATGTAGATATAGTATAACGACGACAACGTGATGAAAATGAGGACATGAGGACTATTAGCTGGCGACAACTGCATGACTAAGATTGTGTGACGGCGAGGTTACGGCGACAGCCGGATGAAGAAACGGGAATGATGAGGATGGCACGACCTAGACGGCATGACGACAACGGCATGACGACGGATGCCTGAAAGCGTCTGTGTGATGACGACGCAATGATGACGACTGAATGACAATGGCGGCATAATCACGATGTAATCGGGACAGCATCATTACAATAGTATGACGAGCAACGCCCATAGATCGACGTAGGTGGCATGACAACGACAGCATGGCGACAACTGCATGACGATGTTGAACTGTTGATGATGGTGAAATCACAGCGTGACGACGATGGCATGAGGACAACGGTATGACGACGGCGGCATGACGAGAGTCGGATGATCCAAGTGAGATGACCCAAGAGCGATCGAGTCCTTGATAATTCTTTCAGTATCGCTGTTATCATCCGAGTCACCTTAATGGGCCTCTCCTCCCGCTCTTCACGGACGTGCCGGAGTCGTAAGTCTTCTGTTCTCAGTGATCTCACTCAACGACAGCACATGAGACAGGCGGGCGGGCTTCTGTCGGGCGCGCTTCTGTGTTAATAGACGTAATAAACGCGGCTGGTGCGGAGGCAGCTTCGTTTTTTTTTTGGTTTGTATGCCTTATTCCCTCTTTTGCGTCTCCCAGAGTAGGGTAGCAACCAGGCGCATTTCTTGTTAACATCCTTGCCTTCTCTCTTTATTTCCTCCTCCTCCTCCCTCCTCCTTGTGTGCCTCGCTGTCCACTCGTTACTTTCGAATAGACCCACTCACCCGAATACGCGGCTTTACACCCCTGGAGTCATCCAATTTACTACATTAGCCTCTTGATAGTGCGGTTTTGAAACTGTGGTGTATCTGCAAGCTGAAGTTGCATTACGAATGCCTACGCTTGCAAAGTACGCAGAGTGGGTAGCACCCCATCCGGATGCAATCCCAGAGCCATTCTTCATCGCTGTGATAAATAACCCGCGTGGTTTTAAAGCTTGGCTGGTACACGTATGGATGCATTGTTTCGAAATCATTGAAGGTAAGTGGCGGCTGATGTCATGTAACTGAACGAAATGCTGGCTTTGATAGTGACGGAGCTCGTGATTCAAATAGCGCGTGGCGAAGAGATGTCTAATCAGACATAACCGATAAACCTAAAAGAACGCTTTGCATCTCAGCAGTGCCGGACATTTCCAGCAACGTGATGTTACTGCTCTGGGGTTAGTGCACGACAAAGACCTTGGAGTCAGCTGCGGTCACTACTGGCCCTTAAGATATTAGTGCATTTTTGAGGCCACAAAAATGCGGCGCGAGGAAGTTGGCCAACGTCGATGGAGACGACGTAGATAGGCGCACGCAGCTTAGTAGTTTATCCAGAGAAGGGATCGGCCAACGCACTACACGTGTAGATGGCAACATACAATGAAGAACGATCCTTTCGAAAAGAAAATTTATTTTCGTGAATAAGATTATGAGACTTTGTATTCGTCGAGTTTTTCGCATAAGCGTTGTCTCGGCTAGCTGATGCCCCCGGTAATTTTTTCTTATTTTCCTGTAATCGAGGATTTCTCTTAGCACAGGTTGGCCCGTGCGATTTTTGAAGTCGTGCGCACGTGTTACCGCAATCTAATCTTACCACTGCTCAGCGCAAATTCAATAATGACACCACCAAAGCACCACTAATTACTTTCTGCTGCTGCTTTTTTTTTTTACTGCAGGGTCTGTATTTTTATCTTCATAAAACGGGTGCGAGCTATCAATAACTTGCACAGAACTGAAAAAAAGAACAAGAAAATAATCGGAACATGACGCTTCGGAGAATAGGAGGAGGAGATGATTTAAACGAAGAGAAAAGAGGAGAGGTTCGCCTGGAGAGCGTGTTTCTAGCGTGCTACTCCTCAGCGGGGTAAGGGGAAGTCGGAGAGTCCGGAAGAGAGGCAGTGGTAGTTGACAGGTGACTGTGCTTATATTATACTGAATGAATGGGTGACACTGTGAGAATATACGGCATGACTACCGGAAGTATCTTTCGGTAGACACATTGACCCTCGTTATTCGCAATCTTGCGTTCACACTTCTACGATATGGTGTATTTTTTAAAATCTACACATTCGTGCCTCAAGGCAAAAAACTTCCATCCCTGCATTGCTGGGCCGCAATTGGTTCAGCACGTCTGGGGGCATTATTAGGAACAGAGAAAATTGTATAGCTACTTTTTGTGTATACGACAAGCGAAGGCAATGCAGAGTTAATCGCCTGTGAATGCGAAGGTTCAAGTGGGGTCATCACTGCCATTGCTTACTGAGCAGACCACCTCAGGCAACGTAACAAAACCACGCATTGGGTGTTCAGCTACACCCCCTGAGGGGCCCTTGCATCCCGAATTCGTGCACCGTGTTTCGGCGGATATATTATTCAGCTCACACGTATAACTATAAATTATCTTAGCATAAATTGACGTAAACGCCTTTGCTTTCTTCAAATGCTGTCAAATGTTTTCATTCGTTTCTCAACATGCTTGGAGGACGCGTGCTGTGCGGCACTTTTCCGACGTAACTGTTCTCCAAGCTAGCCCGAGTGCTTGTTATTTCTGTTTCTTTTTTGCCGGAATTAATACTTATTTGCTTGCTTGTTAAGTGAACGATCGCCCGCAGTTGTACTGTGACAGTTTCAAGGAAAGTGGTGCTAACGGAGAAAAATAAGTTGCTTCTACCTGCAGGCAGATTTCCAACGCGACGTAATGAGCCTTACGGTGTGTTAAAAGCTGTGGGGTTTGGGGTGCTTGCAATAGCTGTGCGACGCCGTTCCGTTGCGTTGTGGTTCCGGGACCTCCATGTCCTTCGCATCCCTGCCTAGACGGGACGGCAGCGGGTCATAAAGCACTGTCACTCGGCTGTTATCCCTCCCACGGGAAGGTCAACGGGCTTCCCCCATCGGCCGACTTTCTGTCGGGATTCTGGCCTTGCTTGCTCGCGCTCTTAGTGCGCGCGCGTTAGGATGAGGCCTGGGGAGGCCACATCCAAGCGTTGGAAAGTGCGTACGTGTTCTTCTCTGCCGGCGGAGGCCCCTTTGTCCGCCGCCGGCCGACGGTTAATTACTTCGGCTCGTCGGGGTCCCGGCCTCAGCGGACGCGCCCACTCCTCCGACCTGTAGCGATGAAGGGCTCCGTGCCTCGCGTTGATTTTATGCCTGACTTGTGTGCCTGTCTTGTCCTGTGCATTACAGCTGGAAACAGATGGACGTTTTGTTATTGCCTTTCTTTGACAAAGCAGGTTTCAGAACTTCGATGCTCTTGAAAATATTGCTGCATGCGTGATGGTGGCACACTGCGCAAGACGTGCCAGCATTCTTATGTTTTCAGGGCGTGCGACTCGCTTAACTTTTTTTTTTGCGGCAGTAGCACTCGTGGGCCGTTTCAGAGAAGTGTGCTCGTAGCGCCGTACACTACCGGTGCTGATGCGGGGCAGCGAGGCTAAGTCACTGCTGCGGAGAGCAAGGTTAATGGTTTCGGCACCACCACCTAGGAAAATTATTCCGAGCAAGCTCGGCGGCACTCGATGTTGCTGCTGTACATTTAGCAAAGAACGCACAAGCTGTAAAGAGGCATTGCTCGCTCCACGAACAAAAAATAAAAAATGACACAATTGAATGCGCATCTCAGGCTTACGTGATCTGAAATGCGCCTTATCCGCTTCAGCAGCTAGGGAACCTGCAATGCAAAAAAAGAGAAGATATTCAGTTTAGCAAGGCGTACAACGTTGGGAATAAACCGCCCTAGTGGCTCAGTGGCTCCGATGGTGGAGCAATGCAACAAAACTCGCGTACCGTGCTTTGGTGCACGTTAAGGCATCGTCTCGGCGGTCAAAATTAATCCGGGGTCCGATACTACGGCGTCCCTCATTACGAACTGTGCAGTTTCGGGAGGTTAAAATCCATAACTTAGTTAATATCTCGGGAATACACCGACCTACAGTAAAAACATTGTACTCCACCGCATTCATTCTACTGCGCTCCCGTTTATCTATACCGGAGCAAAACATCTGAGGTGCGCACCTCTAGCCCATCCGTGTAGACAATTATGCTGCTTCAGCGAGGACCGTGGCAACATTAAAATTCTCACAATAGATCACGTTCAATATTGCTGACATTCAAGTTCAAGAATATTTTTGTTGGATTATTCGGCACTGCCATGCACTGTCTTCATGCTGCTGTGCTGTTGGAAATTTGATTTAAAGAGAGAGAGACAATAAACTTTGATTATGAGCAAGCGCAGTGTGCGCTCAAGGTGGGCGGCCTCCTTATTCCAGGTAACCGCGGACAATGGCCATCTTCAGTGCCCGTTCGATCAGGCTGCGCTGTTTCTTCAGGTCCGGGTCGGTTAGCTTGGCCTCCCACTGCTCCTCAGTTAGTGTTGCATGCCTACTGTGCCATGTCTTCGTACACATCCCCGTACCATATGACATAGTGTGTCTGGAACATCACAATACTTGCAGATGTATGAATGCTCAGATGGTGAAATTCGGTGCAGTAAGATACCATGGACGTAGGTATTGGTTTGCGATTTCCTAAGTGCTAATGCTTCTTCCCAAGTTAGGCTGGAGTGAGATGGCGGGTAAGTTCTCCTGTCTAGCCTGTACTGTTGCAAAATATCGGTGTATGTTTTCCGGACTTCATCCTTCCTCCTTAACGCGTCCTGTGAGAAAGGTCGGTGAACGTGAGGTCGGGCAAAGGTGTCGGCTGTCTCATTCCCCAGCAGGAAGATCGTCTTGAATTTCCATCTCCAGCCTTCCCCGTGTTTTCCTTGCATTCCCCAGCAGATACTCGTGGCCCGGAGTCCAAACGATGTATATATCTGGTAGGTGCTTCTTTTTCGGGGTTGTGAGGATTAGTAGGGCTTGCCTGGAGATTCTCCTTTTCTGAAAATTTCGGCAAGCCGCTTGTGAATCAGTGAGTATTATTTTTCCATCTAGGCAGGTTGAGATGATCAGGGCTATTGCGGTTTCTTCTGTCGTATCTATTTATCTTGTTAAGATGCTAGCTGCCGTTCTCTCTCTGGCCTTGCTATCAACAAAGGGGATAGCATGCACTGGAGTTTCCGAATATTTCGCTGCATTGGTATATCGTTTGTCCAGATTTCGGCCGTAGCTTTTTCGGAGTGCCTCTATTCTGGCTTTCTTCTTATTCATGGTGGGTTGGAATATTTCTTGGAATGAGGGCTGCAGAGATGTATTCTCGAATTGTCTCTGAGATTATCCTTTTCTCGTCGCGCGATTGCATACCTTCATTATATCCTAACATTCTGAGTGTTACCCTAACTGTTTCAGTGAGTACGAGACGATCATGTTGGTTGACTTTGTGTGCCTCGACTAACTCCTCCCAGGTGTTGTGGAGACCTAAGGGAGTATCCGTTCTATGGAGGCGCGTTCGGAGATTCCTATGGAAACCTTGATGGCCTTCCTGATGAGGGTGTTAACTTTTACGATTTCTGCATTCTTGAGGCCTAAGTAAGAGGTGTCGTAGGTGATTCTGCTGATGATGAGGGCTTGGATGATTCTGTCTGCATCTTGTTCTATGGAACCATGTCTTATGTTTGCTACCCTTCGTACCAGGTGTGCTACTTGGGTGAAGGTTTGTTGCAGTTTGGGTAGTGTGGCGGCGCCCGATCTGTCCTTGTGTATATTAAGGCTGATGATTCTGAGCGACTCTACTTTCGGGATTTGCATTCCATTCAAGCACTGTTCTGGTTATGGGATTTCACTTTTTGGCGGTCTTTCTCTGGTTCTCGCTTTTAGTATGAGGAGCTCCGATTTTTCTGGCGTGCAGGCCAGCCCGCAAGCCTTGAGGTAGGTTTCTGTGCAATCCACCGCTTTTTGAAGTGCATCCTGTTGAGTTCCTGGGGATCCGCCTGTCGTCCAGATGCTAATGTCTTCTGCACAGAGGGCGTGTCTTATTCCCTGTATTCCTTTCAATATATTTGGTAGTTTCGGCATGGCTATATTAAAAAGGAGAGGAGAGATGACAGAGCCTTGCGGAGTTCCTTTTTTCGCTATTTCAAACTTGGCCGATTTCAGGCTGCCCAGGGCAACTGTCACTATTCTGCTGGTGAGGAAGTTTTGTATGTGGCGGTATGTTCTTTCGCCACAGTGAGTGTCCTGGATATTCTTGAGCACTGCCTCGTGAGAGACATGTCAAAGGCTCCTTTCGCGTCCATGGGCACAATTGCGCTCTTGCTGAGCTTACCTAGATCATCAGTGACGTCCTCCTTTAGTTGCAGTAAGATGTCTCGAGTTGACAAGTGGGGGAGAAATCTATACATGGTGTCGGGCATGTACCGGTTTTCTCGGATAAATGGAGTTAGTCTGGTAAGGACCATATGCTTGTACAGCTTGCCTGCGCATGATGCTAGGGATATGGGTCGCATGTTTCCTGTGCCTAGTGGCTTGTTTGGCTTCGGTACCATGAAAACTTCCGCGTGTTTCCAGATTGCTGGAATTGTTCCCCTTGCCCAGCCTTCGTGGATTGCCTTTAGGGGGCACTGAGCATGTGTTGGTGGACTAGTTGGTTAAGCATGATTATAAAGACGGCGCCGAATACAACAACACACGAAGAAGGGGACACGAGACAAGCACGTAGGCGCCTACGTGCTTCTCTCGTGTCCCCTTTTTCGTGTGTTGTTGTATTCGGCGCCGTCTTTGTAATCATTTAGGGGGCGTTCTGCAGCCTTCTTGCTTAGGTTGCGAAGTATTTTGTTCATATGGTATCTACCTGGTTATGTGTTTCAGGTGAGCTTTCCCAGCGCCACTTCCATTTCTGCCTGAGTGAACGGGCGATCGAGTTCTTCATTTACGTTGCGTGTATAATTTAGGTGCATTTCAGAAGTTGATGTGCCTTGTGTGCCTCCTGTCAGCTTCTTCTTTAGTTCTTCCAAGATTTCGTTTTCTTAGCCTCCGTAATTGTGGAGAGCTTCGTCAGGCTCTTTCTTCACTTGATTTTTGATTCGGTAGTGCTTAAGAGCGACTTCAGGACGTTCCGTGTCCTGCGGTTGCTTAGACTTTCTTGAAATCTGTCACATATCTGGTTCCAGTTTGGCCTTTCTATTTGGTAGGCGTATTCTTCGGCATGCTTGGTCAGCTGCGCAATGCGTTTTTTTCAAGACGCGATTCTGTTTTTCTTTTGTTAATCTACGGGTAAGACATCTACGAGCTGCCCATATTGGTCGGGGTCGGTCGGGGTCCACTGCAGGAATTTTCGTGGTCAATTGCATTTCGTTAGTGCACTTCTCTACCTTTTCTATGATGAATTCAGTCCATTCTTCGAGGTATTCGGCAGTTGTTGTGGGGCCTCCTTTTCGGAAAGCGGTCCAGTCCCTGTTTTTTGCCTTGCCAATTTTTAGGGGTGCTATCCTGTGGGGCAGGACATGTAATGAGGAGAGAACATAACCGATGATCATTAAGGGTTACAGACTGGATTCTAAGGGAAGGGAAGCGTAGTAGGGGGTGGCATAAAGTTAGGTGGGTGGATGAGTTTAAGAAGTTTGCAGGGACAACATGGCCACAATTGGTACATGACTGGGGTAGTTGGAGAAGTATAGGAGAGGCCTTTGCCCTGCAGTGGGCGTAAACAGGCTGATGATGATGATGATGATCCTGTAAACGACTTCCGTCAGTATCATGTGGTGGTCGCTTCCCAGTGTTTCTTCGAGTCTCGTCCACTGCACCTGAGGTATTCCCGCTTTGAAGATTAGATCCGGGTTACTGTCTCTTGATACACTGTTTCCAATTCTTGTACGTGTGTGCGGTACATTCCATAACGCTAGCTTATGATGCTGTGCAGTGTCGTGGACATTCGTTCCTTTCTTGTCCGTCTTGTGATAGCCCCAAGCCGTGTGGTGGCATTAAAGTCGCCCAACACCACGAGCTTGTGCCCTCTCGCATACTTCTTCACTTCTCTCAGGAAGGCAGCGAAGCTGGCGAGAAATTCCCTTGGGGGGCTGTGTACGTTGAATATGAAAAGACTATATGAAACTATGGAAGGCGAAGATAGATAGCACAGCCAAGGATAAGATAGAACAAAAGCAAACAAGTATGAAGATATGGCAATGAAATTGTTGATCCATGCGAACCAAAAGATAAAACCTGTTACAAGTGGCTACACAAGAGAATCCGGACGTCATAGTCTCGCAAGAAACCCAGAAAAAATCTAAATCAGGGGATAAGAAACTCACATAACGGAAGGAAGGATCCGCATGGCAATCCTAACACAAAACCTACTAGTCGCACAACAGCATCAAATTAACAATCACATGAACATACATTTGTTGAGATACTTCCCGCCAAGAAAACGAAGCAGAGCCTTTTAGATTTAAAGATAAAAAAATTATCGCCCTTCCTCTACTGTGAAGAAGGGTGCAAGCAAATCTGGGGATCCGCGGCTCTTCGTTTTCGTAACGAACGTCTCGGCTCCGCGCTCTCTCACAGCGAGGTTGGCACGCCGACGACGAGCCCTTTTTCGAGCAAGTTCCCGTCGGCGGGTGGCGCTGCGAGCAGCCGAGGAGAGCGGACGCACTTCACATGCGCTCCGCAGTTTTGGGAGTTTTTGGCCCGGACAACCCACTTAGATCACCAAATTTTTGGCCGAGACCGACGCCGAAAGCGAAGCGAACCACGGGGACACCTCTTTCGAACCGGTGGGTCCAATATTTTTGGATTTATTCGGTCCCGAAGATTTCCCACGTGGCCGACCGACGTTAGGCCTATTAGGCTTAGCACGACAGCGGGGCTCCGCGGCCCTCCCGACCCCGGTCAGCGGTAGAGAAGCCTGGGGCGACGACCGGGACACCCAAACCCAGCATGGAACACGAATCTTTTAAAGGCCCAACGAATTTCGTGGCGGAATCCCAAGAAACCATGGAGGACGACTACCAAGACGCGGACGGGGAGACCCTCGTCCATGGACCAGCGTCAAGTACCCAAGCCCCGAAAGGCAGCACCCCATCGACAATAATGCTACAAGCAAACCAGAACAACGACACGGATTGGCAGATAGCCATGTCTAGAAGGCGCAAGAAACAGCAACGGGGAAGCCAGGCAGAAGTTTTGACGGGAACGGCGCTAGGGAACGGAAATTCCCTAGGGTGGACGAAGAGCACAGATGGCACACCAGCTGCATCCAAGCAATGAAAGAGGGAAGAGGCGCCGAGGAGGACGCTGCCTCCGCTCCCCCGGGACGACCTAAATATAGTCCTCCGACCGAAGGGACTGGCAGTGAAGAACCTGCAGACACACCAGATGGCGCGAGCGGTGGTTGCAGCCACCAACCACGGATGCAAGGCGGAAGACCTTATAATCCGGCTGCGCACGGGATCGAATATCATAATCATCAGCACGGACAACGAGAGCGCTGCCCAGAGCATCAGACGCATCACGCAACTGAAGATTGGGGAGCACAGTTACGGAATCAACGCACACGTGGCGGCGCCGGAGGGAACGCTGCGCGGGGTTATCCACGGGGTGGACCCAGGAACCCCGGCAGAAGAACTACAAGCAAACCTACGAACCCGAACGCAGGGAGTGAAGATACTGGCAGCCAGAATGCTAGGCCGATCGAGCACGGCTGTCATTACTTTCGAAGGCCCCATTCTCCCCAAGCAAGTTTTATACTGCGGGGGAGAAATGTGGTGCTACCCCTACAGGCCGACCAGACAGATATGCTACATATGTTGCCAGCAAGGATACCGATCGGACGTTTGCCCAAACCCGAACATCAAGGCCTGCAAGCAATGCGGAGAGCAAGACCCAATTACAGAGCATCAATGCACACCCAAATGCCTAGTCTGCGGGGGCGACCACAAGACGGGCACTAGGGACTGCAAACAACGACTAAAGACAGCGGAGGAGCTGCGCGGCAGATCCGCCCAAAAGGGCCAGCAATGGCGAAGCCGGAGCAGGAGCCGTAGCCGAGGAAAAAGACCAAGGTGGTTCGGAGAAGAAGACGACTCCCGGGACCAAAGCAGAAGCAAGTCAAGGAGCCGGAGCCGAGGAAGTAGCAAGAGCCAGGACGGACGCCGGGACGAGTCCTACCCGCCACTGGGGAAGCAGAACGGGCCCGGACCAAAACAACAGCAGACGAAAGGTGGCGTTAAGGTGAGCTGGAGAGCAGGCCCTCCCAAATCACTTTTTCCGCACTCGGATACCAACACTACACAGACAAACAATGAAAAGAAACTAGAGGAGGAAAACAAGGCATTAAGAAAGGAATTAGAGCAATGTCGCGAAGAGACTAGGCAATTAACTTAAAAGAAAACTAGACGAGCTCATCAAAGAGTTGCAGTGGCAGAGGCAGGGGAGGAACGTGACAAACACGTCGGCTCCATCAGTTGAGGACACGCAACAGACAGAAGAGCAAAACTTCAGAGACGAGGCACAAAGGTTTCATGATAACAGTACAGAAGCAGATGCACGAAATGCAGCAAAAGCAAGCGTTGCAGGAACAGAGCTTCCGCACCTACGTTAAAAACCAAAATACCCAAAGAACCACTAACGACGCCAGAGATAAACTCTACAATGAGAGGCGTTTCGGACCTGAAAGCCAAAGTGCAAACAATAACAACACAACATGGCAGGACAAAACCAATTAAACGTATGGCAATGGAACTGTAGCGGGTATCGGAGGAAGCAGGGCCTCTTAGAGCAGTTTATTAACACTAAAGGAGCACAACCAGACATAATCATGCTACAGGAAACCAACATAACACCCACGCTAAGGGGATACACGTGCCAAGAGAGCGGAAGGACCGCAACCCTCATTAGCAATAAGATAGTAACCAGAGCACACAAGGAGATTGAGGGGACAAAAATCGAACACGTGATCACAGAAATCATACCCAGAAAGAAATATAAAGGGAGAAGCACGTTCATAATAAACCTATATAGCCCCCCCCCCCCCCCCCCCCCCAGACAAAAAGATGGAGATTTCGAGAAGCTGTTTGCCGAGGCAGACAAACTAGCCAGATCGAACACACTCATCATAGCAGGGGACTTTAATGCCAAAAGTCCGAACTGGGGCTACCAGAAGGCAGAACGAAAAGGACAAAAGATAAGTGACGCGGCGGAAAGGATAAGATGTGAGCTACTCACAGACGAAAACCAACCTACACGACTAGGGAATAGCGTAAGCCCAGATACCTGCCCAGATCTAACCTTTGTGAAAGGAGCAAGCCAGGTCGAATGGGAGAACACGCTAGAAAACCTAGGCAGCGATCACTACATCATAAGAACGTCAATAGAGGCAGGAACAATCAAGAGAAAGATAGGATTGGCCCATTTAACAGATTGGGACGCGTTCAGACAAGGAAGTCAACAACTAGAGGGAGAGATCACATCTATCAAGGAATGGTGTCAGCAGCTCAAACAAATACAGGAAACATACACGCAAGAAATAGATAGGACGGAGCAAGTACCGGAGGTGGACAAACGTCTGCTTGGGCTATGGGAAGCGAGACGTGGGCTCACTAAAAGATGGAAAAGACAAAAGCTTAACAAGAAACTCAAAAAGAAAATAGCAGAAATCACAGCAAAAGCAGAGGAATGTGCAACGCAACTGGCCAGGCAAAGCTGGCAACAGTTTAGCAGTTCGCTACAAGGTACGCTCAACACGGCCAAAACGTGGCGCATTCTGAAAGCATTAATGGACCCAGGGAAAACAAAGGCAGAGAGCAACAAGGCAATCCAGAGGCTGATTCACCAGTACGATGGTACCGAAGAGCAGCTAATGGAGGCCTTGAAAAACAAATGCTACGGACAGGAAAGACCCGAAGAATATAAAGGGGAATACCAGGGGGAAGAAAACGCAGATATGGACAGGCCAATCACACGAGAAGAAGTGAACGCAGCTCTGGGGTCCCTAACCAAAAACACAGCAGCGGCAGCAGACAAAATTAAGAACTCCCTCATTTGCAACCTAAGCGAGGAGGCGATAGATCAATTAACAATCTACTTAAACAGATTGTGGAACGAGGGAGCGATCCCGGAGGAGTGGAAACACGCCGAGGTCGTAATGATCCCGAAGCCAGGAAAGAAACTACAGATAGAAAACCTAAGACCAATCTCCCTCACCTCGTGCTTGGGAAAGTTATACGAAAGAATAATCACAAAGAGAATACAGCAACTCATGGAAGGCAAGGAATTGTATCCGCACAGTATGTTGGGCTTCCGAGCAAAGCTATCAACACAGGATGTCCTCCTACAGATTAAGGAAGAGGTCCTAAGCAAAGCACCCAAGACAGGAGAAAACATCATAATGGCACTAGACATCAAGGGAGCCTTCGATAATGTCAGCCACGCGGCAATAATGGAAGGGCTTCAAAACATAAATTCTGGGAAGAGGACTCATGACTACGCAAGAGCCTTCCTAGCAAAAAGAACGGCCACAGTAGGACTAGGGGATATAAGAAGCGAAACCTTTGTCACCCCAAGCAAAGGTACGCCACAGGGCTCAGTCATTTCACCCATACTGTTTAACATTGCGATGCTTGGCCTGGCCAGGGAACTAGGCGAAATCGAGGGCATACGACATGCAATGTATGCGGACGATATCACAATATGGGCCAACCAAGGAACGCTAGGACAAAAGCAAGAGAAACTGCAAGAGGCAGCAAAACGCGTAGAAAACTATGTTAAGGCAAGAGGCCTGGCTTGCTCCACAGAGAAATCGGAAATACTCAGAATTGGAAAGAACACCACCAAGGCCGAAATCGAAATAAACTTAGAGGGCCAGCTCATAGCGGAAAAGAACATGATAAGAATTCTAGGAATGTGGCTGCAAAGCAGCGGAAAATGCAGTCACACAATTCATCATCATCATCATCAGCCTAGTTACGCCCACTGCAGGGCAAAGACCTCTCCCATACTTCTCCAGCTACCCCTGTCATGTACTAATTGTGGCCATGTCGTCCCTGCAAACGTCTTAATGTCATCCGCCCACCTAACTTTCTGCCGCCCCCTACTACGTTTCCCTTCCCTTTGAATCCAGTCCGTAACCCTTAATGACCATCGGTTATCTTCCCTCCTCATTACATGTCCGGCCCATGCCCATTTCTTTTTCTTGATTTCAACTAAGATGTCATTTACCCGCGTTTGTTCCCTCACCCAATCTGCTCTTTTCTTATCCCTTAACGTTACACCTATCATTCTTCTTTCCATAGCTCGTTGCGTCGTCCTCAATTTCAGCAGAACCCTTTTCGTAAGCCTCCAGGTTTCTGCCCCGTAGGTGAGTACTGGTAAGACACAGCTGTTATACACTTTCCTCTTGAGGGATAGTGGCAACCTGCTGTTCATGATTTGAGAATGCCTGCCAAACGCACCCCAGCCCATTCTTATTCTTCTGGTTATTTCAGTCTCATGATCCGGGTCCGTGGTCACTACCTGCCCTAAGTAGATGTATTCCCTTACCACTTCCAGTGTCTCGCTACCTATCGTAAACTGCTGTTCTCTTCCGAGACTGTTAAACATTACTTTAGTTTTCTGTAGATTAATTTTCAGACCCACCCTTCTGCTTTGCCTCTCCAGGTCAGTGAGCATGCATTGCAATTGGTCTCCTGAGTTACTAAGCAAGGCAATATCATCAGCGAAACGCAAGTTGCTAAGGTATTCTCCATCAACTTTTATCCGCAATTCTTCCCACTCCAGGTCTCTGAATACCTCCTGTAAACATGCTGTGAATAGCATTGGAGATATCGTATCTGCCTGTCTGACGCCTTTCTTTATTGGGATTTTGTTGCTTTCTTTGTGGAGGATTACGGTGGCTGTGGAACCGCTATAGATATCTTCCAGTATCTTTACATATGGCTCATCTACACCCTGATTCCGTAGTGCCTTCATGACTGCTGAAGTTTCGACTGAATCAAACACAATTAGCTTATTCCAAAAATCGACAGATCAAGTAAGCAGGATGGTTACGAGAGTTTCAAATAGAAGACATGGCATGAAAGAGGCAGACACGATCAAGTTGGTTAAAAGTTTAGTGGTCAGCAGAGTCACATACTCGCTACCTTACCACTTGATAAACAAGCTAGAAAGAGAACAAGCAGAAACAATACTAAGGAAGGCGTACAAAACGGCGCTACACCTACCGAGGAATACTTCAAACGACAAGCTACTGCAGCTAGGAATACACAACACGTTCAGCCGGCTGGCAGAAGCGCAACTAAACACACAAATAGCGAGTCTTTGGCAGTCGGCTACAGGAAGAATGCTCCTAAAGAGACTAGGATACGATACGAAAGGGGCAATAGATCGAGAGGCAGACATCCCAGACAACGTCAGACAAACCCTCAGAATAAGTCCAATTCCACGCAACATGGATGCGAACCTACACGCAGCCAGAAGGCAGGCAAGGGCAGATTACGTGGAAGGCCACCTGGCAACACAGGAAAACACGGTGTACACGGATGCAGGGCTATACCCGTGGGACAAGCACACTAGAACACACAGAGTAGCTACGGCTGTAGTAGACTACATGGGAGAGACAATCAGCTGCGCAACCATAAGGAATTGCACGGTAGCGGAGGGGGAAGAGGTCGCCATAGCGCTTGCAGCGACCGAAGGCTACCGAAGTAACAGATCACTAACCATATTACCAGACTCCAAAGCTGCATGCAGGTATTACATGCAGGGGAGAGTCTGTAAAGAGGCCCTGCGAATCCTCCTCGGAGCAGGAACCCTCGGAAATAAAGTGAAACAAAATTTTCTGGATACCGGCCCATACCGGGATAGAAGGGAACGTGAGAGCAGACAGTCTAGTTCGCGAGATCACATACCGAGCTGGACAGATAGAGCCTCTCGAGAACCCTACAACGGTGGAGCCGACGTGTGCGGAAATATTAAACTACCATAGAGGGCAGAGAATCAAATATCCTCCGCCACACACACTACTTACACAACAGGAAGCAGCCGACTGGAGAAGGCTACAAACCGGAACTTCCTATAATCTACACATACTAAGTAAAATGTACCCGACACAATACAGAAACTCCTGCCCATGGTGCGGAGAAATACCAACTCTTTACCACATAACATGGGAATGTAAGCATAACTACACATTCCATAAACATAAAGACCCGAGTGCGGAGCAATGGGAGGGCCTGCTCACCAGCAGCGAGCTCAGCGCCCAAAGGGCAATGGTGCAGCACGCGTGCGAAGTGGCCAGGCTCAGTAGAGCCCTGGAATAGGGGCACACCCGTGCTGAAGAGCCAGGCAGCAAGCGCAAGACGGCTCACCGATAAAACCCTTGATAGAATCAATAAAGTTTCTCTCTCTCTCTCTCTCTCTCTCCCGTAGCGTTCATCAAACGCCGCTTGTTCTTCGGCCGAACACACGACGCGCGGCCCGCTCCCGCTGCCGTTCCTTTAACGCAGCCCGACCTTCGGCAGAACGCACCACACGCAGCCTCCCCATCTGATTGCCGGGCTTGAACTGATGGGAAACGGTGGGCGCGAGGTGAGCGAAAATGTGATTTCACCCTTTTCCTCCTCCTCTGGAGGGAGAGGACGCCTGTGACTGGCTAGGACCTTGCGCTGCGTCTACTTCTTCATGCATATAAAACCCCGCTTTAAATGGCGCGAATGATCAACCGACAGTGGCTGAATCGCTTAGCGTGGTAGTCTCGCAACCCGGTGGTCGGGGGTTCGAATCCGCAGCCCGACAACGCCGACACAACTGAGGCCATACAAGCTTCGCTTGAATATGAGCGCGTAGTCGTCTCCTCGAAACAGCTGAACTTAAAATAAAGACCTGTCGTACTCTACTGCCAGAAGAATGGCGTACGTGAACGCTACAAACCAACATAGAACGTAGGTGATGCGCATCACCTCGCGTTTATTGATAGAGAATTTTATTCTAATAACATCATAAGAATATTTGCTCCATGACTTCGTTCGGCTATGGTTGCGCTATCCATAGCACATTTCTTCCATTCCGCATTTGCAGACTATTTGTGCCGGTAATTCGATGTCTCTAATGCAAAATCATCACATGGCTCCTCCAATACTTTTCATGCACCTGCGTGCTCGCGTGACTACTTGGAAACTGATATATAAATGCTCGGAACTTTATTTTAGCGTTCAACTTAAATTTTCTTAAAGGTTTGCATTAAAACCCTTTGTTATGGGTGTATTCAGCTATGCGTGCAACATGGTTTAGGTATTTTCTATTTTTGATAATATTCGTTCTGAAGACTTTACCTACTGAAATGAGCAACCACTGCCTGGTGGAAGGCAAGGAATAGTGAGGCATCTTTGAGGGCACCACTGAAGAATACGTGGTACTGCTGAACAATTTCTCATTGGGCAAGGTTATCCACAGCAAATATAAGCTTATAACGGATAGTGATCTAATTTACCGCATATTGTCTGGGTAAATTATCAGGAAGGTCAAAATGAACTAGTGACGTCTCGTGTTCTGGATACGTATTTCTCTCTTGGCATTACAATAATTCTGACTTCGCCCACGTGAACCCACGCATCGGGAGGATCACTACTCAATTTGGTCTTTTTGAGCAAGTTTGTCGCACAATCTGAATATTGGTGGGATGTTTTAGAATCGATTTCAGTCCAGAAAATGGTTATCTTGCGTGTACCGACCACATATAATCGAGCAGAAAGGAATAAAACTCTGTTAGCCCTTGGCTTATCTAAAGCAGAGAATATTGCAGCGTTGAATCATTTACATCAAAGTTATGATGATTTCACTAATTTTATTTCTTTAAGCACTACATCAGTAAATGATGCTTGAGATTTGTTTAAAAGTATGGTATGAAAATTAATCGAACGATTTGTTTCAAAGCACCCCAAGAAGGTAACAGTAAAAACGCATGGATTACACTAAAAATAACTCATAAAAAGCATCTTGCGAAACGGAAGAGGGCTAAAAAGGCAAACAGCAAGCCATTGTGTTAATTACGTTTTACAGGAGCTCAAAATCCAAATTATTCATGCGAAACACTGCTATGTGAATCAAACACTAACTAATTTTATTAAAACGTCTTCGGAAAATTTTGGAGGTACATTTCAGGGCCCTAATCTGGAGTTCTATTTCTGAAAAGTTAAAATGCAATTATCGCGAATAGCTCAGAAACAGCGTGCCTTTTCAATAATTATTTGATCAGTTTTCACTTGGGACAATGACTCTACACTACAAACACGACTTTCTGGTAAGCAATGCCTATCTGAGATAACTATAAGACAAGACGGCATTCTTAGTCTACTTCATAAACTAGATGAGACAAGATATCCAGGCCCCAGCTGATAAAATTTGTAACGCGTTTTTTAAAGCGATGTGCTGAGCGGTGCAAATGTTTCCTTGTGAATGACTTTACCAAATCTGTTAAATCCGATGACGTTCCGAAAGACTGGAGGCGGGCTAAGATAATACCAATTCACCAACAAGGTTCCAAAAATTACGTCACTGGCCAATACCGTTGACAATTGTGCACGTTGCGAAACGCTGGAGCACATTTTAACTACTCACCTAATAAAAGTTGTGAAAGAAAACGGCATTTTGGGTAAAAATCAGCACGGATTTCGACGAGGTTACTCGACACTAACAATTCTTACTGGGGTTACACAGGAAATCAATGAATGTATTGATGGAAAGGGTCAGATAGATATTTTTATTGATTTCCGGAAAGCATTCGTTAGAATGTCCCACAGAAAGTTGCTTATAAAGTTATCTCGTTTTCTACGTAATACTGAGCTATGAAACTATATAGATGCACATTTATCATAAAGGGAACAATTCTATTCCATAAATTCTTTTTGCAGTGAAAAGAAATCACTTCGATCGGGTGTACCGTAAGATCCTTTTTAAGCTTTTCATTTTTTTTTCATTTACATTAGCCATATGGGCGCAGGTTCTTCACCACAAGTATCAATGAAACATTGTGCAGTTGGCACCCCGGTGTATGCTCAAATGTGCTCCCCTAATGACTAACAGGAGTTTCGCCACGATTTAAATAAAGTTGGTCTCGGCTTTGACGAGTGGTCCATGGAAATGAACGCATCAAAAACAATTTTATGCGTATGACGCATAGAAAACGATAATTAATGTTTCCCTACAGCATCATCGGCGCAGTGAACAGAAGTTAAAGAACTTATATAATTAGGAACTAGAACTTCATCTTACACATAATTTGATCTGGTCAGTACATGTCGACATTTCCAATAAGACCAAGCGTAAACTTTGGTCATAGTTAGAAAACCTTCATTAGGCCACCCTAGAGGTAAAAACAGTGGCGTAAAATTACTGTAACGCCTGTATCGACTTATGCAAGCGATATTCGGGAGCTGTACACTCAACAAAAGACGCTAAAATTTGGCCGCGTATAATACAAGCGCTTGAGGTTTATCTTTAAAGGGCCTCTCACCAGGCCACATAGAAAATTTCTGTTATTTACTGGAAGTTGGTAAGTACCCTCTAGGGAGCGCTCTACCGCAAGAATTTTTTTGGGTTCATTAATAGCCTGGGTAGAAATATTTCAGCGCCGCGAACCCATGATTTTGGGAGGCGAGCGCCACCACCGAGAGAGACTCTCTCCACTTGCCCCGTCTAGCCTCCGCAAGCGAAATTCTTTCCCTGCATTCTCCTCTACCGAAGCTCGAGGATCGCGCGATGTATACGTCACAGGCCCCACCTCCTTTCTTTCTCTTCCTTTTCTTGCTGCGCGGCGCACTTCCGCTGACGGTGTCGCGCGCGAGCTCTTGCGTTTGTGTCGTTCGCGCAGCGCACCATGTTGCGCGCTGTGCACGATAACACCTGACTAGCGGTATAAGTCATTGCTACACGAACACTGGGTCAGACGCAAGCGGTCTACAGAGCATGATCGCGCCCTGGAACACGGTAGAAAATGGCTTAGTTTCGTTGTCCGCGCGCGCGACTGCACGACGTGGGAAAAAGCAGACGAAACGAAAGTGCGTCTCTCTTGCTACGGTACGAAGTAAAACAAACACACGCAGACATTAGGTTCTGTGTTTTATTATTTCTCTAAACTTTATATTCGTCTTTCGAAGCAACAGATTACACAAATAAGAGATGTTGCCTTGAATAATTCTTAAAGTCACGTGTCGCTCTGAGCGACGTCACAACATATACATGTACGTAGGCGCACTTGCGCATGTACGTCAGCTCTCGGGCTGGGAGCGAGGCGCCCGCGAGGAGAAGTGAAAACGGCATTTGGCATGAAATTTCAGCGCATCCCGCGGCGCGTAGCGATGTTATACTTAGCAGACGCGATCGTTAGCGCGCATCGTATGCACTGCGCTTGTCAGCTGAAAATGACTAGATCTGGTGAGGAGCCATTCAACTCATGCTAGAACCGAGTCCGTCACTGAACTTAGAGGCAGAGCTGGACTCATGACTGCCAAGTGGAAAATGCAGCCAAACAGGTTCATATTCTTTTCCCAAGTGTTGAGCAGGGACATAAGGTCGCTTTAAAAAAAAACACACACACATCAGATTATAGAATCCTGTTAACCCCAGAACAAAGCATTCAAAAAATGTGAAATCACTTAAGTATGGAACAGAATCATTCAAGCACTAATTTTGGTTCGAAGGATGGTAAGTGGAACAATTTACCACAATATATAGTACAGTGCGTCCCCATTTACAAGCTTTCTAAAAGGCTGTCTCTAAATATTCGTAAACGGTTGGGATTAAATTACCACATGGTTATCTTTTGAATCGTCTGTATTGTTGACTGTTGTCGGTTTCAACTGTTCGGCAGGTTACAGTGCTTCAGATTTCTTCAAGTATTTTTGATATCTTACACGGTGTTTTTACCTCATGTAATTTTTGTTTTCATATTTTAATGTAGTTCTTTCTTCATATCCTGGTTGGTATATATTGAATTGTTTAGGCAGGGCCTCAGTTTGTACATGACAGTAATGTAAC
Source organism: Dermacentor andersoni (assembly GCF_023375885.2). Classification (NCBI taxonomy): domain Eukaryota; kingdom Metazoa; phylum Arthropoda; class Arachnida; order Ixodida; family Ixodidae; genus Dermacentor; species Dermacentor andersoni. The sequence continues at coordinate 204,245,414 of NC_092815.1, forward strand.
CGCAACTCCTGTCTTGGCATACGCTGGTAGTGTGAATAAAAAAAATCAATAAAATAAAAAAGGATCTCAGTGCCCTTCCACTCTGTGAAGAAGGATGACCACCGAAGCTGTGTATGTGGGCCCATAATTGCGAACTGCACCTCTGCCGCGGATCGGGCCGGCATTGCACTATTTTCGGGATCGGCCCACGTATGGAGAGTCATTAACGCCTGTTTTACCTCCGCCGCGGGTCGGCCCGGCATTGCACTATCTTCGGGATTGATCCACGTGTGCGGTGTGCGTAACGCCGGCTTCTGCTCCGCCGTGGGTCGGCCCGACATTGCACTATCTTCGAGATTGGCCCACTTATTGGGAGTGCTTAACGCCTGCTTCACCTCCGCCGCGGGTCGGTGCGGCATTTCACTATCTTCGGGATTGGCCCACGTATTGGGAGTTTTTTGCTTACGACGACACGAAATTTTCCTCTGATGGCAGAGGTGCACAGCTTCGCTGTAAAATGCTTCTTCTGTGCACGTTCTTCGTTCGTATGGAATCAAGGATGCAAACAGAGAAAAATATCGGAGCGCAGCGGACGCGAAGCAGCATCGCGTGGGATTCGCTCGTCGCCATGTTGGATTTGAGTGACTTTGCTATGTATGCGTTTGAGAAGCGTGCGTGGAAAAGAGGTTGACTATCTTGATTTTATTGTGCTGAACAGGGATTTACCAATCATAAGATTACGGCAGCGATATATTATGTCTAAGACGGATATGCTTTGTTCCTTGATTAATTTACCTGAACAATTTTCTTAAAGCGCGCACATGTCTAGAGACGCTCCACGAACCAGGGGGCGTCCTGATGATCCAGCTACTGGCTACCGTTGGCTATATATTAGTAGGTCAAGCACCTGATGTCAATAATTAACATGCGCTTGGAATAGAAAGTGCAACGGATTGTAAAGGGTTGTTGGGAAGGCTATCTTTGGGGGCACTCATAAAAGCTACGAATTAAGCAGTACAGGGAGGTATATACTCTTAAACAAGTTTGTACCCTTTGGGGCTTATCTTGGCCTACAAAGATAATCGTCATCTATCTTGCACGCATTCCCTCTCATTAAGGCGGCGTGCCCGGTACTTACAGGTCGCAAACGGCATGTGCGTTATCAGCGTGACACAGCATTCTCGACAGGAAAGTAGCGAGCCCAGAGTTTTCCAGAAAGGAAACGCAAGCAACACAGATGACGATCATTGCTGTGGGACAAGATGCGCCGCAAAGGGTGCCAGCTTTCTTTAAGTGTGTAGGCTGGCCATTCTTCGAAGTGCAGGAGACAGAGGACCCAATCCGTTTTCTGTATGTTAAGTACAAAAAAGAATAATGGGCAACTGGGCCATTTCAATACCTGTATATGAGAACCACTGGCTCGCAGTGGGGAAAAAGATGAACAGTAAGGTAACCACCAAAGGGAAAATTCTCATTCACACAACTGCACCACGAAGCTACAAAGAAAACCATCCCGGGGACGTTACAGAAACAGGTTTTTCAAAAACAAAACTTCAGAGTTGAAGAAAAATAAAACTATGATGTTTCTTTTCTGAGAAATACGTATGAGTTTCCCTAGTAATTTTGTGCTACAATCGGACGGATGGCAATTTTTCCTGTTTTAGACCTCGTTTCACCTTGCCGGCTTCCGCAGAACTGATCTGCAGTAAACTAAACAATAAGTACTAAGCTGGTGACAGTTCCAGAGAAAAGGGTAAGAAACGTAAGAAATGAACGAACTGTATACTTGTGCGATGGAGAGGTGGCTTGAACACCACGTCACTCTTAACCTGTGGCACGCTTACTGTGGGACTTAAACCCTTGGACTAACTTGTGTAGGAATATGTGAAAACAGGCGAAGTAAGAAACCTTCCAACAGCGAGAACTTCTTTGATGTGACGACTTGCAACCACAACTACCTTAGCAGGGTTTCAAGACGCTTTCGGAGCGATATCGAGGCCGTAATTTATTACCATGGTGGTCCTATGATATGAATCTGAGTGACAACGATTTGATGACCTCTGTGCAAAATTACTTCTAAATATCTTTTTTCATTTTTTTTTACCGAAGGATGTTGCAGTTTTACTTTCACAAATAATGTCTGTCTCACCTAACTGCGACGCCCTTACAGTACGTCATTAGAAACTGATTGTTCGGTAGGGCAAAACATGGTACAAAGGCCAATAATAGACAAGTAAAAGCAGCTGGTATGACTGAAGTAGTCATCAGGCGCTTCAAAGGGCATCCATCGATCCAGCGATAATTTCCCAAGTTGAGTGATTGGTGGTCATCTCAGCGTTGCTGACACCAGCTGCAATTGCTACGTTCATGTCGTGTGTGGTAGGGACGAATTTGTTTTATCTTTTCTATATTTGTTTTTGTGCGCTTAGCACTGTAGAGTTATTTACAATTACTTGTGTTTGCTTTCCGCAGTTAATATTTTTTGTAAATTGTGACTCACCAAGCTGGAACGAGCAGCTTTTCCCCATAATGCTCTATACATGACCTATGTATGTAGACGTTTAATGCGAATAAACTAACACTTACGCTGTCTGATTCTCCTTAGACCCACAAGATATCATAGTAAGATTAGTGGGCACAACATTTGCTGCGTCAGCCATTTATTGTTAACTTTAAGTTTACTGCGATGCAACCCACCTGCTATAAACAGGACCAAGCAGAGAAGCACTCGGGGATCCATGTTGAGTAACGTGGCACGTTCAGAGGCAGCAGGCAGCTTGGTCAGGAAGCCTATATAAGCATGGACACAGTGAGGCCCATCAGTCGTTCTCCTCTCCCTCGCTCCTCCTCTCCGCCCTCCCTTACCTCTGGCAAGTGGCGATCGGTCCGCGCGCGCGCCCAGGGTCGAGTGACACGCGCCCCAAGTCCGCCCGCGGCTCAAGGGAGGGTCTTCTTCGCGGAATTTCGGGGCTCAAATTTTAAGCGGCGCGCTGAGGTGCCGCCGCCCTGTGTTACGAGGCGCCCACGCTTCGTGTTTGCTCATTAAGCTAGAACGTGGCAGGCGCACGCTCGAGCACCGACGGCCCTGAGCCGCCGTTTACGCCCCATCTAAGTTGCGCGGCTTGCCTTTTCTCTATTTTCTCGTTACCACTTGCAGCTAAGTGGAGTGTCAACAGTTCCAGGAGAAGGGCTTTTTCTGGTTTCTCCTCGGCGCCGCTACTTTTCTGCGCTATTGCGCGCCCTCGAAAAAAAAAAAAGGCCGCTGATGGGCGCTCTCGCTTGATGGGAACCGCGAGCGAATTGGCCGTAGGTGTCTCGGAGAAGTGGCGCGTTTACAGCAAAGATGACGACAAAATTGGAGACCCCGGAGTGAGACTATAGTAGTTCGAACCCATATTAAAATGAAACTCGCTTGCACGAGCGATGCTCGTTGTGGCGCGAGCGCTATTTCCGGTCAATTTGCGCCTAGGGACTCTGCGGATGGGTCTTTATCGTTAGTTCTAGACGAAGGGAGATTAGGATCACTGACTATTAAATCTGGATAACGAATAAAAAAAGTAACTGAAAAAGAACTAACAAACGCGTGGTATTTCGCACACAAACATGCGCAGTGATAGCTAGCCGGACAGCCTGGGCAAATCAAGACAATGCCTCACGTAAGGAAATAAACTTAGGCCCTAATGACTCTGCTGTTTCCAATTAAGTACGTTTTGCGACGCTAAGTGATAATTTGCGCTGGCGGCCCTACCCTCCTTATAGATGGTTAGCAGTTACACAGCATGTGTTTTAAATCATGGTCACTGAATGGTGCGCAAATTTACCACAAACGTACCTTAAGCTTGAACATTCTTGAACATTACAAATACGGAGTGATAAATATTCGTGTCGTATATGGCATACCTAATGTTATACACTGCTCTCCAAAAGCTGTGGTTCCTCAGTAGTCATAATATACCGGTGCGAGGATTTAGCAACGCATAGCGCTGATTGATTGACTGCTCCTGCAGACAGTCTAGAGTTGGATCAGACAGAGAGATTGCGATTACGTGCTTATTGGACCACTGACTTCTAGGTTCATTCTTGTAGGGGCACTATGAGATTTCTTCTCAAGGAGTACTTCCACCTACGTTGTCTCCTTTTTTTTTACAGTTTCATTACTACATCAACTTTCGCAAGGCCTGCGTGTACATGCTTAAAATTGCGAATAGCATAAACTATGTGGTGTAAATTGAATGAGGGACGCGCGAGAGCACAAGGAGTTTATTTATTGGGTCCATAAACCGCCTGTTACATAAAAATAACGGTATAACCAGGAAAGTTGGATAACAAAAATAACAGAGAGTAAGAGAATGTTGCCCGGTACAGTTACAGGGCAAAAGAAAGTGTGATATATCTTCCAAATAATGTTAACCAGAAAGCAAGATATTGTTGAAATACAGTTACAAGCGACACAAATCTGTCCATTTCGTCCCATGTAATATTACTAAGGGATCTCGAATTGTTCGCTATATTTATACATTGTTCTATGCGAATTACGAGGTCAGCCTTGCACAACCTGCTTACATTGGTACCAGTGACCTTTCGTGAACTACAAAAAGAAATCAATTAAACAATTTGAATGCACTAATAATGGCAATGAAAGTATTAATAGGAAACCAAGTGATCGCGTTTTATTCCTCTTGATTTCAAACCCAGAATTCTGAGCCAGTGTAACGATGTGAAGTACGATATAATGTTTTCTGCCGGAATATCTATCCTAGTGCATTCGAATAAAACGTCGTTGAAGAATGTCTTCTTTTCTCGGTTGTTCGCTCCGATGCAAACAACCGAGAAATGCAATATATTATTATTATTATTATTATTATTATTATTATTATTATTATTATTATTATTATTAATATTATTATTATTATTCAACATAAGAGCATGAACTCCCATTGGTTTCGTGCTACGACAAGTAGAGTCTCATTAGGCAATAATATTAATGAAGCCCGCGTGATTCGTGTCGTAAAACCATAGGCGTACATCATACTGCAGATTTTACAATGGTATTAAGGGGAGAGGGGGGCTAAAATCGCGATTTTCGCCAGAAAAAAGGCATTTTCTATTTTGTTTATTTTAGAATCCTACACGTATAAAGAACCTCATTACAAAGTTTGGCTGCAATCTTCGCTGTAGGAAAAAAAGAAAATCAGCTCTCGTGACGATGGCGCGTGCTCGCTGTACAGAGCGCCCATGAACGTTGTGAGGCACGAAACACGGAGTGAATGCCCGCTTTAAAAAGTTTGTTGTTGGCGCGCTTTAGTCATGGGAGACCTTCCTTCGAGAGCACAGCTGGCCGAAGTGTAACGAGAGAGAGAGAAAGAAACGTTTATTATACGAAACAGTGTCTCGAGCGAGGCCGGGTATCACCGTAAGGTGGGAAGGCTCCTTAGTCCAGGAACCCTCCGGCTTCGACTGCCCTCTTGGCCCTGGCAACGAGTTGTCGTTGGTCTTCCAGGTCCACGAGGGTTAGCTTGGCCTCCCACGTTTCGAATAGGTCGTTTGCTTCTTGTGCTCCTTTTGCGTCCGTTTCTGGTTGCATTTCGCCGCCATCCTGCCACGGGCATTCCAGAAGCAAGTCTGCCGGAGTGTCGGGTGCGTTGCACAGTGGGCAGAGGTAGCCATGGAGCGTCGGATAGAGGCGGTGCATCATCCTTCCGTGAGTGTACGTATTACTCTGCAGGAGTCTAAGGATCAGGCTTTCTTCTCTGCCGAGTTTAGGGTGCGGTGGAGGGTACACTCGACGATCGAGCCTGTAATTTTGCAATATGGCCGAATAGTTGGTGGGTACGGCCTCCGCCTCTTCTGTCGCGGGTCAGAGAGCGCGTGGGGAGAGGGGAGCCTGGCTGACGTTCTCGCGGGCAGCGGCGTGGGCCGCTTCGTTACCCTCTAATCCCTCGTGTCCGGGTACCCACGTTACGCAGGTGTACGGGAGCGGAGTGCTTCGTCATTTTCGTATCTTGAATGCATCGGCCGAGATGCGGCCCCTCAAGGAGGTTCTACAGGCGGCCTGAGAGTCGGTGAATATAACCGCTGCGTCTGTGCACGTGGTGGTGGCGAGAGCGATGGGCGCTTCTTCAGCCGTTTCCGGGTGGCGTGCCTTGATGGTTGCGGATGCTAGCTCGCAGCTTCGGGAGTCTACGACGCTGAGAGCGTACGCGTTTCGATGCGGATACTTGGCCGCGTCGGTGTAGCGGGCATTGGGGTCATGCTTGAAACTTCGTTTGATGGCGTTGGCTCTAGCCTGTCTTCTACTCTTGTGGTATACGGGATGCATGTTGCGCGGGACACGTGCGATGCAAATGCACTCTCGAACGTCCGGTGGGATTCGCTCTTTCTTGTCCGTGTCTGCGGCATACATCTCGCTGTAGTTCAGGTGTCGGAGCACTGATCTCCCTGTGGGCGTGAGCTTGAGTCGTTCTAGCTGGCTGTTGTGCGCTTCGGCGAACTCTTGCCACGTGTTGTGGACGCCCATCTTAAGGAGACGTGAAGTAGAGGCCATGGCGGGGCGTCCCAGGGCGACTTTGATTGCCTTCCTTATCATGATGTTGAGCTTTTCTATTTCAGCGTTGTTCAAAGCCAGGTACGGCGTACCGTATGTGATGCGGCTGGTGAGCAGTGCTTGTATTATTCTTAGCGTGTCTTGCTCCTTGAGCCCGCTTCTTTGGCTTGAGATCCTCTTGACCAATTGAGTGAGTTGCGAAAGGGTGCGTTCTAGTCTCGGTAGGCTGGCAGCTCCCGATTCGTCTTTGCGGATGTGGAGTCCAAGTATTCGCATGATGTCGACTTTCGGGATTGTTGTCCTGTTCAGGGTGACGCTGGAGTCGGGCCCTTCGTAGTTGGGTAGCCGGCCTCTCGTTCTTGCTTTCAGGACGAGGTGCTCAGACTTCTCTGGGGCGCAGCGGAGGCCGCAGTTTCGGAGATAGCTTTCGATGTTGTCTACGGCTTCTAGTAAGCTACTTTCTTGCCTTCCAACGTTCGTAGCTCTGGTCGAGAGCGTGATGTCATCAGCATACATCGCGTGACGCAGATCGGGTACGGTCTCGAGGAGTGGGGCTAGCTTGATCATAGCTACGTTAAAGAGTAGCGGTGAAATGACCGATCCTTGCAGGCTGCCTCTCTTTGGAAGGAGGAAGCTTTCACTGCGGATGTTGCAGATTCCGACGGTTGCTTTGCGGTCCATCAGAAAGTTTCTGACGTATGCGTAGGTCCTAGTGCCGCAGCCGGTGCATTTGAGATTGTTGAAGATCGCGTCGTGGCTAACGTTATCAAAGGCTCCCTTGACGTCTACTGCCACTATGGAGTATTTGTGTCGATTGTTTAGGTGATCTAGAAGGCCTTCTTTTAGTTGTAAGAGTACGTCCTGCGTTGAGAGGTGCTGCCTGAAGCCGAAAATGGTGTCTGGTAGGCGGCCATTGTCTTCCAGGTACTGGGTAATGCGGTGGGGCACCATATGTTCGAAAAGCTTTCCCGCACCCGAGGTGAGGGAGATCGGGCGTAGGTTCTCCAAGCTGAGAGGTTTGTTGGGCTTGGGGATCATGGTGATCTCCGAGTGCTTCCATACAGCAGGCAGTTCTCCTTTCTCCCAGCACTCGTTTTAGTAACGGAGGAGAGCCTCGGTGGCCTGCTGCGGTAGGTTGCGTAGGTGATTGTTAACGATCCAGTCTTTACGAGGGCAGGTATTTCTAGTCAGCTTGGATAGGGCTACGTGGATCTCGGCCTGCGTAAAGGGTCGGTCGAGTTCTGGATTCGGTTTTCCAGAGTATTCTTTGCTGCGAGTTGACGCGGTAGAGGGTGCGTCTCCGCATAGTTTCTTTTGTAGTTCTCGCAGAAGGTGTTCTTCTGATCCGGCGTGGTTGTGGATAAAACTGTGGAGATGTTGCTTCTGTTTCGTTTTGGTGGGTTCAATGGCCAGGAGTGCGCGTAGGAGGTGCCAGGTCCTCTTCGTGCTCAGAGTCCCCTGTAGCTTGTCACAGAAAGCGTGCCAGTTCTGCCTGCCGAGGTGGTCCGCATAGTCTTGAGCCTGCTTGGTAAGGAGAGCAATGCGCGTCTTTAGCTTTCTGTTAAGCTTTTGTCGCTTCCATCTCTTCAAGAGGCCACTTCTAGCCTCCCAGAGATGGAGGAGGTGCGCGTCGACCGCGGGTGCATCGGTATCGAGTTGTATGATCTCGGTGTTACGTTTTGCTGTGTCTAATACATTTTTGAGCCACTCGTCGATGCTTGCTCCGTAATCTAGCTTGTTCCTAAATAATTTCCATTCGGTTAGCTGTGCAACACCGGTCTTGGTCTTTACGGGGGTGTGCTACATCCAATTGGAGGATATGGTGATCGTTACCTAAGCTTTCCTGGCTTAGACTTTTCTGGCTTAGGCTTAGGCTTAAGCTTTCCCACTATGACGAGTTGGTGTCCGCTCGTGGATTTCCTGATTTCTCGTACAAAGTGATCAAGTCCGGTAACTGGTCGCGAGGCGGGCTGTACACGCTGGCTACGAATAGGCTTTTCTGCGTCTTCCGTTCCGGTAAAACCTCGATTAAGGTGTGTTCTATCTGGGTGTTCTCTACGTCGTGTTTTGGGCTGTGAGACTTTTCTTCACCAGTATGGCAGTTCGTCGGGATTGTGCATATGTGGCGTATCCTTGCAGTCGGACGTTCTGCGTCTTGGTTTGCTGTAGTGCTATGACGTCGGGTTGATTCAACTTGACGAATTCTTGTAGGTTGGTGTGTCGAGGGCGGTATGATCGACAGTTCCATTGCCATATGCGTATAGTTGAATGCTGGTTCTTTGCCTTGTGGTTAGGGGTCGCCATCATCGATGGATTCGAATTCGCGTTGGCGATCGCGAGTGGGCGAGACCGAGCGAGAGTCGCTGTGGCTGTTCACCCGTGCCTTCTTCCGAGTCGTGGGGCGCGAATTGTCGAGCTGTGCCTTGGTGATGTAGTTATTCTTTAAGTGCGCGATAAAATTGTTGAGCTGTGGCGCGATCCCCTCTATTTTGGCGTTTAACGTGGCGTTCTTGTTTTCGAAGTTAGCGGCTGTTTTTTGACTGCTGATTGGACAATTTTGACTGCTGATTGGACAACGTCGGCCTTGGTCAACGTCGTTCCCGACTCTCTGTTGTGTTTTCGAGCTCCTGGCATTTTTGATGCAGCTTGTCTGTGAGTTCTTGTTGTTCTTTGCATTTTTGAAGCAGTTTGTCGGTGAGCTCTTGCTGTTTCTGTTGACTGCGGAGTAGCTTGTCTATGAGGTTTTGCTGGCTTTGCAATTGGCTGTGCTGATTCTGCAGTTTGCTCTGCTGGTTGTGCTGTTTGTTTTCTAGGACCCGTATGACTGCGGCTTCGGCCGATGCATCCAAGCTGCTCGTACCACCGGAGTCGCTCGAGCCGCTTAACCCATTACAGACCAGCGTGACCATATGGTCACGTTAGTCTGCACAGTGGATTTCATTTAATTAAGATTAACAAAACGGCACCAAAATCGCCTCTGACATGCCGTTAGACAGATGAGAGTTCCCTTTATGGATATCAAGTGGCAGCAGGTGTCAGTCGTGTTGTGGGAGCCCCTCGCAAAGGCGGGAATAAGTGTTGCTGTGCGAGTAGCGTCGCCATGCATCACTCCAAGGGGTAATGTGTTTTTTTTTTCACTACTTGTTTAAGCAATAGTCCGATATCCTTACCTCCATATTGCTCTTCGAATATGTGACCTTCGATGAGCATTTCTGAAAGATTTATGTTTGATTTATCCGTCAACGAGCGTGTTATCTTGCGCGTCGCCATATGGTCACGCTAGGCCTTTAGGCTACTTAACTTCTTTTTCTTTTTAAACTGCATTCTCATCTCTTGCACGGCTGCTGGGGCATTCCCGCAGTGGTTATTTCTTATTTTAATGTCTGAATAGGTTGATGTTGGAATAAATAGCGAAGATACTCGAAGAAGACGATGACGACGTGTCAGTGATCTATATCGACCCGCGATAGGCTAGCACCTATATTCGGATGAAGAGTCGGCCGATGAAGACTCAGGCGGGCTCATTGACAATCTAATCTGGCGGCAGCTATGAGCCGGCGCTGAAACGGTTTTCTCTGACGGACGCCGTATTGGTGGATCCGACTCGGACGATGACGACCCCAGGCGGGCAACGTGACGGAACATGAGGGGTTTCTTCTGCCGTAGTAGATGCGGCCATTCCTGCGAAATTATCCACTGCTTCTAAGTGGACGAACGGGGATCGCCAGAAAAGCCTTGGCATATTTCCCTACGCAAACTTTGCTGCTTACAGGGGCTTTTCACCTGTTGAGTTGTTCGAAATCCTTTTTGACGAAGCCGTCGTGGAGCTGCTAGCAGAACAAACAAGAAAGTATGCGTTATTTTTCAATATGCCAGATCCGGAGGTTACCAAAGAAGAATTAGGTTTTCTTGGAGTGCTGGTTTTGTCCGGCTATAACCGCTTGCCAGGGAAAAAGTGCTATTGGGACAGCGGCTTGGATATGCGCCACACGATGGCCTACAATGCTATGCGAAGAAATCGCTTCGTACAGATAATGCGATTCCTGCACTGTGCGAAATGCAAGCCTAACGCTTAGTGACAAGTTGGTAAACTTGCGTCCATTGATGGCACTATTGAAAGCAAGGATTCTGGAGCACTTTCAACCTGTGCGTCACCTGAGCTATGACGAAAGTATGATTGAGTATTATGGTCGTGATGGCTGTAAACAGCTTATACGCGGAAAGCCTATCCGCTTCGGGTATAAAGTATGCTTCCTAAACGCCAAGAACGGATACCTTGTAAACTTCAAAGTGTATCAAGGCAAGCAGGGGATCCAAGAACATCTGAAAAATATGAAAAGGACTTCGGAAAAGCAGCGGCGCGACTTCTTCAAATGGTGGATGAACTCGCAGCAGAGACGCACGACCTTCCTTTCTTTTTCTATTTTGATAATTTATTCACAGGCATGCCGCTACTCAGGCATCTCAAGGCGCAGGGCTACGAAGGCAGGGGCACAGTGAAGCAGAACCGTGTTCCCAAAGAGTGCCTTATCGCTCGACCACAATTCGTCAAGCGCCAACCACGCGGGCACGAAGAGCCCGTGCTGAGCGACAATGAGATAATTGTTGTTCGCTGGACAACAATTCTGGACAATTCTGTAGAAACGATCGTAAGCACCATTCACCGCGTAGAGCCAATGTCATCTGCAGACAGGTACTCTCGTGTTCAGAAGAAGCAAATCGAGGTGGCCCGCAAAAAACACTGTTGCTCAGTACAAGTTTTATGAGAGGTACGGACCAGATTGATGCAAATGTAGGCGCCCACAGGATTGTAATCCGTGGCAAAAAGTGGTGGTGGCCAATTTTCACTTGACTTTGTGATGTATCTATCAGCAACGCTTGGGCGCTATTTCGTAGCAAAGGGTTCAACGTCACGCAGGTGGAATTCCGCAGGCAAATTTCACAAAGCTACCTGATGCGATGGGCCAATAAGCATAGAGGACCTGGGCAACGCAGAATCCCAAAAACTGGTGATGTCCTGACTGGTACACGGTATGACCAAGTGGCCAACTTTGTTGCACCAATACCTAATGGCAAGAGGTGGAGGTTTGCATGAGATAATTGCAACAGCGCAGTGCACACACAATGCGCAGAGTATGACGACGGCATGTGTATTCCATGATTTAAACCATATCACACTAAATAAGTGCTCGACTATTCGCTATGTATGGTTTTTGTGATGTTTCATGGCTTCAAATAAATGTTTTTCACTTCGCGTATTTTGCTGTAGCGTAAGGGCCCAGTGTGACCATATGGTCACGGGCTATATTTCAAAAACTAATTAGCCAAGAGTAATAATTTTTTGCATGTGAATTATTAGTACAAAGATAAGTTAACATATAGGATTTATTTCAAGATATCAAGAAAAAAAAGAAACCGGTCCCTAATGGGTTAACGCGTCGGCGTAGCTCGCGCGCTTGACTGAGCGGGAGCGACAGCGGGAACGTGAGCGCGAGGCACTTCTCAGTATTGGCTTGGAGCTGCAGCGCCTGGGCGAGCTGCTCGCACTGACACTGCTCGAGCTGGTGGACGAGGTGCCCAGCTCCGGGAACTCTTCACTGCTGGAACTCCAGTGGTTGTCTCTTTCTTGTAGTCTGTTAAGGCGCTGTTGCGGTATGTTGTAGGGTGGAGGGTTTGGCTTCAGTCTCTTCTTGCACTCTATACTTGCAGTTTCGTGCGCTTCTCAGCAGAGCTTGCAGGTCGGTTTGCAGTCATGGTCGTGTGGTTGACCAGTCTTGCCGCATTTGTAGCAAAAATCTCGGATCGGTTTCGGACAGACGTCTTGGCGGTGTCCCGTGTTGCCACAGGTGCGGCAGTACTGCACTGACTTGCGATGTGGTCTGCAGCGGAAGTCTACGCTCTGAAAGATGATGTAGTACGACATCGATAATACGACTGCCGCGGTCGATTGACCAACGATTCGGGCGTGAAGAACGGTGTATCGTGCCGATGCTCGGATTCCTGCCATAAGCTCTGCGGTGCTTGTTCCTGGTACGGGGCCATTGATGACGCCTCGCGAGACGTCGTCAGGGGTTCGTATGTTGCCTTTGAAGTTGTGGTAAGTGCCTCCGAGCTGTATTCTGTTGATGCTGACCAGCGTCTTGGCGTCTTCCTTGTCGGCCGTGCTTGCGATGATTAAATTTTCGATTCTCTGTACTTGTACGCGTACTTTGTCATTGAAGTCCTGCTGCAGTAGTCCACTCGCTCTACCGATGGCGTGCATGATTGCGACGGTGTTCCATGTTGCGAGGTCGAGACCTGCTTGCGGGCGGTAGGCAATTTTAAAGTCGTCAAGTGGCAGGGGCGGCATCATGGGTCTGCGTTGTTGCTGTGAAGGTGCTGGATTGGGCGTTTGCTCATCGGTTGTTCTTTTTTTTTGCCGGCGTCTTTGAATTCGAGGTGTTCTTCTTGGCTTTCTTGTTTCTTGAGATCCAGGCGCTTTCCGCTTCGATTGCTCGGCCGCTTTCTGCGCCACAATTCCAGGTATCTTCCCCGGTGTTTTCTTCCGTCCGGTCTGCTTGCATTCCATTTGCTTCATCTTCTTTCTGGTTCTTTGACATTTCGCATGCAGCAGCTGCCTCTCGGCTCATCGTAGGGGCTCTTCGCCGCAGCGTGGGCGAGCGCTCGTGTGCTCGTGCTCACGCGGCGCGCGGCGCGAGGGTGTTTCTGCCGACGAGATTGCGAGAGCTGGTTCTGGCATTAGGCTTAACCGGGCGGGCGGGCGGTCGTCGGGAATAACGCGTGATATCTTGAGATAAGGTGCACTCACCCGAAAGTGGCTAGTGTCCACCGGTTTCTCTCGTCTTGCCGGTCGCACCGGTGCAAAACTTGGGTTCGTCACTGGCCTTGTTCCGGGGTGAGAAGCACGAGAAGCGGGAGCCCATGTGAGACACGTCTGTACTAAAAAAGAAAGGCATTATTCTGGCTACGGCGCTCTTGCCTACGAGCGCAGACAAGGGCGTTGGACTGCTCTGAAGCTGAAAAAAAAAAGCGATGATGACTTAAAGCGATTGCCGCAGAGCGGGTTAAAAATGAAGAAGTGGGTCAAACCTAGGGTACTTTAATTAATTATTTTTGGATATAAAATAAAATAGCGTGTTATGACATCCTTGAGCGCTTTTTCTCAGTTTACACTTTTTGGTCGAAGCAAACCTTTAGGAAAACTATCATTTCCAAACTGCTTCGCCAAAACCTGCTTTCAATGTAGTGTCTGGGCTGAAGTTTTGTCAGGAACAAGATGAGGTAGTGTTCATATTTCTAACTTTTTATTAACAAAAAATTATTACACGTCTGACATTTAACGACAACGAAAAAAAATTAACTCAGCACAAAGTGATAACATTGCTACAAAATCTAATGAAAAACGCCCGAATGACCTTTTCAAGCCCTATAACCTCCCTAGAAGGTATTGAACAAAAAGAATCAGTGTGTCTTCATTATTTCGGAAATGATATCTTCCCTATGGTGACATGCCTAATTGGTCCGTATTATCCCATTATTGTTCCATTCCAGTATTGGTCCATAACTTATTTTCCATTTGATCCGTGTTGATGACATTTAGAATATGTGTTTAAAAAAAGAGACGTAAACCTACAATGCTTTAAATATCCGTGCTAAAAAGGTAATTTCCAGCCCCAATCCTTCCTTAACATCTTCGTGAGGCGTAAGTTCACAATCCATACACTTCGAGTTCTTGTTGTTCGTTTCAGAGTAACCGCAGTACATTGGGATTGCTTTTTTTTGTGAATGAGAAAACAACATATGGAAGTGGTTAAAATAAGATCTCTGACAGAACATCGCATGTTAACCGCATTTGTGCCCTTTTGAAGATGTGCCCAGTAAATGAGGTTCATATTGACACGTGTACTTATCTTTATCAGGTTACCATGTTTCGCCGCCTAACAAATGTTATCGCACAGCACGGGACGCGCCTGCATGTATCCGAAGTTTCTGGAAAGTTATCGATGCTTCTATCCGCTGTCTGTTGTCGCAGAACATCGTGTTATCTGATTTCATCGCCTGACGCGAATGGTGTAGAACTTTGTGGAATGCACGCGAGTCCCAACCATTAGTCTGTAACATTCGACGACTGCTGTATAAAAGCCGACGCGCTTTACCCGCTGATCAGATTTTCGACGATCGCCGAGTGTGTTCGCCGCTATCGTTGTTCTTTGAGTGTAGCCTGTTTTTGAGGGCACAAGTTCGCCCAATCCACTACGCAGGAATTCAATCACTGGCCACGGACGATCTGCGCGAGACCATCAGGGCAATTGTGCGCGAAGAACTGCGCAAGGTCTTACCTTCGTCGCAGCCTCAAGTGGCCTCGATCGCCGACATCGTGAAAGAAGAGGTGCACCGATCGCTTGGACTTCCTGAGGTGCAACCAGAATCACCGCAGCCCCAGCCGGAAGCGATGACCTACGCCGCCGTCGCCCACCGCCAAGGCTCCCCTGTACGACCGCGCCAGGGCCCTTTAACGCCACAATTACGTCGTCCACCGCCGCCGCCGTCAGCACGCCCACCCGTCACCCAGCACCGCTACGCGAGGAAGACGGACATTTGGCGCGCTCCTGACCACCGCCCGCTCTGCTACCACTGCGGAGAAGCGGATCACGTCTACCGCCGATGCCCATACCGGGAGATGGGACTGCGAGGGTTCGCCGTTAACGCGCCGCGACCACAGGTTGGTGAACGACCTCGCGATATCGCCGACTACCTCGCCGCCACTCAGTGGAGCCGTCGACGACCGTCTCGTTCGCCATCACCAGGCCGCTACCTGTCGCCGCAGCGCCGACCATACACTGGCCCAGCCTGGGGCCGGTCAGCGAGCCCATATCCAGAAAACTAAAGGAAGCAACCGATGGAGGTGCGCTTGCTGTTCATCGAACTGACGAAGATCCTCCGCCGCCGACAAAGACGCGGAAGAAACTACCTCGACAACATAACGACGCGCCGCCGTCCCGACGAAGTGTGGAAGCAGTGAGTACGACGATAAAACACGACCTGACGACGTCACATACCAGCCACAGGTCAACGCGACGCAGCCGTGATACCACGCCAAGACCAAACTGTAATGCAAGATAAAGAACAACCGACCTCGACGTGCTTCTCGACGGCCACGCAGTCGCCGCCACAGTCGACACAGGGGCTGATTACTCCGTCATGAGTGGACACATCGCCGCCCAGTTGAAGAAAGTAAAAACTGCATGGGAAGGCCCTCAAATTCGGACCGCTGGAGGACACCTCATCACACCGACTGGAATCTCCGTTGATGAGCGGACTTATCCTGCCACCTTCGTTATCCTACAACAGTGTTCACGAGACGTCATTCTCGGCATGGACTTCCTGAACCAATATGGCGCAATCATCGACTTGAAATCGAAGTCGACAACGCTGTCAGGAGATGGAGCGATACTGCCGGAGAGCTCTCGTAGTCACCATGCCTTAAGCGTGCTCGAAAGTCAAGTCAGCATCCCGCCTCGCTCCAGCATTGTCGTTTCCGTCGGCACCAAAACACCTGCCGGCGTAGAAGGCGTCATCGAGAATGACCAACGTCTACTGCTCGACCGTGAAATTTGCGTCGGAAGAGGGATTGGTCGACTGCACGGAGGCAAAACTGAAGTATTGCTGACAAACTTCAGCCAGGAGGTCAAGCACATCAAGAAGGGCACGACGATCGCGTACATCGAGGAAATTCTGGAAACCAGTAATGCGTTTGTCCTCTCGGATTCCGCCGCATCTACCCCGACGACCATGGTTCCCGAACCAAACTACAACATTAATCCAAGTCTCCCCATGATTAAGCAAGAACAGCTCAGAAGTCTGCTCCGACGATACAACGGCTGCTTCTCGACGTCATCAAGGATTCGACAGACACCAGTAGCAAAGCATTGCATAATCACCGAGGAGTGGGCTCGACCACTCCGCTAGAGCTCTTACCGAGGTTCGCCGCGAGAACGTGAAGCTATAAGAGAACAAGTTGACGAAATGCTACGCGACGACATCATCCAGCCGTCGAAAAGCCCGTGGGCATCTCTTGTTGTCTTCGTGAAGAAAAAGGACGGAACCTTACGTTTCTGCGTCGATTATCGTCGACTGAACAAGATCACAAAGGACGTGTACCCCCTTCCACGGATACACGACGCATTAGATCGGCTCTGCAACGCAAACTACTTCTCGTCGATGGATCTAAAGTCTGGCTACTGGCAAATAGAAGTCGACGAGAGAGATCGCGAAAAGACCGCCTTCATCACGCCAGATGGCATCTACGAGTTCAAGGTCATGCCATTCGGACTGTGCCCGGCGCCTGCAACGTTCCAGCGCGTCATGGACACGGTGTTAGCAGGATTGAAGTGGCAGACCTGTCTTGCTTACTTAGATGACGTCGTCGTCTTCGCCGGAAATTTCGACGATCACCTTAGGCGGCTTGCGACAGTATTAGAGGCCATCAAGTCATCAGGGCTCACTCTGAAGCCAGAAAAGTGCCGCCTCGCTTACGATGAACTTCTGTTCCTAGGCCACGTTACCAGCAAGTCTGGAGTCCGCCCCGACCCGCAGAAGACAGCTGCCATCGCAAAGTTCCCGCAGCCCATCGACAAGAAGGCAGTGCGTAGATTCCTTGGCATGTGTGCCTACTATAGGCGCTTTGTCAAGGACTTTTCACGCATCGCTGAGCCGCTGACACAGCTAACTAAATGTGACGTCGAGTTCAAGTGGGAAACGCCGCAGGCCGACGCATTTCAAGAACTCAAACGACGCATGCAGTCGCCGCCCGTACTCGCGCACTTCGACGAGGACGCCGATACCGAAATCCACACTGCCGCCAGTAGCCTAGGCCTCGGTGCCGTCCTAGTCCAAAGAAAAGATGGACATGAACATGTGATAGCATACGCTAGCCAGTCGTTGTCAAAAGCGGAAGGCAATTATTCTACAACCAAAAGGAATGCCTCGCCATCGTTTTGGCTACAGCGAAATTTTGCCCTTACCTATATGGCAGGCCATTCGAAGTCATCAGCGACCATCACGCCTTGTGTTGGCTAGCGAATTTAAAGCATCCGTCAGGACGGCTGGCGTGGTGGAGCCTGTTAAGGACGGCCCGCTGAGGTTCAAGTTTTGCCAGCCAGTTGCGACAGCGGCGGCAATTTTTTCTTGGAACGCCAGCGTCACGCTCTAGCCTCGTCGCCATTGTTACCATACGCGCTGGGCGGACCAACTATTGTTACTGAGCCCGACACCGCCAACCTGGTCTGCCGCAAGTGGGGGGAGTGCCCGCGGGAACGTCTACTGAGCCCTCTTCCCACGCGCCGTTGGAGACGCAAGACAATGGGCTACCGACCGCGCGGCGGGGGTCAGCTCGGGGAATAAAAGGCACCTTTCCTGACACAAGCCCCGAGTTCTACGAAATCCAGCTGACTTCGGTTGGGGACCATGAACCTCGCGCAGGGAAGTGTGTGTGTGTGAGTGTGTGTGTGTCTAAACAGTCCCGCAGAGAGGAGACGTGTTTACGATGACGGGACGGCCGTTTCCGTCACCTGGGTATCGGGGGAGGACCGTGTGTTTATAAACCGCTGTTGTGCGGCTGCTCAGTGCACTTTCTCAAGCAGTCATGTTAGACTGATGTACTTTCTCAAGCAGTCATGTTAGACTGATGTACTTTCTCAAGCAGTCATGTTAGACTGATGTACTTTTCTCTCGCAGTCATGCTAGACTGAGGAACTGCATGTAGGTACTGTAAATAAACCCATATTCCTCGTTCTCAATGAGAAGCAGTCCTTCCCTTCATCAACGTCCTCAGCGTGGATAAGTTGGACGATGGCATGGGCCAGCTACCTTCTAATTCATGCCGGACTCTAATCTTGACAACGGGTTACGAGCGATGGGATTGAGCCTCCAATCCTAACAACTGGCTGACAGCGGTGAGATGGACTTTGCGACGTGGTGCTGTGTCTGCGGTGAGTGCTTCGTTCTTGCTTTGACTCTCTAGGCTTCATTTTGTGGTTGTTCTGTTTAGAGCAGTAGGGAAGCTAGATTGTTGAGTGTTAGCTAGGTTGTGTTTTCCTAGCTAGATTTAGCGAGCAGGATCAAGGCAGTAAAGCAGCAATCATGGAGTTAAGAACACTGCTGAGAGACGAATTGTTGATTGTTGGTGAGGAACTGGGTTAGATGTACGCAAGGAAATGCTAAAATCGGAATTACTGAAGCTAATTTCCGAACAGGCCAGTGAGGAAGAAATTGAAATGGGGTTGAAACTTCTGAAAAGAAGAGAGAAACGGGAACGGAAACGAGAAAGAGATGAACGGGACAGAGGAGAACGGGAAAGAGAGAGAGAGAAACGCGATAAAATCGCGAGTTAAGAAAAATGCAACTGGAACTTGAAAGCAAGCGTTTGGAGTTGTCTCAAGGAAGTGAAGGGGCTCTGGGACGATCAAGTGAGGCAGAATCATACCGCATGGACAGGCTATTAAAGCCATTTGAGGTCGGGACTGACATAGGCTTGTTCCTAAGCAATTTTGAAAGGACTTGCGAGAAGATGAACTTCGGTCCGAGTACATGGCCGCAGCGGTTGCTGTCTATGTTGCCGTGTGAGGCGGCACAAGTAATCGCACGACTCAGTGCACAGGATGCATATGGTTATGCAAAAGTTAAGGCTAGTCTCCTGAAGAAATACCGCTTTTCAGCCGAAGTTTTTCGGCAAAGGTTTAGGAGCACAGGCAAGAAAGATAGCGAGGGGTATCCGGAGTTTGCATACGGCTTAAAGGCCAACCTTGTCGAGTGGCTGAAAAGCGCGGAAGCGTACGACAGCAGAGACATGATCATTGAATGCATGTGTCTAGATCAGTTTTACAAAAGCATCCCCCAAGCTGTCAAAGTGTGGGTGCAAGACAGAGGGAATGTAAGCACTGTAGAAAGGGTGGCTGATTTAGCCGAAGAGTACGCAACGCGTAGAAAGTTGAACGCCGACGACAGTAATTCGGGCGATTGAAATAGGCCGCGGAAACCATTTCCGTTCAAAAAGGGTTCGCAGACTAGACGATCAGAGCCTGTAGACTTGGAGGAAAAGCTTACAGAAAAAAGCGAGGAGAAACTTAACGGGGAAACCGCACAAAAGGAACAGAAAATAAAATTTGAATCTTTTAGGCCAATCCGCTGTTATAATTGCCACAAACTGGCAGATATAGCTGTAATCTGCGGGAAGCTTAGCGTAGTTTTCTCCTACGTGGAGGAAAAAGACGAGAATATGGAACTTTTAAGCCCATATCTTCACGACCTGCAAGTTAATGGCAAACCATGCAGGGTGCTAAGAGACAGTGCCGCCACGATGGACATTGTCAATCCGTTTTACGTGCGGTAGGTGACTTCACCCGAGAAGTAGCATGGATCAAACTGGTTGTAGAAGAACACAGCGTGTGTCTGCCCATGGCCAAAGTCAAAATCAGTGTACCATTCGGGGAGTTAGGGACTGAGGCTGCAGTTTCGAAATTTTTGTCACTGCAGTACCCTTACATCTTTTCGAATCGTTCGAATCAGTTACAGCGTGACAAAGGGCTTAAATTGGGAGAGGGCGTAGTACAGGCATTGACGGGAGGCCAAGCTCGTAAGATCGCGTCGCTTTCGGCTGAAAATGCACAAGCTGCTCCAGCGGAAGCAGAAAAAGGGATAACTTCTATACTCGAATCCGAGCTAGGCCCGAGGGACAAAAAACAGTTGAGGAGAGCCTGCCAGCTGACCAGCTCAATGAGGGCGTAGCACTAGAGTCTCAAAATTCAAGCCTGCAGGACGAGCAAGATGACGCAATCGCAAGCAAGGCAGGGTCATTAGTATTATCACCGGCCTCAAAGAACTTTGATAAGCTCTTACGTGTGGACAGAGAGTCACTGCCAGCCGAGCAAAAGAATGATGACAGCTTTGCTAAATTACACCACACAGCAAAAGAAGGCATTGCTAGGCGTAACGTGACGATACATGAGAGAGGAGGATTGTTGTATCGGCACTACAGAGATCGACAGGGTGGGATTTTAGATCTGCTAGTCGTACCTACTAAGTACAGGGAGGACCTTTTGAGTCTCTGTCATGGAAATGGGTGGTCAGGCCACAAAGGCATAAACAAATCAAAAGAAAGATTGCTTATGGAATACTACTGGCCTGGCTGTTTCAAAGACGTAGAAAACGCCTGCCAGCGCTCTGGTAAACCTAGTGAGACATGGAAAGCTCCACTGAAGGTAGTGCCCTTAATAACAGAGCCTTTCAGACGACTTGTAATAGACACGGTAGGGCCTCTACCAAAAACAACATCGGATCACCGGTACTTGTTTACCATGCTGTGTCCAGCTACAAATTTTCCAGAAGCAATCCCTCTGAAATAGCTCAGCTCTACCGAAGTAGTAGACGCGCTTTTGAGAGTGTTTGCACGAGTTGGGTTTCCAGCCGAAATTCAGGCGGATCAAGGGTCAGTATTCACGAGCGCACTGACTTCCACATTCTTGCAAAAGTGCGGGGTAAAGTTAATACACAGTTCCGTCTATCACCCTCAGTCGAACAATGTAGAGGGGTGGCATTCAGTGCTCAAGCGAGTTTTGCGTGCGCTCTGTTACGAGCGCAAGGAGGACTGGGAGAACTGTCTGCCGGCACCTTTGTTTGCTTTGCGAACGGTTCCACACGAAGCGACAGGGTTGTCGCCAGAACTACTGCATGGGAGGACACTCCGTTCTCCACTGAGAATGTTAAGAGAGATGCGGGAGGAAAAAGGAGAGAGTCCTACAGTGGTTGAATACGTGCTAAATCTGCTGGAACGGCTAAGCGCAACCCAAGAATTAGTCGAAAAGAACATGGGAGTAGCTCAAGAGAACGCCAAATTCTATTACGACAAGAATGCGAGGCTTCGTCCGTTTAACGCCGGAGACCAGGTAATGATCCTCAAACCTTCAAGAAAGAACAAGCTTGAAGTTCACTGGGATGGGCCCGTTAAAGTGTTGCACAAACTTTCAGATACTAACTATGCTCTGAAAATGCCCGGTCGCAGGAAGGAGGTGAGGATATATCACTGCAATTTGATGAAACCATATATAGAGGGGAGCGGAGTCGTTAACTATACCATCTAAGAGCAGCGTGGCACTAGTACCAAGTTTAAGGAGTGTAGGGCGACCTCCACTCTGAAATCGGCCTAGAAGAAGTAGTAAAACATTCGGTAAGCTCGCAGGCTCTTAGACCCGAGCAGCTAGATGAGCTAAAAGGGGTGTTAGGGGAATATCTCGACAGATTCAGCGATCGACCAGCTAGAACCGAACTAATAACGCATGAAATAGAGCTGACATCAACCGAACCCGTAAGATCAAAGCCTTACAGGGTGTCTCCAAGACAGAGAGAGAGATTATGGAGGCAGAGATACAGCGCATGCTAGAGCTGGGAGTTATTGAGCCCGCTGAGAGTGACTACACGTCACCGCTAATACTAGTAGAAACCCCTAACAAGGACCCTCTCCGTGCGTTGACTACAGGAAGTTAAATGCCATCACTAGGGATCAGCTGTACCCGGTACCCAACATTGAGGAACGAATTGAAAGTGTTAGCGCTGCTAAATAAATTTCAACTATAGATCTCGTGCGGGGGTACTGGCAAGTTCCCCTTTCAGAAAGTGCCAGCCTCTATGCCGCATTCATCTCGCCTGTGGGCACTTTTCGCCCTCTCACACTCAGCTTCGGGCTGAAGAACGCGCCGTTTAGCTTCTCTAAGTTAATGGATATTGTCCTAAAAGACTTGCAGGAGTTCGCCTTGCCATATCTGGATGATGTAGCAATTTTTTCGGACAGCTGGAAACAACACGTATCGCACCTCAAACAGGTGTTCTCACGTTTGAGGGAAGCCGGCTTAACCATGAAAGCGGAAAAGTGCAGATTTGGGTGCTCGCAGGTTACTTATCTGGGCCATGTTGTCGGCCAGGGCACGAGACGGCCGGTCGAGCTGAAAATAGCTACGATTGGAGAATTTTCTCAGCCGCGCACGAAAACAGACCTTAGTTCATTTTTGGGACTTGTGGGGTACTATCAACGGTACATTCCGAATTACTCGCAAATGGCAAGTCCATTAACGGACGCCCTCCGAAAGGGAGCACCGAGTAGCGTACACTGGGATAAGGACAAAGAGAACGCTTTCCAAAGTTTGAAAACGCTATTGGTTTCTCGTACTGTGCTTCGCACGCCAGACTACACAAAGGAATTCACAGTTCAATGCGACGCAAGCGACAGAAATATGGGCGTGGTACTTAGTCAGGTCGGCGACGATAACGAGGAGCATCCTATCCTCTATGCCAACCGTAAACTAAATGTAAGAAGAGGAAGCCTACAGCGCTTCAGAGAAGGAATGCGCTTGTTTAGTTTGGGCCGCCCAGAAGTTGTTGTGTTACTTGTACGAAGCGAAGTTCATCTTCGAGAGCGACCACTGTCCTCTGACGTGGTTCAATCAAATGCCACACAAAAATGGCCGCTTGCTCCGATGTAGCCTCACTCTCCAAGAGTACAACTTCTCCGCTAGATATAACAAGGGAAAATTGCATAACCATGCGGATGGTTTGAGCAGGGTAATTTGAATTCTGTGTTTGAGGGTCCCACCTAAATTTTAGGGTTATTATTGTTAATTTTGTTAAGCCAAGAAGATCCCCTCTCATTTAGCAGGATTTAGCAGGACAAAGAGGTTAGCCAGATTATCCGCCCGGTTGTTTACTCTCTGCACCGGTAGATGGGGTAAGGTCAGAAAAGAGGGTGATGAAACAAGAGAACATATGAACTAAATGTGCCTGCACAAACACAGTATCTGACAGCGACTGTAGTTTTTCTGTTAGTCCCGATGCTTAAAAAGCACACACACTAGCACTTTTAGCGCAATTTGGGCTGACTTTGGCTGCACCAAAAGCCAACAAGTCTGTTTTTCGTAAGGGGGTGGTTGTCAAGCTTGTCGATCGTGGTGCGGAGGACCTTTCTTTGTCCAGCTAAACGAGGAGAACCGCATGAAAGGTGTGCAATTATTTCCTTAAGCTTCACATTCTGTGCTTCTGAATATTTCGAAGAGAAAAAAGTAGGCATTAGTGAATGCTACTGCAAGCCAAAGAGGATAAATGAGAGTAACGTTCCGTCGCGGTAAGCCTTGCGGAAGGTAGAGCCGTGGTTGGAAATCCAGGGGACGAATGCGCTGGTTTGTAAAGTCTGCCGAATTCGACAGGGACAATGTGAGCTCACGTACAAGCGCGCAGCATCTTCTCGCTGCATCCGCTCTTGACATCCGCATTCGCCTGAGCTATTGCGACCTTTCGTCACGATGCTCTTTATTGTTGACTCCTTTACGCAAACGTTTTACCTATGGCCTATCTATACGGAAGTAATAAATGAAAGAGAGGGGCACCAAACCAACAAGGCAACTATAAATGGGCTTTTTAAATTAAAGTCATGAGAGATGCCTGCGTCAGCCGTACGTTTTATGGCAGAAGTAATGCGCCTGTCTCTGTGGCACATTTAGCAGGCTTGACTGATATGCGCGGCCAGTCCGGCATATGTTTGGCATCTTTGCTATCACGTTTTGTATTTTATATTATTTTTGTTTGTTATTAATTAGTCATACATTGGTGGCATTAGTTAGAGAATACGAGGGCACTGAATAGCGCCGGCAAGCGACAGTTACTGAATACCTTAAGCAAGAATGCCAGAAGAATGCATAAATCAGTATTTTGTGTCATGCGAATCATACATGCAAAAACGTATTTACCATCTAGATGCTTTTCGGTGTTTGCCCGTTTTATGTATGATGTTGTGTCGTGAATGTATGGACACACGAGGAATAATAGATATTGAGTTCCACTGATCTCTCCTATTAAGAACAACTTCTCTTAAGACGTACAAATTTTCACCGTCCATTCGAGTTAATTTAACCGAAGTCTACTGATTCTCACTGTACGCGATTTCAATTAAATATGAGCACCGTGGAAAATTACCTCAGTTCTAGGAAACACAAGCGAGAATTTATCACGTCGCGTAGTTATATCGCACAGTCAGCAAATAAAGACGTACATATGAGGACCGTTTCCTCCCTTTACCACCACAGATTTGGCGGCGTAGAAAAAAAAAAGTCATTGATTGCGCACGTACCGTGGCCACACAGCAGCTGTGCTCTGCTACAAGGCGAATATTTCTCAATACAGCGGCTTATGTGAGCCGCCCATTAAGGAGCGAATGCGATGAGCAGCTGGGAAACGCCCTCGTGTGGCTCCGAGCACCCGTAAATCACAGCAGAGCGCACCTGTCAGCTCGGCGCTTGGTCACCGCTACTACTTAGCGTGCGCGCAGTAATGAAAAGGCGGCGGCGCTCTTGGCAGCGCTCGAGTTTCCCCGAGCGACTGCGTGTTTCGCCGCTCTGGAGTCGCTAAGCTCGGAGAGCCGTACTCGCTCCGTCGTGTTCTTGCAGCGCGAAAGTAACGCACGAACAGGCACGAGCTGTGCTCGCGCAGTGCTCTTTTCTCGCCAGCCTTTAACCTGCTTTCTAGGAGGAGGAGCAGGAGGAGAAATAGGCGGAAAGACTGGGACACCAGCCGGTTCTCAGACCGGCTGGCTATATGCTTTGTGCTGGGGAAAGGAGGTAAGGGAAATAAAAGATAATAGAAAGGAGGTGTTAAAGAGGAGTAAAAAAGAAGGAAGAGCAAAAATAAAGGATAAGAAGGAAAGGAGAAAACGGCATTGCTAAAAACCTGTCTCTAAGACCGGTCCACCGCATGAAGCGCAACTCAGCTTCTTCTGATATGATTAATAAAAATCGGGCCCCTCGGTTTCTTTTGCTCTCGTTGATTACAACACGAGGGTCTCGAATACGGCAAGATTGACGCCTTCAGCTAGCATGTATGGGTTTATTAACCAGTTGCCGTCACCCAAATTGATCATGTACTCGTGACGCTTGCGGCAGAAAGGACGTTCAACATCCGCCGCCAAAGTTCGTGAGTACTGGTGCTGGCTAACATTCCCAGGGTTAGATAAAGTAGTAAAAAAAATGACCGCCGCCTTTTCACTACTCGGAAGCCTAGTGAAAACGAAGCACGGGATGCGTGGCTTTTCGTTGTCGTAACGCCTCGACTTCGCGCTCCCTCACGGCGAGGTCGGCAGGTCGACGACGAGCCCTTTCTCGAGCGAGTTCTCGGCGGCGTTCATCAAACGCCGCCTGATCTTCGGCCGTACGCCCGACGCACGTCGCACTCCCGCTGCCGTTCCTTCAATGCAGCGTGCTTTTTGACAGAACAAACCAAACGCGGCCTCCCCCTCTGACTGCAGGGCCTTAACTGGCGGTAAACGGCAGGCGCGAGGTTAGCGAACACGCGATAACACTCTCTTCCTACTCAGGAAGGAGGGGACGCCTGTGATTGGCTCTCGCCTGGCGCTGCGTGTACTTCTTCATGCGTATAAAACCCCGCTTTAAACGGCGCGTATGATGAACCGACAGTGGCTGATAGTATTTAGTAAAATGTTCCAAAAATGAAATGCGTCACGACAAAGTATAAAACAATGTTCTATTGTCTCCGGTTGATTACTAAGTCTACAATAGTCCTTTTTCCTGAGGCCACGTTTTAACCGGCAGGGTGGAGGTGTGCAGCTTAAAGAAAGATGTTTTTAGAAAAAAACTATCGAAAAAGACTTTTCTCTCACATCTTATGATATCCGGTTTCTTCCTTTCAAAAAGACAGCCAGTAATACACCATATGATTTGTTCATGTTATTAGGACCTCATTCATTATGGAAAAGCCGAGTGATCGATAGACATGCCGAGACACCTCGCTCAACAAAGTCTATCTTTCGAGAAGAGGCTGCTGAAGTGCGTAGTGTGTTTGCTACTTCTGATCCCGCACCTGAATGGATTTCGAGTCTGGACGCTTGTGTTTGTTTGCCCGAATTTGGGGCTTTCACTGGACTGCGTACCATGCGTGCATTTGCTTCTCCTGTATGTTCAAATGTAATGTAACAATCTTGGATTGACACTACTGGTGATTGCATGCAAGAATAAAAAAAAAAAAACCGAGTGGCTGACTCTACGTGGTGGTCTCGCAACCCGGAGGTCGGTGGCTCGAATCCGCAGCCCAACAAGCAATCTTTATTTTCGCGCGGCTTTGGTTTTTTTGTGTACGGAAGAAAACATAAATACCACAGAAAGTGAATGGCAAAGCGGCGCCGTGGTACCTCATTTAATAAGAGCATAGCACGCGCAATGCAAAGACGTGGGCTCGTACTCCACCAGCGGCTAGTTGTTTTTTTATCCACTTTAATTTCCATGAATTTAGTATTTCTTTAATTCAATTAGTAAGTACAAGTAATTTCCCCATTCTTATCCTTGGTGTCTGTTTCGTAGGCTTTTTTCATGATATGATTAATAAAAATCGGGCCCCTCAGTTCCCTTTCTTCTCGATCACACCCACATATATATATATATATATATATATATATATATATATATATATGGGTGTGTGTGTGTGTGTGTGTGTGTGTGTGTGTGTGTGTGTGTGTGTGTGTGTGTAAGATAGTGCAGCAAGTTGGCCTTCGTGCGATTCATTTGTTTCAATTCTGTTTGATGAATAATGAGAGGGGGAAAGAGTGTGGCGAAGGCGCCTGTGCACGCGGCCTGCGCTTCTGTGGTTATAACGCCACCTGCGTCAGAGGTGTCGGCGTAGTGTGGTGCCAAATGCAAAAAAAGAAAAGATGATTTCATATGTACGCAGCCCATGTATTCAGCCCATCTTTGCAGCCTAAACAGCTTCGCCGGTAACCTGTTCCCCTATAAATGTTGCTGCCCCACGAATGTTTTGCAGAAATAGCGGAAACGTACAGTACCGTACCTTGAATTTAAATTTAACCCAATTGCCTGCAACCGCAGTCGTGTCTATAGTAGTAGCGTTTCCTTGCTTTCTCGCGTCACCTTTTCCCTATCCTTCCCTCCCTCCCTTGTATGGGAACGGCAATAGAAGAGTGGCAAGGCTGTTATTCACTCGTTTTGCGACTGCGTCGGCTCTATCCATTCTCTGCCTCCTCTCCCTCCTTTTCTCTTCCATTTTATGTAGCTTCCCTCTTAGCTTGCGCGATAGTAGAAAGGTAAGCGCCGCAATTTTTGCAATTCTTTTGCAGGAGCTCACGGGTAATCACATCTGTCAAGAGGCTAATGTTGCGACGCCCAAAAAGCTCCAGAGGGCAGTGTGCCCATTCGACGCGGTGCAAAGGTCCAAACGAGCTTCTGGCGTCGCCTTTCCTTTCTGCCGCACCTGTTGTGTTTACGCGCGCTCTGAACCAACCCCCGATGCGGTGTGCCAGGCAGTAGCAGCAGCAGCAGCAGTGCGAAAGTCGAAGGAAGAGGCAAAGAAACCTTCGCTTTGAGACATAACAAATTCGAAAGGAAAACGTTGGCGGTAGTGAGTTGTGAACTTACGAACCATGCTCAGAAGTCCAGTGTCTTACCCACTGGGCTAACTTATCTCGGAGGCGTAGGCCGAGCGTCTCAACTCGCTCGTTTGCCCGCGAGGAGTTCTCAACTCGGAGGGCCTTTCAGCGGCGTTCAAATGGACATCGACGCTTTCACATTCACAACTCACAAGAAGTGGTTAGGTGCGGGATATTTACATTTTAATGGTACTGACATATGGGGCAGAAATGTGCAGCCTAACAAAGAAGTTTCAGAAGAAATTAAGGAGCACGCGAAGATCGAGGGAGCGACAAATGTTAGGCGCAGCATTAAGGAACCAAAAGACAGTGGTGTGGAAAAAACATCAAACTGGGGAAGCCAATATACTAGTTTACGTTAAAACTAAAAAAAAAGGAACTCGGCAGGGCATGTAATGTTTTGGGTAGATAACTGGTTGTTTATTACAGATTGAGAATGGGTGATAAAGGAAAGTAAGCACAGTTGAGAATGGCAGAGAATTAGGTGATGCGACGAAAATTGAAAATCTGCAGGCATAGGAGGGCGTCAGCTGACGCAAGACAATGATAGTCGGGTAGTTGGAGACCGCTTGAAGAGGCCGTCGTCCGGCGGTGGACCAGTGAGGATGACGATGATTAAGATAAAAGAGCAATGCTTCTCCTTCTCTGCACATAATACCCTTGGTTGATTCATCAGTCCTATTCCGAGTGAGTACAGGTAAAGAAAAGGTAATATGTTGTGCTTTATTGCCCTTTTCTGCGCATGCGAATCGACGTTTCTTCAGTAGTGGTATTGCTAAGGACTTTCGATGATACAAATATTACAAAAATTATTGATAGCAAACTAGACAAGTTGGCACGGATTCCTCTTTGGAAATATGCTTAGATCGGAGATCAACATGGCGCATGTGTCCTTTCTCCATTCTGCGCCTCATCTTCGTTCGAAGCGCCTTTCCTAAGTAGACGGTTATAACAGGTTCGGAGAAATATATTTTTTCTGCACTTGCTTTTATTTCATTTGTACATTAGCGGCTTATTTGTAAGTGGTTCTGCTAATGAGTTCAGGTCTTGGAAAGATGTCAATGTGTTCTGCGTAAATGCCCTTTCACGCATGTGCGAACTGGGGACCATTCATTATTAGTGTTACTAATGAGTTCATAGGATGAAAAGGTTACAGTGCGTTCTGCTGAAATGTCCGTTTCTGCGCACGCGCCCTGGGGTTAATTCATTAGTGACATCCCTAATGAGCTCAGGCTTTCAAAGGGGGTAATGAGGTTTATGCAAATAGGCTTTTCGAAACATAGGGCCTGAGGATTCTTCATTAGTGTTGTTGCTGATGGGCATAGCTGTCAAAAAAATTTATTAGGCTATGCTTAAATCATTCTTTTCTGCACCCATGAGCCGAGGTAAATTCTTTACTGGTATTGTTAATGGGTTTGGATAATCAGGTCATGAAGATGGGTGGAAAATGCGGAAAATGAGTAAACGGAACAAATTTTCTGGAAAGTGATGTTGTCCTTCGTTTGAAAGTAGTACCGAGCTTCCAAGAAGGCCCGTTCTGTTTTATGCAAACATTAGGTGTCCTCTGGCGCCTTACGTGAATCTGTGGTAAGTACGTACTTTCAATTTGACGAAAGGTTGCCGTGTTACAGCCAATGCCATGAAAAACTAATCTGAGGCTTGCGCTAACAAGGTCTGGAAGTTAAATTGGAGTTTTCATCATTGGCGGTCACATAAAATGCATGTTGTAGGTGTGCTTTGACAAAGGCGCGAAAGGTGAAGGCGAACACATGTCGCTGAAGATTCCGCAAGAACTTATCAAAGCATTTCTAGGTTTGCTTTCTCCACTATTTTCAAGTGCCAATAGCGAGACTACCTTTCACATTGGCTACAAAGAAGTTTTCTTCGCGAAACACTTATATGTTCAAAAGGATAAAATAGAGAAGTAAAAAAAATGTATGACCACTGGAAAGTCACTTATTAACACAACGCTCAACAGATGCGCAACGTTCATGCTTCGAATAGTGGTGTCGCAGAACGGGCAGGAAGAGCCATATGGGCCGCGGCATTTTGCAGCCAAATATCATTTATAAATGGCTGCTTATAATAACAGCTATTTGATTCACCCAAATGTTCAAAGTACGGTAAAAAATTTTCTCTTGCAACCTTGTAATTTGTGAGTACTGAACAACTTGGCGTAAATGTGTTAAAATTTCGCTCCCATTAAAAAACAATAAAACCTTTTTTTCATTTAAGAAAGCCAGATATATATATTTTTTGTGTTCGCACGCAGCGCATGGCTTTCTTATAACTCAACGGAAATAATTTCAAGAATTGTGACTTTATATTATTAATAAGTTCAAGAGACCGGGTTAAGTAGTATATGTAGGAGGTATGAATGCGCATGCACATAGATGATTTTTACGGATATACTGATTACAAGGGTTCGCCAGTGCTGGATCGGTGCGACGAACAGAACCTTATAGGAGTTAACAGGGAGAAAGGTTGACACTCACTTTAGCAAATGCTAAAGAGGATGAAGGTGAGTGCCTGCCCGCTCACAAGACATTTATTACATTAAATGGCATTTTCGTTCTAATGCGTTGTTGCTTCCTATATTTTCTCCCATCAAAGGCCGCGGTTTCGAGTGCTTCATTTAACCCTGCCTCAATTATTCGTGCATTAATTTACTTCGCCTTCGTTACAACAACGGTAGCGGTTTATGCTCTCGTCCTTCACGATATCAATTCGAATCCAACTTGGAGATATGGCTGGTTCTCCCATATGTCCAAGTGGGTTCGGCTCCCACCAAAGGAGGTCGAGGGTTTTACTCCCACCAATGGTCATGGGTAGAATGGCCTACTTTAGCTCTATGTTAATTAACCGTGCCTTAATTAACTTCGCCTTAGTTAACACCAAAGGTAATGGGTCCGACTCTCTTCCTTCACGATGTCAATTGGAATCCAACTTGGAGATAAGGCCGTTTCGCTCATACCTCCAAGTGGGTCCGATTCCCAGCAAAGGTCGCCGGTTCGACTCTCACCAAATGTCGTGGGTGCGAGAGCCTTAATTAGCTATACCTTAATTACCTGTACCTTTTTTACCTTTGCCTTAAGTAACCACAGAGCTCGCGGGTTGGACTCCCACCAGAGGTCGTGGGTTCGACTCTCGTTCTTCAAGATGTCAATTGGAATCGAACTTGGAGATAAGGCCGGTTCGCCCACATACCCAAGTGGGCTCGGCTCCCACAAAATGTCGGGGGTAGGACTGTTATCAAATGTCGTGGGTACGAGTACCTTAAACAATTATATCTTAACTGTGCCTTAAAAAACATCGCCTTAATTAACCCCACAGTTCATGGGTTTGGCTACAAACAAAGGTCGGGGATTCTACTTCCACCGAAGGTCGTGGGTTCGACTCACAACGTGCGCGATGTCATTTGGAATTCAACTTGGAGATATGGCCGGTTCGCCCATATCTCCAAGTGGGTAAGACTCCCACCAAAGGTCATCGGTTAGAGTGCCTTAAACAACTCTATCGTAATTAACTGTGCCTTATTAACACCAAATGTCGTCCTGACGTTTCTTCGCCTCGGCTTCACGCTGTATTATAAGAAAGTTATGGCCTCATTGGCGCTAATTAATACTGAAGGTCGTGGGTTCGACTGACACCAAAGATGGAGGGTTGGACTTCCTATGAATTATGGCACCATAACGCCGGAATTCGAATTTCTTGGCTTATGAGCTGTCTAATGTTTTCACCTTAATAAATGCTATAGACAGGTAAGAAGAGAATACGGAAACAGGCAGTGAAGTATTGTCTACGCGTTAGTCGATGGTCTAAGAATAACTAGACTGCTTGATCATAGACGAACACTGAAAAAATAGCCCCATGATTTCTAAAAGTGAATGAAAAACAGATAACAAAGATCGCAAGAAACATAGAGAAGAAAATAGAGGCGTATCCTACAATAGTCTGGAAATATAAGGAACTAGTAGATGTTACGTAGCAGGAGATAAGACAGACATGGCAAGGAAATTATTGGATTGGAAAGAGGAAACCACGCAAGTGGTGGAAGGATAGGGCAACATGAACGCATCTGGTGCCATATTTAATTTCGTAAGCGAAGCAAAGATACTAACATATTAATTTAATTAGTGTTATTTTTTCGCCATGAAAAGTAACCTAATAATAGCAACTATTTTATGATAGAGGTATATCGCTAAAATTGATATTAATGGCTAGTATATATTTAAGATCTCGGTATTCATTTGCAAATTTCTTTTTAAGACCTCTTCCCTTTTCATGGCCGATCCCCCGTAGTGGGTTGCGCCACACCAATAGAAATCAAACCAAACCGACCCAAACGAAGTAAACGTGCCGTTCGCTCCCAGTGGACTTCACTGGTTATTCTTACCCTAAACAGAGCCGTAGTACAGTTACCTGAAACTGAAGTAGTGTGATAAGTTTTCCTCTATAATCCCGTGGTGTTTTCAGTATGCAGGGTGCCGAAAGTAGCATTCATGTTAGTTAGATATATCAGAGTCCTTCCATTTTTTTTCTGGTCACGAAACTGCCGCCTCAGTTTTATATAGAGCCAGCGCCCGCCGCTAGAGGCGCAACCGTGCATGAGAGGGCATGCAAACGCCGCTACCGCTGTGGTTGTGTGTGGGGCAGCCTCGGTATTCTAGCTTTCTCAACTTCCTCAACCGTCGCTTTAGTTTCACGTAACTATTTTTAACATTGAATATGCTTAAATTACTGCCTGAGCGCGTCTTCTGCCATGATATGAACGCCCGGGACGAAAGAAAAGCCGCTTATAACATGTAGCTTGCGGCGGTCTCAGACCAAAAAAAGAAAAAAAATTATAAATCTGGGATTTTAAGAGCCAGAACCGCGATACGAGTATGAGGCACGCCGTAGTAGGGGACTAAGGATTAATCTTGACCACCTGGGATCCTTTAAAATGCACCTAAATTTAAATAAACGTAAATAAATGTCTGAATGAGATTTAGGTAGGATTAATGCTAGACAAACTTCGCTACTAAATCTCTTTAAATGAACCTAAAGGTCTGCAAAGCGATGCCATTTCTGAATGAGATTTAGGTAGGATTATTGCAAGACAAACTTCGCTACTAAATGTCTTTAATATGCACCTAAATTTAAATAAACAGGTGTTTTGCATTTCGCCCCCGTCGAAATGCGTCCGCTGTACGCGGCCGAGCGGTCTCGGTCCAGATTTCTTCATCATCGCCGTTCGCCTCAACACTTCGGTGGGCTCAGCTTTTTAATATTTGCCTGAAATTAAACACCGCGCATTCGCAACAAAGTGCCAGTGGCCCCACTTATCACCAGATGCAAACATATGGGCTGTTGCACCCCCGCTTACCCGTAAGTAAGCGCAACATCTCCGTTGCGTATTGCGCCAGATTGTTCGCCGAGCACAGCTGTTCACTTTCTGTTAAACTGTGGGAGAGAAGGACTCTGACTGTGGGCAGTATCTTATAAGGGGATCAAAAGAATGAAATTGTTATTGCAAAGGGCTGCTACCGTAGAATACTTAATGACAAAGAAAAGGAAATTCAGCTGCGCCGTGCGCTTAAGGTTTCTCTGCAAAGCGATGCCATTTCTGAATAGGTAGGATTAATGCAAGACAAACTTCGCTGCTAAATGTCTTCGGTGCGGCTTTTAGCAACTGATTAAGGCGAACGTGAAGTGTTAGGACCTGCACAGTTGAAACTAGCTGTATTGTAATTAGGCAATTGCCTTAGCAAGCAGTCGTTGAGAAGCGTCAGCAAGCCCAGCACTTATTCACGCTGCTCGTGGTTCCGACGCGGAAACGACGAGACTAGGTATTTTGGTTCTTAATGCACAACTATTTACAATATGTTAAAAACTTTATAATACGATTAAGAAAAGAAATAGAACGTGTTGGTACAAAAACAACATACAAACACGATCATTTATTTATCATGTAAAATAAGCGGAGCGAAATACAGACAGCACAGAGGCGTCCGGCCACGAATGGTCCACCATTCATAATGCAAGAAGTTTGGTAAAAGCATGGCACCACTGATATAATAAGCATAAAGAAATAACATCAAACGTGAGAGATATGCATTGGGGGCAGGAAACAAACACCAGCAAACGAATGGCAATAAATACAGAATGCATAATCGATTGTTTCTATAAACAAGAAAGTGTAAAGCATAAGTATTTCATAACACATGGCAAAACAACTCTCAAACGAACACAAGTAGCCACATTACAAATACAGCACTTTTTTTAAATGGCTTGTTAGAGATACCACCATTCTACTTCTTCAGCTGTTACTTGCAACACGTGTTCGGCATCGTTGTCCCACCCAGCCACTTCAACTAAACAGCCCAGCACTCGAAAAATAGCGCAGCACATGCACAGAACGCACCCGATCACTCAGCTCGCCTCACACTGCGCACGCGTTCCGGTACGCGAACGATGCCCTCCATAGAATAAAGAACAAACTTAGAGAAGGGAAACTGTACCTTCCGCCGTGGTTCGAAAATAAGCAGCGGCAGCGCATGGAACTTACTTTGGGGGACGCCAGATGACGTTGCTCAAACCGGAAGCGGAAGTGCACATATTTTTTTTAGAGCAAAATTCAATATGGCCGTTTTTTGCCGGTCGCGTACGCTGGTACGCGCCGTGCTTGCCCTGCAGGCTATGCGGCATGCCTCAATGCCTTCGCTGCCGCGTAGGTGGTGCGTTCTAATTGCCAAGAGCCTCTACTGACGCCCATACAAACAAGCCACAAGTGAGTGAACAGAACGCGCGACTTTATTGGCAGAAGACAAGCAGTGTACATTCTCGTGCAATAGCAGAAATAAAGTTTGCATGTCGAGATACGCTGGAATCATTGACGCGAGCTCGTAAACGGCTCACCGTCGTCGTCGCACGTGGTGGTCAGGTTAACGAGCAACAACCAGCAGCGGAAACATATTGGACAGAGTGTGCCACTTGTTTGCAGCGACAGTCGCCGTTAAAAATGCCCAAATTGCATTGCGAAGCAATCGGGAGACGCAGGCATCTGCTACCGCAGCCTACACAGCGACATGGGCTACCCCAGATTTTAGCCATTCACTCCTTTCCAACCTGCACGTTTCTTTTCTTTCGGGGGCCGCTAATGTGTGGCTCACACTTGCTGTCTCACATTGTCTCACTATGGACAAGTCGCTTTCGTGGGCATCGCCTCCATCAGCTACTTTTGCGGGCCTTTCCAACCATCTGGCTATCAACTTCATACGCATCGGACTATGTAAGCACGTATGCTGGTCTCCGTTCATGCCTAATCGCGGCCGAGAAAGGCCAGAGGCACAACATGCCCATTGCTGCAGCAGGAAAGCGCGAACGGGGAGCACGAATCACGGTGCATGAAAATTGGGAGTCTATGTCGCTGTGCAGGCTGCAGGAGCGAATGCTTACGTCGAGAGACTGCTTCCCAGTGCAACCGACCAGGCCGCAATATTCTAAAAACATAACACTGCGACCATAACCAAGTGACATAACAGCAAAATTAAACAGCAATCAGTCACCGCATGAGGTTCAGACAATACATTATACATTGGCGACGAACCATATGGCAACAGTGAGCATTCACATACACGGGTCTCTTAGGGTACATTGAGCTGCCTACCTACAGGCGTAGTGTCTGCCTTCGTCGCACGTGGTGGTCTACTAACGAGCAACAACCAGCAGCAGAAACAGATTGGACAGAGTGTCCCACCTGTTTGCGGCGACAGTCGCTGTTAAAGATGAGCAACTTGCAGTGCAAAGCAATCAAGTGACGCAGGCATCTGCTGCCGCAGCCTACACAGCGACATGGACTACCCATCATTTTAGCATTGACTCCTTTCCAGCCTGCATGTTTCTTTTCTTTTGGAGGCCGCTAATGTGTGGCTCACACTTGGTGTCCCACATTGTCTCAATATGGACAAGTCGCTTTCGTGGGCATCACCTTCATCAGCCACTTTTACGGGCCTTTCCACCCAACTTCATACACGTCCGACCATGTAAGCACTTATGCTGGTCTCCGTTCATGCCTAATCGCGGCCGAGAAAGGCCAGAGGCACAATTTGCCCATGGCTGCAGCAGGAAAGGGTGAACGGGGAGCACGAATCACGGTGTGCGTAAATTGGGAGTCTATGTCGCTGTGCAGACTGCAGGATCAAATGCTTACTACGAGAGGCTGCTTCCCAGTGCAACCGACCAGGCCGCAATATTCGAAAAACATAAAACTGCGACCGTAACCAAGTGGCATAACAGCAAGATTAAACAGCAATCAGTCACCGCATGAGGTTCAGACAATACATTATACATTGGCTACGAACCATCTTACGGCATAATGCTTGCCTTTGTCACATGTGGTGGTCTGGTAACGAGCGACAACCTGCGGTACAAACAGATTGGACAGAGTCTCGCACCTGTTTGAACCAACAGTTGCCGTTGAAGATGAGCAACTTCCATTGCGAAGCAATCAGGTGACGCAGGCATCTGCTGCCGCAACCAACACAGCGACATGGACTAGCCGGCATTTTAGCGTTAACTCCTTTCCAACGTGCACATTTATTTTCTTTCGGGGGCTGCTATGTGTGGCTCACACTTTGTCGCAATGTGGACAAGTCGCTTTTGTGGGCATCACCTTCGGCAGCCATTCTTGCAGGCCTTTCCACCCATACGGCTATCAACTTCATACACTTCGAACCATGTGAGCAAATATGCTGGTCTCCGTTTTGAGCAAATCATGGCCGAGGTAAGCCCCAAGCACAATTTGCCCATTACTGCAGCAGGCCAGAACGAACGGGGCGCACCAGTTACGGTGTGTGTATACTGGGAGTCTAAGTCGCTTTGCGGACTGCAGGAGCAAATGCTTACCTCGAGGGACTGCTTACCAATGCAACTGACCAGGCCCCCACATCTGAGAAACGTAACACAGTTACCACAGCCAAGTGTGGCAGCAAAACCAGATTCTGCAATCAATCACTTCACTGTAGCTTGCACAAAGACCCAGGCTATCAAGGAAGAGGAGCAATCATCAACGAGACTAGGAATATGGAAAATGAGAAAGCTTGCATTCAAGAGAGAAGCCACTCTGCTCTGCAAGCATTGAAGGCTAAAAACATCAAGAAAAGTAAAATGGTGCATAGCACATGTGCATAGGTTAATGCAAGATGCATGCTGATGCTGCATCAGCTATTTCAGGAGAGGAATTGCGCATGACAACATACACTAGAAGATACTGCTACAGATATGTTAGGCTGCTAGACAGTGACTGGTATTAAGTATCAGCGAAGAATCGGTTGACCTTTATATTTGGATGAGGATGAATGACCTCTAACAAAAATGGGCAATGAGAAAGCTTGCATTTATAGAAGAAAAATTACACTTGGCACAAACGGAATGAACATGGCTAGGAAGCTGATTAAGGGCAAACTGATGGAACTCAATCTTTTGGCCAGCGTCGTCCGTGCTTGGTCAGATGTTGCAGGTGCACCTGAAGACGAAGAATTTCTAGAAAGTCCTTTTTGAGTTACCTGGATGACTCAACCAAATGTCCGTGCTGGTGGAATGGTGGCTGAAGCTCTTTTCAGTCTTGACACAGTCCTCTGCAGACTTGATATCTCATTCATATTCTTCTGCATGTGCTTCTTTGTTCTTGGTGTAAAAGCCTTGCAAATTCGGCTCTAGCCCCTTCCTGTTGGCGCAGATAGGAGCTCCTGTGATGACCAAGATGTGCTTGGCATAGACTCTGTTGAGGCAAAACGGTGACACATGAGATACAGCACAGATTAGCCAAATTTATGTGTGTTTTATATGTTCGAACCAATTATACTGAACCATAAATATGAACAAACATTCATATCTGCTGCAAACAGCAAGCCAATACAGCATATATCAAACATATTTATTTCTGAACCATGTGTTGTTTACCTTGTAGTAGTAGCCAATGTCCACACAATGACCTTGTTGTAGCAGGCAGCAGCTTCTGTTTAGTGCGTGGAGTGTGTTGCTTTATACTGGTGCCGTCTTCATTACTGCATGTCTGGAACAGAAATTTTGACTGAATCAGAAATTGAAAAAGCAAAGTTTTAAAATGCAAAAAGGTGTGACATATATGTTGTAATGATTTGCGACTACAGAACACATGCAAATGTACACTGTCTGTTCTAGGGTGCTTAAGCAGCATGTTAAATAAATATTGCTATTGACCATAAAATTGATGTCTGCCTAACTACAATGCATGTTAACAGCGCAAGTACTATTAAGATCACAAATGAGAACATTTGTGGGTTCATTTATACACTAGAAGTGATCACACTGCTAGTTCCACAAACAAATGCATGAAAGTCATGAAGCTATTAGAACTGATGCATTATTTTTCTGCACGAACGTGATGCACCGCTTCACTACTGCAAAAATAAATGCCCTACGGTAAACCAATCTGAACAGCAAGAACATTTGGAACCAACAAGTACGAAATATGGGTGAATTATCATGCTTGCAACTGTTTAATACATTAAATTCTGTACTTTCATTTTATTTTACCAAAGGATTATTCGGTTTTGTTGACGAAAGACGTTGCCGACCGACTCGAAAAAAATGTTTAATATGTATATTGATAAGGCTACTCAGTCACCTACAACCACGGCTACAATAACATGAAAAATGAGACGCGCGTTCCGATATCGCTCTTTCTTTCCTGGTTGTGTGTGTAAACCAAACGACAGCCTCGCAAGTAAAGGTTTATTTAGGAAACAGCAACTGAGATCCTCACTGCCCATATGTAATGCAGGATCTAGTTCGTTAACTTGTGCCCGCCTGGAAGGTAATGACACGGACATTATATAACGATTCAAGCAGCGGTGTTAAACGACTCACCGTTATTGCCGTTGTCAGCCGCAGCAAAATCCAGCTCCCGTTTCGATGCAGACCTGTTCCGAATGGCTCACGACCGAAACCCAACTGCCGGGCTTACATGTCCGCTTGGAAACACGTAACTTCACCCCAAGTTAAATAACGCGAGACATCGAAGCGCAAGAAACTAGTTTTAGAAACAAAGCAGTCTTGAGTGTACGAACGAATGAATCCGTGCCGCCGTGCACTCGGAAATACCGGTAAAAATTTTAAATCCAGGCCAGAGGTCACGTGAAAGATCGATGATGCTGAACGCTATTTGCGTTTATTATGGCGAAGAAACAATAAACTTACTAACAAAGAGCACAATATCTAATTAGCAATGATAATTTTGCCCTGTTTTTATGTAAAAGAAAATGCTTCGGTAATTGTAAGAGAAAGTTTGTAAGATAAAATTGCGCTTATTACGACGCCTCTACCGGGAAATGTTGGAACTAACGAACGAATCCCGAAAGTGATGCTACTACGTCGGCTTTGTTAGCAGCGGCGCGCGGTCGATTTTTTCGCCCTCTGTGGCCATTTGTTGAACTTGAGAGTGTGCTACCCCTGTGCCCTCTTTGGCACAGTGGCGCCGCGTCGCGGCACCTTTGGGCAGCATATTGTTACGTGTGGAAAGACACAGAATAAAGAAGCTATATACAGGTTATTTACACTGGAGCCAGATCGCCAGGCCGACACTCGCTCGCGGCAAAAGGGCACCGACCCACTTCGTCGTCGTTCTCGCGGCGGCTCGTACCTTCAGCATCACGAGATGATATCGTAATACTACTCCCCGGCGGCAAAAGCGCCGTCACGGTGCTGTTAAATATCCAAGGCGCGTGGAGGGTTGTAGGGTTTGAGTCGGGCGACGTGGACAATGTCACTGGCTGTCACAGTGGAGGACGTAGTGGGCGTGGCTAGAGCGATTTCGTAGGTGACATCGGTTACTTGGCAAAGCACGTGATAGGGGCCTGTGTAGCAGGAAAGCAGCTTTTCACAAAGCTCAACTTTACGTGATGGTGACCAAAGCAACACGAGGGCGCCGGGCACAAAATGGACATCACGGTGACGGAGGTCGTAGCGTTGCTTCTGTTTGCCTTGAGAGACTTGTAGACGAGTGCGCGCAAGTTGGCGAGCATGGTCAGCATGGGCGATAGCGTCACGGGCATAAGCGCTAGTTGAAGCTGTGGACGGAAGCACAGTGTCCAGTGGTAGCGTCGGTTCACGGCCATACAAGAGGTAAAAAGGCGAAAAGCCAGCAGTTTCGAGACGGGAAGAGTTATACGCAAATGTAATGTAAGGTAGAGCCTGGTCCCAGTCACGGTGGTCGTCTGAAACGTATTTGGATAGCATGTCTGTAAGGGTGCGGTTCAAACGCTCAGTGAGGCCGTTCGTGTGAGGGTGGTAGGAGGTGGTAAATTTGTGCTGTATTGAGCAGGCACGCATGATGTCGTCAATGACTTTGGCTAAGAACGTACGGCCACAGTCTGTTAGCAATTGACGCGGGGCACCATGAATCAAAATGATATCATGCAGGAGGAAGTCCGCAACATCAGTTGCGCAACTGGTCGGAAGAGCGCGGGTTACGGCATAGCGGGTCGCGTAGTCCACCGCGACTGCAACCCACTTGTTTCCTGATGTAGATTCCGGAAATGGGCCGAGAAGGTCTAAGCCGACACGATGGAAGGGCTCGGCGGGGATGTCGAGCGGCTGCAGGTAACCGGCGGGGAGCTGGGAAGGCTTCTTGCGTCGTTGGCAAAGTTCACAAGCGGCGACGTAACGTCGTACGGAACGGGCAAGGCCCGGCCAGAAAAAACGGCGACGTACACGGTCATAGGTTCGAGATACGCCGAGGTGTCCTGCTGTTGGTGCGTCGTGAAGTTCTTGTAGAACGGTTGAGCGGAGGTGCTTAGGTATGACAAGTAGGAACTCAGAGCCGTCCGGATGAAGGTTACGACGGTACAGAGTACCGTCGCGGAGGACGAAGAGGCGTAAAGTGGCGTCGGCCGGAGAGTGTTCAAAACGGTCGATGAGGGCTCTGATGTAGGCGTCACGACGTTGCTCGTCGGCGAAATGAACCAGCTGCGACACAGAGAATACACAAGCAGCACTGGTAATATTGGAGGAGTCAGGGTCGTCAACAGGGTAACGCGACAAGCTGTCAGCGTCTTGGTGCAAGCGGCCAGACTTGTAGACCACGGAATATGAAAATTCTTGTAGCCTCAAAGCCCATCGACCAAGCCGGCCTGTAGGATCCTTTAGCGATGAGAGCCAGCAGAGAGCATGATGGTCAGTGACTACGGAAAAAGGGCGACCGTAAAGGTAGGGACGGAACTTCGCAACCGCCCAGACTACAGCAAGGCATTCGCGTTCTGTAATGGAATAGTTGCGCTCCGATGGTGTGAGGAGGCGGCTTGCATAAGCAATAACACGATCCTGGCCACACTGACGCTGGGCCACTGACGCCATGACCGCTGGCATCTGTGCACAATTCTGTAGGGGCATCAGGGTCGAAGTGGGCGAGAATGGGTGGTGAGGAGAGAAGAGTGACGAGACGAGAGAAGGCGGCGGCTTCTTCAGGGCCCCACAAGAATTGTACGCCTTTCTTCAATAGATTAGTCAGGGGTCTAGCAATTGCCGCAAAATCTTGAATAAAACGACGAAAGTACGAGCATAGCCCGAGAAAACTTCGAACGTCTGCGGCTGTCTTCGGAACCGGAAAGTCTCGGACAGCGCGAGTTTTGTCGGGATCAGGCTGTACTCCGGAAGCGTCAACGAGGTGGCCCAGAACAGTAATTTGGCGGCGGCCGAAACGACATTTGGACGAGTTAAGTTGCAGGTTCGCCTTTCGAAATACGTCAAGTATAGCTGTTAGACGCTCAAGGTGAGTGTCGAACGTGGGCGAGAAGACGATGACGTCGTCGAGGTAGCATAGACAGGTGGACCATTTGAAACCACGGAGCAAGGAGTCCATCATACGCTCAAAGGTGGCAGGGGCGTTGCATAATCCAAACGGCATTACTTTAAATTGGTATAGGCCATCAGGTGTGATGAACGCGGTTTTTTCTCTGTCCATGTCGTCAACAGCAATCTGCCAGTATCCAGAACGAAGACCAATGGAAGAGAAATAGCTGGAACCGTGGAGGCAGTCAAGGGCGTCGTCTATACGTGGGAGCGGGTAGACGTCCTTCTTAGTAATGTTGTTCAAATGGCGGTAGTCTACACAGAAGCGCCACGTGCCATCCTTCTTCTTAACCAACACTACAGGTGACGCCCAGGGACTGGAAGACGGCTCAATGATGTTTTTGTCTAGCATTTTGTTGACTTCACTTTGAATTACTCGGCGTTCAGACGCAGAAACTCGATATGGTCGTCGGTGAATAGGAGTAGCATCGCCAGTAAGAATCGGATGCTTGACCGCGAGCGTCTGGCCTAAAGGGCGATCGTCGAAATCGAAAATATCTCTGTAGGACGATAACACTTGGTAAAGGTCTTCAGCCTGCGCAGAAGACAGGTCCGTCGCGATCATTTTCTGTATCTTGGGGTCGGCGGCCGAGGCTGGCATGATGGGCCCCCTAAGCTCGCAAGAAGCATCGGTCGATAATGTTGCCACGTGATGGTCGCCGAGACAATCAACGTTGGCAAGGCAAATACCTTGCGGTAGAATTTGCTTTGCCAATCCAAAGTTAAAGATAGGCATGAAAGTGCGGTTCGCCGTAATGGTAAGTATACTGTGAGGCACGGTAACGTCATACTGTAGCGGAATGTCGGGCAGAGGAGTGACGAGGTACTCGCCATCAGGGACTGGTGGGAAAGACAAGAGTTCAATATAGGCTATTGATTTTGGCGGCAGGCGAATAAAGCCGGTGGGGCGTAGGCGGCACTGGGGTGAGTCAGAAGGTTCTGTGAGAATCG
The DNA here is from genome assembly GCF_023375885.2 of Dermacentor andersoni. Classification (NCBI taxonomy): domain Eukaryota; kingdom Metazoa; phylum Arthropoda; class Arachnida; order Ixodida; family Ixodidae; genus Dermacentor; species Dermacentor andersoni. Next base: position 204,288,247 of record NC_092815.1, read on the forward strand.
GCAACTCAAGGCGAAGGGTACTGGCAGAGCAGTCAATAAGAGCAGAATGCGCGGAGAGAAAATCGAGGCCGAGAATGAGGTCGTGGGGGCAATGAGCAATCACGGTGAAGAGGACAGGAGTGTGGCGGCCGGCGATGCTGACACGTGCCGTACACATGCCGATGATAGGCACAGTACCGCCATCCGCAACGCGGACGACGCGTGCCGACGCTGGGGTGAGGAGCTTGTTCAGTCGTCGTCGGAAGGCAGCACTCATAATAGAAAGATGTGCACCAGTATCGATGAGTGCCGTGACAGGATAGCCATCAACGTCAACGTCAAGAAGGTTTTGGTTCGTGTGCAACGTCAGCAGAGGATTTGAGGGCAGAGTGGACAAGGCAGCTTCACCTCCAGAAGCTGCAGTGCCTAGTTTTCCGGCTGGATCCGGGAGGCGATAGGCGACGGAGAGAAGCGACGGGGTTGGGGCGAACGAGACTGATGGCGTCGAGGTGAGGGCGAGCGGCTGTAGCGAAGGTTCGGGGCAGGAGCATCAGCAGCAATGGGGTCATGGCGGGTGGCATAGGGAACAGAAGGTCCAAAGGGGCGGGAATGAGCGGCGGTGTATGTCCGAGGAGGTGGTGGCGATCGGTTGCGGCAGTGACGAGCGACGTGGCCGATGCGACAGCAGTGAAAGCAGATCGGCCTGTCATCAGGGATACGCCATTCGGACGGGTTGCGGCGCGGTGTGGGAGAGAAAGGCTGGCGGGGACGAGGAGGGCTGCTAGAGAACTGGGGAACCGTTGGTGTAGACGATGGACACACGGAGTTGAGACCCATGTTCTCAAATTCCTTTCTGACGACTGCCTGAATCAGCGCAATCGTGGTTGCTGGTGGATCGGGCGGCGTCGCGGAGAAAGCTGGCAAACAGGCGGCCTCGAGCTCGCGGCGAACAATACGAGTGACATCATCACAGGGGGTGGTTTGACGCGGTCGACCCTCACATGTCGACGTAGCGGCAGTGTTGGGGAGCCGCGTGATGTGATGTGTGATACGGCGGCTCTTAGATTGTTCAAGGCGACGGCATTCTTTGATGATGGCGTCGATAGTCGAGACGTGGCCGAAAACAAGCAAATTGAAAGCATCGTCGGCGATGCCTTTGAGCACGTGCGACACTTTATCTGCCTCAGACATAGTATCGTCAGCTTTGCGGCAGAGAGCCAAGACGTCGAAAATGTATGAAACGTAAGGCTCTGTAGATGTCTGAACACGAGACGCAAGAGCCTTTCTCGCGGCAGCCTTGCGCCCAATGGGGTCGCCGAACAGTTCCCTGAGCTTTTCTTTGAAACTGTCCCAGCTGTTTATCTCGTCGTCATGCGTTTGGTGCCACACGCGTGGGGTGCCGCCGAGATAAAAGATGACATTGGCGAGCATGATCGTTGGGTCCCACCTGTTATTAACACTGGCGTGTTCGTAGAGCTTGATCCAATCGTCAACGTCCTCTCCCTCCAGGCCAGAGAACACGCCAGGGTCGCGATGTTGAGCAACCGTGATAATTGGAGCAGTCGGACAAGCCGAAGCCGATGCAGAGGCAGTCTCGTCACCGGGAGGCATGGTGACAAGCTCGATGTACCGACCACTCCGGAGTTCCGTGGTGAGGACGGGGATCGCCGACCTCCACCAGAATGTTACGTGTGGAAAGACACAGAATAAAGAAGCTATATACAGGTTATTTACACTGGAGCCAGATCGCCAGGCCGACACTCGCTCGCGGCAAAAGGGCACCGACCCACTTCGTCGTCGTTCTCGCGGCGGCTCGTACCTTCAGCATCACTCGATGATATCGTAATAATATGAACCTCTCCCATAGCGTGACGGCGGAGTTTCGTGACCAGAAAAACATGGAAGGACTCTGGTAAAGCCTAGCTGCATCCTGTATAGCAATGACGTTTTTCTCTGCGTAATCTTTGGGATAAACAGAATTTGCCGTCTGAGTCAATCATATGTAGGCGTCTGTGGATATTGATAGGATGAGTACTGTATGCCTTTGTAGGGTCCTGCACGAGTGCCTTGATCATTAAGTAGGTGTCGGGTCGCTAGTAGGCAATTCATACTTATCAGAGGACGAAAATGCCGATCTTGTCTCACTGTGAGGGAGTTCATTGTCAATCACATCACAATGACGAGGCACCCCATTTAAAAGTGAGCAAATTGTCATCTCGCTGGGCACTGTGATAAAGTGCCGCGATTTCCAGGAAGGGCAGGTAATATATCCTTGTCTTTCATAAAAAAAACTTTGGCGCCTGCAAGGCTGATTTGGCATCGCAAAACACCATAAATTTATGAGCTTTCTGCGTTCGCTTACTATTCTTTCCAGTTCCGCAGCACTAACGTCGATCTGCGATTCAATTGAAATCGCCGGTAATCGCAAATAGAATCAGAATCAGGAACACGTTAGGCTTCTGTCAACCAAAGGACCATGCAGGATTTCACAAAGGCTACTCAACAATAGACCATATTCACACTATCACTCAGGTGATAGAGAAATGCGCGGAATATAACCAACCATTATATATAGCTTTCATTGATTAGGAGAAAGCGTTTGATTCAATCGAAACCGCAGCAGTCATGCAGGCATCACGGAATCAGGGCGTAGACGAGACGTATGTAAAAATACTCAAAAGTATCTATAGCGGCTCCACAGCCACCGTAGTCCTGCATAAAGACAGCAACAAAATCCAAATAAAGAAGGGCGTCAGGCAGAGAGATACGATCTCTCCAATGCTATTGACAGCGTGTTTACAGGAGGTATTCAGAGACCTGAATCGTGAAGAATTGGGGATAAGAATTAACGGAGAACACCTTAGTAACCAGGGCCGGATTACGAAAAATGGGGGCCCTGGGATAATGCGCACGCAGGCCCCCTTTCCCTATACTGACCCCCCCCCCCCCCCTGTCGCCTGCTACTCTACTGGAAATATGCCGTTTCATTTTAATTTCACTAAATTAAAAAGAACAAAGTGCGATCAAGGGGATGATTATTATTGTTATTATTATCAGGAAATCAACAAAACTTGCTTGAAACGCGTGCTGTTGTAAACACCAACACATATGTTCACTTTCTGATTATACTGCATTCTGTTTTCACTAAAAGCTAGGCTTTAAGGAAAAATTTTGTGCACTCAAGACGAACAAGAACGCAGAAAAGGCAACACAGCTCAGATGTCGATCCTTCTGAAGCTAGGCTTTGTTAGCATCACTAAGTTTAATTCCGTGAGGAGACGCATGGTTGTATCCAAAACATTCTTTATTAAAATTCAAGCATCAGACTGCACTAAGCGTTATACACGTTACTCTATAAATATGCAATAAATATATGCAATACTTCAGCCAATACGAACACCATAAAATGCACTAGAATACTGATAAAAATTACCAACTGTAATTTTACCAACTGTAAATATTTTCGTTAAAGGTAAGAGAAGCAAGGACGACACCAAATAAACGTGGCACTATCAAAAACAACAAAAATACAGTTCTTTATAAGCGCGCTAAAAATCACGAAAAGAACAAGCAAGAGACGAACAACGAAGATTTGCATATATTGAATTACACTGCTCAGCGTTTCATTGGCAACGTGGAGGCTGGGAGGCGACACAACGAACTTATTGGAACTATTCATGTATAGGCTCGAACGAAGGCGATTTTTTATCAGCGACAACTTGGAAAGGATCGTTCGGTCTCACAGTTTGCCACGGGTAAGCTTAAGTACCTTCGCAAAGCAATAGAAAGGTTCGAAAACACATCAATAAGCTTTGTTTCGTGTCATATGTAAGAGGGATGGGGCACAAAAAGAAAACAGGACGATGTGCGCCGAACAGTCCAAACGGCACGATCCCTCGAGGCGCGTGAACCGAGGTGGGATCGGGGGAGAAGCGGCGCCAAGCTGGGATTATCGACGTGGCTCTGGGCCAAGAAAGTTGGAGTGCCAGCTTCGCACTGGCGATGGGAGCCATGGAGGTTCGGACTGGCCCCTGACGCTGGCTATCCAGGGTGTGGCCGTCGACCTCGGCGACGTGCGAGCGAGGCTCCCTGGACCTGCTGCAGCCTCCCACGGTGCTGCCAGGCACTCCAGAAATTGGATCCCCCTTCTTCGGCACACCAGCACGAATGGTAGTCCCCGGGGCTTCTCGTCGGCACTCGGAGAGGTAGCGGCGGAGCCCGGAGGTAGGCCTGACCAGGAAGGTCGGAGTGTCACGTCACCGACATAGTTCGGGGCACCGACATCCGAGACGGAGGAGCTGGCCGGTCAATGCCACGACAACAAAGCTTGCAAATCGGCAGGAGCACCGACTGGGATCAAGAGCCGACGCCCATCGGACTTGGAGTTACGTGCGACAACAGAACTTTGTAAGAGCGTTTCTTTTTGTTAGCTTGCAGCCATAGGCCAGGGTTGCCGGACTTTTTCGCGAAACGCACTAAGGACGCACGTAGGCGAAGATAATGACATTGCTTTGGCTATGCAAATGTGGAGTTTTAGTTTTTGCGAATTGAGTTTTGTCTCTTCTTTTTCGAGTTTTAACTTTTCTGTGTCGAGTTTGGGTAAACTAATATCGGTTTGCTGTGGTCGCCTGGGTCTCCCGACTCCATCTCTCCCAACATCCGCACGGCCCCGAGATCAGTAACAATCAACTTCATTATTCGCAGTGGACTCGTGTCCTGGCACACAGATTTGCGCAGAAAGTTCGCAAACTCAATGATTTCAGCGGAAAATCCTGGCTCCAAATCATTTTTGTAGGTTTTCACCAACTTCTCAGCCTGCTGTGCCAGAAAGGGCTCGCTCCCAACTTCTGTCAGCCATTTTAAGAATCCGAACCTTTCGCAGAGTTCAGTGTAGGCAGCCTTTCGCACTCGCAAAGCAGAGCCTAGACTGTCAAGTACAAGATTGTAGATCTCTACGATGAACTTTTTTTACCTTGTAGCACACTATCGCTTTTTCCGTCCCCGTGCTTACTCAAAACGATGCCGTTGTCTTCATGCTGATAACGTTGATTGGTACTTAGCGTGCGTGCTCTCTCTTCGAAGGTATCAAAGAAGGTCGCAAATAATTAACAAAGCCTTCTAGAGAGCTCAGCAGGTCTACAGCAGTTGAAATGTCTAGGCCTGGTTTCTGAAGTGCTGCGCTCGTTTTGTCAAAGCGCTCCAAGATTTCACTCCAGAAAATCGCCATGAATGAAATCTCTAGCTTTGTCATTTTCTTGAAGAGGGAGTGCGCTTCGTTCGTAGTGTCACCGTTTTCTTCTTCGTTCTTTGATATAGGTTCAAGGCAACACAAGACTGCATTAAAATTTTTGAGAATGGCCTTACATGATTCAGCGTGTCTTGACCACCTGGTCTCAGGGACACTTTCCAAAACAAGCTGCTGGCCAGTTCCTCCCATGCTGTCCAAAAGATACCTCCATCGCTTAGGTGAGGCAGCAAAGAACACACAGTCTCTGAATTACAGTGAAAAATTTGGCTGCCTCAAGGCAACTGTCAACGCTACACGCGCCAATTAAGTTCAGTGAATGAGCAGCACACGGGACGTAGATTGCCAATTTGTTCAGGTGTCTGATTTGAGCTTGTAGTCCTTTGTATTTTCCCGACATATTACTCGCATTATCATAACCTTGGCCCCTACAATCAATTGAGATGCCATTGGTCGTCAAGAGGGACATCACGGTATCGAAAAGATACAGGCCGCTATGCGATTAAATTGGAACAAATCCAAGACAGCGTTCGTACACTTTCCCATTTAAACAGTATCGTAAAACAACTGGCAGCTGATCAACGTGAGTAATGTCTGGAGTCGAATCAACAATTAAAGAGAAGTATTTTGCGCGTTTCATTTCGTCAACGAGGCGTTCCTTGACAACCTTTGCCATATGCTCGATAAATTAATCACAAATGGTTTTTGACAGATACGATTGGTGACCTTTTGCTTTGTTCCAGTAGCGTTTGATGTGCTCTTCTAGAAAGGGATCAAACGTGGCAATGGCCTCAAGCACTCCCATATAATTGCCATTTCTTGGTGAACCGAAAATCTCCTCAGTTCCCCTAAACGCTATGTTCATTGCGCTCAGCTAGAAGCTTAACTACAACGACTACGCGCTTCAACACCTCGGTCCAGTAAGCGGTTTCAGTGACAAGACGCTCTCCTTGTCAATTGTGCTCGAGGAAAGACGTCAGACCTAGACTCCCGGGAAACCCAGCCCAGCAATCGCATCCATCGCAACGAGATCGGCTTGCCAGCGTTCTTCGGGAAAGCTCTGCCGACGACTCCAGGTTTTATGGACTTGCTGCTGCTGCACGACCATGCGTATGTCATCATTTGTTTTCTTTTGAACTCTGTTTAGTTGACCACCGTTAAGTGTTTTGTGTGGTGTTAATTTCTATATTTACTGTTACCGGTTCGTTGTATTTGTTTAGTATTCATCATTGATCTAGATTAAGTGAATCTGTGTTAGTGTCCTTGCGTTTTTTTTTGTATCTTTTAAACTTTGTGTCATTGGCAGTCGATAAATATTTTTTTCTGTGTTTCTCCTGACTCTGACTCCTTCACTGCGTTCGCTTGAGTGCAGAACGACCAACCAGCTTTTATACCCCGTCGACGACTTCGCGCCAACGGCGAATGCGTGACAAGCCGTGACAATTTCTATACCGTAAATACGAATTAATCAGGGTCGCTAGTGGCGCCTTAATCCAGTTATAGCTATTGCTCGCTTCAGCTTCGTTAGCCGTAACATATGTAAGTGTTTTATATAAGCTTTCGTACATGATGCGATTGCGACAAATGTACCGTTAAGGTCTCAGTACGTGCTCCCCTCCTTGTATCTGCACCTTATAAGCTGCGTTGCTATCCACCAAGGTCGTCGCGAAATTGAAGTAGTAGAAGACTTCTGCGTGAGGGTTGCCGGTAAGGGGTCCGCGTTCACCGCAAGTAATCTAGGAAACGCACCGATGTCATGAGATTCCCAGAAGGCCAAGTCGTTCTCTGTAGAGGAGCTTCAAGCAGCTTTGGCAGCATGCAGGCGTTCCTCATCACGTGAAGCTGATGGTGTCACCTACATGGCCCTATGTAACCTCGGTCAAACAGTTAGGCGTGTTCTTCTAACCATATACAATGACTCTTGGTGCAACGGATTGGTTCCTCCTTCGTGGAAATTCAGCCGCCTGGTTCTTCTCAAATCAGGCAAAACTCCTCTGGACCTGGATTCCTATCGCCCCATCGAACTAGCCAGCTGCGTTGGAAAGGTATTGGAGAGCATGTTACTGGCTCGCCTAGAGTGGTACCTGGAGCATAACAAAATATACCTTGATGCTATGACCGGCTTTCTGCGTGGCCGGTCCTCTATAGGTAATGTGATGAACATTGTCTGGTCTGTAAAGCAAAAAAAAAAAAAAAACCTACAGAGATTATCTGCGGCGATGTTCTTGCACGTGATAGGCATATACGACAATGTGTCGCATGAAGCTATTCTGGATGTCTTGGGGAACATTGGATGGGGGGGCCGTGTCTACTATGGAATTTACAGTTATTTGAAGGTCAGAACCATCTTTGTACAGACAGAAGATGATACAACAACGCACCACTGTACCTGTCGCGGTGTGCCTCAAGGTGGAGTCCTGAGCACCACTCTCTTGAACCTTGCCCTCATAGGCCTTGCTGTTGTACTTCCACGGTCCGTGCATCTGTCAATATACGCAGACGACATCTGCATCTAGGCATCAGGGGTGACGCGTCTACACGTACGTGCCAGGCGTCAGAGACCGACTACACTGACGTCAAACTACATTCAAGAGCGGGGACTAGAGCTCTCATCTGAGAAGTGTTCCCTGGTGGCCTTTACGTGCAAGGCGATGGGCTGATACGTCATTAAAATTAATGGACATGCTATTAGTTATGAAAAGAACCGCCGCTTTCTGTGAGTAATAAGAGATCGTGACCTGTCTTGAAGCCCTCATATTACCTTCATGAACAGGAAACTCACCGTGGTCAGAAATGCCGCTTCCATTTATACCAAAGATCCGGGGGTTGACGAGCAGGTGGCTATTGCTCTAGCATTAATTGATTCAAGAAGAGTTTTGGTGTTTAGTGACTCGCGATCTGCGATTAAAGCCTGCTCGAGAGGACTTGTTGCGGAACCGACTAACAGACTGCTGCAGGGTAGGGATATCACTTCGCATACTTGGTTCCCGGTGCACATGGGGACAGTGGAAGGAGCCCCGCGTAACCTCAGGGAGGTGGCGCACATAGAGTCACGAGGATGTTAGTGTGCCGTGTACTCCCTGAAGGGGCTGGATCTCCCGCTCCTGAGTTCAGGGACAAACATTTAACATACAACGGGATTACCAAACACTATTTGGGCGCAGGGCATTCCCCCTGCCACATTCTAAATTAAATAGGCCACAGGCGGTTACATTAGGGCTTCTGCAGATACGAACGTACCCTAACCCGGTTGTCATAGGTGAGTGAGTGAAACAACTTTATTTGGTCTACAATAGACGCGAGTAAGCTCAACGTCACCTGGCTAGGGCCCACTCGGAGACCATCAGGTGAAACCTGACGGCCCTCTCGCGAGCGCTCTGGTCTGCCAGGATTTGAGAGGTCTGGTCCTGGGCGCTAATGAGTTTCATCATTTCCTCTTGGGTGAAAGGGGGACCGGCAGAAGCGCAGCCCCACAGGACATGCTCGAAGTCCGCATAACTACCACACAGAGGGCAGTCAGGGCTTGGGAACCGTTCGGGGTGCATGGTGTGCAGAGCCGCGGGGCTCGGGTAAGTGCTTCTTTGCAGAAGTCTGAGAGTGACTGCCTGGACCCTGCACAGCGAGGAGTGCGGCAAAGGCAGGTGTGTTCTTGATAGATAATTATGTTTGCAGATGTCATTGTACGAGCAGAGAGAGGTTGTCATGAATAAAAGTAATCCGGACGGCGGGGTTTCAGTCTATTGCAGTAAGGGGGGGTTTGCTCGATTTAGAACACATGGTCTTGCGCTGCTTGGCGTTGGCAGGTGATAATTCTCAAGATGAACAATGGTGGGAGCGGATGCTGCACAGTAAAGTGCTGGCGGACCAACTCAGGGCTGTCCATAGGGCCGGTGTGACGACAGAGGGGCTCGGCTTCTCTGTCCCGACGTGGGAGCGGCCCACATCAGTCCCAGACTGATCCCTCAGGACCTGAATAAAGTTCTTCATACCATACCCATGTGCCGAGATTTCTTGCGGGAAAATGTTGGGATGCATCTGTACGAGCAATGCTTCAACTTTCCACTGTACTTTTCATCGCGTTCGCGCGCTACAGCTCACCTGTGCGGGGCAGTACCCGAAGAACAAACGTACACATCCTCTAGTCGGTTCAAGCTCAAGCACTGCCTTGGCCTTCGGAGATGTGCATATTCAGCAGCCACGGCAGTCAACACGCGTGATCACCCAATCACATGTATTCGCGTCGATGCCTTAAGAAAGCACATCAGGCATTTCGCCTGAATTCCATCACAGCACCTCGCCTTACTTTCTGCTTTAATTCACACTCTGGATTCAGCGATATTATTGCTTCGCATCGTACAGTGCTTCCCTCGAACTTCACGCCTACAGCAGGACCACCATTACCGTTGTGGTGCCTACATCCCCTCGAAGCCCTCCTAACCATTCCTGGAATCCAAATGAAAACACAGTCCTCAATTTTAGCCCTGAAACAAGCCACACTACTGCTCCTGCATGAGAAATACAGCGGCCGCCTTCACATTTACACGGATGGTCCAGTTTCTTCTGTAAGTTCTGCAGGAGTAGTGGTTATTCCTGCGAAGTCCGTCACCAAAAAATTCAAGACATCGCATTTTACATCATCGACAGCTGCAGAGCACGTCGCCCTCCGTGCTGCTCTAGAGTTCGTAATTCAAGAACCATCACAGGCATGGTCAATATTCTCCAACTGGAAGGCCACTCTCCAGTGCATTATGTCGCCATTTCGTCATGGACCGAACGAGTCACTGACATAAGACTTCTTCACCACCACGCAATAGAGAAAAAACCACAACATACCATATCAGTGGGTACCGGGCCATTGCAGTATCTACGGAACCGACCGTGCAGATGAGGCCTCCCGATCTGCTCATGATGGTCCCCATTGTGTAGCTACACAAGTTTTCTATCGAGAACAGACGGAGCTACAGGGTTTCGCTCGCTCGTACGTGAACTTGCACTCGCGCAGTGGAACTTGATGGAATTTACCAACTCCACAACTTGGACCCGAAACTATGGCTCCGCTTTCTGTCATGACTACCTAGAGCTGAGGAGACGCTTCTATGCCGCTTGTGGCGTGGCGTGGCCTTCACGAATGCGTCTCATTCCGGATAGGAATGGCCAACAGCCCTAAATGCGATGACTGTAGCTGCGAAGAAACAATCGCTCACCTTCTCTGCGAATGTATCGGCTTGAGTGCGCCCAGGAAAGAACTTTCAATAGTGCTTGATTGTTTTGACAAACGCCCTTTGTCAGAGGAAAAGGTCCCGGAACACTGGCCGAGACCGTCCTCAGCACAGAAGGCTTTGAAAGCGTTGCTGCGCTCCTTGCAGAGGACTGCTCTTAGGGACAAACTTTACGCAGTGCCATATTCTTCTTGCCCTTTCCCTTTTCTCTTTTATTTTTTTCCCTTATTGCAACACGTATTTTCTATTATATTTTAGTCCCCTTACCCCCTTTCCCCAGCAGAGGGTAGCCAGCCGGTCTGAGAACTGGCTAACCTCCCTGTCTTTCCGCCTATTTCTCCTCTTCCCTTCTCTTTCATAAGCTGCCTGCGTGCTCACGCGCCACTATCCCGGAAATCACGGCGGCTCGTTTGAGCTGCTTAAAAATCCCAGCCGCTTTCCCACTTGAGAATAGATGCTGTTCCGTGCATATCAGATGGAGAAACGTTGTTTTTGAGTGGTCGCTTTTCAACGGAGCTTAATACATGGACGTATCTCTTGCCCAGTCCAGAAAAAATGAGAACAAGGGGGGAACCTCCATCTGATTTGAACGCGAACCTGTTGTCTTAATGAAGGTAGCGATGGAGAGCCGGCGAGAGGCTTGGCTAGAGCAATAAAGTGACTTACCAACACAACGCCCGGCCATTGACTTCAACGACTCGCTACTGTTGCTCCCACTGTCGCTTGAATACAGAAACTGTTGCTTTACGTGTACCAGAGGATGACATAGCTATGCTTGAAGTACACTAGTGATACGCCATATTTGTACATTGTTTCTGCACTGTCAAAATGCGGTAAGCAAATATCGTAACTAAAAGAGTAGCGTGTTTCGCGACAGCAGCACTCTATATATCGCAAAGGCGCAGAGTATAGAACATATGGTTATGCTATAAGCACTGTCTATCTTCAATTCTGCACTTCAAACGGACTTAATGATTGAAATGGTAATAATTTGCTATATATTCGTGATTATCACGCTAATTTTGATGTCCGCCACTGTTGTAATGTTTGTGAGGAAAGAGTATCTTCATTTCTTAAATATCATATTCTTTATGGTCAAAGACTCGACAGCATTCTCCTGAAACACACGGATTCTGATAATTGCCGGAAAAAAAGCAATATTGGTGAATAATAACGTAGCGAATATTGGTGAAGCAATATAGGTGAATATGTACCAGATGAAAACCGCCCTTCCGCGTGGGAATAATGGTGAATATTGGTGAATATTGGTGAAGCAATATTGGTGACTAAGTGCCATATGAAAACAGCCCTTCCACGTGGGACGAGACAAGAAGAAGCGCACAGACACAATTCTATGGATAAATCTGTTTTTTGTATGCATTTCATATCTTGCATGCCACCTGAGCCGATGCAATTACCTTGTTTTGTTGAACAGGCTAATTCCTGCCTGTTCTACATGCATCCAATTAATTATCCTCTTATCCGAACATAAATAGCTAAGCCATGTAATAAATTCCCAGGCCACACTTTCTCATAGGACGCTTCAATTCTGGCTATCCCTGGGTAGACTTTCACTGTGACAAGTAAGGGCTACTGAAAGGAAAGTTCCTTGTAACACCTGATGCCTGACTGCTAAACAAACAGCCGATCTACCACAACGCCTTCCGTAATTCATGTTATTGCGATAACATTTATTTATGTATTTCGTTTATTTCATCATACTGTCAACCCTCTGAAAGGGTTATTGCAGGAGTGGGGGTTCAGACTTTTTTAGGCTTGTAGCGCATCTCAGAATGAGCAAAAAGGAAGTTGCAAGGGGCAATGAAAGCAAACGGAGAACAAAGTGAGCGTTTTTACAGAAAGAAGAAAAGTTTACGTATAAGCAGTTACAATAATAGTAATTGTCAGGGGCAAATTTGTTAACAAGTACAAAATAAGAAGAAAGAAATATACGTACAACAGTTAGTATACATACGAATATATACAAGCATGCTAATAGAAAAAGGAAATAATCATCACGAGAATACAAACAAATACTATGACATCAGGCTGATGAGTGCGTATTAAGTGAGTTATGCAACAGCTTAATGAAATCATTAATTATTTGCTGTTCGACCACAAGTCGGACCACAATGCATCTAGGGAGAAAAGAATAATAGAACATATTGTTGTTGCACGAATATTCTTGGCGTGTGAGATCATGTGTGACGTAGGTGCCTTGTTTGTTTAGTTTCGGCGCACCTTGTGTGGTATATCTTAAAATAGTTGTGCAGAAGGATATATAAGAACTTCAGGCGGGGAATTTTAGCTCGACATTGGAGTGAGGGCAAACCTGCACGGCGTAGCAAATCTGTCGGGGAATCAACGCGTCGATAGCGGTAAAAAATAAATCTAATCGTTTTGCGCTGCGCATCTTGAAGCATGCTGATACCACTACTTTTGAAAGGGAACCAGATTTTATTGGCATATTCTAGAATCGGTCGGACAAGTGTGGTTATGCTAAAAGCTTAGTGTCATGGTGAGCGTACTGCAGCGTCGCGTAAGGAAAAAACATTTTTTATGCTTTCGCGCTTATAGCTTCCGTGGAAACCGTTCAACTGAGATCACAAGTTATTATTGCAGCAAGATATTTGTACTTACATTTTGGAGCGTGACGTTATTAAAACCATAAGGAAATGCTAAGCTTGTTCTTTTTTTGTTATTGACGTCGCAACTGTTTTGCCTGATTTAATCACTATTTGCCAGTTGGAGCACTTCATTTAGGGCAAAGTTAAGCTCAATTTGGTCACTGTAGCTTTTAATCCGGTTATACAGTACACATTCGTCTGTCAACTGCCTAATATTTTCGTTGACGTTGACTACCAGGTCGTTTATAAACAACAAAAATAATATCGGTGCCAAGACGGATCTTTGTGTCGCACGGGACGTGGCACCTAATGTGTCAGAAATGTTTTCACTGCAATGCAGAAATTTTTGACGGCCGGACAAGTAGCGCGATATCAATCGAGTCAGTGGCCCATCCTCAAGTTTGCGGACCAGCTGGAAAACTAGCTTTTCACGGGAAATACGATCAAATGCCTTCGAGCAATCAATAAAAGTTATGTCACTTTGGGAGCGTTTGTTAATTCCTTGGGCCAGGTCATCCAATATCTGGACAAGTTGCGTTATGGTCGATAGGCCTCTCCGAAATCCGTGCTGTTTGGGTTGTAGCAGGTGATTGTCTTCCGACAAACTTTGTAATGAATTTGAGGAGAATATATGCTCGAGTATTGTACAGCTAGTACACGTTAAGAAAATGGGCCTGTAGTTTGATGGCATTACCTTGTGACCGGATTTATATGGACCCTCCAGGCGAATTCGGACCGTCTTCATCGGTGTCGCCATCGCCGTTGCCGTGATGTTCCGTAGAAAGTCCAAGTGCGATAAAATCGCAGCCGCGCACCCTATGCGGTTGGAAAGTGCGAGTGAAAGCATTCGAGGGTGAGTCGAGAAGTATTGAGGTTTGATCTCGCACGCGCAAGAAAGGAAGGGACTTCGGCGGCGGCTGTGTATGACACGAGTGAGCTCGGCTGCGCAGGCTCTATCTTGAAAGTAACCTGGGATCGGTACATAGCCTAGGCGCGCCGAGGACGGATGGCTTCGTGTGCGCTGTGTTCTCGCCGCTTAGTTCGCGTTGAAGGGATAAGCAGCGCGAAGGGCGACTCGCTCGCTGATGCTGCCCCTCTTCCTCGCGCCAGCATTCTGACAAAGTTTCTGCATTCATGAAGTAAGAGGTGTTCATGTTTGCCTGGGCGCGGGAAACCGCGCTTTTTATTTTAATTAGCGTGCAAATATTTACAGCCGTCTCTGCAGCTGATAATACTGCGATCCCTACATCGTATAGATGTCTGATAATGTGTTATCGCTAGAGATGCTTCGCAGTTCGGGGAAAACTGTGACATATTTATCGTTTTACGTAATGGTTCGCTCTGCTAAATTTTATTATATCTGGAACAGAATGTAGCCAACTGTCCGATTGGGATAACTTTCTTTTATTGTTGAAACCAAGCCATCGTGACCGTATTTGAGTCTATGAAAACTTAGCACTAGTTAGCTGGCAGGCTTCTCAAATATCGCCATATTTTGCACGAGATTATATCAGCGTAATTAATATTGATGGCCAAGTAGATTCCACAACAGTTTTCATAAATATTCACGAAATTGAAATTTATTGAACACATAAAATTGTACTCAACCAAAAGACGTATTCCTTCCGGAATATCAGTGAACGAGCAACGGAGGCCTTAACCTAGAGCCCGCTTATCGACAAAAATGTCTGTATTAGTAAGGCCAGCACCTGCTTTTTAACAAGGTTTCTAAACTCCCATCTGAAAGGAGAAGAGTCCAAGTGGATAGGAAAGAACAAGGTGAGTGAGAGATGCGAAAAGTGGAAATGTTGAAAGGAGAGCGGTGAGGTGCGACTGCGAAACGAGTCTTCAGGTGCTTCTTCACTGATTGTGGCAGGTTTCGCCTGCACCTTATGCTTATCTGCAAATAAAAATAAAAGCACCTGCAGGGACAGGGCACTTAAAAATAGAAAGAAACCTCACGCTTTAGTTGTATTGGTAGATCTGATGTACTTAGATCTGCCATAAAATCGGAAGAAACGAGTACTACATTCGAGGTAGTAGAAAAACAAGTGAGGAAGAAGCTGAAATCACTATTGACAGCGATTGTTCTCAGAGGAAAAAAATAAATGTAAAGGTGGAGTACAGAAATATTCAAGTGTCAAATAAGTGTTAAATGAAGAAAAAGACAGTGACACTTATTGACAGCATATTACAATTTTCAGGAAATAGTTATTACTACACACGAAAGTGGCTCTTACGATTAGGTATAACGGGCGTTCCGGCGATGACTGCCAAGAATTCCTAATAATATAGCGCTCAAAATAATAGACCCAT
The DNA here is from genome assembly GCF_023375885.2 of Dermacentor andersoni. Lineage (NCBI taxonomy): Eukaryota > Metazoa > Arthropoda > Arachnida > Ixodida > Ixodidae > Dermacentor > Dermacentor andersoni. The sequence continues at coordinate 204,303,633 of NC_092815.1, forward strand.
ACGGGTTCGTTTATAATACGGCTACTGACAATGAAAAGTTTGGAGCTACTGACCAGGTGGCCTGATATAAGTTTTCAAATCACGTAAAAAGTTTTGCTTCGAGGCTTTGCAGCACGAGAAAGACCCTCGCTTCTTCGCTGGAAAACAACTGGAACTGACCGTGTGAAGAACGCAGGAAGCCACGTGTACAAGAAATGTCAGCTAGCGACGTCTGATGACATCATCCGGTCTGCGCCACGCAAGCCGAATCCATCTGGAGGCGTTCGCGTCCCTCTACCACTCCACTGATGCACTAAAACGAAGCTCAGCATTCTAGCTGCTTGGCCACGCCAGCTTTGATTGGCGGCGCGTGATTTCGGGACGTTTTTATGTACGGTAAAAGATAAACTTCTTATCTTTCTTTCTTCATTTCGCCTGTGTCTACCGTTCTCACAGTGATTGCACCCTTTGTGGCCATCTATGTAAACAACTAGCTTTCCGATGTTAGGCGATGGCTAGTGTTCTAGACTGCCGACGCCAGAATAAAGCCTACCACAGGCCGCGGGCCGTATTCACCTCGTCGAAATAAATATGGTTCGCGCCTTTTGTGGTGCATGCTCGAAGACGCCATATGACGCCAACAGCTGACGTTTCTATACGTACAGCTGATTTTCTGCGCTCGTCAAACACTCAGTCCCAGTTTTCCAGCGAAAGAAAAAAGCGGATATTTTGCGTGCTTCAGGGCACAGGATATATCAGATCACCTCGTCAGCAGCTACAGATTTTTCATTGTCAGTGGTTACGTAACAATGTTAATTAGATACGTTGGTTAACGTATTCGTATATTTGGCAACAAAACTAGAGGGTATAAGCTGTTTTCTGACGTTTTGTTTTTTCCGATGATCCCGATTTTTAGAAATTGCGCGTTCATCTTGCCCGCTCTTGTTTATCTATATTTTGGCGGGCATTGAAGGCACACCCGTTAGTTGAATTTGCTTTGACGTGGTTAGACTACAAACGCTGAGTGCTGCTACTTACATTAATGTAAGTTTAAGGTGCATGAAATGAAAACGGAATACAAAAAATGTTGGACATTAAATTGTATAATATGTTGTATTTAGTGTGAAGTTGAATGCACTAAAAAAATTGTGAGCCATTTCACTCTGTGAAGGTGGATGAGCTGCGAAGCTCTTTAGCATACGACACAGAGGTCACACAGAACTTTGAACTAAGGTACGAACTCATTTACCGTGCTTTTTTATAGGCGGCAACTGGTGACACGCGCGTGGTAGAAGCGAAATGCCATACCAAAGCGCTGCTTTCACGCACGGAGGTGACATCACAATTTTGACCACGTGATTGTGGCGTTGTTTAAACACGTACGGCATGTTGCTACAGTTGTGCGCGCACTGTCGGAGCTGCTTCGACTTTTGAGCCGAGTTAAAAAATAAATTACGGTACCTTAGTGTGTTGTGTACTATAATATGTAGTTGTGCTACGACAAGCGAAATGTGCCTGAGCTTGCGATCACGATAGACACTGGAATTTTGATCGCGTGATTGCTCGATCGTGAATCATGACTTGCTTGAGAACCTGCTCGAAAGCTCAAAGAAGGCTACAGCATCTACGTTCCGCGCCTGCTCGCAACAGGTAAAAATGCACATGTTGAGATGCCCTAATGTGAACTATGAAAACCAATATATAGGAACGTGTTGTACTGAGGCTCAGTCTTGCTGTGAAGTTAGGCTGTCATGAAGTCAGAATGCGGTGCAGCTTGTTCACCTAAACTGCTATGTATACTAGTATTGTTGTTGTTGTTTCTTGTGCTCTTGTTATGCGAGGAATCAAGCTTGCACGTACATTCTTCGCAACCTGTAAAGAAACGCGACGTAGATTCATTGTAGGAATCTATCTTCGTGTCCTGTCCTTCTCTTACATTTTACTTTACGCTATCCTTAAGCTCGAATCAGGAATCAATAACGCAGCAGCACGTATTTGTCATTGTAGAACCTGCAGTATGTTGTAAATGTGAAATGTAAAGACACTATACTGTAGTTGGGTGTATGCAAATGTGCAAGTTTGTAGGCTCATGTCAATCAAGAAAATGCGAAGTCTTTCTTCACCTTGTGGTATTTCGCAAGCCTTGTTTTGGTACTCCCTGGATATTCTTCGCAGCGGCTCAGGGGCTATAGCGCGCTGCTGAGCACAATCTCAATGGTTTGATCTCCCGCTCCAACAGCCACACGGCGATGGGGATGAAACGCAAAAACACTCGCATTTGAGCTTTAGGTGCACTTTTATGAACCCCCGGTGGTCAAAATAAACTAGTTCCTACGATGTAAATTACAATGCAGTTCCATGTCAAAACATCACAGTTAAAATAATCTCTTGTACTCTATAACAAAATTCTGATAAGTCTTATGTCTCACCTTCATCCTCTAGTCTAATAAAGACTCTTTAGGCATTGTGTAAAATATGCTTTGGATGACTACTGAGTATTTTTTCTAAAATTGTTTTCAGCACTAAAGGGAAGGCGTTGTCGATGACTGGACTTTTCTCAAAGAGGGTGTTGTCTGGTGATTGAATTTCTCTTCGCATAAGGACAGACTGTGAAGGAGATTTTTGAGACTATCAGTAGCAGTAGGGAACGAAGCAAGAAGAATAACGGAAATCGATGGACTCAATTTTGTGGTATTTACGATCTTATCAAGGAAGTAGACAGTGAAACTGGACAATACACGGGGAAATCATAATGTAGAAATAATAGGCAAACGGAAAACGAAAGTGAATAGAAAGACAACTTGCCGAAGGTGGGAGCCGAACCCACATACTGTGCATTAAGCGTGCAGTGCGTTGCCAATTAAGCTACTGCTGTGGTAGTCCTCCCGTCTACTTCGCTATCTGTGTATGTGTAGAGTGGTGGTCCTGGAAGGGTTAGCCAGGACTACTTCTTTCGGCCAGGTCAGCGGATGTAGAACATCTTTTTAACCGATGATGTGACATTGTATGCGACTTCAGGATTAGGCAGCTGGACAATAAACAATTATATGCTGCCTCATGGCATCAAGGCTGCCAAAGACAACGCCTTTGACGGGTTGCTTGCTCCAAAACTGATTTACTACGTGACGCCTGTGGTGAAAAAGGGATCTTCCACATATTCTGTCGTTGGCTGCCAGTGGCCCGGGCTAACACTACTAGTGCTTTTTTGTATGCGTACACTAATACCCAATAATGTGAACAAGGGATGGCCTTCATGACAGCTTAATGGTATAGCACAGTACGCATGATGTGGTTCAGCTCCCACCTTTGGCAAGTTGTCTTTTAATCCACTTTCATTCTCTTTATTTCTACATTTCAGTGAAACACAATTACCCCTGTGCTTCCTCTAGCTTTGTAGCCTGTTTTCTTCATGTAGTAAAAAGAAGGATTCCTCAAATTCGCACAGGCCACTTCAGTATTTTTGTGCAATTCCGTAAAAAAAGTGAAGACATTTGTTCCGCTCGGCTGAAGAAATTCAGAATACAGGTTTCTGCAATTATTCTGATATGTCCACAGTTTGGGATGGAGTCGTCTTCATGAACTATCTGGAAACAGTGGAACAGCCAGAGGGTGGCACACTGGACACGTGCCCCCCCCCTCCCCTCCACACACGCACAAAAATATTTCTGCCGGTATGGGATCTGCCCAGCCACCCTCCCTATTACCCTTTCCGTCCCCAGTCAAGTGCGGGCACCCCCCCCCACCCCTCTCTCCGTGAAAAAAAATTTGTTTCTATGCCATTGTCTTGAAATAGGTGAGGTGTCACAGTATCCGTAGTCATCAATGTTTGAAGAAATTAAAGAAGGAGCTAAACAAGTGAAATGTCGAGGAACGTTCTCATGTGTTGCTCATGCACGACAACAAGCCAGACTGCATAGCGAATTTTCTTTCTGCTATGCAGTCTGGCATGTTGGAGACATGCATGCCTAACTTGATCACTATTGCTGTGCTCAACTAATGTCATGCTTCTGACATCACTTAAACAGTGTTCTGGTTTAGAGAAAACCACGCTTCTGCATACTTTTTCGCATTCACTTGCTGATCCTGCTGATTGTTGCCGAGCTGGATGATCGTGTAGCTGGTGGATCTGCATTCCTTACCCCTTAAATTTAGCGGAAGCCTCAGGTGTCTCCTTTTTTTTTGCAGAACCTATACTTTGCAGCAGCTGTTGCAGTTCATAGTGTATATCTGTGCAACTTGAACTCCACATTCGAGTGTTGTGCTTTATTTTTTGTTTGATTTGCTGTTGATTAACCTTAATTAGTCCTACCACACATCTGCTGTTCTTCTGAACCATGTTCTTCATGATAGGTATTAAATAAAGAACTTCCTCGTCACTTGATTTCATTTTACATTTGCAAATTGGATCAGAACTGTCCTGCTTTGTTCATCCATGGTCAGTCACACTCGTGTTTTTCTGGTTAGCAACTCCGCAATGAAGCATGTCTAACAGTGTACCTTATGTGATTTGGATGTGTACACAAAAGCACAGGTGCATACCTCGGATTTAGCGATATATTTTACCACGTGCTATATTTTCGAACTATTTATTTCATTTACTGTTTTTATCTATCATCTTAGTGAGGATGCTGCTCAACTGCGATCACTGCGGCTGGCCTTATTATATGTAATATATGCTACTTTTGCATCTAGGTCACTGTTAAAGCTTAGATGAAAATAATGCACTAATACAAGTAATAGTTCTACAAAATGTACCTGTGGAAACATAGAGTTCCTCACTACATTACCCAGAGAGAAATCTGGCGCTGCTGCCCTGTGGTATGCATGGGAATGCCGGTATATTGTGACTTCGGATTGGCATCATTCTCGGAGAGACAGGACACCTTGAAGACGCGCTTGGCAAGCACCGTTCCGTCTGTCACAATGATTCATTTTGTATTAAAACAGCACGTAAAAAGCTGTTTTGGTTTTATTATTACGCAAAAACATGTTTTGTTGAACTATAATAACTTGTTGCGTGTACTGTTATATGTTACGTAAAACGTATCAGCGGGCCCTAAAGTTGGAGGACAGACGACAAGGCTCGCGCTCGCTTTGAAACAGTTTGTCGTCTGTTCTTGCTTTTCTTCGCTTGGTCGTGCATTGTAGGTGAGTAAAGATGTAATATGCGTGAATGGAAACATTTTATGAATATTTTACTTTGAGAACGCGTTATTTGTGTAGCCATATCCACGTTTTAGACGAAGCCTCTTAGAACACAAGCCAACACGAGCCTCGCAGACACATATACCGTCATTCCCATGACAGCACGGTGCCCCCTTCAGAAACTCCCATAGACGGTGGCGCCAGATTTCCCTCTAGGTGTTATGAGAAACTCCATGTGTGGAAACGACCTGTTCATTTGCAAGATCTACTTGGCATAATCATAACGAAAATGGCGGGACAAATGGTATGCCCTTCCTGAAAATACAAGGGGCAAACTAGACCGGTCTCACCGTGATTTTTTCTACGCCACTGCAGCTGTGGAGCACGATGGTAGTTGTAGTACTTCAGCTGAGTTGGTGCATAGAGAGCATATAAAATGCCAACTCCACCGAGTATTTTTCATCATAGACGACATTTTTTTTCCTTGGTGCATTGTGACAGTATAAAGGAATAAACTGTTGCCCCTCTGTATGCTGCAATACAATGCTAAAAGAAGCCTACAATCTTTATTTATTTCATAAAGACAACAGCTGGCCACAGGAATACGTGGCTAAGGACTATAGCAAGTTAGGCTGACACAAAAGCAGGTAAAAATTATCGTGTTGGTTTGACTTCGTGAAAAAGTGCTGTGGCTGCTAGTGCAGCTTGTAAAGCTCAGGTTCTCGGGCATTTGCACCACAATGGACACAATAATGCTGGGAAAGGCACGAAAAGATACGACCAAATGAAAGGATCAGTCATGTGCAGTGAAGTCTTAGAAGAGAAGCTTTCATGACATGTGGCAAAATGTATGGGCACTTTGCTGAGCTAAACTGTGGTAGGCGAAAACATTTCTATGACTGCCTCTGTTGCTGTTGTATGAACTGCTTGGTTTGATTGAAATGCACTGTGATGTTGACTAAGTAATTTATTGGCTCCCCGCAGGGGCGTCTGCGTGAGCAGGCGTTTGGTGTGTTGCGACACCACGTACCGGTGCACACAAGGGTTGGACCCTCCCGCGTGTAGCCGTGCGCGGCTTAGCCGTGTCTGGGGAAACGGGGATCCAGGGGGTTGAACAGATGTTGGGCGTTTGGACCTTTAAGGCCCCCCGGTGGCGGCAGCACATCTCTTTGGCCTCTGCTTCACATAGACGGCACCTCTAGACTGACCCACCTGGGGGAAATCGGCAGTTGCCTTTTCCTGTCTCTCTCTCCTCAAATCTTCGTCTTTCTTTGTCACTTTTGACCTTTCCTGTCTTCTCTCTTTCATTTACTTCCTTTCTCCATGGCGCCAAGGGTTAAGCTTGTGTGGCTATGCTACTTTGGATACACCATACTTAGGTATACTGACGGCGTACGACTGGCGTCGTGCAAACTTGTACGCAAGCTCCGCCGCGTTTGGATCTGTTGGTCGGCGCTGTTGCCGAGCATACACATTTTCTCATGGCAGCGCAAGCCTCTGTTGTCTATGATCGCCGTCTGAAAAGATGCCGCACCAAAGCACCGTTCCAGTTCTCTTTTCTGAGCAACGCTCAATCATTTCCCAAGTAATATGTACTACACAGTGAAAACAACAAACCAGTAAGAAAGCTCTCCCCATTCCTAGTGACTAAGTGTCTAAAAGACAAAAATCGGACTTACATACAAAGCTTCAAAAATGTCTAGCGGGGGCCTCCTCCTAGTACTTAATGACAAAGATCAAGCGCAATAGCTCTCGGAACTTACCAGTATTGGTAACGCCACAGTGACAATATCATCACACAGATCACTAAATACATACAGGGGTGTGATATCAGAGGAAGACTTTATTGGCTTCAGCGATGAGGAACTACTGAAAGGTTTCCAGGAACAATATGTTGCCAAAGTACAGGTAATTGTCATCTGCTGAAACGACCAAGAAATCCCGACAAAACATGTTATACTCACCTTTGGAACAAATGTATTGCATACCGCGCCGGATGCAGGTTATGTAATAGTAAATGTCAGACCATATATCCCGAGCCCAGACGATATTTCAAATGCCAAAGGTTTGGACATGCTCCGCATGCATGCCGAGGACGAGCCAATTGTGCTAAATGCAGCTCCAACGATCACCAATCTGACTATTGCTCCTCTTCCCCACATTGTGTTAAGTGCAAAGGAGATCATCCAGCATACTCGCGGTCTTTCCCGTGCTGGAAAAAAGAAAAGGAAGCAATAGCACTGTCAAACAAAAAAATTCGTTCTTTGAAGCAAGAAAGCGATTGTCGTACCTTTTGCGACGAAGTTATGCCGATGTGACGCAGATGGGGGAAATGTCACAGAGGCCTCAAGAGTCTTCCGAACCCACGCATAGTGGTCCCGCAGTGACCCCTCCCGCCTCTGTGGTGGAAGCAGCCCGCGCTGCTCCATCCTCTTCCATGACCCTGCAGACACCAGTCCCGCAGTGCCTCAAACGAACTCCAAGGCCCCAGACACGTGTCTCGGCGCCCGATTTTCGGTCATCGAGCGCCTCAGAGAGTGCAATGGAGGTCGACCCGAAAACCCCGGTGTCGTTGACACCGAAGGACAAGCGCTCTCTTGAGAGCGGAAAGAGGGACGAAGTCCCAATAACCACTTTAAATGAGAAAGCGATATCCTAAACTTTCTCGCTCCTTTGTGTGAGCATTCTCTAGATCTGTGTCACCTAATATCTTTCTTATCCTCATTCACTTGTTTAATGCCATTTTTTATCTTTCAATTTCAATGTGGCTGTTATTATCCACTAGAATTGTAGAGGGCTCTTACACAACTTCGGTGACATCAAAGACATGTTAGGTAACTTCTCTCCTGTGGCCTTGTGCTTACAGGAAACAAACTTAGGCGAAAAGCACAAAAACATTTTAGAAGGCTTCACTGTTGTACGGCGCGACCGTACTCAGGTCAACCGGCTTTCGAATGATGTAGCCATTGTTCTGCAGCTAGAGGCATTGCAGCTAGAGAAGTTGCCATTAACAGTCACATAGAATTCGTTGCTGTCACTATTTTAGCACACAAACCATCACCATTTGTTCAATATACATTCTGCTACATTCACATTTTACTGTTAGAGATCTGGAGGTAATTTTAAACCAGCTACCTGAACATTTTTTAATAGCGGGTTATTTTAAAGCACATAACACATTACGGGGTAGCAAAACAACTGACTCCAGGGGACAAACACTTGAAGATTTTATCCTGACAAAGGACATACGCCTTTTAAACACTGGTGTGGCAACTTACTGCACCCCAAGAACAGGAGCTCTGAGCTGTCTTGATCTGGCGCTGTGCACTCCATCTCTCTTTACCGATTTTAAATGGAGTGTCATTGACAATCCTTATGGTAGTGACCATATGCCTGGCATTATTAAAAAAACATTTCCTTTCCCTACAGTACCATTAAGATCAACCCGCTGGAAACTCCATCTAGCAGACTGGGCTCTCTTCAGCGAAAAGGCCAGTCTGGATGACATATCAGATGATCAAACGATAGACAAAATGAATGAAAGGATAACTGCCTCTATACTTGCTGCAGCAGAACAGGTGATCCCGCAACCCTCCGGCTTCTTAAGGAAAATTTAAAACGCTGGTGGACGAATGCATGCACACAATCTAATAAAAAAACGCAAAACAAAGCGTGGGGTACCTTTCGGCGATATCCAACACAAGATAACCTCCTCTATTTGAAAAAAGCAAAGGCGAAAGCCAGGCACACGCAGAGGCAAGCCGAAAGACACTCTTGGAAAACGTATGTATCCTCCATAAACAGCTCCATAACATCCAAAAGAATGCGGGATCAGCTTCGCAAGTTTAGAGGTGACTACGCTCCTTACACCATGCCCATACTCTCACCGCCAGGTAAGCAAACGAAATTAAAAGAAGCAGACAATATTAAGGCAGCATTTCCATAACATATCAAGCTCAATAAACTATTCCACTGTATTTCAAAAATATAAACAATTAGCAGAAAACAAAAGCTTCCAACAAGAAGAAGTTCCGAGAGATCGTATAATGCCCCCTTAACACTCCCGGAAATCAGGAGAGTACTCACTATAGGAAAAAAAAAATAAAAAAACAGCGCCCTAAGAACTTGCTCCGCTTTTTAAACATAATCTGGGAAACAGGAAAAATGCCAAATGAATGGAAAAAACCTATCATAATCCCTTTCTTGAAAGCTGGAAAACGTCCTACCACAGCAACCAGCTACCGACCTATAGCACTCACAAGCTGTCTTGTCAAGACTTATGAATCCATTATAAACATCAGATTGACATACGTCCTCGAAATTGAGAACCTGCTCGATAATCATCAGTGTGGGTACAAGAAAGGCTGCTCTACAACACCAGATATGTGCGGCCTTTCTACACAAGCAATACTGTGTCACAGTTTTCTTTGATCTAGAAAAGGTGTGCCACACAACATGGAGGTTCGGTATTTTTAAGGGACTTAGCAGATTTAGGAATCCGTGGTAGAATGCTCAAATGTTTAGCCGATTTCATGTGGGACCGAACATTCGAAGTGCGTTTAGGAACAGTGCTGTCACGTGTATTCTTTCAGGAAAATGGTCTGCCACAAGGATGCGTATTAAGCACAACATTGTTTGTGGTAAAAATGAACTCGGTCAGTGATGTAATTCCATCCTCTGTACTGCATTCATTATATGTGGATGATCTACAAATTGCGTGTCGTGCATCGAACATGGCAACGTGCGAACGGCAAATTCAAATAACGTTAAACAAACTAAAGCAGTGGACATCTGAAAACGGTTTTCGCTTCTCAAGTGAAAAAAACTATTAGTGTTGTCTTTACACAAAAAAGAGGCCTACAAGCAGATCCCATCCATAAGTCACATGAAGCGACTCTGCCGGTAAAACAAGAACAAAAGTTTCTGGGTGTCCTGTTTGATAAAACATTGAACTTTCTTGGGCACATAAATAGCCTTAAAATTAAAGCGAACAATGCACTTAACATCATCAAAGTCCTGTCCCGGAAGCGTTGGGGCTCTGACCGTTAATGCTTGCTACACATACCGTACTGCACTTTGGTACGAGCATATTAGACTGTGGTGGCATCATATATGGTTCAGCCAGACAATCTGACATCAGACTTGACTCACTTCATAACCTCGGCCTACGACTGGCAAGTGGTGCTTACAGAACATCACCTGTTCAGAATTTATACGTAGACTGTAGTGAGCCTCCTTTAGAGCAGCGCAGAGTGCTACCTACTTTTTCCTACATACTCAGAATCCAGTCCTCACCACAACACTATGCTATAATATCGTCACACAGTGCAGCTCACGCTTACACTATACGAATAAACCAAACATGATTAGGCCGCTTATCCTGCGATACGAGGATATTGTCCGGATTGTGACATCCCTCGAGAAGTCCTCCAGGTTGCCAGAAAGGCAGAACGTTTGGCCCCGTGGTGTGATTTCACACCGCTATTTGACTGGACACTAGCACATTTAAAGGAAAGAGGCATACCACACAAACACATTATACAAGAATTCCGCACTCTTGATGACAACTATAAAGATTACAGGAAATTTTATACGTATGGCTCTAAAACGGAAAAACGCGTGGGTGTGGGGGCCGTAACAGAAAATTGGGAAACAAGCATTCGACTACCACAGCATGCCTCTGTTTACATAGTCGAAGTATAAGCAATATGAACGGTAGTTCAAACTATTATCGCTGACAAACATAAAAACACTCTAATATATACGGATTCATTAAGCATACTGAAGGCTCTACACGTGAAATCCCAATGTGAACTCCTTTTAGGGGATATTTTAAACGCATTGACGTCAAACCAATACGGCAGATCAATTAGGTTTTGCTGGGTACCAAGCCATGTAGGGTTACCGGGTAATGAAGCAGCGGATAGATGTGCATCAATGGCAGCGTACAAAAGCATTAGAAATACAATTTCATTTTGATTTATTTATTTATTTATTTATTTTAGTACCCCAAGGGCCGGTTAGGGCATTCAATAGGGGGGGGGGGACGGAAAAGTTCAAGCATCAGTGAAATGTGTACAATGCAAATATATGAAGGCATATGAACCATAAAAATGATCTAAGCATCTAGCAGAAGCAAAAAAAAAAAAAGAAAGACAGAAAGAAAGAAAGAAAGAAAGAAGAGGGTATACGTAACGAAGTTTATACAATGTTTAGTAGCGTGAAACACGCATAAGAACCTAAAATGCGATGCAAACATTCAGTACCCATCAGAACACGAGTTTAAGGATACAATCGAATGATGATTTACGTAGACAGCCTACACAGATACATATGAGATGAAACGGAATGAATTTTATACAATGCCAAGCACATGAAAACACTGTTTAAGTAAATATTCAAGGAAATGTGGGTTCGGACAGGTTGATACACTCTAAAAAGGTTATCAGTGCTGCATAAAGGCAGTATCAATGCGATTCGGAAGGCCTTGACGTCAAAATGGCAACACGAATGGGACCATTGTTCAAACAAGGTACATCTTATTAAACCAGTAACTGGCGAGTGGAAGTCATGCAGTCGCCAGCAACGGTTCTACGAGGTGATCTTTTGTCGACTGCGGATTGGACACACACATCTGACGCATAATTTCCTCCTCCGAAAAGAAGACCCGCAATTAAATTTGCGAAAAATGCCATAAACCTCTTACAGTCATACACATCCTATTATTATGTCTGGACAAAGCCTGTAAAATTTACATATGTAGTAATACACAGTAGGGCTAGGCTATGGTGTCAGCCATATTCTTTATTCTCCCCCCTCCCGTCCCTTCGTCGTCTTTGTTAAGACACCCCGTAACTTCTTCACAACGTCCACGTATACTCCCCTCTTTGAAGAATCATCCCTCCTGGGATGATACATTAACACGTTCCCAACGGTTGCAAACTCGACCACGCCGTCATCTTTGACGTAACCAACTCTCTTGAGGAAACATTTTCCCACTGCAGTTTGCACCACACGATACGGTCCCATTTACACCCGCTTCCTACCCGGAAGACCTTTTCTGACGAGTACTAAATCGTTCAGCTGTATACGGGGTATCTGCGTGTTGTGGCGACGGTTGAACTGCCTCTTCATATCTTCGCGGTATCGCTGGTAGGCTTTCGCAGTTTTCCGCTTCTCGCACAATTGTAGGCGGTCAGCAATACCAAGCTGTTGATCAGCAGGGAGCACCGGTGTCTTTCCAAATGCTGCGAAGTAGGGACTACAGCCAATACTCACAGTGTGCGACCGATTGTGATGAGCTACAGCGGCCTCCAAGCAGCACTTCTATCCGTCTTTGAAACTAGGATACATGGAAATAAACTGTTTCAAGTCTCGTATGATTATTTCAGCAATGCCATTTCCTGCAGGATGGTAGGGCGCGCAGCGTCGCAAAACAACTCCTCCTTCCTTCGCCTATTCTTGCAGATGCTTGCTTACAAATGCTGGTCCATCGTCTAATATTACTACTTTGGTATTCTTAAACATATCTCGGCTCAAAAGGGCAATCACACTATTTGCGTCTTCCCTACCCAGTCGTGCGGCCACTATTCTAGTGCACCGGTCTATTGCCACTAGGAAAGACTGTGTTTTCTTACTCATGAAGTCTTTTTCTTAAGCTCTGCAAAATCCAAGTGGATGACTTCAAATGGTATGTCAGAATGTCGAGGTAGGACCATCTCGTCTTTTCTCTGAAGGTACTTTACTGTATAGACTTGACATTGATGGCAAGACTGGACGTACGGCTGGACGTCATCTTTCAAGTGTTTCCACCGGAAACGCTGAAGAATCTTGCGATAAGTTCGCCAGAGCCGTCGTGCCCGCCAGAGTGCAGGGAGTCATGATAAAGTTCCAAGATTCGAGGCACCATTGTTTCCGGGACTACGAACTTTCCATCGTGGAACAGAGTTGCGCTGACATTCTCTTGATCTGGGATTACCGCAAGTCTCGAGAGTGCCTCTGCATCCTTCAGGTGTTCTCCAGGTGTGTGATGGACCACGAACACAAGCTGCTGGAGTTCACTCACCCACCGCACAATTTTTCCTCTAGGCTCTGCGAGCTTAAAAATATATGTTAAGGCTTGGTGATCGGTAAAGAGCGTGAAGCTCCTGCCCATCCAGGTAAGGTCTGATATAGCGTGCGACCATTAGGACTGCCAAAGCTTGTTTCTCCGTTATCGTGTAATTCAGTTGCGCTTTCAAGAATGTATATGAATAATATCCCACGACCTTTTGTTGCCGGCTCCGTGGAGCTTCTGAATCCCTCTGGTAAAGCATTGCGCCTGTGCCGTAATGAGAAGCGTCGGTGCTCAGCTCGAAGGGCAACTTGAAGTCTGGAAGTGTCAGAATTGGATCAGACGAAATGATGCTCACAAAGCTTTGATAAGCGGAATCACACTCTGCTGTCCACCGAAATGGCACATTCTTCTTGGTCATTTCTGTGAGGCACTTTGTTTTCGTGACATAGGGCCAAACAATGAAATATTCCTTACCTCAGTAAGGAAGCCTTCATTGCGGTGAGGTTACCTTATGTCACTCTGAAAGCTTCCTTACTGAGGGGCCCTCGGTGAAGGCTTCCTTGGTGCTTCCTCAGCATAAGGTAGCTACAAAGCTACCTTCATGCGTCCTTACGCCACTCCTGGCCCTGAGCGAGCGCTTCACCTCACTGCTTAACCACGTGACGTTTGCTTGCGCATGCGCGCTGTCGCCCACCTGCGGAGAAGCGCCAGCACAGGACGTCTTGCCAGGCATGCTCGTTTCAGTCACGCGTGCGGCATGAAAGCGTTGCTAGGCATTGCTAGGCGTTGCACGACGCCGGCGTACCAGCCTTGATGGAGCACATCAAGCTTTGCATTGTAATGCGCTACTTCTTTTAACTTTAGTAAACAAAACTAGAAGAAAGCGTCCACGCTTCTCTATATTAGCTCTTCAATTTAAAGATTGTGCGACGATACAACATTTTTTTATAGAATAATGGTGTTCGCGTAAGGATTTTAAGAGATAATCTCGAACCCAGGCATGTGGCAACCGCTCCTTACGCGAGGACGGGTGAAGGGAGCTTTCAGAGTACGCTTGCTTCCTCCATCCGTCCTTCGCTGTAAGGAGGCTTCACGTAAGGTTAGGAAGCGCATTCTACGGTGGTGTATATTCCGTCGTGTTGGCTTGTCAGAGAAGTTGTTATTTCGGTGCACTGGCTCTAACCGGGTCCTCTGCCTGGTCTCGGACGTAACCTATGAGATTATTCCCGTCTCGCCGACTGTGCCACCTACGATCGCTGCCAGTTACATAGTTCACATCAGCAGGCTGAAAGCAAACCGCCCTCCTTCTAACATCAGTGTTTAAAGTGCACCGAGACGGCGCTCCTACCGCCGGGGATAATGTTACGAAGCCAACTCATTCCGAGACGGACATGCTGTTTGGAGCAGAATATGAAGAAGAGGGTCTGTCCGGCGTGCAGGCTGTCCACCATCTTGGTTGCTGCTGTGTACGTCGTTGTAAATACACTGTAAATAGTCACGCCTCGTGTCGTTTCACGTAACAGTATTAATAAAGGTATTGAAGGGAACAGTGCTAAATACAGGATAATGAGAGGTTCAATACTGTGCTGACTAACAACCAATATTTATTGCATGTTGATGTCAATGTATACTGGATGTACAATCGGGTGAAGGAAAAACGGAAGATGATGCAGAAGATGGTCTTTAAGAGAACGAAATCACACGCTGAATATATGCCTGATTTTACAGCCGTGTAGCGACAGCGAAGGCATGGTGACACAATTTTCACATTTGTGGACAGCAATAAAGGCTTACAAAGTGTTGCATAAGCTTTTTTTATGGTATTTGCCTAAAACTATGCACTGAGAAAGCATTAATTTATGCTACTGTAATAAGGTATTGATGCATGCTTCTATTTCTTGACTTTGCAATGCCTCCATGACTACTGTTGTCTCTACTGAGCCAAGTGTCTTGTACTTTACGAAGGTCATATAGAGAGGAGGGTTATGGTCTCAAATGTCCCATTGGATGAAATCCATCGTTGAATAGTGTGGTCAAGTGTAGCCTTCATTCTATTCGATAGCGTTATCTTGTATAATACTGCGACTAACAAATGGGTATGTAGTTCCTCATATTCTCATACATATCCGTTCTTGTGATTATGCTCGCATTCTTTAAAGTCTGGCACGCTTACAGTTGTGAGGCATTGGGAATAAATGGCTGCAAGATTCCAGTGCAATATCCCCTCCATGTTTTATCAAATGAACGGTTATTTCAACTTCTTGCCACATTTTTCTTTGACATATCTTGCGAAGTCCTTCAAACCTGATCTATAGTTACACATGGAACGTGTGTTTCCTGTTCAGTACTACATACAATCATGGTCACATGCCTGTTATTGGTACTATATAGTTCTGTATAGTAGCCATGAAAATGACTACACATAGTAAGCTTGTGTTAAGAATCACATGTTGAAATACAGAATAAGGTTATCATCCCAAAATAAAGCAACATAACATTAACAATTTCCACCTTATTTCCTGCCTAGGACTTCCTGCCTAGCAACCACGCTGCTTTTTGGAAAGAAGACGAAGTTGGCGCGTTAGCTCTTGTGGTCTCTGAATACAGAGCTGGTTTTGTTTCTCGCATCCTCGCCCTCCGTCCTGTGTTTTTGACGTCGTGACGCTGGTGGAGGTGCTGGACTTCAATACAACATGCTCGAGACTCCTCTGCGGAACGGCGCTTCCGATCCGAGCCCAGAACCAATTCCGGCAGTGAATACTACTGTCCGCAGCTGCAGTCGCCGACAGCGAGGGCTTAGCCCTGAGGTAATTCCCTTAGATCTCGCCCAGCCAAGGAGTCCGCCGTCTGAAGGAATGGAAACGGCAGGCGCTTCACAGGTGACTGTTGCGCACCATCGGATTCCCGAGACCTTCCACGTTGATGTTCTTGAGCACGTCGATGATTGCCTCGAACAATATGAGAGAGTCGCTAAGGCGAATCGTTGGACCTCGGAACAGAAACTCTCGCCCATGTACTTCGCCCTGGCGGACAGCGCTCGTACATGGTACGGGAACCGGGAAGGCACACTGTTTTCCTGAGATGAATTCCGGCAGGAACTTTTGGACACCTTCGTGAACAACGATTGTTGCGATTCGGCTCAGCAACTCATCGAATCGCGTATCCAAAAGCCGAATGAAAGTGTCGCCATGTTTGCGGAGGACATGACCCGCGTCTTTCGCCAAGCTGACCCCGTGATGCCGGAAACGAAGAAAATCCGACATTTGACGCGAAGCGTGAAGGAGCAACTGTTCACCGTTCTTCGCAGCATGCCGACAACTGTTGCGGAGTTCATCAAGGAGGCTACTACGATCGAGCGAGCACTTCAACAACGGCACCGCCAGTACGATCGACCGAGCAAAGCCTCGATCAGCGCCTCTGCACTGACTGCCGTCAGTGAGTGTTACCTGCGGGAGTTCATCCGCGAGGTCGTTCGAGAGGAGCTTCGCAACCTTGTGATGACTCCGCAAGAACCTGTGCTAGCTTCTGCCGCAGAGGTTGTGCGGCAGGAAATCAGGCAAGCGCTTTCTTTCCCCGAATCGCTACCAGACCAGCGTTCTATAAACTACGCGCCGGCCATCCATCATCCAGCCCCGGTGCCGCACAGGTCGTCGTCTCTGCTTCTTCCTTACAACGAGTCGTTAGCCCCTCCGTACCCCACGCCGCCGTCGCCGACCCCGCAGCTTAACGTGCCCCTGGAACCGCCTTCCTACTACTCTACGCCGACTACCCCTACTTGGTCGCAAAGGCCGCCCATCAATCGACCACTCGTTCGCAAGACGGACTTGTGGCGCTCCAACGACCGACGTCCACTTTGCTTCTATTGCGGGGAAACCGGCCATAATTACCGTTTTTGCCCGTATCGTGACACAGGATACCGGAACTTTGCAATTACTTTCCCTCGCGCTCACTGAGACAACCGGCGCGACACCAGTGTATCCACGCCAGCACAGCCATGCGCTCCACCGTACCGTCGATTGCACTCCCCGTCACCTGCACCAAGCACCTCAACGCACCGGCGCAGTTGCGCCGATGTAGCCCGGGACAGATCCCCTATTCCTCGTCGGGGAAACTAAAAGCAGTGACGTCTGGGGTGAACGTTGCCGCCCGTCGAGATGCTCCAACATACCCAACGTCATCAGTACAACCGGACCATATGGTGTCGCCGACTCATCGCTCGCCGTTTGCATAGATGGATGCCCAGTGACAGCGCTAGTAGATACTGGCCCGGATTTCTCTATAATAAGCCAAAAACTTGCCGATTGCCTTAAGAAGGTCAAGACTTAATGGTCAGCTTCCACATAAGAACTACGGGAGGCCAGTTGATGACACCTACATGCAAAGTTCCCGCTAGAGTTAATACTGGTGCGTCGGCCTTCGTTGCTACTTTTGTCGTTTTGCCGGAGTGCTGCAAAAGCCTGATCTTGGCTATGGATTATCTGCGTGAATACGGCGCCGCTATAAACATTCCGGAAAGGTTGGTCACGTTTAGCATGGGCCCAGGTCCAGTTGTACTCTATACAGAGCAATGATGTAGACCTTTACGCGTCGCTGATGATGACGCGGCTATCCCACGGTGCTCATGCTCCCTTCTGTCGGTGACATGCGACATACCGAGCAACTCCGACACTGTCACCGCCAAAATTTCGGCGCTGCTATTCAGCCATGGCATCTCCATTGCAAGAGGCTTCGTCGACATTAACTGTGTACACACAGAAATTATCCTAATAAACTTGAGCCATGAGCGCCAGCATCTTCCAAGAGGTATGATAGTCGCGTACATCGAAGATATCACTCAGGTCGCCGACTGTTTCACTGTAGAGCAAGGGGTTTCCACCGGCCTGCCTCCCGTCCCTCGAGATCTACCCATCGATGTTAGCCCAAGCTTATTCCCTGCGCAGAAACAAAGCCTCCTGGAGCTTGTACATCAGCTTCAGGACTGCTTCTCGTCGACGTGAAGGGTTGGTCAAACGCCGTTGACCAAACATGGAATTATCATTGATGATGCAGCCAGGCCCATACAGCAGAACCCGTATCAGGTGGCCCCACGGGAACGCGAAGCCATAGAAAGTCAGGTTAAAAGAATGCCGGAAGACGACGTTATTCAGCCGTCGAAGAGTGCTTGGGCGTCGCTAGTGGTGTTAGTAAAGAAAAAAAAAAGGATGGAAGCTTACGTTTCCGCGTTGATTAGCGCAATATCAATCAGATCACAAAAAAAAAGATGTCTACCCACTACCTCGTATAGACGATTCCCTCCATATACTGCAACATGGCAGCTAGTTCTCGTCGATGGATTTAAGGAACGGGTATTGGCAAATTGAAGTTGACGAGAGAGACTGATAAAAAAACTGCATTCGTGACACCTGACGGGCTCTATGAATTTAAGGTACTTTCCTTCGGCTTGTGCTCCGCGCCGGCAACATTTCAGCAGCTAATGGACACTGTACTCTCGAGCCTCAAGTGGCAAACGTGTTTAGTTTATTGGACGATGTGATTGTATTTTCTGCAACTTTTCACGAGCACATGAGGCGACTACATGCGGTTTTTCAAGCCATCCGATCTGCCGGTCTCACGCTAAAGCCGGAAAAATGCCACCTATGCCTTTGAAGAGCTTCTCTTCCTCGGTCATGTGGTCAGCAATGAAGGTGTAGAGCCGATTCCGACACAATAGCTGGCGTTGCAAATTTTCCAACACCATGTGACAAAAAGGCAGTGAGACGATTTTTAGGTGTGCGCCTATTACCGACGCTTCATTCGGAACTTTTCACGAATTGCGACACCGTTGACACGCCTCACCAGGGCAGACGTCACATTCATACGGGTTGAAGAAGAGCAATAAGCGTTCAACGAGCTGTGGCAACGCCTCCAAAAGCGCCCAGTCCTCGGACACTTTGATGAAGACGTCCTGACAGCGGTTCTCACCGACGCCAGCAATGTCGGCTTAGGAGCAGTACTCGTGCAGCGGAAAGACGGCACTGAACGAGTAGTAGCTTATGCAAGCATAGCCCTTTACCATACGGAAGCGAATTATTCCACCACTGAAAAAGTGTGCCTTGCGGTGGTGTGCGCCGTTATGAAATTTCGCCCGTATTTGTACGGCGGCTGCTTTAATATTGTCAGTGACCATCACTGCATTTGTTGGCTGATGAACTTAAAGGAGCCATCAGGACGATTGGCGCGCTGGAGCCTCAAGCTTCAAGAATTCGACATGGTTATTGTCTATAAAGTGGGAAAACGGCATGCAGATGCCGATTGCCTTTCTCGTGCCCCATTGGAATCTGCCAGTGTGGAAGATGACGAAGATGCAGCCTTTGTCGGAGTTGTCAACCCAGCTACAATCGCTCAGCAGGAGCGCGACGACCCGGAATTGCAAACCATTGTAAGTTTCTTGGAGGGTCACACTTCCGTTGTCCCAAGGCTTTTTGCAAGAGGGCTACCATTATGTTGCTTGCGTAACGACTTCCTGTATCAGGCAAACTCTCTCCGAACAGAAACACCTATTTACTCGTCCTTCCAACACTTCTCATGAGTGAAGTATTACAGGCATGACACGATGAAGCAACATCCGGTCATTTGGGCTACACACGAACGCTGTGTAGGGTTAGGCAAAAATATGATTGGCTTAGACTCACGGCGACCGTTCAACAATACGTCCAGATGTGCCTTGAATGCCAGCAGCGAAAAGTGCCAGCAGTCCGACCAGCAGGCTTTCTTCGTCCTGTTGAAGCTCCCAAAACTCCATTTGCTCAAGTCTGAATGGTTCTAGACCCATTCCCAACTTCAGCTGCGGGTCACAGATGGAATATTGTAGCCACAGACTACCTTACTTGCTACGCCGAAACCAAGGTTCTGGAGCGTAGCAAGGCAAGTGAAGCAGCCCGATTTTTTATAGAGAATGTTGTACTGAGGCACGGTGCTCCAGCAGTAGTCTTAACTGACGGGGGAAGTGCATTTACAGCCGAGCTATTGGACACAGTATTAAGACTTAGTGGAACAGCTACCGGCGAACAACGGTGTACCATCGACAAACGCCTGACAGAACGCCTTAATAAGACTCTCGCGGATATGCTTTCCATCTACGTGGATGTGGAGCACCAGAACTGGGATGAAATCTTGCCGTATGTCACCTTCACATACAACACTATTCTAGATGCGATGCTGCCACATGAATGCGATGACATCGAAACGGTTGCTGAAGACTTCATTCAGCGTGCTGAAGAAGCGCGACAACTTGCTCGCATACGTTTTCATAGACAGCGGGATTACGACTCGAGACGCTATAGCCTTCGTCACCGATCAGTCTCCTACGAGCCCGGAGAGAGCGTTTGGGTTTGGACTCCCATTCGCCGTCGCGCCTTTTCGAAGAAACTGTTAGAGCGTTACTTTGGGCCGTATAAATTTCTTCGGCGGCTCAGTGATGTCAACTATGGGGTTGCTCCCGATAGTCCGCATTGCTCAAGGCGTCGACGGCACCTACCGGAAGTTGCGCACGTGGTCCGGATGAAGTCCTATTTGTCCGAGTGAATTCACCGCACCGCAAGCGTGCCCCGGTCCTGTTCGGTTGACGATAAAGCATCGGGACGATGCTTTCTAGGAAGCGAGGCTAATGTCGCGACTGAAGGATAGCAAAGAAGCAGAAAAAAACGAATTGAGGGATAAGAGCAGCAATCACGCTCCTTTTTAGGAAGAAGACGAAGTTGGCGCGTTAGCTCTTGTGGTCTCTGAATACAGAGCAGGTTTTGTTTCTCGCATCCTCGTCCTCCGTTCTGTGTTTTTGACGTCGTGACAATATTCAGTTCAGTTCACTTTGTTCCCTTAAAGGCCCCCATTTCTGGGGGTGTTACAAAAGGGGTGAGATTATATTTCGAGTAAGAAAAAGCAAACTGCGAAGATTATTTAACATTAAAGATAATCAGTTACGCGTTCTTGGAAAGTAGGTGATGCAGCGAAGGAGACGATGTCATAGGGTAGGGCGTTCGAGTCTGTAGCTGCTCTAAAAATAATGAACGAGAAAACGTAGTAGTGTGCGATGGCGGACGGGCAACTTGAAATGGATGACATGTGCGGTTGGATATGCGTGCTGCGGCTGTAATATACGATGTTTACAGAATAATAAAAAAACGTGAAAAAGGGCAAGGCTAGCAATGCGGCGACGACACAAAAGTGATCTTTTCATGTGTAGCAGTTGCTGGCCTTATGA
The DNA here is from genome assembly GCF_023375885.2 of Dermacentor andersoni. Lineage (NCBI taxonomy): Eukaryota > Metazoa > Arthropoda > Arachnida > Ixodida > Ixodidae > Dermacentor > Dermacentor andersoni. The sequence goes on from NC_092815.1 coordinate 204,325,052, forward strand.
TGACAAGTTCCCTTGTCAAAACGATGGCTTCAACGAGATTCCGTGTTCGATTACTGCGCATCTATTCTTGTATAGTGGTGCAGGCGCTGGGTGGCTCGACGTGCTGCGCGTTGGCAGTCCAAAGGGAGAGCCCAGAAAGCGGCTTCGTCACTTTTCCTACCTTTCGGGAAATGCGAACATCTATAGCTGAAAGTGCACTGTAGCGCCGGTGTCCTCAAGTGCTAAGGTCAATGTTCCTTCTATTGCGACTTCAATAACGTTTTTCTTGGGGGGGGGGGGAAGTGTGAGGCCTTATTCATTTCGCTGACAGCGCAGTTCTCGCCTCCTGAACTGTGATTTTTAGTTTTCCTGGCGCAGAGGGCTCCGCCGACGGTGCATGGGGGAGAGGGAGCGGCGGCGAGGAGAAGGTGAGCGGCGAGCGGAAAATGCGGTCTCCACGGAAGGAGGAGATTAAAAGGTGTCTGAATAGTTGCGGCGTGGTTGGAAACGTGGTGCATATGGACGCACATTGTTGGGGACGTTCTGTGTAAGAAGGCGACAGTGACGTGCCACGTGTCCAGCACGGCCACAATAAAAAGAAATCGGACGATTGTCTTCCGTGTGCCAGTGGTCTTGAGGTCGTGCATACAGCACCAGTGGCCGGACTGGATGGGATACGGTCGGGTGCAAAGGCGGCCGAAGGGGATCGTAGGTCTGTGGTGGGGACCTCGTAGCCTACTTCGTCGTACGTCAGGGGAACCGCAGTCGGAGCCTGCTGGAGAGTAGGCGAAATGTGGTCGGCTACCTGCTCCTTGATGACAGATTTGATAGAGGGCCCAACGGAGAACTCGATTGGCCGTAAGTGGAATCAGAGAACGCTGAAGAGCCACCTCATCACGGACGAACTCCTTGATCTGTAGCAGCAGCGAAGTGGTATCTGGGGCAACAGCCAAGCTCGACATGGAAGTGGCCTGAGGATGAGATTGGCGGGTGGCTATGCGTTGCTCGCGTAGTTCGCCGAAGCTTTGACAGAGACTGACGAGTTGACAGACTGTTGCCGGATTTTTCGTCAACAGCATCTGGAAGGCGTCGTCTTCAATGCCTTTTAAGATATGGCGGATCTTCTCGGCATCAGCCACTGTGACGTCAAATCGGTTACAGAGGTCGATAACATCTTCTATGTAACTGGTAAATGTATCCCCGCGCTGTTGTTCATGACGATGCAAACGTTGCTGGGCGCGAAGCTTGCGAACGGCGGCGAGCCCGAATACCTCTGTCACGTTAGCTTTGAAGGCCGTCCACGTCGTGAGATCACGTTCATGGTTGCGGTGCCACACGCTGGCGACGCCGCTTATACAAAACGACACGTAATTCCCAGTGGTTGTGGCTGCTCACCCGGTCGTAGTCAGCGAGCCAGTCTTCCATGTCATGGTCTTCGGTACCGCTGAAGATGGGTGAGTCGCGTTAACGCAACGGGCCGGGCAGGCCACGGTAGTCACCGGGGTGGCGGGTTGTGGCGGTGGTGGTCCTTCTTACGCCATAATGAAGACGGGCTGCAGTGTCCGATTGCAAAGTTCCAGAATTCCTGTTGTACCCAGCAGCTCCACCAATTGTAAAGGGTGTTTATTCGGATCGTAGAGCAGCAGCGACAAACGCAGCACCAGCAGGTAGGGCGCAGCCAGAGAGTGCACTGGGTACGAGCCACGCGGTGGCAACGGGGCTTTTCAGCCTGCCGATCTCCTTCGTCACACTGCATATATCAACCAATAACATATTTCAGTTCTACAAAAGTTCAATGGCTGCAACCTTTATCACTGCCTGCCCATGAGCGGCCAGCTGTGTAAAAACAATGAACACAAATTTTTCCACAAGAAATCCTTTACTGAAAGCAGCGCAGTAGTCAAGTTATACAAAATACTTTTGCTTATTCAATCAATTATGCACAACACTTTAGGAGAGAAGGGCAGAGTTTCAAATTTAAAGAAGCATTGCTTTTTATGATGTCAATGTCAGATCCCACACGATGTAAGGGAAAATTGCTTGTGACACCCCCCACCCCTAATACTGTACCCACAGACCACTCCAAGTTTTTTCCAAGTTCGCTGTCAGCATAGAAAGTTTCCCAACACCTGAGTACATTTAAGTGGATTTATATGTTTCTTCTAGCAAATTTCTCGACATGTGGCAAAAATAAATTGTGCAGTTGCTAAGCAAATAGCAAGGAGTGCAAGAAATGAATATCACCATACATGTCAATAGATAATTTGTCAAGCGTGAGCTTATGCAGGGCAATTTCCATGGTTCTTCAAGAATTTTTAAAGATTTAACCGGTAATATTTTCAAGATAGAGTATTTAAGGCAGATGCATGCCTCTAAATGTATTTAAATTATTCTCCTGGTCTTTTGAGTAATTTAATAATTTGAGTGGCCCAATGATCTTACTTCTATTTTTGCTATTCTCTAACAGTGGCACACTCACACATGCTGTGACAACGCTCACTGCGGCATATTTGCCACTTTAAGGTGCATACAAAAATATTGGACAACAATATAGCTGAAGCAGGCGTCAAACACTCCTGCAACTTGCAAAAACAGGTTGAATATGTTGGGTCCAAATAGAACCCGTATCAGGTATTGAGTTGATAAGAACAGATACTACACTTTGACCCCCCTCTGCCACCTCTATGTTTGCACTGCACTCTCTTTGTTGGCGTTCCAAGCACTTGCGTATCTACTTTCCGCTTTCCCGTGGTAGCGGTCCTGTCGAAACGCCACACGTGTCCAGTTTCCTCTGGCTTCTCAGGGCGATGGTCCCATTATCCACGCGAATCTATACAAAAATCACGGTAACGAACTTTGTACCTTCGTTCCGAGTTCTGTGTGACCTCTCTATCGTGTGCTAAACTGCTTCGCTGGTCATTCACCTTCACAGAGGGGAATGACTCGTGTCATAATTTTTTCTACTAGGTTGAAAGATTTGTTTTGCACAATGCGCATCATTATATGTGTTATCTGTCCATTGTTATGCATGTATGTGCCAAGTTATGTAACCATTTCGACTGTATGTATTATACGTATTCCATGTAATTACTGCATAGCTCCTCATGTTGCATTCTGATAGGGTGCCAAGAATACTGTCGAGTCTGAGTTCACAGCTTTTTGCGTTTTCTTCTCATATCAAGGAAATAAAATTGAATTGAACTAAACTGCTTGTAAAAATGTTCCATGCACATGGACTTGTAGTACAATTATGGAGAATGGTTTGTCCCCAGAGGCTGAAGTTTCTGTTTTGCCCAAGATCAATGGATTGTGTTTTGTCATATCATCATCATCCATATATAATTCATTAGCATGCCTTCAGCTAGTATGTACATCATAGTACGGGTAGAGCTTGTGTATATATGCAGTGGCATAGCCAGAGGGTGGCACAGGAGCCATGTACAGCCCCCTACCCGCCAAAAAAAATTATCTTTTTGCCAATGTTAGCTGTACCAAATGTTTAAAATTTGCCTGCTGCAGATAGCACAGTTCTAACCCTTCAGCTAAATAACTTGTTGACGCAGCCATTACTCCTACCAGAAATAAAATGAATTATGAAATAATTGACATAATTACACTAATTATGTTTTAGTCATTTACTTCCCGGCACATAGTTATGTCTACGAAATGTAGATAGAGAGATCGCAAGGCGTATCCACTTGGAAAGAATTCTGAGGATGGCACCGGTTTCGAGATATGAGGCATCAAACTTAGTGTGAAAATCCACGTTTTGTTCCACCTCTTACAAAAACTGTTTTATGCATTGAAGCACAAAAATAACTGGAACGCCAATGCATTTCATTGGACACACAAAAATTAATATCTCGAAACTGGTCTCTAGACTTGACAATTAGTTCCAAGTGGATACGCGCTGCAAACTCACCGGCCACAATGTTTCAATTGAAAGAGGTGCCGTAAAGTAATTAACTAAAGGGTAATTAGTGTAATTATATTAATTATTAAATTAGGTATTTTATTTATTGTAGAAGTAATGTCCACCTCATCAAGTGACACACATCAAGGGTTAGAATTGTGCTATCCATCACTGGCCATTTAAAAAATTTGGTGCAGCTGAAAAAGAAAACCCCGTATATGTAGGTGTTAAATTTTCTAGAATATGCTCGCGTCGACGAAAAGCGGGCGGCGCACGATCTCTAAACCAAGCACGGAAGGGCAAACGGAAAAATCAAAGGTGGAACCGTAGGTTGGCATTTCGGCGAGAGCTCATCCCACGCACTAGCCCGGTTTCCAGCTGTGGCGTCACCGTTACCCCTTTGGTGTCCTGAAGGCGCCGCCAGAGCCCACCAAATAGACACGTTGTGAACGCATAGTACCTGCGCAAATTTTCACCTACCTCCACCGCAATGCATTATGTATGAGTTCCTGCATTACACTGCTGATTTACATCGAAACTTCTTAAAGCACATTTGGTCAAAAGGGAACGCATATAAGACCCTTGCCGAGACATGAGGGACGAGCACAGGGCTATGCGCAGTTCACTAACATAATACAGAATCCAGATGACGGATCGCAGCGCTAGACACAGCTAAAGTTCGAAAAGTGTCGCAGTTCTAATAGGTAGGAAAGAAATTGGACCGAACATACCCAGGAATTTTGAACATCGCCCCTGCGACCATCTGTCGATCTCTACTGCAGTCCACCAGCCCAACTCATTGGTCGCCATTATTAAAAAGTGGTATTTCGAAAGATCGCCAGAATTTCAACAAGTGCTTTAACCCTAATAAAAACACTGCTGTAAGGCAGCAAATATGTTAGGACCAAGTGCCACAAATACGCGTGTCAATAAATGGGTGCGTGCCCTAGCGACGTTGCTAATGGAAAATTATTGAAATTTGGGCGGCCTTGTGAATTTCTTTTTAATAAGCTGCCCATTCAGTTGCACTGGTGCACAGCGGTGAAGTTCGAAAGATGGTCGCAAGGGCAATGCCCAAAAGTGCTCGACATACAACGAGAACTTGCTTTCAACAAGTCGTCTACAAAGCAGCGCAGATGGCAGGATGAAAGCATAAAACGGTGAAAAAGAAGGGGTACATTTCCTCATTACCACGCGCCTGCGCTCTGTACAGTGCAAATAAAGAACATTATTATTACATGAGCTATTCAATGAACACAAGCCAATACATCAGAAAGAACGTTTGAGTCATCTGTTGCAGCCACAACAGTTACTTTTCAAGTGGCAATACAATGATGCACTCATGCAAAAGAAAAAGAAAAAGCAAGAATAAAACAATTTTAACAGGGCAAATTATTCGCTTAGTTCAATCAATAAAGATTCGTCGGCGGCGCAAACATCCATGTGGCTGAACCGGAGAGTTGAAGCTCCAAATGAAGGGAAAACGGAGTTAAGGTTGCGAAAGAAAATTCTACGGTGGCGTGACTTTTTCCTTTGTTTGCACTGCGCGTGAGTTCCAGATGATGTCGCGCGATCGAATTCCGGCCACGGCGGCCGCATTTCGATGGGGGCGAAATGCGAAAACATCCGTGTACTTAGATTTACGTGCACCTTAAAGAACTCCAGGTGGTCGAAATTTCCGCAGTCCTCCACTACGGCGTGCCTCATAATCAGAAAGTGGTTTTGGCACATAAAAACCCATAATTATAATTCCAGATGATGTTCATTCTTTAATATTTTTTCAGCAGCCCAATGAAACGTTCGACGCTTCAGCGTCGTCACGAAATTTGCTTGGCCGCCTGCTCCATCATCTGCTCATGGTATTTCTTCGTGGTGTTGTTCATCGAATCACCACGATACGACATGGCGAGGATGCAGTAGAACTACCGCCGAAACGTGAGTTTCTATGTAGAAATCGTGAAGGGAGCGCGAAAAAAAAATGTAACAGAAGACATATAGCATGACGACAAACGTTTAATAACAGAGACAAAGTGAAAACAATAAATGCTGTACGAAACGTATACTCGTGCAAAGAATCTGTGGTATTAGGTTTGTAAACAGGGATAAGGTGCCTCAGAAAGGCTGGCCAATGTTTCGGTAGGAGGACCTACCTTCGTCAAAGGCGGCCTCGTCACCCTCGGCATGATAGTTTTAAAGGGTTAGTGCAGTGACGTCACGTGCGCTTGTTGTCGCTCGCGGCTGGTTGTAAAAGGAGAGGATAGGATAGGATAGGAATAAACTTTATTTGTCCAACGGTTGTTGATGTTGGTGCCCGGGGCTAGGCTGCCAGGGGTACATTGCCCGAGGAAGATCTTTCGAGATCCTCGGCAACGGCCCTGGCCCGCTGGACGGCCCACTCCTGGTCTTCGGGTGCCTCGCTGAGGAGGGCGGCTTGCCATCTCTCAGCGAGGCGCCCCGCTTCAGAGGGTTCCGCTGTTGTATTCCCCCTTCCTCTTTGTCCTTGTTCGACGTGGCGTTGGCATTCCCAAAGCACATGGGCCATATCGGCCCGTTCGTGCTCGCATCACGGGCAGCCGGGCGACGGGTGCAGCGCGGGCCACAGGCGGTGCAGGTGGTAGGGGTTGGTGAAAGTGCCCGTCTGCAACCGTCTCAGGTCGACCGCCTGGGACCTGTCTAGACACCCGTGGGGTTGTGGATATTTTCTTCTTTCTTTCCTGTAGTGACCAGTCACCTCTCTGTACGTTGCCGGAAACTCCTTGGCATCGCAGTCGGCGTCCGCGTGATCCCCAGCTCCGTCCGCCGCGATTTGTGTTGTATTGGTAACGACAGCGGCCGCGTCAGACGGAGTGGCAGCCGCCGTCGCCGTCACTCCTCCGCTGGGGACCCGCACAACAACGGCAGCGGCTGCCCTCTGGGTGACCGCGTCGCGGCGGGTAAGTTGCCTCGCGACGAGGTGGGCGCGCTCGTTGTGGTTGGGTGGAGTGTCGTTGCGTCTTCGGCCGTTAGCAATGTTGGTGTCATTGTTGCTGTTACTGCCAAGCTCCCCGACGTGCGCGGGGAACCACTTGAGGGACTTGTTTGTAATGGTGCCGGATCCGAAGTCCCCGGCCCGGGCGTTGAGCATGCGCGCCACATCCGCGGACACCCAACCTTTGATGTAATTCCGAATCGCTGATTTGGAGTCGCTGATAATCAGGTTATCCTCCGCACCTCCGTGGAGTACCGCGAGGGCTATGGCCATCTCTTCCGCTGCTTCGGCCGATGGCAGCCTCGCTGATGCCGTGACTCGGATCGTTCCCTTTGTATCTACGACTGCCATGGAGAAGGCGGGCGCCGCCGCCGTCGGCCGGCCGTGTCGATGTTGCCGTTGTTGCTGCTGCCGTTGTTGTCGTAGTAGCTGTAGTGGTGGTGGTGCTGGTAACTGCGGCTCGCCTCGCACATTCCCTTGTAGCGGTGGTGGTGGTCGACGTTCCTCGTCGCCATCAGAGTCACCGACTGGCCGCGGGTACCTGGCTGCATCGACGAAGAGGACGCCTTCTTGTCTTCCATGCTTCTCGAGGATTGCTACCGTCCTGCGTATACGTCTTTGCACGTCATGCACCGGGTGCATATTCTTCGGCATGTTTTCCGTCTGTATGGCGTCCCTGACTTCCGGTAGCAGTGATTCTTTCAGTCCACGCGCCTCGTGATATCGAAACCCGAGCAAGTCCAGGATTCGTCTTCCTGTTACGGTGCTGGACAGCCTCTCCAGCTGCGCGATTCTCTGCGCCTCGGCGATCTCCTCGAGCGTGTTGTGTACACCCAACTCGAGGAGCCTATGGGTTGGCGTGTACTGGGGTACTCCCAGGGCGGTCTTGAACGCCCTGCGGATCGCCACGTTCAGCTTGTCGGTTTCGCTCCTGTTCCAGTCGGCGTATGCGGCGACGTACGCTATGTGGCTCAGCGCGTACGCCTGTATCAGCCTCGTAACGTTGTGTTCCTTCATTCCTTTCTTCTTGTTCGCGACCCGCCGCACCAGGTGTGTGGCGTCGGCCATTTTCTTCTGCAGTCGGGCAACCAGCTCGCGGTTGGCACCGTTCTCTTCCAGCCACAGGCCGAGCACTCGCAACTTGGACACCGTCGGTATTCGGGTCCCCTCCCTCGTTGTGACGCGGACGCCCAAACGACGAGCGTCTAGCACGGCCTGCGGAAGGGGTCCTTTCTTGCGCGGCCTGTGGAGCAGGATCTCCGACTTGTCGGGTGAGCAGACGAGTCCCGTGTCTTCGAGGTGCCGCTCCACCTCCCGGACGACCCGCTGCAGTCGGTCTTGCATTTCGCTGACGCTCGTGTTCTCCGTGGTCCACACCGTCACGTCATCTGCGTATATGGTATGATTGATGCCCTCTATCGCGTCAAGACATTCCGGCAGCCTGATCATGACGAGGTTGAAAAGCATGGGGGAGAGTACGGAGCCCTGCGGCGTTCCCGCACCACCCATTCGGACCGTTCGTGGTGGGGCCCCGTCGATCTTGACTGTCGCCTCGCGCCCATTCAGGAAGCTGCTGACATATCGGTGGAACCTCGCCCCGAGATCGAGTCGGCTGATCTTGTCCAGTATGGCCATGTGCTTCACAGTGTCGAAGGCGCTCTTGAGGTCTAGCCCGAGTAGGGCGCGCACGTGAGTGCTCGGAGCGTTCACGACCTGTTCCTTGATCTGCAGCATGGCGTCCTGCGTTGAAAGGCCCTTCCGGAAACCGATGATGTGGGTGCCTAAGGCGTCCTGTTTCTCGAGCAGCGTCGTCACCCTGTTAAGGCAGGCATGCTCCATCACTTTCCCGACGCAGGACGTGAGGGAGATCGGCCTCATGTTTCGGACCTCCAGCGGTTTGCCCGGCTTTGGTATCAGTATAACGTCCGCGGTCTTCCACTCTTGCGGAATTCGGCCCTCCTTCCAGCACGCGTTGATGTACTCGCAGAGCTTCTCGATGGCGTCGTCGTTCAGGTTCCTCAGGATATTGTTGGTGATCCTGTCAGGACCGGCCGCCGAGTTGGTCTTCAGTAGCTGGAGGACCGTTCTAATTTTCTGCACGGAAAAGTCCGCGTCCAGCTCCTCGTTGGGAGCCCCGTAGTACTCTGGGTGACTCTGCCCTTCCAGGCGTGCGAGGTGCGTCTGCACGATCTCTTCCACGAAGGCCTCTGGGTCGTCCTTGTACTTGTGTCGCAGCTTGGCCATCTCTGTACGGGTCGCCATTCTGGTGCTTGCCGGGTCGAGCAGGTGACTGAGAATCTTCCAGGTGCGTCCAACGCTCATGTTCCCGTTCATCGTGTCGCACAGCTCTTGCCATTCTTGCTCGCACAGGCGGGTGCAATGCGCCTCGATCTCCCGGTTGATTTCGGCGATCTTCTTGCGTATCTTCCTGTTGAGTTTTTGCCTACTCGCTCTCCGTTGCATGGATTTCTTGGCCGCAACAAGATGTGCCAGCCGGCTGTCCACTCTGGACAGTTGGGGAGTGCCGTCGCCCATGGCTCCGCGGGATCTGGCTGTTTCTTCTTTGGGTGGTTCTTGTCGCCAGTCCATCCATTCGATCTCATCGGTGGCTTTCTCTACGTCCGCGAGTAGTACTCTGCACCATTCGCTGATGTCTTCGATCGGGCCCTCCTTCTTGTCTTGCTCTCTATTTTTCCGGAATCTGTCCCAGTCTACGATTCTCGCCTTTCGGCAGACGCCCTCCTCGTTTTCATCCTCTCCCACGGTCACGCACAGGATCCTGTGGTCACTCCCCAGGTCCTCGAAGGAGTTCGACCAAGTGACCACGCCCGCGCCTGACCAGACGGAGAGGTCGGGGGATGTGTCGCGGCACACTCCCTGTCCGATCCTGGTGTGCGAAGCCGGTTCGTTGAGTACAGTCAGGCCGAGCTCGTCCATCAGTCCGGCTAGCCTCTTCCCTTTCGGCGAGTCGGCTCCATATCCCCATTGCGTGTGCGACGCATTGAAGTCTCCGCATATCAGCAAGGGACTGGAGGCGGCCTTGGCCATCGCTTCGCGAAAGAGGGCGTCGAAAGTGTGAGTGCGGTATCTTTGCGAGGGGGAACTATATACGTTGAGCACGAAAAGGCCGGTTTTCCTACTTCCAATAGTCGGCACGACTTCGATCAGTACATGGTCTATGTCCGACTCTTCGTGGAGCACGAGTTCGTGTTCGATAAATGCCGTCCCGCGCTTAACCAGGGTGCACACCCTGACGTCCCTCCCCATGTATTCGTAGGGGGGACCGCACGTCACATAACCCGGAAGCTGGGCCCGGTCGAAAGGTTCTTGCAAGGCAATCACGACAGGAAGTTTGTTATTGGCAAGCGTTTTCATGTATTGTACCATCGTTGCTTTCTTGTTTTTGAAGCCCCTGCAATTCCACTGCCAGACTATGCGTCTGTTGTCGGACTTGCGGGACACAGCCATGATTTTTATGCAGAGGTGTTGGGGGGACACAACTGTCCGTGCGTCCCTCCTGCCCCGGTGCGGGTGATGTTGGCGTTGTTGTCGCTGGCGAGGATGGCCGGTGCGTTTACCACTTGTGACGATGGAACCCGGCCCTTCCAGGCAGGTGGTGGTAATGTTGCTGTTGCTTCAGCTGCATCGTCCCGTGTTCCAGATCTTCGATTCGCTTATTCATGGCCGCGAGTTGGGTGTTGACCGCTGCGTACTGCGCGTTCCGTTGCACGTCGGATTCGTTCAGCCTTGTCAGGAGTATGTCAAACATTCGCTCCGTCTTGTCCGTCAGTTTGTTCACCATCTCTTCGATCGCGTCTATCTTTCTGGCTCCTGACCTGGGTCTCTTCAGTGCTTGTGCGTGGTCCAAAGCGTCTTCCGTAGGTGGCGTATCGCTTGTGCCCTTGCGCTTGGAGCCCGCCGCCGCTGGCGCTTCTTCTTCGCCACAACACATGTCCATCTGGCCTACTTCGCCTCCTGTCGCGGTCGCATCGCCTCGCCCCGCGGCCTCGCGGGAGGTGAAGGAGGAGATCCTCTCATGAGGGGATTCTCTCATGCCCTTCAAGATTTCGTTGAGCGTCTGTTGTAGCTCGTCGATTTTCCTCGCTGATTGTTCGTTCTGCTTTCTGGCCCTGCCCAGCTCTTCTCGAAGTTCCTTATTCTCTCGCTCCTTTTTCTCCATCCTCGACGCCAGTAGGGAGTCAGGGGCTTCCCTCGTGCTGCCAGAAAGTGGGGTGCTCTTTACAGAGTATCTATTTCTTTCCGCGACTATGTCGGACCAGGTGACCTTGCGCGGCCCTGTCTGTATCTCGCCATCTGTGGCCCGCACGCCGTCTGGCATGGGGCGGTTTCGGTTTCGGCTTCCACTCCGACTCCGGCTTCGACTTCTGTTCTTCGGTCTGTTACGACTTCGGCTACGTCTTCTTATCGGCGAGAGGGATCCGGATCTTGAGCAACTTCGGCCTTTTCCCTGCGCCATACTGTACCCCGATGGTGATAGGGCCCGCTGATGGGTCTTTCCTTCTTCCAATGTGTGTTCCCTTTCTTCTCTGCTTCTCGCCCGCCACCTTCTCTCCTTAACTATGTGTGGCAACTTATATTTTGCCTTGCACATCCGGTCGGCCGTGGGGTGCGCCTCGCCGCAGATCCGGCACTTGAGCGTGCACTCGTGTTCGATGCTCGGGTTCTTCGATCCGCAGGCCGGGCATAGTTTGATCTCCGGTTTAGGGCATACGTCGGGTCGATGGCCGAGCCTGCCGCACTCTTTGCAAAAGTCAATCTGTTTCCGATACAATGATACTCTTATCATGATGCTATTGAAGTAAGCCCATGTGGGGACTCTGTTTCCCTCATACAGCAATATCACGGTGGTCGTACTGCTGAGCCGCTTGGCGTATGTTAAAGAGGGGTTTCTCGAGTTCACCAGAGCATGCATGAGCTGGTCTTGCGTATACTTCAGGGGAATGTTGCGGATAACCCCTTTTGCCATTTGCTCGGGCGCCGAAACGTACGCGTTGGTCTCGTGCCTCTTTCCGTTGATCGTCAAAACCTTGATCTTAGCGATTTTCGTCGCAGTTGTCTCGTCCGGTGTGCTTATCACCAGGATGTTTCGCATGGGATTGGGACAGATCGTGATCATCTCGTCGTCGCCCACTACCGCTTCTTTGCGTATCGCCTCGTCGAGACTCGTTCCGCACGTGTTCCTTATATTCAGCCCGTCTTTCGGTCGAACAATTATCTTGATATCATCCCTGGGTAGTCGGGGCATCCTACTTGCTCGGAGAACTTTGTTCACTATGCTTCGGCCGCCTCGGGGCATCGGGCTTCGCGAACGGGTGTCGTCCTTTCCCGCCATCTGGGTAGCGTTCGTGCGGTGCCTTCTTCTGTGTGCAACTTCGATCCAACCATCCGCAACGCCTTCAGCGTCTTCTCCCACGGAAACGCGTTTTGCGTCGTTGGATTCGTTATCCGGTGTCTCCCCAGTTCCTGCCTCGTCTATCTCCATCTCGGTGGTATTTCGTTCAATCCCCGAGTCCAACGAAGGATGCGCCAGGCCCAACCGTCGTTAGGCCTGGCCGCGCTCACACGGGACTCGTGCGATTTTCGTGCCGTAAAAACTCGCAAAGTTCACGCTCACCCAAAAAGTTGGTATCCCTGGGTTCGCGATGACTTGATCTTTCAGATGATATGCCGCTTTCGGATGTAGGACTAAAAAAAAACGGCGGAAACACTCATAAATCGATGGAGCCGAGAAGCTTCCGCTCCCACTGGGGACTTCTTCTTCTTCACCAAAAACGCAAAAGGAGAGACTTCAAAGGGAATGAGCGCTGTCGCCTGACCTCTGTGAGCGTGGTTCCCAAGACGAGGGGACAAGAGCGGGAGAGTGGGAAGGCGGGGAGAAAAGAAAAGAAAGAAGAGAAAGAAAAAAGGGGGGACACCAAGAGGAAAGAAAACAAAGAACAAGAAAAAAAGAGGGGCATGGGAGGGTGTTTGGGAAGTGAGAGGATAGGGAGCATTCAGCGGTGTCGCTGGCGGCATGTTTTTGTGGCTTTAGAAGAGCTGTTCAGGCGGTCATTGCGCGAGTAACAAAAAAGACCTAAAAAGAACATCAGTTGAAAGAGTGACTTTAGTAGCATAGCAGCAATGCGTCGAGTAATTCTGAAGGAGTTAAGATGGCGACAAGTCCGACAACTGGAAGGCAGCGGCATGGTCTTTCAAGGGAGGTTAGCCCCAGTAGCTCAACGTCGGTGTCGTTACGGTGGCATACAGAAATGACAATACCCTGTGTGGCTGAGGTGCCGAGATAGGTATACTGGCGTCTGGGACTTTGGAATGTGTTGGCGAGGGTGCTTAAAAATATATAATGAAAACTGACGAAAAAAGAAGGGTGACGTGCGCATAAGTTGGCGGGGGCAGGTGTACTTGGGAAGAGGGGGTCGTACAGTTTATATCAACGCAAAAACATGAAAGAGTATATTAAATTGAGTAGTAGGCAGGAAAAGAATTTTCGAAATGGAGGAATAGGTGAGGCTAAGAATTAATGTTAGCTGGTGGCATAATGTGTTTCGTGCCTTGGTTGACGATATGAGAATTTCAGATTTGTTACCGCTTTTAAAGATTGTAAGTTGCCACGTGCCAAATTAATTCCAGTCAGGTGTAGGCAATTAAACTTGTGTGTGAGGTATATATGATTCGGTATATTCCGTGCCTTGCTTTGTCGAATATATGACCATGTTCATTAATATAGCTGGATACTGCTTTAGGTAAGTTGTGTTTCGTATCCGCGCAGTGACTGTTGAGTCTTGCAAGAATTTGTGTTCCAGTCTCACCTATGTATTGTTTGCTACAAGCGGCACATTCGAGACAGTAGACTACGTTGCTTGATGTGCAGGTGAAACCCGAAGTTACCTTGTGTGTGTAAGTCGACGCTGTACTTTTTACTGTAGTAGTAAATTGAATATGTTTGCATGTAGAGCACCTGGGGCGGCCACAGGGACCGGTTCCCAACTTCGTCTTTGTCCTTAGTTTGGCATGCACAAGCATATCTTTAAAATTAGTGTTGCGTCTGTAGGCTACTCTGGGCGGGTTGGGAAAAATCTTATTAAGTTTCTGGTTGCTAGCGAGAATCGGGTAGTATTTACTCAGGATGTTGTTCACGTTTGGGAGTGCATTTGAGAATTTAGTAGTAAGAAGAGGCGTTGTTATTCTTGTGATCCTTGCGTGGGGCTTGAGGACCTCGGCTCGATCAAGTTTGGTTGCAGCGGTGTAGGCTTTTTGAAGATCACTGTTTGGGTTGTTCCTGTTCGATAGGGTTTCTTTAAGGTGATGGAGTCTACCTTGTAGTCTTGGTTTTCAACGCAAATTCGACGTAGTCGTGTGGCTTGGCCTTTAAAGATGCCTTGTTTGCAATGTCTGGGATGGTGATTCATCAGCTGTTTATTCCACAATGTCGTCATAAAATACATATATAATATGCACATGTGCAGATATGTTAACAGAAAAAGAAAGAAATGAAAAATTTGATTACTTGATATATGGCTCGAGGACTTTTGCGTAAATAGAAAAGGTGCACTCCCCAACAGTGTTCCCCACTCTTTTTTGTGCAATCCTTCCAGTAACAAGTAAGCTGGCTCATTGCAGCTTATGCCAAATTCTTTATAGTCAAATTCTTTACTTTTCTCTTTACATTAAGGCATCTTCACATTGTAAATATCCTGCAGGAAATTTTAGAGTTTATCGCATCCTCCTGAAACTGTTAGGGCTGACCGCACTCTAATAGATGACCTTAAACTTCCAGACTAAGTTATTATTTAATGGGGCCTTGAAAGACTTTTTGAACATAGTGTTACCTGTAACTGATGCACAACGCTATTTACAATATATTTACATCTAAGCGAATGATGGCCAAGATGGCGACCCTTTCTCAATCGGGAACACGCCGTCTTCATCCCCTTCAGTGCAGCTACACTGTGGCGGATGTTCCGTATGGATAGTAAGAAAATATTGCCAATATGTTGTAAGGGATGTTGTCAACACGTAAGCCTAGCAATACTACATTGCATGCAGCAGAAAATTTAAAATTTTGTGTCGAAAACAGCAAAAGATGGGTTGCTCTTGCGTCGGAATGTCGTCATGCAATGTCACTGCAAGCAGCTGGACCTACGAACACTATATATTGGATGATTTCTTGATCGCGAGAGCGTTCTCAGAAATACGTAATTGCTAATTTTGAGTTAAATAAATGAAAAAGTTACATGCCTGAGATATCAAAAACCCACAAAATAATTTCCTCTTGACGCTGCCGGTTTATTTGTGGCGTACGAGAAGATAGTGGCATGTTGCATAGCGTAGGTTACGGCAGCCGCTATGGAGGCCACGGCAAGGCCTTTCGCTGCTGAGACACTCAACTTTAGGGCAGGGCTTTTCCCTCTTGGCTTCTTCTCTTTGTAGCTTCCAGCTTGCTAGCGGAGATGAAAAGAGAGAGAAAGCCATGCATCTGTGCTTTAACTCCACTAATATGTGGAGGATTCGAAGACATTTTATGGCACGAGATTCCTGAAATGTCATCTAATAATGAGGTCATTGTATGAGTAGTTGGAAAAGGGTTTCAGGGCCCCTCTAAGATGACTAGGAGCACTGGCAGATGTACGTTATGCGTTTCTTTCTTTTAACTTTACTAGTGATTATACATTTTAGAAGAATGAATACAATGTCTCAGATAATAGCAGAGGTTATCCACCATATTCGCTGCAGCGTAATAGCCTTAACATTTTATTCCATGTACATACGCTGTCTGTGTGGCCATGTCATTGTGATAGCTTAGGTTATGCAGGAAATATATGAATTACAGACATATATGCAATAAAGATTTGCTTGTGTTCCAAATATGATTATGATGCATTTAATGCAGTACCGCGGTACTATGTTGTAATTACATTGAGAGAGGTCACTTTATAGAGGAAAATTTCCTTCTTTCTTTACCCTTTCTCGTTTTTGCAGCACAAGTTGTTCATTAAAAGGCTGACTAATTTTTAAAAATATTTCTTTGCAGCTAAGCATGCTCTATTCGAACTGACTATCAAGTTAGTTGGTCTTGCATTACAATTAAGAAAACTTTGTGAAGAACAAGAAAGAAAGAAGGCTGACAAACACTACCTCAATCTATATCTCTTCTCTTGTATTGGCGTTCTGATTTAACCTTGTAAAGCTAAAAAGGACAAAAAATAAGACCTGTATTCAAGGGTAAAGTGTTTATTAACCCCAGATACTACAAATGTAATGAAGATGGCTGATGAATGGGAATTGTCCACAGAAGGTAATTTACAACACAAGGAGCGCTTACTCCCCCATGCTCAGAAAATATTAAAATAGATATGTATACACGCGCACAGGGTGTAGTGATATTGGATTCTCATTCATGCTATATAATGACAATCACAATTTAAAAAAAAAAGAAAGCCATCACACTGCTATCTCTTGCACAGGTAATTTTCTGTCTCAGTGCACGAAACTCTAATAGCAACCTACACTGCAGTTCAACTGTGATCTATATATATGTTACGTACTTCAAAATTTGTCACGAACCCTTGCTGACACCAGAACTAAAAGCTGGGCCACATAGTCATAATTCATACTCTTAGTTGCTTACAAAAAAACACGGTTGATGGTGGTGTCGTCTATTCCTTCCCCATATCGTCCTTGTGTTTTGTGTACAATTCTCACGGTGTCTGACCCTGGCCTTGCCCGAATTATTAGGCCTCTGCGTGCTCAAAGAGGCACGAAATTCATGACTGGAATTTTTTTCACCGACAAAAGGCTCTCCCATTTTGCAAAGTCCCTTGGCTACGAAGCCATCACGTGGAAATGTACATGCATGCTACATCGATCGTCAATGCTGGCGTGCGACTTCTGCGCTTTAGAGCAATTGATCGTGAGCAATGTCTCTCTACGTGGTGCTCAAGTGCAAAGCGGCATCCAGCTTTATCAGAAGACGCACTCAGAAGTTATACGAGCAACGCTATAGGACACAAGCTGCAATACACGAATTACCTCTGTCGGCACCGTGCAGTCGGCGGCGCAGTGCCACCAGACTCTTCGAAACCGCCAATCCATAGCATGCGACATATGGTGCCGTTTCGCGGATACAGTGCAGTTCTTTGAAAGCTTCTCTATCTTCGTAACAGCAAGATTATTCGTACACGCAGATATTACACATTGCTACAGTACACACCACACGGCCACAAGGAGCTACAGCGATCTTCACGCTGCGTGCCCGCGCGTTTGGACGCTGGCAGTCATTTTCGATCTTAAAACGCGGCATCAAGTAAAATGCCTTATATATTCAAACGTGGTCTAATTAAAGAACAGAACGGTATTATTAGCATTGCATGTCTTCTCTGTCAAACATTTTTTGGTGACGTCATCATGCGTGGCAGCATTGGACTCCACTTGGGGCCGTCTGCTACCACGTGCATGCACCCAGCGTCAGCTTTTTTTTATGTACATTCGTGTGGATGACGGCACCACTACTCTGAGGAGCCGCAGAAAACCAGACACGCGTCACCTTTCGACAGGACCGTCACCACGGGAGAGCGGAAGGAAAGGAGATACGCAAGCGCTTGGAACGCCAGCAAAGAGAGGGCGCGGCGAATATAGACAGGCCCGACGCGGGCCAAAGTATAGTATCTGTTCTTATCAGCTTAATATTTGATACGAGTTCTATGTGGACCCAAGATTTTAAACTTATGTTTCCAAGCTGGCGCAGTGCTTGAAGCCTGCATCGACCGCCTCCGCCGCGGGTCGGCCCGGTATTGCACTATCTCCGGGATCGGCGCATGGCTCTTGCACATGCAGAAAAAAAAAAAAACATGCACGGAATCCTAGCCATAAACAGATTTGCTTTAAAGTGGACACTATCACCACTTATTCATAACGATATTCAACTTCATACAAGACAAAATATATTATACAGTTCAATGTCCACTACTCCAGGTATTCCGTTTTCATCTAATGCACTGTGGCATTTTAACAGACAGATTCAGTACCAGTTCATCTTTATTTTATTTATTTAAATAAATTCTGCAAGCCTGATACGGTTCATATAAGAGTGGGCATATAAACAACGCAGGTATACCGCTTGATCATACAGCGGACGAATCAAATTCCGAAGGAGAATTCAAAAGAGACAGGCGTGCCATGTAAGGTGCAAAAAGTAGTCAATACACAAACCGAACTTAACATGTGCATCCAGTGAAACGCACGGTAAAATTTTGTTCATTCAATGCGTATAGAGTATTAGTTCAACACAAACAAGGCAGTCCCAGGGTGAAACGCTGCTTGGAATTTGCTGTCAGTGAATGTGTACGAAATGAAATAATCATATAGGCATTGTAGAAAAGAAGAAAAAAAAAAGATGGAAACACTGACTGAAAGCTAAACTGAAGCGGTGGCATGACATTTCATGTGCGTGGTGGAACATTCTGAATAAAGAAGAAAGGAAATAATTATTTTACAGACGTTGCTTTTCAGAAATCTTAATGTGGTACGGAAGGCTATTCCAGAAGTTGTAAGCTTCGAAGTTACCGGTTGATTATTGGTTACTGTTTCGTACCATTTTTAACAAAAATTTCTAGCAGGCGCGATTCTACTTAGCTGGAGAATAAAACGTGTCCGGTCAAGCAATACTTGCACAAAGCAGGTCACTGATATTTTAGCACCATACTTAGAAAGAGAGAAAGAGCGAGCAGAGGAAACACAGTTGGGTCATCAATTATTTGTTTTGACCGCCGATATACATTTAACAGGATAGACAAAGCGAGGAGCAGGCTGGCAACTGCCACCGGAAGGGGCACAACGCCTGCCTACTCTTCGGAAGGGAGGTGACAGCAACACAGATGAGGAAAGAGGAGAAAAAGAGCAACAGGCCAAATCTAAAAGAATGGACTACACAGAACAGATATTACACAGTTGGGCCGGTCACTGAAGGTCACGCAACTACAGGATGGTAAACAAGGAATAGCATCGACGCTACAAACGTGAACCTAAGTTAGTTAACTCTAGAAAAGTAAGAAGGGCGCGATGAGCCTGATAACGTCGAGAAGCACCACTGGGGTACAAACATTCCTCGGGTGTCGTACACCGCAGGCCAAGGAGATGACAGTCTCTCACTAGTGACATGCGCTGCACACTGAGAGTGAGACACCCAAATATTAGGTGCTGAAGTTTCTCGCAGCAGCTGAAAGACGTACACAATGGACTGGTCACACATCCTTGTCTGCATAAACGTTCACGCAGGTTCACGCTCCAACCATCATCTTGAGTATTAGCGTTCTAGCGTGACGAGGTATGCCTCAACCACGACCATGGGGCGGGAACGTTTCATTTGCGACGCGCTGGTCTGGATGCTGCTTGAGTAGGTGGCGACGAATCAGTAGACGAGTGTCATCAAGCTTGTACAAAATTTCAGAGCAGTCACAGTTGATATGAACGCAAGTTGAAGCCAGCCGATCAACCTCTTCATTCCTACGTGTGAAGGTATCCATTGACCAACGAGAGCTACTCCACATGATGAAATTTTGTTTTCAGGGTCAGTAATGCTGCGCACAACTGAGAAATCAATCTGACTGCGTTGTAAACTGCTAAGCGCAGCGCGGGAGGCCATAAAGATGGCAATCTTCGATGTGGTTAACTCTTCTTGCACGTGTTTCAGTGCAACATTAATCGCTGCTAGCTCCGCAATTGTTGACGAAGTTGGATGAGGTATTTGAAAGATACGTCGTACTCGAGTCGAAGGGCAGCAAAAAGCTGCAGAGGCACCTTGACCGTCGCTGTGTACAGATGCATATGGGAATACTTGAAGATAATCTGGAAATCTTTCGAACATGTGAGACGGGGCCCATTAGAATATTGCCGAAACAGGCATATCAGACTTTTTGTGTATGTCAGGGATTCTGAGGTAAATGGGGAATACGTGTTTCATGATACCTTGCGGAGGCGGAAGCGTCCAATGTGTTACCCTACACGGGAGTCAGGGACGATGCGATGTGCTGAAGGAAATCTGTAATTGTGAAGCAGCGTTGAAGTATCCCTGCGAAATAAACTGAAAGGTAATGTTCAGATTACTTGCTTCAAGGAATGTCTTTAGTGAAGACCGTAAAATAATTATTGTCCTAATAGCGATTAAAATGACAGTGGCTAAAAGCGTAATACATAGTAGAATTAATTTAATAAAAGTGGTAAGTCGTGGTGAGTAGTATTGACATGCTTGGCTAGTTGATGCTTCAAATAGATATGTCTTGCTTATAAAAAGCTTCAGTCTCAAACGACCTTAGGAATTGACTTGCATCCATTGCATGCCTTGTGTGTTTATAAAAGCAGACTGTTGTTTAGATCATAGTAGTTTAATTTTGGTATGAGAAAATAATAAGCTGACGAGTGGTTATTGGCCCTCTTGCCAACATACATAAGGCTTCGAGTGCGAAGTTTATTATCATCATTATTATTATTATTATTATTGTTATTATTATTATTATTATTAGTAGTAGTAGTAGTAGTAGTAGTAGTAGTACAACTACTACTAGCAGTAGTAGTATTTGGCTTGGAAACATGCAGGCAGACAGACAGGAACAAAGAGCAAGCTGGAAATTGCTGCCGAAAGCTAACAACGCCAGTCTGCCCTTCTTTAGGGATGAGGGGGCTGAAAAAAAATGAACAATAGAGGAAAAAAGTAGGGAACAATTAGAGCAGTATGACACTTCGAAAAGACTGAAGTAAAATAACCACACATAGTAGATAATGACAGGAGGATGTAATAAAAAATGCTAGACCCGATATTTCGCAACAAAAAGCAATCAAAACGAAAGCGAAAATGTGATTATCTGGTGACTTCATGTGTAAGAGGCGTAAGGGCAGGATAAATAAAAGAAAAATATGTTACCAGTAGGAAGTCGACCAACTTTGTTTTAGACAGCACGACTTGATGAACTCAGTGATTTCGAGACGCGCAAGCACTTTCCTACGGACAGTGTGTTCCTATGGCCATTGCTAAAGTGGGTCACAGCAACCACGGGCAACACACAATAGACCCTCCACACGTTCTTGCAAATGTGGACGCTCAGACACCGGGAAACATGAAACTTTCTTTCTTTCTTTTTTTCTTCTGTCTTTCTTGCTTTTTTTTCTCTATTGATTTCTTTAGGTACGAGTACATGTACAGGAACTGAAACAAAAGCGAAAACCTGACGGGAGCTTTCCTTCTGAGTGCAGTTCGGCACGGAGGAATAATAGAAAAACGTATGCTGTAGCTTTCTTGTGAAACTCAAGACATATTGTTTTATTTACAACATAAACTGTCTTCATAGGTACAAATAATGTGAAACAATGATAACATATCAACAAAAATTAAAAAATACTAACCTATACATCACCAAACAGGAAGAAAATTACACCTCGAAAAATAATATAATTATTAGCTTGTCTTAATATATCGTTAATATGCTGTCTTCATATGTAAAAAGAGTGCGAAACAAAGCTAGGATAATAAATGAAATAAAAAGAACACTAACCTATGCCGGGGTGTCGCACCAAACTTTCTTCGGACGATTCCATCTGAAGACCGCAGAAGACCAGCGAATCTAGAGCTGATAAAGTTTTTCACTCAGTCACTCACACTCGCTCAGGTTTTAGTTTCGTCAGGCTGAAAAAAATTTCCTACCGGTTCTGCTCCGGAACGAAACAATCCGTAACGGTTCATAACATTTTCGTTTGCATGCAAAAATTTTCTAAGCGACGTAACGGTAAAAACATAGTATTTATTTTTCTCAATAAGTGAATATGAATTGTGAGATCATGCTCAGTTCTTTGAGTGACGGCACTGAGCATGATCTCAGAAGCAGCACGTCCTCGAGTGTGCTCGCCGAAACACGAGACCGCTGTTCCAATAAAATGAACTTAAACGAACATAAACGAACGATGAAACTTTTGCGACAAAACATTGTACCCGTAGAAAGACAAACCATAAGCTCTTCTCCACGCAAGCTCTACGTTTTGCTACGATGCCGATCTGCTAGTACACCGAGCGATAGGCTTAGCTTATGTGGAGCTCTGGACCAGCTATCGCTCGCCTCATCCCTGCCTGAGATATGCGCTAATTCAAACCCCTGAGATAGGCGCGCTAATGCCGACGTTGCCTGACGTCGGTTGTTTCGCATTGCCGACTATCCTATTGAACCGAAAACCGGTAAAAACTATTTCAGTTTCACTCCGAAACAAAATAATAAATAACGTTTCGATTACATTTTCCTTACGATCAAAGATATCGTTTATTTCTTTCGCTTTTCGCTTTTGTTTTCATTCTGTTCCGACACAGTGACCTATACATTTCTAAGCAGCAAACTAAAAAAAGAAATATATACCTCGAACAAGAATATCATAAATAGCACACCCATAAAAAAGTTATATTCAACCCTCGAATACTAGCTAAATATATTCTGTAAATATTTCAAGAATTTCATTAAAACCATTTTTGGAACTTTCTCGATGAACGTTTAAAGAATGTTAATTTTAGAAGATCAGAGAGTTCGTGTTGAATATGCCGCCATACGTAGGTTGCTGTGTAGCAGTCAGGCCGCAGCGTGGTGAACCAAGGTAAGAGATTCACTTGCAGCATCCTGGTGTGGGCGCTGCCAGAAGAAGTAGTGACAAATCCACTGATGACTGTCTTGAAACTGATAAACAATTTCTTAGTAGTCACAACCTAGCCATCGTTTCTGGAGGTCATGCAAGCCAGAAAGTGGAGAAAGCTCTGTCCGGAGGCTCTTCGATTTCGAATTGCTGCCATATAGTCATCATGCTACCCTTTAAGCGGGAATTTCACACGAGGAAACAAAGATAAATCACACAGCGACGAGTTGGGTGAATATTGGTTACGCGACAGAGAAAGAACACGGTGTTGGACAAATCTTACCGGGCTGATACAACAGTGTGGGTCATCGAGTGTTACTGTTCACTTCGTGCGGCTATGGGTGGTACGGATGCCAAGCGCCTGAGACACGACGTGCCTAATCGTGACGCTCGTCAAAATGAAACGACTTGTCCGTCACGTGGGTGACGAGATTAGGCACCAGTGAAAATCCTACTCTTCTCTGTCCTCCATCCACCACTTCTACACCAGGAAGTGGTTTCTCTCCGTATTCTTCTTCGTGGGCTGACCCGAACATGACCTACCCTCTTCACCACTGCGCCAGGGAGTGGTTTCTCTCCGTATTCCTCGCTGCGGGTCGACGAGTGTGCTGACAAGGCCCTCTACCAGGGAGCAACAGGGAATTACGTCGTCCAGATGGTGTAGGGTATCAGAAGGCCAGCGACACGCCACGAACAGATTGTCTCTGCCCTTCCGTGCAAGAGCATGCACGCCGAACGTTCCTGTACTTTTTAGCGCGATGAGCATCGAGCGACACTGCAGTTTCTGGCGCAGCACTTCCAGTTCACCTCTTGAGACAACCGGGGATGAAATTCAAATAAATCACAAAAAAGTAGAAAAAATAGTGCAGTACAAAATTTATCGGTTTTATTATAGATATGATATCAGAGCACAAATTTAGTTACAATTTGAGTTAGTGAAGTGTCTAGAATGATTAGAATTAGAAATCACTAATTGCCACACACTAAAGCACAGAATCGTAGATTTTAGAGACCCGCCACATGAGCATGGCTTTCGCGAAATTCCTAGAAACTCGGAAGTAGAAAGCGGAAGTAATGATGTCACTAATGACGTCACACACGAAAAGGTGGCATGATATTTACCCACTCATTTGTTGCCTGGCAAAGACTGAACATCTGCCTAGCAGAGCGGATGTGACGTCACTCCCCCCTCTCTCGATTCTCCTCTCCCGGCGCTCATCTGCTCACTCGCTCGCTCACAACAGCTGTGCGCGGGCGCTCGTTACATGTAAAGCGCCTTAAACTTCGTGAAATACTGCCACGCTTTGAAGAAAGCCGCCTTCTCCTCGCGCGCTCTGGCCGAGGCCGACGCCACGTCGCTATTGGCCTAACAGCATCACGTGGGCCCTCGCGCCGTGCATCAGCGCCATTTTTGCTCGAGAAGCGTCTACGGAGTGGCGAGGAGCGCATGTTGGCGCCGTTGCTACGTTCGAGCAGTGCAGGCGGCGCTACGGTCGAGGAGGGAGCGTGAAAGAGAGGAAAAACGAGGAGGAGTCAAGCTGGAAAAGGAGAGTGTCACTACTTTACGAAGTTTAAGGGGTTTAGTTACATGCTCTGACGTCAGCACCGGAACGGGTGCGTAAGTTGCGCTTCGTACGCCGCTCTGCTAGGGGGTTACGCCTCGCCAGATGGCACACGCTGCGCTTCCTCCTCGCCATCGCTTCCTCCTCGCCCGCATAATGTGCCAAGGGAAAGACTTTCGCTCACTTAACCTAAATAACACTAACGCCGAGGTGCGAGTGCCACTAAGAGACACCTAAGCCAAAGATTAGAGTCGCCTATCATTTAGGTCTTGGAGCTCGCCGCTCACCCGTAACGATGTAATAAAACTTCTATTATTGTTTTACATTACCTCGTCTTTCCTGGCGAACCCTGTGCGATGGTTAACTTGGTTTGAGCTCCAAGAAGATGCTGTTGAAGGTCGCCGAAACCCGGTCCCCGTAAGAACAGGTGGCAGCTGTAACACGAGTGATGCAACAAAAAGACCAGCATTGAATTATAATAAATCAGGAGGGTGCCACCGAATTGTTTGAGCTAACATTTGAGCATATCAGGGTAGAAGGTTTCGTTTATGGTCTGTGCATTAGGCTCGTGGGGCACTCGTAGAACTCCAGATGTCTAGCTTTAGAGCAAAAAATTACGGGCCAACCAATTTCCCGATGACTGTCGATTGTAACACAATGAACAGTTAAGCAATATAGCAGCGCACAATACTGCTGAAGTCATATTTATTTAAAACCTTGACTGATAATTCTTGAACTTCCGTTTCTTCAGCCAAATGGAACATACAATTTCTCAGTTAGCAGCCGCTTTGCTGCGGCACTCACTAACCAAGATCACCTATGAGCAAGAGGGTACGACGATGACTGTATGACGACGACGCAGTGGTGATAACGGAATGACGAAGGGATGGCGTCGATGGAACGAGAAAGGCAGTATGACGACGACGCATGACGGCAATGAGAGGAGAGTTCTGAAAAGATGACGATGGTGAAACGACGAAACCGTGAATACGACGGCGTGACGACAAAAGCATGACGACGACGGTATGACAACGGATGCTTGACAGTGACTGTCTGGCGACGGCACAATGAAGATAATGGCTTGAAAATGGTCACATAATCATGATTCAATGATGGCAATATGATCACAGTATCATAACGAAGAAGGAATGACGTCGATAGAACGAAGAATAATAAATTACAGCCATGAGATGACGTTTCCGAGGTGATGATAATGGTAAAATGACAATGTGATGGTGACGGCATGATGGCAATGGAGCGACCGCGCTGGTGTAACGACAGCGGCATGACAAAAGAGGGATGGCGAAGTTCGAATGAAGACGATGAAAGGACTACAATGACATAGCGACGATGGTATGGCAGCGAATGCATGGCGACGACTGTATGACAACGATGCAGTGACAACGATGGTATGACAGCGGTATGAACACAATGAGACAACGACAACTATATAAGGACGATGGCATGCCGACGACGACGTCACGAAGGCCGCATGACGACTAGGTGTGACGACGACGTCATGACGAGTCGAACTGTAATGACAATACAAAGACCACGATGGCACGACGACCACAAGCGCATGACTAGTGGCCCAAGGTAGTAGACAAATTGGCTCACTGGGTCGCCGTAAGGGGTGTGATGACGACGACATATAGATAATCGAATGACGAAGCTATAATGGAGAAAATGGAACGACCACGACGTCATCAAGATGGTGGTACGGCAACAAATACGTGACGACTGTGTGACAACAGTATTGTCACAACGACAGGTTGACAAGAGTGTGTTGACAAAGCTAGAATGACGAGGATGAAACGGCCACGACGGCATCATGACCACGAGCACATACAAAGTGTCCACAGCTGGTAGACAGCCTTGCCACATACTTTCATATCGCCCCAGTTTGACGTGGTACTCGCTTACCAAGGTCGCCCATGAGCATGGAGGCATGACGATGACTGTATGACACCGATGCAGTGATGATGGAATGACGAAGAAAAATGGTATCATCATCATCATCATCAGCCTGGTTACGCCCACTGCAGGGCAAAGGCCTCTCCCATACTTCTCCAACTGTCCCGGTCATGTACTAATTGTGGCCATGTTGACCCTCCAAACTTCCTAATCTCATCTGCCCACCTAACTTTCTGCCGCCCCCTGCTACGCTTCCCTTCCCTCGGAATCCAGTCCGTAACCCTTAATGACCATCGGTTATCTTCCCTCCTCATTACATGTCCTGCCCATGCCCATTTCTTTTTCTTGATTTCAACTAAGATGTCATTAACGCGCGTTTGTTCCCTCACCCAATCTGCTCTTTTCTTATACCTTAATGTTACACCTATCATTCTTCTTTCCATAGCTCGTTGCATCGTCCTCAATTTAAGTAGAACCCTTTTCGTAAGCCTCCAGGTTTCTGCCCCGTACGTGAGTACTGGTAAGACACAGCTGTTATAAACTTCTTTCTTGAGGGATAATGGGAACCAGTTGTTCATGATCTCAGAATGCCTGCCAAGCGCACCCCAGCCCATTCTTATTCTTCTGATTATTTCACTCTCATGGTCCGGATCAGCAATCACTACCTGTCCTAAGTAGATGTATTCCCTTACCACTTCCAGTGCCTCGCTACCTATCGTAAACTGCTGTTCCCTTCCGAGACTGTTAAACATTACTTTAGTTTTCTGCAGATTAATTTTTAGTCCCACCCTTCTGCTCTGCCTCTCCAGGTCAGTGAGCATGCATTGCAGTTGGTCCCCTGAGTTACTAAGCAAGGCAATATCATCAGCGAAGCGCAAGTTACTAAGGTATTCTCGATTTACTCTTATCCCCAATTCTTCCCAATCCAGGTCTCTGAATACCTCCTGTAAACATGCTGTGAATAGCATTGGAGAGATCGTATCTCCCTGCCTGACGCCTTTCTTTATAGGGATTTTGTTGCTTTCTTTATGGAGGACTACAGTGGCTGTGGAGCCGCTATAGATATCTTTCAGTATTTTTACGTACGGCTCGTCTACACCCTGATTCCGCAGTGCCTCCATGACTGCTGAGGTTTCGACTGAATCAAACGCTTTCTCATAATCAATGAAAGCTATTTATATTGGTTCGTTATATTCCGCACATTTCTCTATCACCTGATTGATAGTGTGAATATGATCTATTGTTGAGTAGCCTTTACGGAATCCTGCCTGGTCCTTTGGTTGACGGAAGTCTAAGGTGTTCCTGATTCTATTTGCAATTACCTTAGTAAATACTTTGTAGGCAACAGACAGTAAGCTGATCGGTCTATAATTTTTCAAGTCTTTGGCGTCCCCTTTCTTATGGATTAGGATTATGTTAGCGTTCTTCCAAGATTCCGGTATGCTCGAGGTCATGAGGCTTTGTGTATACAGGGTGGCCAGTTTTTCTAGAACAATCTGCCCACCGTCCTTCAACAAATCTGCTGTTACCTGATCCTCCCCAGCTGCCTTCCCCCTTTGCATAGCTCCCAAGGCTTTCCTTACTTCTTCCGGCGTTACTTGTGGGATTTCGAATTCCTCTAGACTATTTTCTCTTCCATTATCATCGTGGGTTCCACTCGTAATGTATAAATCTCTATAGAACTCCTCAGCCACTTGAACTATCTCATCCATATTAGTAATGATATTGCCCGCTTTGTCTCTTAACGCATACATCTGATTCTTGCCAATTCCTAGTTTCTTTTTCTCTGCTTTTAGGCTTCCTCCGTTCCTGAGAGCTTGTTCAATTCTATACATATTATACTTCCTTATGTCAGCTGTCTTACGCTTGTTGATTAACTTCGAAAGTTCTGCCAGTTCTATTCTAGCGGTAGGGTTAGAGGCTTTCATACATTGGCGTTTCTTGATCAGGTATTTCGTCTCCTGCGATAGCTTACTGGTATCCTGTCTAACAGAGTTACCGCCGACATCTATTGCACACTCCTTAATGATGCCCACAAGATTGTCGTTCATTGCTTCAACACTAAGGTCCTCTTCCTGAGTTAAAGCTGAATACCTGTTCTGTAGCTTGATCCGGAATTCCTATATTTTCCCTCTTACCGCTAACTCATTGATCGGCTTCTTATGTACCAGTTTCTTCCGTTCCCTCCTCAAGTCTAGGCTAATTCGAGTTCTTACCATCCTGTGGTCACTGCAGCGCACCTTACCGAGCACGTCCACATCTTGTATGATGCCAGGGTTAGCTCAGAGCATGAAGTCTATTTCATTTCTAGTCTCGCCGTTCTGGCTCCTCCACGTCCACTTTCGGCTATCCCGCTTGCGGAAGAAGGTATTCATTCTCCGCATATTATTCTGTTCCGCAAACTCTACTAATAACTCTCCCCTGCTATTCCTAGTGCCTATGCCGTATTCCCCCACTGCCTTGTCTCCAGCCTGCTTCTTGCCTACCTTGGCATTGAAATCGCCCATCAGTATAGCGTATTTTGTTTTCACTCTACACATCGCCGATTCCACGTCTTCATAGAAGCTTTCGACTTCCTGGTCATCATGACTGGATGTAGGAGCGTAGACCTGTACAACCTTCATTTTGTACCTCTTATTAAGTTTCAGAACAAGACATGCCAGCCTCTCGTTAATGCTATAGAATTCCTGTATGTTACCAGCTATGTTCTTATTAATCAGGAATCCGACTCCTAGTTCTCGTCTCTCCGCTAAGCCCCGGTAGCACAGGACGTGCCCGCTTCTGAGCACTGTATATGCTTCTTTTGGCCTCCTAACTTCACTGAGCCCTACTATATCCAATTTACTGCCCTCTAATTCTTCCAATAGCACTGCTAGACTCGCCTCACTAGATAACGTTCTAGCGTTAAACGTTACCAGGTTCATATTCCAATGGCGGCCTGTCCTGTGCAGCGGTGGCGTAGAGGTAGAACACCCGCCTCGCGTGCAAGAGGTCCGTGGTTCGAATCCCGGTGCCGCGCCATTTTCCACCGGATTAAAAAAAAAACTCCGCGTGTTGATAAAATTGCCTAAGCAGGCCTGGAGTGTGGCCTGATCCCGGTGCCCAGAACCGGTAACGCACTCCCTCACCAGAGCAGGATTGGCCACCCTGGTGCAGTACTTGGCCACAACCTCCTATATGAACGCAACAATGGTATCAATGAAACGACAAATGCGTATAACGACGATGGTATGGTTACAATCAGATGTAGATTCTTAAGTTATGATGACGGTATAACTACGACAATTTGACGGCGACGAGCTGAGGACAATGAGATGACGACGTCTGTACGACGACAGCGGCTTGACTACAATGGTATGACGTCAACCAGATGAAGAAGCTGAAGTGGCGATGATAGCACCACCACGGCGACATTACGGCGATGTTCTGACAATGGAGGCATGATAGCGGCTTTCTGACCAAGACAACACAACGGCTGTATAACCGCGATCGATGGACGACACTATGATTACAATACATTGATTGACGAAGTAAGATTGAAATCGATTAATGACGAAGGTGGTATTACGAAGACAGCATGACGTAAATGGGAAGGCGTTACTAAATTGACGACAATGATCAAACCACAGCGTGGCGACGACGGCATAATGACTATGTGACGACGATAGCTTGATGACGACAGCACGGCAAGAGTCAGCCGACAAAGCTGGAATGGCGACGATGCAGCGTGCACGACGAGATCGCGACCTCGAACACGCACCTTGACTCCCAAGATATTGCACAGCTTCGACTGCGTGGTGGTAGAAGTCGTGACGCCGACGGGATTGTGAGAGTAAGGTCACGAAGCTAGAATGATGACGACTGAGCGACCGTGACAGATTTACGACCAGGTGCGTAAACGTAGTGGCACAATGCTTGACTTCTATATTTGACCATAGTTGACTTGTCTTGACTTGTAGAGGTGAACCTGGCGCAGTCCATTTGCCGCTTTTTCGCTCATTGGAGAATTATACTGGTAGCAGAAGCGACGACCGTATGAGGACGATGGCATGCCGACGATGGCGTGCCACGACATGACCCACCGTGGTTGCCCAGTAACTATTGCGTTGCACTGCTCATCTAGACTCCGCCGGTACAATACCGGCTGCAGTGCAGCAGTTTGTTGCGGGCGAAATGCAAGAACACTCGTCTGCTTAGATTTATGTGCGCCTTAAAGGGAAGCTGAAGAGTCTGTCGAATTCAATAAGACGCTCATATACGGATGCGGGAACCTTATAAGCCATGTAGGCAAAATTTGGGTTTTTTTTCAATTAAGAGCGACGTAATCGTCGGTTAAAATAGCGCTGTAGCTCCGCCCCCCGTCGAATGCCGCGTGCTGCTGCTGACGATGCGAGCGGAGACCGGAAACCGTGGTGTTGTGACGTCAACTCTAGTGTTTCGCTCCTTCGCAGCGTCCGCGACCGTGCCTGACCGCGCTTGTTTCTGCGTGCGTGCCATCGTAATCTGCTTCGATCGACCCTGCATTCCTTTGTTGGTGCGTCTGCGTGTATGTAGAGTGGTAGTCAACGTGCGTGGTAGTCAACGTGAGTGGTAACCAACGTGAGTGGTAGTCAACGTGGTAGTCAACTGATGAAGGTCACTACACGTACTGCATGAACCGGGAAGCTTTTCACGTGTTTAAACCGTCTTTGTAGATTGCCGACAGCTTTGGACAGCGCACAAATGCCGACGATCGCATCCCCGCTTACGTTCCACGAGGAGGCATGCAGGAACACAACACTACAGTTGCTTGACAGGAAACGAGCTCACTTGATCGGCGAAAGATCAGCGAGATCACTAGATCGCTTTGCAAAAAACATACTCACCAAAGAGCATTTCCAACACGAGGAGATCCCAAGACTTTGCTTTCGTTCGCGTCGAAAGCACTTATCGCACCAGCATCGTTTGCTTCTTCGAGAGGCCGGCTCTTCGCAATCGGCTCGTACATGTAGGGAGTAACGCCGAACTCCTCAGAAAAACGCAGTCTCTCTAAATTTTCTATTACAGTCTCAGAAAAACAGCACCAAACTACCTGGCACCGCGCTTCATGTGTAGCGGCAGCGGTCGGTTACTAGAGTTGACGTCACGAGGCGCCCGACCAATCACAGGCGGAAACGAGACGCGCGAGCTGGGCGTGTCCGCTGCTGCACTTTTCGTCGAAATAAAATATATTTGCGCTTTCTTTCGCTCAATTTCGATACGATATTCGAATTCGCAGGGTTGAAAACCATTATGTACAGATGTTCATTCATTTTTTCTGGAAAACCTTTCAGCTTCCCTTTAAAGAACTCCAGGTGGTCCATATTATTCCGTAGTCCCCAACTACGGCGTGCATCACAATCGCATTGCGGCTTTGACACGTGAAACATCAGAATTAAACTAAGGGATAATTTCTTGGTCTTTTCCAAACGTTAAGCGGTAGTTGTTCGTTTGCTTCCTTTCTATTCGGCTGCCAATGAGTGAGGATCGTTTTTTGCATTACGTTTCCCTTTCATTTAATTGTTGTATTACATATGGCGACACACATTGTTGTTGACTTTCATATCTGATATGGCCAGCACAGTGAGATAGCAATTCTTACGCTTTTACTGCCTGACATGTTCCTCACCTACAGCGGTATATGGAGAGTTGACCGGCGGTCGCTTGCACCGAATCTTTCTCCTCTCGAAACCTTTGATGCCATTCAAAGACGCGGTTCATATTCGTTACCACATACTTGCTGAAATATATTCCATGACTCACTAGGGCATTCACTAACTTGACGTTGAACGTAATGTTAATAGTACGCTCTAAATTCGTGTCCATAGCGTAACTCGCCCAACGCTGAACTGAAAGCACCAACAAGCCGAATAGTGTGCTGCTGAACACAGCTGTGCCGCCTAGTTGGTTTACATTTACATTATTTGCGACGTAACATTTATGGGTCACGATGGAAGCTTCAAAAACAATTATATTGTTACGCGGGGAAAGACACAGACAGAAGAGGCTATTTACACTGCATTTACACTGCAGCACTACCGCCAAGCAGATGCTCGCTCGCGCCAAGAGCCCAGACAATTCATCGTCTTTCTCGCGGTGGTTCGTCTCTTGAGCACGTGTCGATTGTATTGTGACCCCGGTAGCAAAAGAGCCGTCCCGGTGCAATGAACTATCTAAGGCGCGTGGAGAGTTGTAGGGCTTGAGTCTGGTGGCGTGGACAATGTCACTGGTTGTCACAGCGGAAGAAGTAGCGGGCGTGGCTAGAACGATTTCATAGTTCACATCAGTCATGTGGCCGAACATGCTGTGGGGGCCTCTGCAACAGGAGAGTTGTTTTTCACAAAGGCCAAATTTACGAGTTGGTGAACAAAGCATCACAAAAGTGCCGAGCGAGAAATGGACATCACGGTGAAGGAGGCCGTGGTGGGGCTTCTGTCTGTCTTCAGACGCTTGCAATATTTTACCTATGTGCGCAGTGAACTCAATTATGCGGGCGATTGCTGGCACCCACACACTACTGAGCTCGCCGACAAACTTGGAAAAGTTCAGAGTGGGGCAGTCTGGTTAGTCCTTGGTTAATATGGTAGGACGCTAAGTATGACGGAGAGTAGAAGGCACTAAGTTACGAGAAACTGGAAGACCGCTGTTAAAATACTGCACGAAAATTTTCGATGGAGAGTTGTATTTTAAGCCGCCAATTTAGGTCTCCGAAAGACGAGATCATGAAAATATGCGAGATTACTTTTGTAGGCGGCGTCCTTCGCTCTTCTTTTTTTGAACGGTCAATAAGAGATTGCAAAGTTCTGTCGCCCAGTATCAATAACATTATTTCTAAGGACAGTTTTTGCTTGCCTTAAAAAGGAATCGTGTGTTTTTCTCTCTCTTGAATTGTACCCGCCTTGCTGCAATGCCTGCAATGGCGGAGCAGGTACCAAATAAATAAATAAATAAATAAATAAATAAATAAATAAATAAATAAATAAATAAATAGGCCATCCAAGGCTCTGTCTACTCTCAGCACATATAAAGTGACTCAGCGAATACAGATTTCTTCAGTTTGAATGTCGAAGAAAAAAATTGGCAGTAGCTTAGCTCGGCTATGCCAGGACATACGTAGCGAAAGCTAAGGCATAGCATGGTTAGCCTTGCTTAATCTTGATTGCAAGTCCAGGTTAGCTTGGTTGTCTAGCTATGTCGCGGCGTTTAGCCAGTCGTTCGGCGCACTGTTCGTCTGTTTCCTGGGCGATTCGTTTCCTCTTCATCTCGTTTCAATGTCGATTCCAGGCCTCTTCCTGCTTATCACAATTGTCGCCGTCCATACTGCCGCCTCAACTGTGGTTGCGGCGCACGCGAGCTTTCCTTTTCAATCCTCCGACATGTTATCAGGAATGCGACGCAGCTGGCGAAGCGAGCGGAGGAACGCGGTGTGACGTCATACCAAACGGCGGCGGTGTATGGCGTGGCGCTGCGCACCGGCGGAACACCTGTGGCTCAGTGCTACTAGTGGCGCATGCGCAGTACTGACTAGGAGGCGAAAGAGAGAAATATCCGCAGCGAGGCGTGCGTTGTGACGTCATGTGCCTCCTCGGAGACCGCCACGGCGAAATCGCAAGTTCGCGGCCAGTAAAGCTTTCGCTTTACAAGAAACAAAGAACGGTTCTGGAACTCTTATGGCAAAGGCAGCCGGCTAATTGCAAACGAGTCTTACGAAGGAAAGTATCTGTGAATTTCATCTAGGTGCTGTAGTGAGATCGATTAATACAGAATCAGGATAGGGTCTGACATCAGTAGCACTTACATTGGAAATGTGTTCTGTGAATAATATGTGAATAATATTGTCACGTGGTCGTGACGTCAAAGAACACAGTAGCAAAACTGTGAAAGGCAAAAACTAGTTTTTATTGGGCGAACCTGTGCCCACAAAACAGGCTACACTTAAAGCACAACGAGAGCGGCGAACACAGTCGGCGATCGTCGTAAATCTGATCAGCGGGTCAAGCGCGTCGGCTTTTATAGAGCAGTCGTCGAATGTTCCAGACTAAACGTTGGGACCCGCGTGCCTTCCACAAAGTTCTACACCATTCGCGTTACGCGATGAAATCAGATAACACAAGGTTCGGCGACAACAGACAGCCAGGTAGAAGCATCGATAACTTTCCAGAAACGTCGGATACATGCAGGCGCGTCCCTCGCTGTGCGATTACAGTTGTTAAGCGGCGAAACGTGGTCGCCCGATAAAGATAAGTACACGTGTCAATATGAATAATATGAAATGTGTTCTGTGAATAGTATGAAATACTATTATTAACTATGCATACTGCATTTGGAAATTATTGAATAGCAGATGTAATGTTCACTGTACAAAACAACTAATTGAGAAGTTTTTGATTGGTCTTTTCGGTTATTAGATACGAAAAGGCGAATTGAGATATAGCTCTAGTGAAAAATATATCTCAATCTGTCCGTTAAAATGCCAGGATGAATTTTTATCCTTTAAAGGTAGGCTAAAAATTTTACGCTCCGGTAAATAAATCTGAGAGTACAAGATATCAAAACAAGAATAAAACGTTAAATGTGCTTTGTGTTAGGAGAGGGAATTTCGTGAGGTCCTGCATTAGACAAATGAAGAGGCTTATAATATCCGCCATTCCAAAAGCGCCAAAACCCCGAAAACGTTGCTGGTGAAAGCCCTGAAACCACTGTTCCAGCATTACAATAGTGGTTGCGACATTGAAGCTAGAGGTCAGTTGTTCTTTGATAGGGCTTATATACAATTATTTAAATATGAGTTCGTCAATTTTAGCTGTTCGTAATCGTTCATAATATTCTAGGTCCCGAATGGTTAGCATATTTTTTCAGTATCACTGAACCCAATGTGTTACAGTGTACTTTGAAAGAAGCATTTATTTTGTAACTAAAGACGCAGCCTAAAGAGTATTCAGTACAGAATGCCTTTTGTTTACGAATGCACTATTTCTGAGCCACTAAAACAATGCGTCAAGGCAATTCGTTATAAATGTTAAACCTGTTTAAACTTCTAAAACAGTGATAGAGTGTGCTTTTTAATTTATTGATGACAAGTATTGTAAGAAAACAAAAAAATATACTGTAATTCTTGTTAATCGTTGTTTTATAGAAATAACGACAAGTATTAGGAAGCCCAAATGGACCTAAAAAAGCTGGAAAGTTATGAGTAATATAAACTAAAGAATTATGCAGTCATGACAGCTGATAAGAGTGCATAAGACATGATCGAGCTACTGGTGGGCCTGGGAACATATCAACAATCTGGTTGGAAGAGTAGAATGAGCAGCCATACAAAACTGTACTTGTGAACACAGTTGGCATAATTCCTTCTTTGGAAAATCAGTACTGGTTGTTCGTCATGTGTTCAGGCTTTGGATGAAATACCTGAAACGACTGGAAACCACAGAAATGAAGGCAGTGGGTGTAATCCATCAGTTGGACAAATGATGCTTTGTTGAACGCAATGGATTGTTGTTCTGTACCAAATACCCACACCATTCGAAACTATCTCAGTGAAGTCGAGGGGTGTAATCTATATTACGGCACAATAAGTGGCAACAGACCGCAATGTTTTTGTTGGGTATTATATATGAGCTTCATATTACTACGATTGCATTCTTTATGTTTTCCCAGTGATCGTTTTTCACCCGCTAGCCTCTGTTACAAAGTCTTTGCTCGCTGCAAGACGCGCTTATGTGTATGGAGACTTTGGTGAAAGCTGTTGCCTATTCTATAGGCAAAGAAACTTGTCTAATCAGATTGCATGCTTGAAGTGAACAGCGGAGTACATTCTCGGACAAACCCGAGCGCCAGTGATTACGCTGAGGTGTACGATGAGTCATGTACAAACGGCCGATGCCCTTGACCCTAAGATCTTACTACGATGACTGTCGACTGTGCTTGTCGCTATCGTTGTGGTTTGAGTGTAACTTGTTTTTCTGGGCACAAGTTTGGCCAATAATGGGTTAAATTCGTAGGAAGGAAGGAAAAAATGGAGAAGGAAAGGAAGGGAGGTTAACCAGTTTAGCTTAACCGGTTTGCTACTTTACACATCGGAGCGGGATGGGGGGATGAAAGATGGGCAAAGGAGAGACAGAGAGAGCACATAGCACAGCACACACATCGCAAGAGTCCATCACTCTTGCATGGTACGTGATATCACTGTCACAGCCGCTTGTCCAATCCCATCTCTTCCAAAAACCGAAGTAGTCCCTTCGTCGCCTTCAGCTGCGATGTCTTCTGTCGGCGGCATGTGAAAATTGTTTCGAGGGACAGTGGTCTAGTGTCAAGGTGCGCTAGAACGGATGTCATGGACTGTTGCTGAACATTACATTCAGGACAGTCACACAGAATGTGTTCCAGCGTCTCCTCGCGAAGAGAGGCATTGCAGAGAGCGTAGTCGGCCATTCCAATGCGAAATGAGTAAGATTTTGTTAATGCCACCCCTAGCCATAAGCGATAAAGCAGAGTCGCCTCTCTTCGGCGGAGTCCATTTGGCATACAGAGATGCATCAAAGAGGGCAAGTGTTATTGACGGTTGGTCTGGCTGTTTGGTGTGCACGCTAGAGCGAGCGTGATCTGCTGTGCAAGCACTCGAAGTCTGCTAGCTGCGTCGGACCGTGAAAATGGTATGGCCTCTTCTTGTTCGTCTTGGCCAGCTGCCCGAGCGGCATTATCGGCGTCTTCGTTTCCTATGGCGCCGCGGTGACTTGGCAGCCACTGAAACGTCACGTGGTGTCCTTTCTCCTGTGATGTGTGCAGTAGGTACCTAATATCGAATACGAGCTGTTCGAATGGCTCGCGACGCAGAGCTGATAGCACAGATTGTTGGGCTGCCTTTGAGTCGCTGAATATTGGCCGCGAGATAGACGTCGCAGAGGAATTTTGTACGAACGTCGCCGGCGGCACGGTTTTAGTCCCTGACATGGCTCTAGGCAACATCCCCAGCCCACGAGATGCAAGTATGGACGCTCCATTCTCTATGGAAGAGTTAGAAGCTGCTATGGCGCTATGTAGGTGTTCGTCTTCACCAGGACCCGATGGCATAACGTATACTGCTTTGCGCCACCTAGGCAGAGAAGCACGAAGAGAACTCCTCAGCCTTTTTAATAGGTCATGGCAAGATGGTGTCGTCCCACAGGAATGGAAACGCAGCCGCCTGGTACCGCTTCTAAAAGCAGGAAAGTCACCGCTCGAACTGGCATCCTATCGGCCTATAGCTCTTGCCAGCTGCGTCGGGAAGCTCATGGAACGTATGATCCTCATGCGTCTCGAATGGTACCTTGAACACCATAAAATTTACCCTGACTCTATGGCGGGATTTCGACGCGGTCGTTCATCGATTGACAGTGTCATCGATCTAGTATCATCTGTGGAACAACAAAAATCTCGGAAGCGATTATCAGTAGCGCTCTTTCTTGACGTGAAAGGCGCTTACGACAACGTTTCCCATCAAAGCATTCTAGATGCACTTCTGACAATTGAGCTAGGAGGGCGAGTATATCGATGGGTCAGTAACTACTTGACACAAAGGTCCTTGTTCGTACGAACAGAAGATGGTCCGACTACCGACCACTACACATGCCGAGGCGTTCCCCAAGGCGGTGTTCTAAGCCCTATTCTTTTCAACCTCGCGCTTCTTGGGCTGGCCGAATCCCTACCGGAAACAGTGAGTGTTTCAATCTACGCCGACGACATCTGCATCTGGACATCTGCGGTCACTCGCCTGCAGGTTCGCGCACGGCTACAGAAAGCAGCAACACAGGCATCTGACTACCTTCACACACAAGGCCTTACTATCTCAACAGAAAAATGTGCATTAGTCGCTTTTACGCGCAAAACGATGACTCCTTATCCAGTATGCATCAATAGTCAGCCTATCTCCTACAAGAGAAATCACCGGTTTTTGGGCGTCATTGTAGACCGGGACCTCACTTGGAGCCCTCATGTTGCCCACTTAAAGAAGAAGCTCACATCTATTGTTCACGTCTTCAAGTTCATCGCCGGCAAAACATGGGGATCGTCAGTGGGCTCCATGCTACAGCTATATCGAGCACTGTTCATCGGATTCCTACGCTATAGCTCCCCCGTGCTTGCTAAAACATGCAAGTCAAATCTTCGAGAACTTCAGAGCGTGCAGGCGCAGGCACTACGTGTTTGCCTAGGCCTTCCGCGCAGCGCCTCGACAGCTGGAACCATTATAATGGCTCAAGACCATCCGATCACGACTTACATTAGCACCGAAACGCTTAGAGCCCATGTTCGTCATGTTTCACGGATGCAGTCAAGCTCTCTTGCGTGCCTGCCAGAACGACGGCCACAGGCGTCCTTCTCCAACAAGGTCAGCATCCATCGTGCCTCCTTACCATCGGGTTTCACACCCTCTGCACGTTCAACCTCAGCTTTGTGGTGTTTAAAACAACCTCAAGTGCGTCTTACGATTCCAGGGATAAGAAAGAAGAACGACCTGCCTACCTTGGCCTTGAAGCAAGCAGCTCTGGATTGTTTGCACACTTTCTACTTTGATCGAGTACATATATATACGGATGGCTCTTCCACTCAGACCAGCTCCACCAGCGCAGTGGTTATACCATCCCGTTCACTAAGCATCCAATACAATATTTCTCACTTGACAGCATCGACTAGTTCGGAGCTTGTTGCCCTCCGAGGTGCCGTCGATTATATTAATAACCAACCGGCTAATCGGTGGGCTATATTCTGCAATTCGAAGGCGGCCTTACAATGTCTTCTGGCATCTCTTCGTCGCGGGTCATGTGAACAACTCGTGTCGGAGATACGAGAAATGCACCATCACATGATCGCGAAAGGACACGACGTCGTGTTTCAGTGGCTGCCTGGTCATTGCGGTATCTCCGGCAACGACCTCGCTGACGAAGCTGCTAGAAAAGCTCACGAGGGAGCAACCCTTGTTTCAATACCTTTATCGCGGACCGACGCAGCCCAACACTTAGGCAAGCTTGCGCACTCTTTGACATTGGAGAAGTGGCAGACACCTGAATTCACTCACCATCGCTTGCATTCCCTCGATCCCTCTATGCAACTGCGGCTACTACCAGGTCTTCCGCGAAATGAGCAAACAGTGCTGTGCCGCTTACGTTTGGGCGTCGCATTCACAAATGCTTATGCATTTCTGATTGGAATGGCTGATAGCGCCGAGTGCAATGCCTGCGGTGTCGAGGAAACCATAGAACACCTACTGTGCTACTGCCCATCTTATGAAAATGAAAGGCAAGACCTCTGCACAGCTCTCAATCAACTAGATGGAAAGCCGTTCACCTTGAACAAGATCTTGGGATCATGGCCTCGCATATCACAGCTACAAAAGGCCACAAAAGCGCTGCTGTGATATTTGAAAGCGACTGGATTGAGTCAGCGTCTGTGATCCGGACTGAGTGACCGACTGATATCTCCAGTGGACTTTCTCTCTCTCTCTCTCTTTTTTTTAAAATCTTTCCGTCCCCCTTTCCCTTTCCCCAGTGTAGGGTAGCCAACCGGGCTCAGTCCTGGTTAACCTCCCTACCTTTCATTTATCATTTTCTCTCTCTCTCTTTTTTTTTTGGCCATTGTCGAGGTGGCTCCCGATTGACGAAACAAAGTGCAGCGCGAAGAGCAGCTAGTTCCGCAGATGTCGATCTTGTTGTGTGGTCAGCTCTAAAGCTGATGGTAACAGCTTTTGCTGGGACTACCACAGCACCGGACGAACACTGGATGTTTCTGGAACCATCAGTATAAATGTGTTCACTGTCCGCGTACCTCTCGTGCAGAAGAAGCGGAGACAGTTGTTTCAGCACAGGCGACGACAGTTCAGACTTTTTCCCTATTCCTGGTACACTAAGATGGACTGTGGGCCTGATAAGACACCAAAAGGGTATCGATGGTTTATATGCAGCGGTGAAGTCCGAGGGAAGTTTGTCGTTGTACTTGACGATAGTTTTAGAGAATGATGCTTGGTGCCTGTCTGAAGGTAGTGTTGCAAGGTTGGGATAGGGGGCATGTGCAAAATGTCTGATGTGCGTTCTCAGGGCTTCCATCGTAATGTGAGTTCGCGTTGGATGGTCCCGAGCAATCGCAATAGTTGCCTCTGTTGACGTGCATCTGGGCAAACCAAGGCAAACTCAGAGTGCTTGAGCTTGTGCTGCATGCAGAACACGAATATTTGTCTTGCAGGTGTTGTTCAGCACAGGTAGACTATATCTTAAAGAACCGAGAAAGAGACCTCTGTAGAGTTTCAGCATTGCGTCTACTGACATCCCCCACGTCTTTCCTGTCAAGTATTTCAACAACTGGGAAGTTGCTGTCAGGCGCCGTTTCATGTAGGCCACGTGCGGGCTCCAACAGAGGTCTCGGTCAATAATTACGCCAAGAAATCTGTGGGTTCTGACATAGGAAATGGTACGCCCATTGATTGAGATCACATACGGCATCATCCGTTTGCGAGTAAATGCCACTAGTGCGCATTTTTCTGGTGATATGCTAAGCCCTTTTCTACACAAGTAGTTCGCTGTCAAAGTTGCCGCTCTTTGAAGCCGCGCACGTATCTGAGGACGTGTGACTGCCGAAGTCTAGACACAGATGTCGTCAGCGTATATTGAAATTTTGATGGTAGTTAGCAAGTATTCAGCAAGTCCAACAAGAGCGAGGTTGAATAGCGTCGGGCTGAGAGCACCGCCTTGAAGAACGCCCCTGCTGGTATAGCGTCGCGTAGTTGGGACATCGTCATTTAACACATAGAATGATCTTGCAGATAGGTAACTTGCAATCCACAAAAAGACTCGACCACCTAGGCCAACCGTCGCAAGAGCGTCGAGAATGGCCTCATGTAATACGTTATCGTATGCACCTTTCACATCTGAGAATAAAGCTGCAGATAAACGCTTACGGGACCTTTCGTGATGGACATATGAAACGATATCAACTACATTGTCGATGGAAGGGTGGTCACGTCGGAAACCAGCCATGGAATTCGGATAAATCTTGCAGTGTTCAAGGTACCATAACAGGCGGCCAAGGGTCATCCGTTCCATTATCTTTCCTACACAGCTTGACAGCACTATGGGCGGTAAGAGGTGAGCTAGCTTTAAGAGTGGCACCAGGCGGCTTATTTTCCATTCGTTAGGAGCATTTCCCTCCTGCCATGAGGAGTTGTAAAAACTCAACAATTCTATCCGTGCGGATTCTCCGAGATAGCACAAGGCTCGGTATGATATACCATCTGGACCCGGAGATTATGAGCGCCTGCAAAGAGCTAGTGCCGCTTGGAGCTCCTCCATTGTAAAAGGAATGTCCATGCGGCAATCACGGGAATGGGAGACGTCAGCTCGGGCTGGAGGATCGGGACGAGTCGCTTGGTCTGCGATCTGCGCACAAAAGTCTTTTGCGACATCGATGTCTTGCTGCTCTTGGAAAAGCGCTAGCGCCTTGAATGGAAAGCGCCGTTCCGGAAGGCAACGGAGACCTTGCACCGTTTTCCAAATGTGAGACAGTGCCTTGAGGGGGTCGAGTGTCTGGCAAAACGTTGCCCAACGCTCCGACGCTAATCTATCCATACGAAGCTGAATCTTCTTTTGCATCTTCCTGGCTGCCCTAAGTTCATGGATTGATTTTGTACGCCGATATCGATCTTCCGCCCGGCGACGAAGTGCTCGAAGTCGCTCTAATTCTATGTCGAAGTCATTTCGCGTAGAAGTGATTGTCATCATGCGAGTGGCGTTTTGCATAGTATGTTTAATCGTTTGCTCTATCCCAAAGGGTAGGCCCTCGCGGCAGGCATCTCCCATATCAAACTTGAAGTTGGCCCATTGAATCGTCCGAATGGTATTCCATGGGCCTGATCTAGACGACAAGCCTTTCATGTTCAGATGGGTTGGAATGTGATCACTCCCATGTGTCTCAATGTCTGGAAACCATTTCACACATCTGGCGAGAAAGTTGGAGACGAAAGCGAGGTCGAGGCAGCTGCCGTATGTCACGCCTCGAAGAAAGGTGGGGCTACCATCGTTCAGGAGAGTAAGGCCATAGTTGTAGGCGATGCTTGCTAATCTTCGTCCTCTTGCATTTGTCCTTGCACTTCCTCATGCTGGATGGTGTGCATTGGAATCTCCTATGATGACCCATGGGGCGGGACAAACACTCAAGATATCCGCTAATCTTTTAGTATCGAAATTGCTGGAAGGCGATATATACACGCCTATGAGAGTAAACAAGAATTTGTTTTGTTTTTTTTAACTGTGATGCATATATATGTTGATTGTCTTCGTGGGGCGCAACTGGTTGCAAAACATAGGTGAGTTCACGACGGGCAAAAACGATGAATTTGCTGCATGCACCATTTGTTGACATGATGAATTTGTACCCTGAAAGTCTTATTGGTTTCGACAAGTTGGGCTCCCAACTGACGATGAGTGGAGACACATTAGTGTACACAATCTTACGAAAATCTGAAATTCGTGATTTTATCCCTCTGGCGTTCCACTGGATGATGGACGCCGCCTTGAGTTCTTTTCGGAAGG
This sequence comes from Dermacentor andersoni, assembly GCF_023375885.2. Taxonomy (NCBI): domain Eukaryota; kingdom Metazoa; phylum Arthropoda; class Arachnida; order Ixodida; family Ixodidae; genus Dermacentor; species Dermacentor andersoni. Next base: position 204,367,640 of record NC_092815.1, read on the forward strand.
TTGGGGTACGGGTAGCCACCTTTCTAGTTGAGGGATTCAAGCACTGGGCTTAAGGCGTCCAGCACTTTAGGTGCGTTTCGAGCAGACGGTGTCCCCATGCTCACTAAAATCGCTCGGATGGCCTCCATGAGGGAACGTAGCACCGAGGTGACTTGACGGTCTGTTTTAGGTGAATCATCCATGGCCGGAGAAGGATCCGGTGGGGCCCCGACCTTCTGAGGTTCCTTAGCAAGGGAGCGGCTCGGTATCGTAGGCCATTCCTCTAAAGAGTCTTATCTGCTCCCTTCGTGGAAGTGGTGGGCCTTTCCGCGGCGCGACTAACTGGTACCGCAGTGGAGTGGGTACTGTCACTTCGCGCATGCGCCTTCTTCGAAGACGTACGATGGTGCCGATGTCGACGCCGACGCCGGACTACTTCGGCTGCCTCCCTGTGGGCCGAATTGCCTTTGGCCATTTGCTTGAGAACCGCGCGCTCCCTCTTGATTTGTGATTATCATTTGGTCTACGGTCTGCTTCTTCTCTTTTGCTACAACGTGAGAATATAACTATGTCTTTCGCCCGATCACTATCGCCGTGGGCACATAGTGCTCTCTAATTATACATCTATATACAAGGAAAATGATAGTGCTCCACGTGCTCCACTTATTATGTAAAATCAAAGACGCACGAAAAGTAGCGCTTTTCATATTTCATGCTTCTGCACTCGGTATTTCCCCCCATTTTATTCAGTACGCGGAGTTGATGATGTGCGCATCTGCTCAAAATTAAGGTCTTCTCAGAGATCAGCGCGTAGCATATGAAAATTGCTACGCGATTACAAGCAAACTGTAGCAGCTATAACACAAAATCGCAGCTCACCATTGCACGATATCTCGGTGGCGGCAGGCAGCAGTCTCAACGCAGCTCGCTTGCTGTCATGAGCCTGCAAGCTGTAAATGATGACGAGTAGTGAGAAGCGCTTTCATACCAGACGTTTAATTACTCAGCTACTTCGTAAAGAAACGTCGCCAGTTGCAACTCTGCGAAGAGCAGCCATAAATATTTCCGCCACGGTTTCGCAGCTGTCGCAAGTTTCTGTTTAAGCGCAATGCTCGGCGGCAAATATACTACATCTTCAATCCTACATCACGTGATTTGAGATATGATATTCAAATGGCGTCTCGCAGAATTATTTTCGCATTTTTAGGTGAGTCTTGACTTTGTTGACTCGCAATGAATAGCTGCAAATGCATCTTCATTTACACATCAAAAGAACGAAGAATGATCGACGCTCGCGCGAGATAAAGAAAGAGGAATTAGTCGCGGTGGTTACCATTACAATCAGCCTATTCTATATCTACGCAAGAAGAAGGCCTCTCCAATTCATCTTCTGTCACGCATGTCTTGCATCAACCAATTATATTCTATTTCACAAACTGCCTTAACTTCATCTCGCCACCTAATTGTCTGCCACGATCGACTTGCTTTTTCTTCCCTTGGCACCACTTTATGTAACTCGCATAGATCGCTGACTGTCGACTGCGCACCTTGCATGACATGCGAAATAGTAACATGAATAGTACTACTTGCTTGTCTCTTAATGTGACACCTATCAATTCTATTCCGTGCGGGGTCTGCCACCCTTACAAAAATATCTTCAGCTACGTTGACCTCGCGACATTGCTGATGAAGGGCAAGGGACTTGAAAACGCAGCGCTGCTGAGGAGGTGTCCGAAGGCTTTAGACCGTCGTCTAGACATGTGAAAGACGCTTACGTATATTTATTTTAATTATGCATACTGTTAGCCTGCATGCCAAAACAGGACTTGCTGTGTTGGGCACAAATACAAATGTTATCAAATCTAATACCGAGTTTCTTACGAAATACAAAAGCAAGATATTTAAAAACACAATATACTATCGTGCAAGACACATATTAGCACTGCTCAGCAGAACACAAGTGAGCAAGAAAGCACATTTGGACATATTAATTCTTATTTCAACATTACATAAGTAGAATGGGCGATTTCGCTCAACAAAGCCTCCTCAAATATTTTAACATCAATACACAGTGCAATTTCATTCAGTAACTTGTTCCATGTATCGATAGCCCACACAATAAGTGAATTTTTAAAGGAGTGTGTTGTGTCGCAAAGGCATCGCGTGCTTACCGTGCTTTGTGTACGAACATGATGTGTTCATAATTAAAGTGTTCGCTATTTCAGTTTGATATTTGCCAAGCAAGATCTGGAAAAAAAATTTCATGCTGTTGATGTTCATTCTTTGCTGTACAGTAAGAATTGCTGCTTGTGCCCTCAGTCATGTTATCTACTGCGTTCCATGGAATGAGGTTAAAAATAAATCTTAGTCCTGTTTGGAACCCGTTCACATTTCGCGTGCGTATGCCAGCAAGTGCAGAGTGGTAGTTTTATACGCTAAATGTTTTACTTTGGTTGCCGCATTGCCAAGCTTACGACAAAGCATCCACAGTTTTCTTTTGTGACTTATCACAGATATAATCTATGTGGTGGCCTGAGCTCAAGTTATCTGTGACGTGATCACGCAGGTATTTATATTCTGACACACCGCAGCGCAGATCGTAATAAGTCACGTAATGAAATAACAGAGGTTTATCTTTTTGGGTGACTGGCAGAAAAATCATGAGCCATTCCACTCTGTAAAGGTGCTGGACCAGCGAAGCTGTTTAGCACAGTACACGTGACACAGAATTTTGAAGAAAGGTACGCACACTCATTATTGTCTTGATTGGTGGTTATTATTTAACTCGCAACTGTAATCCCATTCTTTGATAATGTGAAATCGATGCACTTACGCCACTGGGTGGTCGGTTGTGCCCGATCGGTGTGGCTTCGCAAGAGATGTCTGCAACACGGAACGAGCAAACCACTCCCTTTTCGGTACTAACACCCACATTGAAATCACAGATAAAGCCAACAAGGGTAGTGTCCTCGCAGCTAATTCAAGAAAAGTGAGCAGCCATGAACCTTACGGGAATATGAGTCATTGCATTTTTTGCTTGCTTTCGGAGGTATGAGCCATTGATCACGGGAATATGAGCCATTGATGAAGAGTTTTCGACATGAAATAATCTGGGCACCTGCGCACGCCTCCCTCGCTGGGAAGGAGGCGGCCCACGAAATAGCTCGAGGACTTACATTCCGAGCTGGTGGGCTAGCCGAAGGCTTCACGGGGCGGGACCGCTTAGTGTGTTACAGAGAGATCACACAACACTACAGACTAGGGCAGGTTACATATCCTCCGGCTGATATATCCTTAAACAAGAGCCAGGCCTCCACTTGGCGTCGCCTGCAAACCAACTCCTTTCCAAGTCCGGTGTAGTGCAGCCTCTACTACCCGGGTCAGTACTCCAGCCAGTGTAAGCTATGTAAAGCCAGGGCTAATCTTAATCACATTCTGTGGGAATGCCCACAGGCTCCCTCTGTGGGAAGAATAAAGTCTTTAGAACAATGGGAGACCTCATTACTCAGCTCCGATCCGGAGATTCAACTGAAGACCGTCCGACTGGCCGAAACCGCCGCTAGGGTCCAATGACTCTTGGCCGTCGTCTAAGTGGGAAGGCTTAAAGCCTTTCCTACATCTGTTGGACAAATAAAGTTTTCCAATCCAATCCAATCGACATGCAGTTTTGCAGCTGTCCGGCAGCAGTGTACGGAGCGAGTGGGCGTAAAAGTACATCTGCAATCCTCTGCAGTGCACCGGCAACTGGCGCCTCATCACAGCTGGATCGATCACCGGAACAGATATCGCGGAGTCGGCGCAGAAGGCTGGCTGCTGATCCACGGCTGGCTTTATAAGTGCTGGAATTCTGGTCTCCTGTGCAGTCCGGCAGCAGTGTACGGAGCAAGTGGGCGTAAAAGTACATCTGCTATCCTTTGCAGGTAAGCAAAACATATCCCCGTGCTACTTTCCTTGCTTTCTTACACTGCAGCCGGACAACTGACTTGACTTTAATTTGAAACTTGTTGCCTGAAGTTTCTTGCCATGAGTAAGGGGGACAAGAAAGACGTTTCGACACTAATATCTAATCTTCAACGGGAAATACGTGCTGAGATAAGGTCGCTGAAAGAAAGCTTAAAATTCTGCAGTGATACATGTGATGATGTGAAAGAAATAGGAACCGACATTAAGGCACTCAGAGCCGAAATAAAAACACTAGTTTCCCAGAACGAAAAACTAAAGACCGAGAACCAACGGCTTGAAAAGAAAATTGAAGAACGTGAGCAATATCAAAGAAGTAACAATCTTGAAATAAAAGGTGCACCCAAAGAGCTTGACTCAACTGTCGTGGTTAAAAAGATAGGTGAGCTCATAGGCGAGCCAATCTGTGATAGTGATATTGACATCTGCCACAGGGTATCGACGGCAAAAAAGAATGAACGAAACATTGTTGTCCGGTTCATTTCACGCAAAAAACGTAATGCGCCACTCGCGAAATCAAAGAAACAGAAGATGGTTTCGACTGACCTAGGCCACAAGGGCACAGAAAGTGCTATCTATGTTAACGAGCACCTGACACGACAGAACAAGCAGCTCCTTGGTGCAGCCATAGCAAAAAAGAAATCCGCAACATGGAAATATGTATGGACGAGTGGAGGAAAAATTCTGGCTCGCAAAGATGAAACTTCAGATGTAATCCGCATAACAAGTACTGCTGACTTAGATCTCATCAAGTGAAAAAAGGGAGGACAAAATGGACAAAAATTATTTTTCCTTGTCAGTGGAAAAAACAGCACGGATGAGTAGTGATGCTTGTTCTAGATCTGGCTTTACCTTAATACATCAAAATATAAGAAGTCTTAAGAATAAGAAGGAAGAATTTGATATATTTTTGCGTTCTCTTCATGCTGACCCTGATGCAATACTGTTCACAGAGACATGGCTGTGTAATATTGACATGTCTCCTGAATTCCCCAATTATTCTGCAGTGCGATTGGATCGCGCTGGAAGAGGCGGAGGGTTAGCTATATACATGAAGCAGCAATATTTCTTTCAAGTACTTGATAGTCTTTCTATGAGTAGTGGTGACATAGAATGTCTAGCAATAGAAACGAACTCGTTTCTGCTTACTGCAGTATACAGACCCCCAACTGGATACAAGCGCCATTTTCTAAGCCATTTAGAACAACTTATGCATTGTTTTAATGACATAAAAAAACCATATTTCATCATGGGTGATGTGAACATTAATATTGCTACGGAACAATATGTGCGATCACGAAAAGGCGAGCAGTGTGAAGACGACGACGACGATTAGAAGCTAGCGCGGGCTGTTGGCTCTTGGCCAAGCGCAGCGTAATGTCTTGTAAATATACTTGTACATAGCTTTTCGTCTGCGTCTTCCTACGTAACAATATGATGAGTCAAAATTTGTATGCGCTTGATCTGATAAACCTTATAGCATCCTATGGATGTCAAAATGCTATTTTAGAGCCTACCCGTGTTACTCACAGCAGCTCCACATCTATCGATGTCTGTATAACAAGCGTAAACAAAAGCGATTACAGCGCAGGCATATTGTGCTCAGGCCTTAGTGATCACCTACCTATTTATATTTGCACACAAAACTTATTCATTAAAGAAAAACGTCCAAATCTCCCGCGATATAGAAGTATTAATGACAAAACTCTTCTTAAGTTTAGCGAATTAATTAAACGAGCTGACTGGTCCCGTTTGTATGTGCAAGAAAATCCAGATAAAGTATGTGACACTTTTTTAGAAATCTTCGTTCAGTGTTACAACACTGCTTTTCCGCTACAACAGTTCAAAATAAGGAAGGGTAAAAATAGAAAGCCATTGATAAATAGTGACCTTTTAAAAAGAATCAAGCAACAGGACGCACTTTTTCACAGATTTCTAGCTACCAGAGATATTACAATATTGCGAGAGTTCAAACAATTTCGCAACAGGTTAAACAGTGACACTAGAAAAGCAAAAATAGCCTATTATGAAGTAATGTTCTCACGCATAAAGGCAGATCCGGCAAAAGTATGGAAGCAAGTTAATTCTTTAACTGGAAGAACAGTGTCATGCAATACACCCAAAGAAATAAAAGTTAAGGATATTATTTTAGAAGGCAGGGAGCTTGCGAACGCAATTAATCATTACTTCGTGAATGTGGCTGTTAGCGATGAGGATAGAATGCAATATGAAATTGAACTAGGTAACCAGGTGAATTCTCTCGTGTTGAACGAGGTATCACCAGAAGAAGTCCGCAGATACATAGCAGAACTAAGGACCAACATTTCAAGTGGTTACGATGACGTAAGAGTGGCTCCAGTTAAGGCTGTTGCATCCATACTTAGCCCGGTATTAGCATATCTTATAAATTTTTCGTTTCTGGAGGGAACTTTCCCAACAAAACTTAAAGTGGCGAAAGTTACTCCTATCCATAAAGGCGGCATTACTTCTGAATTAACAAATTATCGACCGATATCCGTGCTACCAGTCTTCTCGAAAATATATGAAAAATGCGTAAACAACCGTCTTACGAAATATCTCGACAAACATAGCCTATTATCGCCATATCAACATGGTTTTCGAAAAAACAAAACGACGGAAGAGGCTCTAATAAGTGTAAAAAACCACATAATAGAAAATATTGAAAATAAGATGTTCACTTTGGGTGTCTTCCTTGATCTGCGTAAAGCTTTCGATTCAGTTGACCATCACATCCTATTGCTGAAATTAAGCCGCTATGGAATTCGTGGTGTTGTCCTGGACTTATTTAAAAGCTATTTATCATCAAGATATCAATTTGTTGGCATAGAAAATGTAGAGTCTCAGTACTTAAGCGTAATAAAAGGAGTTCCACAGGGATCTATATTAGGTCCCGTGCTTTTCCTTCTATATATCAATGATATTACGGATGTTCAATATACACCGGAAATTACAATGTTTGCTGACGACACTAGCCTGTTCTTCACAGGATCTACTATTCATGAAGTAGAAGCTTCAGCAAATCTATACCTCACTAAACTTTCAGGTTGGCTAACAAAAAATAAACTAAAACTAAACACACAAAAAAACTAAATTTGTTATGTTCAGGCCTATTAACAAGCACATCCGCGGCAATGTAATAATTTATTATAATGACCAACGCATCAAACAAGTAAACACACAGAAATTCCTAGGTGTCTGGTTCCATGAACACCTGTCATGGACACCACACGTGCAACATCTCTTAACTGATCTGGCTCGCTCTGTAGGATGTCTCAGTAAAATTGCTTCCCTTCTCCCTTCGTGGTTAATTAAATCACTCTACTATACGTTATTTTACTCGAAACTACTACACGGGATGCTGGTGTGGGGAACAACAACTAAAACAAATTATGATAGGTTAATAATCCCGCAGAAGCGCGTGCTTCGTATTCTGGAAAAATATAAAGGTCATGCCAAGGACCTAGCCACTGAACCACTTTTTCTCAAACATGAAATCTTATTCGCGAAAAGAGTATATAATCTAAAGTTGATGCAACACACACATAAACACAAATTACAGGATGCCTTCCCAAGAACTGTATCCACGAAATATGGGTTCAGAAGCTCTAGCCGAAAAACTAAAAAAATACGCACGAACTATGGCAAACAGGTCATTGAATATAAAGCAGTGCAATTATTAAACCTCCATGAATCGAATATTGACTTTACATTACAAGCCAAGAAGCTCAAGCGCAAATATAGATCATTCCTTCTGACTACTAACCTCATAGTCGATCCATAAAAGTTGTCAAACTATGTTTTGTATATCTCGAGATGAATCCTTTTTTTATTTATTTTTTTGCTGGAAATTGCGAAAATTTAAACAACATTGTTAGATTCCATTTCGATGTATCTTTTTAAATTTATAATGTATTGTAGAGCGTGTTGCATATACATGTATAAACAAATACGTATGTGATCCGATGTAGAGAAGCAGATGCATTGTACTTAATGAATCGTATATTGAGTCGTGTCAACTGCTGTAGACTGTCTTGTTCATCAGGGGGCCAAGACCTCGTCAGGCTTTCCCGCCTTTAGTCTTTGCCTCCCGCAGGGAAATTTTGTATTCTTCCTGCAAAAAAAGTATGTCGTATGAGTGGTTATAAAGAACTTAAGCATTGTTCGCTTCCCTTTGCTGAGTACTTCTAGCCTCTGCCTTACGTGGCTATGAGCCAATTTTTTGCTTGCTCACGGGAGGATGAATGCTTGCGGGGTATGAGCTACTGATGATGTTAGTTTTTGTTCACGGAGAACAAAAATTCTCGAAATCCCAGCCATATACAGCTTCACTGTAAAATCAGTTTTGCTAGGATTCCGGTCCATTTGCCATCTTTAGGACCAGCAGAATATCATCCCCAAGTGTTGACCAATTTTTCCTGATCACTGATAGAATCCACTTTTGAGTATATAATGGCATCATCCGCGTAATGCCTAATGAAAACGTCGGGCGAGAAACCACTATTCATATCATTATTATAAAGTGCGAAAAGCAATGGTCCTATGACAGAGCCCTGGCTAACCCCTGAGCTTACCGTCCGTCTTGTACTTGTGGCGCCTTGGATGCAAAGCACTTGATCTAAGTTTGTCAAATAGGCTGCAATCCATTTGACGAGCGCATCATTCCGCAAAATCATGCTAAGTTTATAAAACAACTTGGGTGTGGTATTTTGTCGAATGATTTCCTGAAAGCAAGAAAAATAATATCAACCTGTCCTCTAGCGTCAACGATTTGGTTAATGAAGTGTGTTACATGAGAAAGAATGGTCACAGTCGAGGAGCCCCGCCTAAAACCATGTTCTTGCTTGACCGTTACATTGTACTCGTCAATAAGTTCGGTTAAGTGCTTAGTAAGTAGATGCTCCAGTGTTTTACAGCATGTGCTTGTCAGTGACGCGGGCCTATAGTTGTTCAGGCTATCATTAGCACCTCTCTTATGAATCGGTATTACTTTCACACATTTCTAGTCATTAGAAACATCTGCTGTTTGCGAAGACTTCTTAAATGTGTCAGTCAAGTAATAGGAGCACCACTAAGGGTACCTTTTCAAAGAGGCATTTAGAATTCTACCCAAGCTCGTTGATTTTTTTTTTACATCAAGGTTAAAGGGGCCTTCTTTTGTCACGACAATATCGGTTATTGAGAACAGAGCACAAGCTATATTCCGGTAAATGCTGTCGTAGTCCGTAAACACTGATTCCAAATAATCATTAAGAGTAGAGGCCATCTGGAAATTATCGGTTACTGTGCAATTCGCTCTACTTAAATACACATCCCTCTATTCTTGAGCTGATAGATAGTGCCGAAACATCTACGGTGCTGTCTTAATACAGTAGGTTAGTGATTCCTTCATGTATTGCCATCTTGCTGCGGCCAACTGAGCTCTGAACGAGAAAGAGAGCGTCGTGACGTCATCACGTTTTGTACTTTGTTTAGTATTATTTTGTTTCGCATGCATGCGCCTCAGTCGACGCTTCATATCGATAAATTATCGCGTGATCCATAGATTCTTCCTATCAACCTTCTTTCGCTCAGGTATGTACCGTTTTATTAGTGTCTGTACTACTTCATGAAAACTTTCCACGTATCTTCCACTGTTGAAGTCTCACATGGAACAAGCCATTTAAATATGTCATCGTTAACGTCGAGGTAGTGCAAAAGTGAATAATCGTCAGCTTTTGAATAATTAGCCACAAGTACAGTCTTCGTGTTACGCACGTGATGACGCGTGCCTAATAGGTAAATAATCACCATTTTGTGATCTGAGATTCCCTCCGTGATTTCCCAAGTGTTCCTGCGTAGAGCTAGAGGCGGGTTCAAAAAAAGAAGATCAAGTAGTGAACCTCCCTTTTAATTTACCCGTATGTGCCCTTGAACAAACTGAGCTAAGTTGAGCGAGAACATCACGTCCGGGAGTGCACGTGACGACAATACATCAACTTGACCGCTTCATATTGTCACGTGGTCGTGACGTTGAATAACACAGTAGCAGTACTGTGAACGACAAAACTAACTTTTATTGGGCGAACTTGTGCCCACAAAAAAGGCTACACTTATAGCACAACGAAAGCGGCGAACACAGTCGGCGATCGTCGGAAATCTGATCAGCGGGTCAAGCGCGTCGGCTTTTATACAGAATCGTCGAATGTTCCAGACTAATCGTTGGGACCCGCGTGCCTTCCACAAAGTTCTACAACATTCGAGTCACGCGATGAAATCAGATAACACAAGGTTCGGCGACAACAGACAGCCGGGTAGAAGCATCGATAACTTTCCAGAAACGTCGGATACATGCAGGCGCGTCCCTCGCTGTGCGATTACAGTTGTTAAGCGGCGAAACGTGGTCGGCCGATAAAGATAAGCACACGTGTCAATACCCCCCTCTTAAAAAGCATCGACCCGATGCTGCGAACAAACGAAGTTAATAAACAAAAGCACTCGTAGCAAAGAAAAGAACAAATAACAAAGTTCGTCAGCGTCCGTAAAAGGGTTTAAGGCGCACGACGTGAACCACTTCAGATCGTGCGCGGCGCCGCTGTGAATGCGAAATGCCGTCTGGCACGATCTCATAGTCCAGAGCGCCAATACGTCGGATGACCTTGTAGGGTCCGAAATAGCGTCGGAGTAGTTTCTCACTGAGTCCTCGTCGGCGTATCGGGGTCCAGACCCAAACACGGTCGCCAGGCTGGTACTCGACGAAGCGTCGTCGGAGGTTGTAGTGTCGGCTGTCGGTCCTCTGCTGGCTCTTGATTCGCAGGCGGGCGAGCTGTCGGGCTTCTTCGGCGCGCTGGAGATAGCTAGCGACGTCAACATTCTCTTCGTCAGTGACGTGGGGCAGCATGGCGTCGAGCGTCGTCGTCGGGTTCCTGCCGTAAACCAGCTTAACGGCGTGATCTGTGTTGTTTCTTGTACCGCCGTGTTGTACGCATAGGTTACGTACGGCAGGACCGCGTCCCACGTCTTGTGTTCGACGTCGACGTACATTGCTAGCATGTCGGCGAGGGTCTTGTTCAGGCGCTCCGTGAGACCATTCGTCTGCGGATGGTAGGCAGTTGTCCTCCTGTGGCTTGTCTGGCTGTACTGCAGAATGGCTTGGGTGAGCTCTGCTGTAAAAGCCGTTCCTCTGTCGGTGATGAGGACTTCTGGGGCACCATGTCGCAGCAGGATGTTTTCGACGAAAAATTTCGCCACTTCGGCTGCGCTGCCTTTTGGTAGAGCTTTAGTTTCAGCAAAGCGGGTGAGATAGTCCGTCGCCACGACGATCCACTTATTCCCGGATGTTGACATCGGAAACGGCCCCAACAAATCCATCCCAATCTGCTGGAATGGTCGGCGAGGAGGTTCGATCGGCTGTAGTAATCCTGCTGGCCTTGTCGGTGGTGTCTTGCGTCGTTGACAATCTCGGCATGTCTTGACGTAACGGGCGACGTCGGCGGTCAGACGCGGCCAGTAATACCTTTCCTGTATTCTCGACAGCGTCCGGGAGAATCCGAGGTGCCCAGCGGTTGGATCGTCGTGTAGGGCGTGCAGTATCTCTGGACGCAGCGCTGACGGTACAACAAGAAGGTAGCTGGCGCGGACTGGTGAGAAGTTCTTCTTCACGAGTAGGTTGTTTTGAAGCGTGAACGAAGATAATCCACGCTTAAATGCCCTAGGGACAACGTCGGTGTGCCCTTCCAAATACTCGACGAGGCCTTTTAGCTCCGGGTCCCCTCGTTGTTGTTCGGCGAAGTCTTCCGCGCTTATTATGCCAAGGAAGGCGCCGTCATCCTCGTCATCTTGCGGCGGCGGGTCAATGGGGGCGCGTGATAGGCAATCGGCATCTGAGTGTTTTCTTCCGGACTTGTATGTTACAGTGATGTCGTATTCTTGTAGTCTGAGGCTCCACCGCGCCAGCCGTCCTGAAGGGTCCTTTAAGTTAGCTAGCCAACACAACGCGTGATGGTCGCTGACCACTTTGAATGGCCTGCCGTAGAGGTAAGGGCGAAATTTCGCCGTAGCCCAAACGATGGCGAGGCATTCCTTTTCGGTTGTAGAATAATTGCCTTCCGCTTTTGACAACGACCGGCTAGCGTAAGCTATCACGTGTTCATGTCCATCTTTTCTCTGGACTAGGACGGCACCGAGGCCTAGGCTACTGGCGTCAGTGTGTATTTCGGTATCGGCGTGCTCGTCGAAGTGCGCAAGTACGTGCGGCGACTGCATGCGTCGTTTGAGTTCTTGAAATGCGTCGGCCTGCGGTGTTTCCCACTTGAACTCGACGTCACATTTAGTTAGCTTTGTCAGCGGCTCAGCGATGCGTGAAAAGTTCTTGACAAAGCGCCTATAGTAGGCACACATGCCAAGGAATCTGCGCACTGCCTTCTTGTCGGTTGGCTGCGGGAACTTTGCGATGGCAGCTGTCTTCTGTGGGTCGGGGCGTACTCCTGATTTGCTGATCACGTGGCCTAGGAACAAAAGTTCATCGTAAGCGAAGCGGCACTTTTCCGGCTTCAGAGTGAGCCCTGATGACTTGATGGCTTCTAACACTGTCGCAAGCCGCCTAAGGTGATCGTCGAAATTTCCGGCGAAGACAACGACGTCATCCAGGTAAACAAGGCACGTCTGCCACTTCAGTCCGGCTAACACCGTGTCCATGACGCGCTGAAACGTTGCAGGCGCCGAGCACAGTCCGAATGGCATCACCTTGAACTCGTAGAGGCCGTCTGGCGTGATGAAGGCAGTCTTTTCGCGATCTCTCTCGTCGACTTCTATTTGCCAGTAGCCAGACTTGAGGTCCATCGACGAGAAGTATTTAGCGTTGCAGAGCCGATCCAATGCGTCGTCTATCCGTGGAAGGGGGTACACATCCTTCTTCGTGATCTTGTTCAGTCGACGATAATCGACGCAGAAGCGTAGGGTTCCGTCCTTTTTCTTTACCAGGACTACAGGAGAGGCCCACGGGCTTTTTGACGGCTGGATGATGTCGTCGCGCAGCATTTCGTCGACTTGTTTCCTAATAGCTTCACGTTCTCGCGTCGAAACTCGGTAAGGGCTCTGGCGTAGTGGTCGAGCGCACTCCTCGGTGATTATGCGATGCTTGGCGACTGGTGTTTGTCGAATCCTCGATGACGTCGAAAAGCAGTCTTTGTATCGTCGAAGCAGACTTCTGAGCTGTTGCTGCTTAATCACGGGGAGACTTGGATTTATGTCGAAGTCTGGCTCGGGAACTACGGTCGTCGGGGTAGATGCAACAGAATCCGAGAGGATAAAGGCATCGCTGGTTTCCTGAATTTCCTCGATGTATGCGATCGTCGTGCCCTTGTTGATGTGCTTGAACTCCTGGCTGAAGTTTGTCAGCAACACTTTCGTGTTTCCTCCGTGCAGTCGAGCGATCCCTCTTGCGACGCAAATTTCACGGTCTAGCAGTAGACGTTGGTCACCTTCGATGACGCCTTCTACGTCAGCGGGTGTTTCGGTGCCGACCGAAATAACAATGCTGGAGCGAGGCGGGATGCTCACTTGATGTTCGAGCACACTCAAGGCGTGGTGACTACGAGGGCTCTGCGGCGGTATCGCATGATCTTCCGACAGCGTTATTGACTTCGACTTCAGGTCGATGACTGCGCCGTGTTGGTTGAGGAAGTCCATGCCAAGAATGACGTCTCGTGAACACTGTTGGAGGATAACGAAGGTGACAGGGTAAGTCCGGTTGTGAATGGTAATTCTTGCCGTGCACATTCCTGTCGGCGTAATCAGGTGTCCTCCAGCGGTCCGAATTTGAGGACCTTCCCATGCAGTCTTAACCTTCTTCAACTGGACGGCGATGTGTCCACTCATGACTGAGTAATCGGCGCCTGTGTCGACTAAGGCGGTGACTGCGTGGCCGTCTAGAAGCACGTCGAGGTCGGTGGTTCTTTGTCTTGCGTTGCAGTTGGGTCTTGGCGTCGGATCACGGCTGCGTCGTGTTGAACTGAAGCTGTTACGTCGCGTCGTGAAGTCGTCTTTCGTCGGTGTATTCTTGGCTTCCTGACTTCCTCGGGACGGCGGTGTGTCGTTATTATGTCGTCGAGATGGTTTCTTCGGCGTCTTCGTCGGCGGCGGAGGATCTTCGTCAGTTCGACGAACAGCAACCGCACCTCCATCGGTTGCTGCTTTTAGTTTTCCGGATATGGGCTCGCTGACCGGCCCCGGGCTGGGCCAGTGTATGGTCGACGCTGCGGCGACAGGTAGCGGCCTGGTGATGGTGAACGCGACGGTCGTCGAGAGCTCCACTGAGTAGCGGCGAGGTAGTCGGCGATATCCCGAGGGCGTTCACCTTGCTGCGGGCGCGGAGCGTTGACGGCGAAACCTCGCAGTCCCATTTCCCGGTATGGACATCGTCGGTAGACGTGACCCGCTTCCCCGCAGTGGTAGCAGAGCGGGCGGTGGTCAGGAGCGCGCCAAACGTCGGTCTTCCTCGGGTAGCTCCGCTGGGCGACGGGTGAGCGCGCTGTCGGCAGCGGCGGCGGTGGTCGACGGAATTGCGGCGTTACAGGGCCCTGGCGCGGTCGCTGAGGAGGGCCTTGACGGCGTACGACGGCGGCGTAGGTCATCGCTTCGGGTTGGGGTTGCGGTAATTGAGGTTGCACCTCCGGAACTCCAAGCGACCGCTGAACCTCATCTTTGACGATGTCAGCGATCGAGGCCACTTGAGGCTGCGACGACGGGAAGATCTTCTGAAGCTCCTCTCGTACGACTGCCCTGATAGCCTCGCGCAGGTCTTCGGAGGCCAGTGATTGAACTCCGGCATAGTTTGTAGCGTTGGTGCGGCGGTCAAATTGCCGGTTTCGCATCTCGAGTGTCTTCTCGATGCTAGTGGCCTCGCGAAGAAACTCGTCGACAGTCTTCGGTGGGTTTCGTACCATACCGGCGAAAAGTTCCTCCTTAACACCACGCATTAGTAGCCGGACTTTCTTTTCCTCGGACATTTCCGGGTCGGCGTGGCGGAATAGGCGGCTCATTTCTTCTGTAAAAATCGCGGTGGTCTCGTTGGGCAGCTGCACTCGGGTTTCCAGTAGTGCTTGGGCTCGTTCTCGGCGTACGACGCTTGTGAATGTCTGCAAGAAGCCACTTCGGAAAAGCTCCCAGGTCGTTAACGTGGCTTCTCTGTTCTCGAACCACGTCCTGGCAGCGTCTTCCAATGCGAAGAAGACATGTCGCAGTTTGTCGTCGCTGTTCCAGCTGTTAAATGCAGCGACCCTCTCGTACGTCTCGAGCCAGGTTTCCGGGTCCTCGAATGTTGAACCGCGGAACGTGGGGGGCTCCCTGGGCTGCTGCAGCACGACGGGGGATGCTGGGGCTGCCATTGGGGAGGACTTGGTGGCAATCTTCCTGCACGTCTCAGGTAG
Organism: Dermacentor andersoni; assembly: GCF_023375885.2. Classification (NCBI taxonomy): domain Eukaryota; kingdom Metazoa; phylum Arthropoda; class Arachnida; order Ixodida; family Ixodidae; genus Dermacentor; species Dermacentor andersoni. The sequence goes on from NC_092815.1 coordinate 204,383,005, forward strand.
GAGTCCGTGCTCTGGGGGCAGTCCTTGCAGCCGGCGGCTAGCTCGCTGGTCTTGGGCGACGTTGGTTTTGTCCTCCGGCTTCGGGCTTGGATCGCGGCTTTGCGGGGGCGTTCGGTACATGAACGCGCAAGCACCTCCACCAGATGTCACGTGGTCGTGACGTTGAATAACACAGTAGCAGTACTGTGAACGACAAAACTAACTTTTATTGGGCGAACTTGTGCCCACAAAAAAGGCTACACTTATAGCACAACGAAAGCGGCGAACACAGTCGGCGATCGTCGGAAATCTGATCAGCGGGTCAAGCGCGTCGGCTTTTATACAGAATCGTCGAATGTTCCAGACTAATCGTTGGGACCCGCGTGCCTTCCACAAAGTTCTACAACATTCGAGTCACGCGATGAAATCAGATAACACAAGGTTCGGCGACAACAGACAGCCGGGTAGAAGCATCGATAACTTTCCAGAAACGTCGGATACATGCAGGCGCGTCCCTCGCTGTGCGATTACAGTTGTTAAGCGGCGAAACGTGGTCGGCCGATAAAGATAAGCACACGTGTCAATATTCTGACCATTTACTATGTGGGAGGTTTAAATCACCAGCTATTACAACTGTTCTGTTTCAATTTTGTAATTAACTCTTTATAAAAAAGTCATTTATAGAGAACATGTATTGTTCTAGTCAGTGGCGTAGCCAGAAATTTCGTTCGTGGGGGGCTCGCTTTGCAGCTCGGCCTCCTCCTTATAGAATTAGTCGAGGGATCAATATATATATATATATATATATATATATATATATATATATATATCTGCCATTCAACAACCTTGTTTACCTTTTCCTACATATGCAACGACCAGGGGAAAATCTCAATGACGCTGTCCTTTGTTAGAATGTATTGCGCAGGAGCAGCTGTCACCGGTTGTGTATTGCGAGTAGTTGCTCCGAAATTATAGTCGCAACAGAGAGCACATATAAAAAGCAGGAGTTCTGCAAAATATACGAGGGCGAGTCAAATGAAAGTGAGCCAATGCGAATATATGACAAACGGGGTACTTTATTTAAAAGTAGTCACCATGAGTATTTAGACACTTGTCCTACTAACGAGTCGCGTAATTCCCGTCTCATAAAACTCCTTGGGTTGCTGCCTCAAAAATCTGTAAATGACTACACGTCATCTTCCGACACGAATCTGGTTCCCTTGAGCAATTTTTTTCAAATTTTACCAAATGTGGAAGACGCAAGGCAACATGTCTGGGCTGCATGAGCGATGTTGCAGCGTTTCCCACTTGAACTTTGCCAGTTTTGTATTAACCACATCAGTGACGTCGGAACGGGCAATGTCGTGAAGCAAGATGTTCCCAATGCTCAATTTTCCACGTAGTTTGTTCTTGATTGCGACACGCAGCCGATCCGACCTTTCACAATATCTGAAACGATTTAGAGTCTCTCCACGTTTAGAAAATTCGATCAATAATGGCCCCTAACGATCTAAAAAGAAGTCAACACTTTTCCGGTAAAAATGACGGCCTTTCTTTTCCTTGGGAGTGGTGAATTCAAATGTTTCCACTGTAAGCTTTGCCGTAGTGTTTCAGGCTACTAATAGCGGCACCATTAGTCATCCCCGGTCACAATTACAGACAAAAAGTCGTCACCCTCATCTGGGGTTCTTTGACGCGCACTTAAATCTAAGTACACGGGTGTTTTCGCACTTCGCCTCCATCGAAATGCAGCCGCCGTAACCGGGATTCGATCCCGCGACCTCGTGCTCAGCAGCCCAACACCATAGCCACTGAGCAACCACGGTCTTTTCAACTGTGTTGGGGGTGATTGCACGGTGGCTTTGGCCCGGCCATGGATCGTCTTAGTAACTTTCATGTCCTTCTTTGAACAGTTTGCTACAACGCTTCACAGTGGCCAATGAAACGAAATGTTCAACTCATACGGCAGCCATACGGCGAATAATTTCCTCTTGGGAAACATCTTCATTTGTCAAAAACCTCATGACACCAAGCTGTTCAACTTTTGGAGTGTCCATTATGTCACGCAACCATGTTCAACCCAGTGTATGAGAGCATTAAACAACATTTAACCTCACCTCTGCATGTCACTTGTAAATGAGAAGCGTATGTGCTACGCGCATGCCTCGAAAATAATGAACCGAACCATTATTGCGCGGGGCGGGTTGTCTCACATTCATTTGACTCCCCTTCGTACATTAGAAATGCGAAGATACAATGGAATATACAAATGTGAAGATACAGCTTGATACAGGGCAAAAAATTGTCACTGGAAACAAAGTTCACTCCGCATATACACAAAACCTCGCAACAACATGTTTAAATATACGTATAAGTCTCCAATAAATCCACGTACCTAAGAAAAAGTCACTATATATAATACGTCAAACAAGGCAAATAAACAGGTTGCGCGACCACAGATTCACAGATCACAGCACCCCCCCCCCCTCCCTCCACTGCCAAAATGTATCGCGTGCGACGGAAGGCGGCGCGCTTCCTCCCCGCTTTTCTCCCTTGCGCACACAAGACTGAGCCACCGTCGTCGGCTCACCCCCTCCCCCTTCCCCCCCATGCCTTCCCTCGCACATAGAGCATGCGGCGCGCGGTCACGATGTTATCGCCCTTGGCCTTCATTTATACGGAACGTGAGGGCAACGGCAGGAATGGGCCTGGAGTCTTCATATAGCTGCTATTGCAATAATAAAATAGCATCCGGCAACTGAAACGTCCCGTGGCCCATTACTTTCCGCAAAAGAAGTAAGAAAATCGAACTTTCACCATGCGACAATTCGCTGCGCCGCAACAATGTCTTCTTTTCTTCTTTTGTGGGGCGGGGGGCGGCGAAGTAGAATAACGCAAAGGAAAGCATGTTGGCTACACTCGAATGCCTACTTTGGGCACCTAATGTGGCTACCGAAGGAATATCGAAGAAAACGTGTGACGCTTGGTCCACAGAAAACCATACGCATACTGCTCGGTACCCTACACCGGCGAGACAAAATATTCCGGAGAGGTTGCGCTCAAGCGAACGCGTTGCAATCCGCCGAGTCCTCGCAGTACTGGCGGCGAGCGACTATGCATTGTTTCTTTTTCTCGTCTGCTAGCCAGAAAGCGTCCAAAACTGCCAGGCGAAAATGTAGTCGGCCAGAGAAAAACGAACGCGCATCCAAGTGCGCCGCGCGGTTGTCGATGCAGCACGAGAAAAACGCATGTGCTCTGGCTGGATCGGCAGCCCGCGGGTTGCGAGAACAAAAAAACAAAAAGAAAGAAAGAGGCTCAATGTATCCTCGCGAATAAAAGTCCAGGTAGAAAAATAAATAAGAACTTAGTTACAATGGTGGCTTTAGTGTCTTGACATGAATGCTTTGGCGCAGGTGAAAAAAAATGTTCATATTCTTTTCTGCGACCTGACGGCACAAATGAACCACCACAACGCTTTGTCTCATCGGACTTCGCTGCGTGCTTTGTCAACTTGTCTGATAGTATGTTGATTTGGCTTGTCTCGCTGTATGGCCAGATGTAGGACTTTAGAAAAGTCGATGCACCTTTGGCGTCGAATGTTTACAACAGCATTAAACCCACAAAGTTCCGGAATTGAAAATCTAAAGCATGACTTTGGAAATGTCAATGCACCTTTCGCATCAAAATGTTATGAGAACTTTATGCCCACAAAGTTTTAGAATTGAAATCCAAGCGCTCCGTAGATTCCGCGGCCTCCACGAGATGCCGAGACGAGTCCGCTCGCCATCAAAACGCCCTTGAAATTTTGTGCTCGGTGGGGCTCCTTGCGGTACGATATGTGACTCCCGATGCATGGGCGTTTCCGCGAAATCCAGCCAGATTTCGCAATGTTCGCGCTAATATGTCTTTTCGAGCGTGAATTAAGGACATTCTAGACAAAATCGAGCATGATTTCCGGCGCCGGGAGTTGTTTTGGTCGGCGGCGCATGACAGCACGAAAAAATTTCGGGGGGGGGCTGAAGCCCCATAAGCCCCCCCCCCCCCCCTGGCTACGCCCCTGGTTCTAGTAGATTGGGAGGGCATAAACTGCAATGAATGTGAAATTACTGGCGTGTAAAATCCTTTCACAGACAATGCATTCAATTTCTAGTGGCGAGGACCATGCAGTGCCCACAAATTACTTTTTATAGATAACACAGCTACCTTCGCCTGCTCCTTTTTTTTTTTCTTGGAAGTTGTATAAACGAAATATTACTGGCCGGGGGATTTTCTCGCTTCTTTCCAAGTCAATGGATCCATTCTAAACTGCATAGGCTTGCACATATTACAGAAGAAAGTTTTTTTGCTCACAGCTTGAGACAATTCATCTGCTGATTCATTCAATTTCTCTGCAAGGACGTTGAGTAAGAAATTATTCTTGCTCAGTTAAAGCAGAAACTGCCTCTTACGCTTCGGCAATTTTCCGAATGAACAACCCAATAGTGGACACCTTTTCCTTAAATTTTTCAGTCTCAACCATGGTGGCCGGGCTGCTATTCCACATCGCTTCGTCGAAAATAGTAGTGACGGCTGTCGGTCCTCTGCAGTTTCTTGATGTGCATACGGGCGAGCTGTCGGGCTTCATCGGCGCGCTGGAGATAAGCGGCGACTTCTAGATTCTCTTCGGTGACATGCGGCAGCATGGCGTCGAGAGTCGTTGTAGCGTTCCTGCCGTAAACCAACTTCAACGGCGTGATCTGCGTTGTTTCTTGCACTGCCGTGTTATAAGCGAAGGTTACGTAAGAGACAGGATGGCATCCTACGTCTTGTGCTTGATGTCGACGTAGATTGCAACCATGTCGGCGAGGGCCTTGTTCAGCCGCTCTGTGAGGCCATTCGTCTGCGGCTGGTGGGCAATTGTCCTCTTGCGGCTTGTCTGGCTGTATTACAGAATGGCTTGGGTGAACTCTGCAGCAAAGGCCATTCCTCCGTCGGTGATAAGGACTTGTGGGGCACTATGTCGCAACAGGATGTTCTCGACGAAGAATTTCTCCACTTCAGCTGCACTACCTTAAGGCAGAGCTTTCGTTTTAGCTAAGTGGTTGAGGTAGCCCGTCGCCACGATGATCCACCTATATCTGGACGTTGACGTCAGAAAGGGTCCCCAAAAAAGCTATCCCCGTCTGCTGAAACGGCCGACAAGCCGCATTTATTGGCTATAGTCGTCCCGCTGGTCTTGTCGGCAGTGTTCTGCGTCGTTGGCAGTCACGGCATGTTTTGACGTAACGGGCGACGTCGGCGGTCAGGCGCGGCCAATAATAGTTCTCTTGTATCATTGCGAGTCTGCGGGAAAACCCGACGTGCCTGGCTGTCTGATCGTCGTGTAGGGCATGCAGAACTTCTGAACGGAGTGTTGCGGGCACAAAGAGGAGGTAGTTTGCTTGGGCTGGGGAAAACTTCTTCCCCAGGACATCCACAACAACAAGCACCGCTGTGTCAGAGGCATTTTAGATTGTGGAAGCCTTCATCAGTCCTTCATCAAAGAATACGTAACAATGAAAATGAGCCTGCCATAGGAGAGACAAGGATAGCGTTTAGCCCACTGGTAGTGCATCTCCTTCTTGAACTGAACGCCGCAAAGTAGTGGAAGTGGCGTTACGCAGTCATCAAGGCAAACGTTTTTGCCTCGTACAAGCAAATGTTTTGGTGATCTGCCACGACATCACTGCACCGTCAACTGACAGCCGTTTTGTGCAACGGCTGCAATTGGAAAACAAGTTCTTGGCTGACAACCGAGTATGATGCAAGTTGATAAGGAGCCATGACTTAGGGTGTTCATAGGATCTGACTATCTGTGGACCATTTTGACGGGTGTAGTTATTTGCAGCATGGAAGTTCAAGGGCTGACTGCAGCCAACACTTGCTTCGGATTCACGCTGCAAGGACCGGTTCGTCAGAGAGGCTTTCTAGATCACAGCAGTAACTTGATGGTTTATGTTCTGCGGGGGGACATCACGGAAGTTCAAGATGCAAGGACTTCGCAGATTTTCCAGTCTTTCTGAAAACTGGAAGCAATAAGCATTGAGGACGTCCGTGAGCCGTCTTCAACGAAGTCCCTGGATCGCTTTCGAAAGACCAGCCAAAAGTCCAACGGCAGGTATGCTGCCGTGTTGTCGCGGAAGGATGATCGCAAATACCCCATCGGTAACAATCGCAACATTGTCGTCAACCGTCTACAGAAACTTGAACGACACGAATGCTTACTTGAACGCTACCATGCAGCCATACGACAGTATATGTGGCATGGTCACGCAGAAGTTGTGCACAAGAAGATTAACGATCACCATCCAGTTTATTACGTGCAACATCAGGAGGTTATCAAAGAAGAGTCATTGACAACAAAACTCATGGTTTTGTTCGACGCATCTTTCCGTGCCCCAGGACTACTCTAACTCAACGAATGCCTGGAAAAGGGAACTTACGTAAATCCTGAGCTTCTGCGTGTGCTAATTCGTTTTTGATGTTATTTATTGGCGCTTGACTCACACATAAAAAGAGCTCTCCTGCAGATTGAAATACAAGAGGCAGACAGAGATGCTTTTCGATTTCTTTGGTTTCATACTACGGCCAAAGAAGGCTAATGTTGTCGAATGGTGCATGGCGTGTGTGCCTTTTGGACCAACTTCATGCCAATATTTGTTGATGGCTACTATTCATAACCATCTAGACAACGTTTGTACTGATGACGAGAAGCTAGCGGTGAGTCTGAAGAGGTTGCCGGAAGCTCGGTTTAGCGCAGGCAAGGAATACATGTTTTGACAGCTTGAGAACGGAGAGTCGACTGACTTTATTTAAAAGTAAAAGCGGGCTTGCTGAGTGGCACTGGTGGCGCCCCATACGGGCAGCCGCCCTTCGGTTTCAAGAGAGAGCAGAGGCCATGACCCCCACCGCGGGGACAACGAAGTGACCGACGGTCGCTACAAGGGCTCCCCCCCCCCCCCCCCCTGGAATGGCGAAGGCTTAGGTGTGAATGGCGGAAGGAATGAAGAGTCACTGGTCAAGTTAAGCCGGTTTCCCGCGGTTGCACGACTTTGTCCCTTCTTTGCCATGAACGTCAATCTTCAAGGTTTTCTCTGAACACGAAACCACAGGAAAGGGGCCTTCAGAGGAAGGGGTCAACGGTGGCTTGATAAAGTCGCGTCGCAAAAAGACGTATGTGGTTGTGTCCAGTGTCAGGAGACTAAGCACAGGATGCCCGTGGGTGGGGGTGTAGGTCGAAGCTGGTCAAGCCAGGAGTGTAGCCTAAGTACTGGACGGCCGCTAGCGGAGTGCCTTGCTGGGTGCCGAAACTGGCTTGGAAGGCGCATTGCTGATCCATGCAGCATCTCGGCTGCACTGACTCCGAGGTCATTCTTGATTGTTGTTCGCAGCCCCAGTACCACTAGGGGTAGCCTTTCCACCTCGTGCTGTCTGCTGAGCGTGGCGGTCAATGACGCCTTCAGTTGTCGGTGGAGACGCTCGGCCATGCCGTTGCTCTGTGGGTGGTAAGCCATGGTGTTACGAAGGCGCGTGTCGCGCAGTCTCGCCAGGGCATAAAAAGCGGCCTTTATAATTTTCGGCCTCGGTCAGTAGTTATTCCCAAACGGCAGCTTTACCATGAAACCCACGTAGCAACAAATTCTTCTGCCACGGTTTCGGCCATGATGTCTTGTAGAAGCGTCGACTCAGGCCACCTTGAGTACTGGTTGACACACGTTAGGAGGTACCTGGAACCAAGGAGGTAAAAGAAAAAACTGCTGGAGTGGAAGCTCCCGTAGCTTCTTACAAGGAAAGGTGAAGCCAGTGCTTGCGCTTTCTTCATCTGAAATACAGCCTCATCTGGTGATTTCCGGCTACAGATTAAGTAATTTACGTCTGTTATTGTAATGCTAGACTAATTAGAAAATATAGCTGGTTGTTCCCAACGAAACTAATAAATTCTTTTGAATAATCATGACGTTTTTCCCAAACCAATATGCCAAGATATTCAGATTTCATACTAAAACCATTAACACAGAGATACATTTAGATAAGTATCGGTTTGGCAAAATAACCCACGATTAACGAAGGAGGTTGATTAACTCGTGGGAAGTATGCGAAAAGCGGTACTTCACCATTTCTTTATCACTTATTTACTGTTTTATCCTGCCCCTCGTGTGCGGCTTTACATTCGGGACGTAGTTTCCACACCAGCAGTTTTTTTCTAACCTCCTTGCTTGAAAACTTGGCAGGGGGCAGGAGGCCTCAATAAGGCTAAATGCATGTGATGCAACGGCTCTCCAGGGCGTGATCGGTTACCGGCGCGCGGGATTGCCTAGGCCGCGCCGACGTCATCAGCCGCGCGCCGCAGTCACGTTTTTGGTGACGTCAAACTGAAGACACGCTCCTGTCAATCATCTTGAAACCGAGCTCGTCGCCTGCTACGAGCATAACGCGACAGGAGTTGTGAAGTTGGAGCGATCACGCGCTCGGGACGAGACCGGCTTCGCATGGCGTGTCTGGTGGATTGGACTGGATCCATACGGCGGCCGCAGCCGCAGAATGGCGCGTTCGCATCCAATCCTTAGTCTAACTTGAGAAAATGGCGCTTGCGACAGGAACTTTGGTTGTTGCGTGGGTATTGCTTGAGGAGGAAGGTGAGCGGTCTGAGGTGCGAAACGCGTTTGAAAGGATGATAGAAAGCGAATTCCGGCGTCGCTTTCATTTCTCGAAACAACCAGTGCGTTGGTTGTACGGTGAGCTCGACCCCGTCATCGGATGCCAGCGAGCCTGTGGAATGTTGCTGTTGCCTCTTGGAAAGTGCGTCCCTGTTCCCATTGTTTTTTGTCCTCGCTGTGCGCAACACCACATAGGGACTACGCAGGGAAACTAATAGTTAGAAATTGTAGTAGTTATACGTAATACTATGTTAGTACGTGTTTAAGCTTGGGAAGAAAAATTACGCTTTTTATGTAAAGATTTGGAAGGTGTATAAGGACGTGGAACGATCAGCTCCCGCTTCCGCTTCTGTAATGTTTTCGGCTGGTCAATCTTCTCGTATCGCTGTGATTTTGGTCTCAATCGACGCAGTAAGTTGTGACACTTTCGTGGATATCAAACTTTTGTCTGTGGGTGGTGTTTTCGCCGACATATTCCTGTTTTTGTCTGCGCGACACGCTGTCGGCTGCTTGGTCTAACGGCTGGCAGGCCTATAGCGCGGCAAAGCGCCAAAGACTCATTCGCCGGTGGCGCGGAGCGCCTTTTGACGGCTGCTATGGCGGCGGCTTCTATGCAAGCAGAATATTTCGACGAGGAAGTGGGCTGGAAGACTTTGGCAGAAGAGCGAAAATGGCTGGCCGGGTCAGCCCTCCTAACCCGCCCTCTAAGCAAGGAGGCCACGCTGGCGCTGGGCAGGTGAACGCACGTTACCCATTTTCAAATATTATGGATCGGGTAGGAACGGCTTCGCGCATGTCTCCCATGCCTCAAGAGTATATCAGAAATTGTGCTGCGCCCCAGAAGTGGCTTGAATTCGAAGAAAGCCGGTCCCACTTCAGCCAACGATGGATGATGTAATATGTCCAAACGTTATTCAATACAGTTGGGTGGCCAGCACCCCCCTTAGAGGAAACGCAGAAAGGTATGTGCGCATCAAATCTATTATAGGTGGCTGATAAAGCCTATGAGGTCAGCGCCTATGAAACTGCTCCTAGCGATACGTGCAAGGGAGTTTTGGAAATGTGGACATTGCCGATGCGCCGGCAGCCCTTGAGAGAAACGTTTTGAACGATCGCAACCCGCTAGCTCTCGGCGTCAAGAGCATCAACGATTCTGGTTCAGTTATCGTCTTCGATTGACTTCGTGTGCCGAACTTCGTGAGATACCGACCTACCTTAGTGCGCTGTTTTCTATACCGCAAACAAGCTGATGTATGCTACACTTGTGGCAGGATTGGTCAACGAGTGGACGTCTGCTCGGCGCCTGGAACAACGGAATGTAGGGGCTGTGGTTTGCGTAACCCAAGTGAATCGCATGTATGTGAGCCGAAATGCAAGTCGTGCGGTGGCTTGCACAAAGCGGCTGACAAGGTGTGCTAAAGGCGGCACTTAATTGAATACGTGGTACGTGTGAGACGTCAGGAGCGCGCGAGAGAAGAGCGTACGAAGACACAGGTGGCTGAAGGGGAGCCGCAGGTGGCGAGCGGTCGCCCCACTTCCAGGGAGCGTCCTCACTCGTGCAGCCACTCCCGCTCCCGGCAACGTGCGTCATAAAGACAACGAGCATCAAGCAGACGCAGGAGTCGCTCCCGCTCCATGGGACCGCAGATGTGGGTCTCGTCTGGTGGAGACGCTCACTACTGGGCTGACAAGGTCAAAGGCAAAGAGAAGGGCGCGGCCCAGAGAGAGATATGATTGTATCGTCAGAAAAGGAGAATAGCAGCCTCAGGGCGGCAGTCGATAGGTTTACACTAGAGCTATAGTTGAGCTCCACAGAGAAATCATCCGTAAGAAGTCAGCTTTGTGTGAGCATCTGTGGGTTAATGAGGTTCCGAAGTCTATGTAGAAGGCGGGGCCCACGATCGTCCGGCTCCCAAAAAGAGGGCCTCCGATCTTTCGATCCAGTTGCAAACCAAGGCGAAGTCTGAGATTAGGGAAGCTCTCTCTGCCATTAACAATAGCATCAGACAAATCAAAGAGCGATTTAGCCGTATTGAGCGCAGCAAGGTGGAATCGGGAATCAGTTTGCAGGAGATCGAGGCGTATCTTATTAATGAGACGGTAGTTCCCGTCGTGGAGAAAATCTGTCCCGAAACTCTACCAATGCAGGACAGGTCTCTTAGTAACTCTCAAATGAAATGAATAAGATATCTCCAAATAATCAGGAAGGAACCGGCTAATAGGAATTCTAGAGTTTGGCAATGGAACTGCAGGGGAATAAGTCCTAAAAGGCTGCCCTCCTGCAGGTAATTAAATCGGGGGCTGAGAAACCACATGCAGTTATGTTCCAAGAAACCCTGACGATCAATCTTTCCTTCGCGGGTACAAGGTGGAGTCTTTTCGAGGAGATAGAGGCAGGGGTGTCTACATTCTGATAAAAAGGAAGATTCGTTCGGTCCGACATGAGCTCCGCACGTTACACATCAATGTTGAAATGATAGCGGTTGAAATTGTTCCCAACAGTTACGTAGGAAATAGCAGCAGCATAGTTCTCCTCAATTTTTACAGCAGTCCTAAAGATTTCAGACAGTGCTTCAAATCAATCCCAACCAAGGTCACTAAACTTGCTAGGGAAGCTCCTCTGCTTGTGGGGGGGGAAGGCGACTTGAATGCACCTCATCAAGAGTGGAGACACCCCTCCTCCACTGGCAATGGCTTTGTGTGTCCCCATAAAGAAAAAGAAAGAAAAATAAAGTGGGGAAGCCCGCACCACCAGCTAGGTATGGCAGGCGTAAGCCAATCAAAATAAATGAATAGGGGAAGCCTATGGCACCCCAAAGAAAATTTAGAGAAAAGCCAAAAGCCAAAGAAAATATTTACTACGATGAAGAAGAGAAGTAGTCAAGCGCATGTTGAAATTGTGCTCCTGATGAGAATCCAACAAACCCCTCCCAACCACCCACCCACCGCTCCGGCTGCCATCCGCAGCACGGGCGAGATTTATTGAAAACAGCAAGTAAGCTTCCGCATGTCGAGTCCCCAGTTGGCCCAGTTGTCAATGTGGCATGGCAGTGATGCTGCAGCTAGTATCGGTTGGTACCCGGGGAGGCCGGAGTCAAACAGGTGTGCATCAGGAGTCAGCAAGATGGCCACACGATGGGGCAGGAGCAGTAGGTCGCGCAGATGGCAGAACAGGAACATCAGGCACCCAGAAATGCAAAGGCCGTCGCCTGGGGCTCAGGTATGTTGGTGAGGGCAGCAGGGCATGAAGAGCCCAGACGTCCAGGAATGAAGGCCAGGCAGGTGGAGCTGATGCCATATTCTGCACATGTGGCTAATGATATAGAGTGAGACAGGAGAAAGGCCATACAAGGAACCAGAGATGATCATGTATGCAGGGAAAGGAAAAGGCGATGCCACGAAATGTTGAAATGAAAACAAACACAATGAATGATGACGCATGTAGCTAGAGCCAGCTGGCACGGGGAAGCCCCGCCAATAGTAGGCTAAAGCAGTGCATTTGGCAGAAGCAAACATGCAAAAGCAACATGATTGAAAAGAATAAATAGAGTGAAGAAATGAAGTAGTGGAGTTATGAACCGTCAGGAGTACGAGGAGGAGGAGGAGAGGAAGGGGAAACCGAAAGAACTGCTAGGCGCGCGAGACGCAGAAGTAAAGCTCGTGAGCGTCGAGAGAGTAATAGACCAGCGTAAGTGGCTGGAGTCAACGAGTCCACGTGAGCGTCGTCACACAATGCCCGAACGGTGTGCACAGTGTTCGGGCAGGAGGTTAAGTAATGGGATACGTCGGCGCACACAGCGCCACACGTACACACGTTAGAAGTGTGGAGGTTGAATCGATATAGGTACGAGACGAAATGACCATGGCCAGTAAATAAATGGCTAAGAAGTTTATTTGGCGGAAACCAACGAGGTATATCGGCTATATCCGGAATCCAGGGGTATAGTGGAGTGTCAGTACCCTCGCGGTGCCAGTAGGAATTCCATTGTGACCACGCGATGCGGCGAAAGCGCGCGCGCACCGTATTAATGGACGCCGGCGCAACGCGGAGGAGTCCCGTGCGAGCCGCTGACGTTGCAGCGGTATCTGCCAACTCGTTGCCCACGACGCCCCTGTGTCCAGGGACATGGTGCAGGTATGTCCGCAGGCCCTGACGAGCGAGCAAGGTGAGGGTCTGTTTTCATGCCCATATGCGAGTGTTGGTGTCTCGAAGATGCGATAGGGCGGACAATAAGGAGAGGCAGTCGGTGTAAAGATAGACTGGAGCGCAGGTTGGTAATGAGACTATGTACGCTAGCGCCTCGGCTAAGGCGACAGCCTCAACGCTATACGCACATGTTGCGTTGATGACTCTGAATTTACGGACGGCTGACAAGCGACCGGTCGGGTTAAATACAACAAATGCAGCCCCCGCCGAAATACTCGTGTACGCGCCATCAGTATAGACGTGGAAAGCGGAGCGGGTGGCGATGCGAGCAGCTTCTGCGGGGGAGAGCCGCGTGAACATGAAACGGCAAGCGTCGCGCGGATGGTGGGTCCAACGAGTAAACGAAGAGTCAACCTCGCTAGGGTGAAACGTGACACACCCATAATGCGTGACCTGGCGGAGCGTGAATAAAGAGAACTCCGCGTTAAGGCGTTCTAGGTCAATTGTAAGAGGCGGACAGCGGGCTAATATCTGTAGGGCAGAGGTCCTGGTGGTATGGTAGGCGCCGGTTAATGCAATTAACAACGAGCGTTGCACCGATAGGACACGCGTTTGCAGATGTGTTGTCGGGAAAGGCGGCCACCATACAGGGGACGCGTATGCAATCGCAGGCAGCAGAACCTGTCTATATAAACGGTGTAAAAGTACAGGGCGCAGCATAAAATGCATGCGAACAAAAGTTAGTAATCGAGTAACCAGTATCTCGGCTTTTGTCTTAAGAAAATCAACGTGGGCGTGAAAGTTTAGTTTGTTATCAAAGACCACGCCGAGGAGTTTAATGTGGTCCTGATGTTTTAGAAAAACGCCATCCAATCGGATAGACGGACGGCGCTTAGATGTACCAATGTGCCCGTTGTTGAAGAAGACAAAGAAAGATTTTGATTCGCTAATTTTGACCTTGTTTTGCCGGGTACGAGACGAAGTGAGACAGGAGAATAAAATTGTTCTGTAGTGTAGTTCTGTAAAATGGTCTGTAATGACTCTCATTACAGACCCCGAACATCCAACTATATGCGGTACCTTCTCGGGCAGGAACTCTACTCCCGACTTAACTTTTGTCAGGGGAACCGCGAAGTCCATTTGGGGAAACACCAACATTGATCTGGGCAGTGACATTTACATATTAAAAATCAAACTCAAGATAGTCGTTATAAAGCTAAAGGAATACAAGGTGATTAATTGGGACAAATTCATTAAACTGAGAACCCCCCAAAGCTCACCCTCAGCTACGGCTCATCCGCCGCAAGAAAGCTGGGTAGAGTAATTCGGATCTAACATCAGAGCGTCGGAGAGGGTTATTGTCACGAATAAAATGGGCTCCATGCTCGCTCACCTCCTCGAGTCCAATTAATCGATATCAGCACGGCGGATAGGTCAACGGCTGAACAGCAGACTTAGGAAGAGAATAACAATATTGACACGTGTACTTATCTTTATCGGGCAACCACGTTTCGCCGCCTAACAAATGTAATCGCACAGCGTAGGACGCGCCTGCATGTATCCGAAGTTTCTGGAAAGTTATCGATGCTTCTATCCGCTGTCTGTTGTCGCCGAACCTTATGTTATCTTATTTCATCACCTTACGCGAATGGTGTAGAACTTTGTGGAAGGCACGCGGGTCCGAACGATTAGTCTGGAACATTCGACGACTGCTCTATAAAAGCCGACGCGCTTGACCCGCTGATCAGATTTTCGACGATCGCCGACTGTGTTCGCCGCTTTCGTTGTGCTATAAGTGTAGCCTGTTTTGTGGGCACAGGTTCGCCCAATAAAATCTAGTTTTGCCTTTCACAGTATTGCCACTGTGTTCTTAACGTCACCACCACGTGACATCTGGTGGACGTGCTAGTGCGTTCATGCACCGAACGCCCCCGCAAAGCCGCGATCCAAGCCCGAAGCCCGAGGACAAAACCAACATCGGCCAACACCAGCGTGCTAGCCTCAGACTTCAAGGACTGCCCCAGAGCACGGACTTCTACCTGAGTCAACAAAGAAGATCGTGGTCAAAACAACCCCAATGCCTGCCCCAGCGTCCCCCGTTATCCTACAACAACCTCGGGACCCACCAACCTTCCATGGAGCAGCGACTGAAGACCCGGAATCATGGCTGGAGACCTACGAACGCATTGCGACGTTCAACAACTGGGACTCCGACGACAAGCTGCGGCATGTCTACTTCGCCTTAGAAGACGCCGCCAGAACTTGGTTTGAGAACAGGGAATCGACCTTGACAACGTGGGACCTGTTCCGTAGCGGCTTCCTGCGCACCTTTACAAGCGTCGTGCGCAAGGAAAGGGCTGAAGCTATGCTGGACGCCCGAGTGCAGCTACCAAACGAGAACGTTGCCATCTTTACGGAAGAAATGAGCCGCCTATTCCGCCACGCCGACCCGGAAATGTCCGAGGAAAAGAAAGTCCGGCTACTGATGCGTGGTGTAAAGGAGGAACTTTTCGCCGGTATGGTACGAAGCCCACCGCAGACCGTCGACGAGTTTCTTCGCGAGGCCACTAGCATCGAGAAGGCACTCGAGATGCGAAACCGGCAATTCGACCGCCGCACCAACTCTACAAACTATGCCAGCGTTCAATCGCTCGCCTCCGACGACCTGCGCGAGGCTATCAGGGCAGTCGTACGAGAGGAGCTCCAGAAGATCTTCCCGTCCTCGCAGCCTCAAGTGGCCTCGATCGCTGACATCGTCAAAGATGAGGTTCAGCGGTCGCTTGGGGTTCCGGAGGTGCTACCTCAATTACCGCAACCCCAGCCAGAAGCGATGACCTACGCCGCCGTCGCACGCCGTCAAGGTCCTCCTCCGCGACCGCGACAGGGCCCTGTAACGCCGCAATTCCGTCGACCACCCCCGCCGCCAGCACGCCCACCCGTCGCCCAGCGCAGCCACCCGAGGAAGGCAGACGTATGGCGCGCTCCTGACCACCGCCCGCTGTGCTACCACTGCGGAGAAGCGGGTCACGTCTACCGACGATGTCCATACCGGGAGATGGGACTGCGAGGTTTCGCCGTCAATGCTCCGCGCCCGCAGCAAGGTGAACGCCCTCGCGATATCACCGACTACCTCGCCGCTACTCAGTGGAGCCCTCGACGACCATCCCGTTTGCCGTCACCAGGCCGCTACCTGTCGCCACAGCGCCGACCATACACTGGCCCAGCCTGGGGTCCTCGGGCTGGGCCAGTGTATGGGCTGACGGACCGTCAGCCCATATCCGGAAAACTAAAACCAGCAACCGATGGAGGTGCGGTTGCTGTTCGTCGAACTGACGAAGATCCTCCGCCGCCGACGAAGACGCCGAAAAGACTACATCGACGACATAACAACGACGTCACACCGCCGTCCCGACGAAGTCTGGCAGGAAAGAACGCGCCGAAGAAAGACCACCTGACGACGCCACGTACCAACCACAGGTCAAATCGACGCAGCCGTGATCCGACGCCAAGACCTAACTGTAACGCAAGACAAAGAACCACCGACCTCGACGTGCTTCTCGACGGCCACGCAGTCACCGCCTTAGTAGACACAGGAGCCGATTACTCCGTCATGAGTGGACCCATCGCCGCCCAGTTGAGGAAAGTTAAGACTGCATGGGAAGGCCCTCAAATTCGGACCGCTGGAGGACACCTGATTACGCCAACTAAGATCTGCACGGCAAGAATTACCGTTCATGACCGGACTTAGCCTGCCACCTTCGTTGTCCTCCAACAGTGTTCACGAGACGTCATTCTCGGCATGGACTTCCTGAATCAACATGGCGCAGTCATCGACCTGAAGTCGAAATCGATAACGCTGTCACAAGATCAAGCGATACCGCCGGAGAGCTGTCGTAGTCACCACCCCTTGAGTGTGCTCGAAGATCAAGTGAGCATCCCGCCGCGCTCCAGCATTATTTCCGTCGGCACTGAAACACCCGCTGACGTAGAAGGCGTCATCGAGGGCGACCAACATCTACTGCTCGACCGTGAAATTTGCGTCGCAAGAGGGATCGCTCGACTCCACGGAGGGCAAGTGGAAATTATGCTAACCTACTTCAGCCAAGAGTTCAAGCACATCAACAAGGGCACGACAATCACATACATCGAGGAAATTGTGGAAACCAGCAATGCCTTTGTCCTCTCGGATTCAGCCGCATCTACCCCGATGAGCATTGTCCCCGAACCAGACTTCGACGTGAATCCAAGTCTTCCTATGAGTAAGCAGCAACAGATCAGAAGTCTTCTCCGACGATACAAAGACTGCTTTTCGACGTCATCGAGGATTCGACAAACAACAGTTGCAAAGCATCGCATAATAACCGAAGAGAACGCTCGACCCCTGCGCCAGAGCCCTTACCGAGTTTCGACGCGAGAACGTGAAGCTATTAGGCAACAAGTCGACGAAATGCTGCGCGACGACATCATCCAGCCGTCGAAAAGCCCGTGGGCCTCTCCTGTAGTCCTGGTAAAGAAAAAGGACGGAACCCTACGCTTCTGCGTCGATTATCGTCGACTGAACAAGATCACGAAGAAGGATGTGTACCCCCTTCCACGGATAGACGACGCATTGGATCGGCTCTGCAGCGCTAAATACTTCTCGTCGATGGACCTCAAGTCTGGCTACTGGCAAATAGAAGTCGACGAGAGAGATCGCGAAAAGACTGCCTTCATCACGCCAGACGGCCTCTACGAGTTCAAGGTCATGCCATTCGGACTGTGCTCGGCGCCTGCAACGTTTCAGCGCGTCATGGACACGGTGTTAGCCGGACTGAAGTGGCAGATGGGCCTTGTTTACCTGGATGACGTCGTTGTCTTCGCCGGAAATTTCGACGATCACCTTAGGCGGCTTGCGACAGTGTTAGAAGCCATCAGGTCATCAGGGCTCACTCTGAAGCCGGAAAAGTGCCGCTTCGCTTACGATGAGCTTTTGTTCCTAGGCCACGTGATCAGCAAATCAGGAGTACGCCCCGACCCACAGAAGACAGCTGCCATCGCAAACTTCCCGCAGCCAACCGACAAGAAGGCAGTGCGCAGATTCCTTGGCATGTGTGCCTACTATAGGCGCTTTGTCAAGGACTTTTCACGCATCGCTGAGCCGCTGACAAAGCTAACTAAATGTGACGTCGAGTTCAAGTGGGAAACGCCGCAGGCCGACGCATTTCAAGAACTCAAACGACGCATGCAGTCGCCGCCCGTACTTGCGCACTTCGACGAGCACGCCGATACCGAAATACACACTGACGCCAGTAGCCTAGGCCTCGGTGCCGTCCTAGTCCAGAGAAAAGATGGACATGAACACGTGATAGCTTACGCTAGCCGGTCATTGTCAAAAGCGGAAGGCAATTATTCTACAACCGAAAAGGAATGCCTCGCCATCGTTTGGGCTACAGCGAAATTTCGCCCTTACCTCTATGGCAGGCCATTCAAAATGGTCAGCGACCATCACGCGTTGTGTTGGCTAGCTAACTTAAAGGACCCTTCAGGACGGCTGGCGCGGTGGAGCCTCAGACTACAAGAATACGACATCACTGTAACATACAAGTCCGGAAGAAAACACTCAGATGCCGATTGCCTATCACGCGCCCCCATTGACCCACCGCCGCAAGATGACGAGGATGACGACGCCTTCCTTGGCATAATAAGCGCGGAAGACTTCGCCGAACAACAACGAGGGGACCCGGAGCTAAAAGCCCTCGTCGAGTATTTGGAAGGGCACACCGACGTTGTCCCTAGGGCATTTAAGCGTGGATTATCTTCGTTCACGCTTCAAAACAACCTACTCGTGAAGAAGAACTTCTCACCAGTACGTGCCAGCTACCTTCTTGTTGTACCGTCAGCGCTGCGTCCAGAGATACTGCACGCCCTAAACGACGATCCAACCGCTGGGCACCTCGGATTCTCCCGGACGCTGTCGAGAATACAGGAAAGGTATTACTGGCCGCGTCTGACCGCCGACGTCGCCCGTTACGTCAAGACATGCCGAGATTGTCAACGACGCAAGACACTACCGACAAGGCCAGCAGGATTACTACAGCCGATCGAATATCCTCGCCGACCATTCCAGCAGATTGGGATGGATTTGTTGGGGCCGTTTCCGATGTCAACATCCGGGAATAAGTGGATCGTCGTGGCGACGGACTATCTCACCCGCTTTGCTGAAACTAAGGCTCTACCAAAAGGCAGCGCAGCCGAAGTGGCGAAATTTTTCATCGAAAACATCCTGCTGCGACATGGTGCCCGAGAAGTCCTCATCACCGACAGAGGAACGGCTTTTACAGCAGAGCTCACCCAAGCCATTCTGCAGTACAGCCAGACTAGCCACAGGAGGACAACTGCCTACCATCCGCAGACGAATGGTCTCACGGAGCGTCTGAACAAGACCCTCGCCGACATGCTAGCAATGTACGTCGACGTCGAACACAAGACGTGGGACGCGGTCCTGCCGTACGTAACCTTTGCGTACAACACGGCGGTGCAAGAAACAACACAGATCACGCCGTTCAAGCTGGTCTACGGTAGGAACCCGACGACGACGCTTGACGCCATGCTGCCGCACGTAACTGACGAAGAGAATGTTGACGTCGCTAGCTATCTCCAGCGCGCCGAAGAAGCCCGACAGCTCGCCCGCCTGCGAATCAAGAGCCAGCAGAGGACCGACAGCCGACACTACAACCTCCGACGACGCTTCGTCGAGTACCAGCCTGGCGACCGTGTTTGGGTCTCGACCCCGATACGCCGACGAGGACTCAGTGAGAAACTACTCCGACGCTATTTCGGACCCTACAAGGTCATCCGACGTATTGGCGCTCAGGACTATGAGGTCGTGCCAGACGGCATTTCGCATTCACAGCAGCGCCGCGCACGATCTGAAGTGGTCCACGTGGTGCGCCTTAAACCCTTTTACGGACGCTGACGAACTTCGTCATTTTTGTTCTTTTCTTTGCTACGAGTGCTTTTGTTTATTAACTTCGTTTGTTTGCAGCATCGGGTCGATGCTTGTTAAGAGGGGGGTATTGACACGTGTACTTATCTTTATCGGGGAACCACGTTTCGCCGCCTAACAAATGTAATCGCACAGCGTGGGACACGCCTGCATGTATCCGAAGTTTCTGGAAAGTTATCGATGCTTCTATCCGCTGTCTGTTGTCGCCGAACCTTATGTTATCTTATTTCATCACCTTACGCGAATGGTGTAGAACTTTGTAGAAGGCACGCGGGTCCGAACGATTAGTCTGGAACATTCGACGATTGCTCTATAAAAGCCGACGCGCTTGACCCACTGATCAGATTTTCGACGATCGCCGACTGTGTTCGCCGCTTTCGTTGTGCTATAAGTGTAGCCTGTTTTGTGGGCACAGGTTCGCCCAACAAAATCTAGTTTTGCCTTTCACAGTATTGCCACTGTGTTCTTAACGTCACCACCACGTGACAATATTGAATAGGGAAATAGAGGAACACTATAGAGTTTTATGCAGACAGCAGTGGGACGAGGTGTGTCTCTCCCTGGATGGCAGATCCCTCAAAGGCGGTGGCTGGGGCCTCCTGAAAGATCTCTTGGATGAGAGAGGCTCCAAGTCAAAACCCGCTCAAGCGTCCCTGCTATGCAAAATTATTGACAAGGCTGGAAATGAAATGGCGGATGACAAGCTGTTGGACGACCTAGCTAGTCAGTACCTCCCGCTCGAGAGGACGCAATCATTCACCCCCCTTTCAGTCGGATACTCGAGGTCACCCAATCACGCCCTTGACGTAGATTTCTCGGAGGGTGCAATTCGCTTTGCGATTCAGGTACTCAACAGCAGGTCTGCCGATGGGATCTCCAACAGAGTTCTGCGCAGCCTCGAAGATAATTCTGCCAGTTACCTACCAGACAAATCAATAGAATCTGGAAAGAGGGCCGCGTTCCGAAAAATTGGAAACACGAATGTACGGTACTCATTCCCAAGCCTGGCACACCTCTTAGGCTTGTAAACCTCAGACCGCTCTCTCTGACGTCATGCCTCGGTAAGGCTGCGGAACATGTGCTCACCCGGCTCTTGAACTACACGGAGGAGAACGAACTTTTTTCGTAAAGCGTGATCGGATTCAAGCCATTACTTTCGACCCAGAATGCTGCGCTTAGAATTAACAAAAGGCTCATAGAAAGGGTCACTTGCGATACAAGGGTCACACTCGGTCTCGATGTAGAGAAAGCTTTCGACACTGTACGCCACACGGCAATTCTTCAGGCCATTTCGGATTTCAATCTGGGTGAACGCTTTTTCCGCTGTATGCAATGTTTTCTGAGAGGCAGAACCGTTTCCTTGCACATTGGCGACTTAAAATCACAACTTTATGAGCTAGGTGACAGGCGCACTCCACAGGACTCGGTATTGCCTCCCTTCTTGTTCAATCTGGTCATTGCCAAGCTGGCGAAAACATTGTTGGACATTGAGGGGGTTAAACACGCCCTTTATGCTGATGATTTGACTCTATGGAGCGCTGGCGGCAGCGAAGGAGATTTGGAGGCTCGAATACAGAAGGCTATTAAGATCACGGAACTTTGCCTCTCTCCAGCGGGCCTCACATGCTCGTCGAGGAAATCGGAATTTCTCTTTTACCGTTTTCAGGTCAGGACAAAAACCGAAGGGCTGGGAGCAAGATAGTAGGAATCATATCGTGCTTTTTGACATGAATGGTAACCGCATCCCCGAGGTAGGGTAGATCATAGTCGTAGGATCAACTATTGAAGATAACGGATCCAATGGCTTGATGATACAAAAGATAGCTAGCAAAGTGGAGGATGCTCTACGAATGTTCCGACGCTTTGTCAATAGAAATAGAGGCATGAGCGAGGAATGTGCAATTAGGCTTATTCACTCTTTCGTCTTTTGTCATATTACTTATGTCGCGGCTATGATCAATTGGGAAAAAACTGAAGAGAAACGCCTTGATACCACCATCCGCCGAGTCTTCAAGGTAGCCCTGGGGCTACCCTTCAACGCATCCACCGAGCTCTTTTTTATAGTAGGAGTACACAATACTCTTCCTGAAATCAGCACACAGCGCAGGTCGTCCAGTTGTGAAGCACCAGAGTGGGCAGGGACATCCTGGTCACTCTGATAATTTTTACTTAACGCAAAAAGGATAACGTCAGACATTTTAACAAAGAAATCAGGGACGCGAGTGTGGTTCGCGTCTTTCCCAGGAACGTCCGCCCCTTCTTTAACCAAGGGAGAAGGCTCGCCCGTGCGAAGGCTCTTCTTGCCGAAGCTGCTACGGATGCTGTCTTCGTAGACACCGCCCAGGTGGTCAGTCGCGATGCTTTTTCGGTAGACTTAACAGACGCCAATGAACGAGCCTGCAACGCACTCTCTGTTTACACCAACAATCCGGAACAAATGGCCATTGCACTCGCTCTCCTAGATCCACAGCGCTCGGTAATCTATAGAGATTCTAGGGCAGCCACTCGCTCCTTTGCTAGGGGTGTGGTAGATGCGAAGGTTTCCAAGTTACTCGAAGGTAGATCCATTAGTATCGACTCTATAGTTTGGTTCCCAGCCCATATGGACGATTTAGTGGGAGGACAGCAGAACCTTAACGAATCCGGTCATAAGGCCGCGCGAGAACTTGCCAGCCGGCATTAAAAGTTCGGTAATTGCCACGAGGCCTCCAGTCGCCACTATCCTGCTTTGGAAACAGATGGAGAGGTGAAGACCAATCGCTGGAGGCAGGACGAATAATGCCGAGCTGAAGAATGTGTTCGAACTCACGACGAGCGACTTCCAACCTCAGCCCAGCAAACCTCCCTGGCTGGGCGGTGACAGGTGGGCCGATGATGGTAATATGATGCGTCCCCTTGTTTTTAATGGACAGCGCATCGTTTGATGGCTTAGTGAGTTGCAGGTACTCAGCAAGTGTGTTGTCATACGTTGAGACCGGCCGAAGCGTACAGATGAGGTGAGGATGAACTGTAGGCCAAGTACAACGAGGGATGTGACATTACAGGTTAGGCGCCAATCGCGAACACTCATATTTAGTTTGAAATGGTTGAGGAAGTCCACTCCCGCTATGACAAAATTGACGTTGACAATCACACAAACACCCATCTGTGCAAGCGTCGGAGTCCAATCTCTAGCGTTGTTGACCAGAGCCCATACGATGCGATCGCAGTGTTGTTCACTGCGTCGAGCGTGGGTGTGAACTTGCCGTGTTGGCGATCTGCGGCCGTGGCGGGAAGGATAGACAGCTCAGCTCCGGTGTCGATGAGGACGCAGGTGCCGGTGATGCGGTCGACTACGAAACATAAGTGGCTTGCGCGAGGGCCGATGTCACATGCTGTCGCGATCCGCCGTTAGTGACTGGCCGATGTGCTTCCCGTCCACAACCAGAGCTGGGTGCAGCGACTTTTTTGTTCTCGGAGGCGACGGTAGTACCAGCACAAATGCCGTGGCGAGTCTCTAGATGTGCTGCGATAACGCAAAGGCGAATGGTTACGCCGAAGTTGGTCGTCAGTGTTGCTGCCAGTTGTCAGCTTTTCAAGTGTACTGGTAAGGCGGTCGACTGTTTCCTCCAGGCGCGAAAGCCGGTCTCCTGACTCTGACACTTTCGCAGCGGTAATAGGCAGCCGTGGCGCAGACGAGCAGTCGCATATGCGGTAAAGTGAACGGTGAGCTCGTCCGCATCGAGGGAAGCAGGCCTGTGCTGCTTCCAGGCGCAGTTCCTACTTTGTTCCCGAACCTCCCGTCTTATTGTTCAAAGAGGCTGCCACCGGAGAGAAAGCGTCCAACAAGAAGTGAACAGAATGCGCCACCCAGGAAGAAACGTGCACAGGAAGCTACCACACCTGTAAGTGCTGAGAGTACGATAGACAGTGTTGACTTCGAGAATGCATCGTGCGCGCCGTTTGACAACTTGACGTTACCGTCGTGTTCACGGGAAAAACACACGCTTAGTGCTTCGCCCTTAACTGTTGCGTACAGTATGTGTGAGCCCACTGAGGACAAGAGTATTCTGTTCGCCAAGAAGTTAGTTGTGTTCACTCAAGATGAGCATGGAGTGAAGCAAGAAGTGTTCTTGAAGGGGGTGCAGATACCGCAGTGTGTGTCAGATGATCCTGACTGTTTGTTAAGGAACGTGGATGTTCTCAGCGTGTGCGCGGGTGCAGGAACTCTTCAAAAAATTTCCTTTCGTCATTGGAAATAAGAAATTTTCTGTCTCAGGAACCGCAACCTCAAGCAAGAATTGCCAGGGAACCGCCAATGAAAGTAAGCCATGCATTTCACGCAAACATTTGAGGAAGGCTCTTCTCAATCAAAGATCTGCAAGGAAACAGCGCAACCAGAGTCAAGCTGCACGTATTTCAATGAGAAGGTGGATGCAAACGCAAGCTATCAGACGGCTGAAGGCTAGGCTTTCGTTGTACGAAGAAACCATTCAGAAACTGAAGCAGCAGAGTGAGGAGCTCGCAGAAACCGTCCTCGAAGGCCGACTAAAAGCCCTCACACACAAGCAACGGCTCGCCGTCATGCAGTGTTTTGAGGGTGCTCGACGGAAGTCACCAAAAGGTATGAAATACAACCCGGATTGGCTACTAAAATGCATGATAATGAGGATGAAGAGCCCAAGGCTCTATGAGCACGTGAGACGTGAGGGCATACTGCTGCTGCCTAGTCGATCATGCCTCAAGGTTTACACACGCAAGTACAAAAGTGGGTTCGGTTTTAATTCTGCTGTCTTGGCGGGGATCGCCCAGAAAACAAAATCAATGGATGAATTCAAACGACTCGGCGGACTCATAGTGGATGAAATGAGGTTGTCAGGATGCTTGAGCGTTGGCAAAGGAGGAAAGGTGGAAGGGCTTGTGGACTTGGGAGAGTTTACACCTTACACCGAACGACACATTCCTTGTGATTATGGTTTGGTCATTATGTTTCAACCATTGACAGGTTCTTAATTGGAACCAAGTACTGGCTTGTTTCACTTCCAGGGGAAATGGGAAGGCTGCACTGCTTTCGAAGATCTTAATGGAAGCCGTGCTGCTTACAGAGAAAGCGGGCCTCAAGGTTAATTTTATCCCCTTTGATGGAGCCTCGTGGAATCGATCCATGTGGCGCAAGTTTGGGATATTGGCGACCTCATCCTCGATAAAGTCATCCGTGCTATATCCCGTCGAGATAGGGAGGCGCCTTTTTTCATTTCTGATTTTCCACATTTGGTGAAATGTGTCAGGAATGACTTTATTAAAGCTCTTTACAAAACACCAGATGGTGTTATTTACGTGGAACACATCAAGGCGGCGTACGATGAAGATAAATGCGCTGTAACATTGAAAGTGATGCCTAAAATCACGAAGTCGCACATTCGCCCCAACAACTTTGAAAAGATGAAAGTAAACTTCGCATTCCACCTGTTCAGTGCTGAAGTTCTCCGTCGGCTATTCTTATACAAGAGTGAGATATCTAAGCATTGGAGTGGCCCGGCACCAACACAAGCATTTGCGCTCATGATGGTAAAATTAATTGAGGCCATGACAGCACGCATCCCATCAAAAGGGCTGAAAGTTGGTTGGAAAAACAAAGGGGAAGCTTCCTTGGGCAGTTCCAAGCTTAGATTCATTTCCGCAAGCACCGTTGAGGGACTAAGAGTCACCTTGGATGCTACTCTGGGCCTTCTAAAGTACCTCAATGAGAAACTTTGTTTCAAGTACGTCCTCACAAGCCGACTCAGCCAAGACTGTATAGAAAATTTGTTTGGCATTATCCGTCAGTTTTTAGGGTGCAACGATCACCCGACACCTACCCAATTTTTAATCACAGTGGACTGCCTAAGCTTCTATGATCTGGTAAAGGCACCAAGCAGCGGGCACTGTGCAGGAGACTCGCTTACCTCTCTGTTAGCTGATGGAAGTGAGGCCAAACAAGTGGATTCACTGCTTGACAAAGGCGATCTCGAAAAGCCTAGGTTCACAAGACATCAAAGAACATTCCTGATCATGTGTATCCCGAAAAGACAAGCGATGCCCGACTTGTCTTTTACATAGCAGGGCATCTTGCCAGGAAGGCGATAGTAAAAAGCGGCTGCAGCGACTGCTTTGATGAGCTCCTCGTATCAGCGCAGAAGGCGAACGGAGATCTAGCTGTACTTACAGATTTTTGTGATAATGGCAGCCTCCTTTATCCTTCGGAGAAGCTCTTCTCCTTTGTGGATGCCCTTGAGATCACCTTCACGACATGGTTCTGCTACAATGAACTACACCAAGACAGTATGAATGAGCTGACCTCCTGCCTGCAGAAAAATTCTGTGTGGTCGGCTGTGCACGCCACGGTATCGATCTTACGAACCAGAATTTTTTTTCATCACACGCCTTCACTTCTTCACGAAGTCCCTGAAAAAGGAACGCGCATCTTCCCGCGGGAAAAGAAAGCATCTGAAGCTCAGTCAAAAAGGGACTGCTTAGCGTCTGTATTTCCATATGGTGAGTCGGAAACTTAGTCTTGTTATGGTAATAAAAGTATTTGTAACCCTCACTCTTTTGTTTAAGGCACTGCTTAAAATCCAGGGCGAGCGGAAACGCCATTATCGTGAGTATGACACTGCCTGTCGCTTGGATTCCGTTAAATGCATGCCGCATTCGCTAGCTTAAAACTTCTACAGAAGATTTTGCCACTTCCTTGCGCTACACTATGTTATTTTAGGCTGTGTAGCGACATGAACGCTAAATCGAATAAAGAGACGCAACCAGGCGCGGCCCAGGCAACGCTTCTGCTCCAAGCGCCTGACGAGTAAGCGGGTTACAGCGCCACCTGTCCCGTTCCCTGCAAAGCGTCCCGGCGAAGCAGGCGCGCTCATCACATTTCTCCTATTCTAGCCACTGTAGCTCGTCTCGTCGGAACCCCGCAGGCCGTACCATGCGTACGGCCTGCGGGAGGCATCCCAAGGACACCTCGCGCAAAATTTACAGCTGGCTCCCATTTCCGGAGTGCTCACACAGTAACTGACGCAACCGCTGCAGGAGGTGTGATGGTCGTTAGTCGCCCAGTTCCTCAGAGAGGAGCTGCTGGAGTCTACGCTGCTGTGACCGCTTGAGGGACTGTTCGTTTCATGTCGTCATATGCTGTGTCCGAAGGCGTACCCGCTAGCAAGTCGTCTGTGGCATCGGTGATGTCGCAGGCTAGCAAGGCCACGACGTGCAGGTAATTTACTGTTTGTGAAGTGATGCACCGGTGTTTAAAACGGGCCTCTACTTGCATAAACCAAACTCGGTGATTCTTGGGCCAAAAGTTGGGAAGCTGAAGCTCTGCGGCGATGACAGTAGACGTAACTGTGGCGTTGTCCCTGTAAGCAGGAGTAGGAGCAGCGTCGTCCATGGCTAGTGCTCGAAATAAAAATGTAAAAGTCCTGGGTCACCACTGCCGGTAGCTCGGTTTAACTGAGGCAAGGAGTACACGTTTTGACAGGTTGAGAACGGCTGGTCGACTGGCTTTATTTAAAAGTGAAACAGGTTTGCCAGAGTAGCAGTGGTGGTGCCCCAGTCGGGCAGCCGCTCTTCAGTTCAAAGAAAAAGCAGGAGGGCAATGACCCCCACTGCAAGGAAAACTGGATTGGGGCAATAACCGCTCCGCCCCCCCCCCCCCGGCGGGGACAACGAAGTGACGGACGGTCGTTACAAAGTCACTTTACGTTGATGACTTGCTTATTGGAGTAGATACATAGAAAGACGGCCTTTATGTTAACGAATAGACAAAGACAATCATGAATACCGTCGCAACAAACCTCCGAAAGTCGAGAACCAATAACAAGACAATGAAATAAATTTTACTAAAGAAGAAAAACCCGATAGATGGAGACATTAGCGATGTCACGGTTGTATTAGAGGTGCAGTTGGATACAAATCAAAATTTTAATTTTACTCTGCACTCAGTAATCGAATTCTTAACGTCAACAAACACAAATACGAACGGTATTTACTAAAGACGGCATCCAGGATCTTTGATCCTCTTGGAGTAATTTCACTCTTCACAGTGACACCACAACTTCCACTTCAACAAATGTGGGTGCGGAACGTTTCGTGGGACGAAGAGTTACCCAAGTAAATTAGCACGCCTCGGAGTGAATGGTGTACGGACGTGCTACAGCTTGGCTCGACTAAAATTCCGACTTGCGATAGAAGCAGTCTCCAAGAAATCATGGATACGACGGAACTCCACATTTTTGTTGATGATAGTTTGAGAGCGCATGGTGCATGCCATATTTGAAGGCAACCAACTTGTAAGGCGTGTCCATTACTACGCTCACAGAAGCAAAGTGTCGAGTTGCACCGTTGAAAAGGCCCGTGTTGCCGAAGATGGAGCTAATGGGCGCAGTTATCGGAGCGAGGTTGTAGAAGTACATTCGATCTGAGTGGGATTTTGACGTTGTGCTTGTGATGTGTGGATTTACTCTACTAGTGTTTCTAGCTAGATTCGACGAAGCAGGGATAAACTTAACCAGTTTGCCAAGGACAGAGTGAGGAAAATTTCAAGTCTAACAGTCCCCGAAAAATAACATTACTGTCCAGGACAACAGAATCCGGTAGACATGCTCGCACGCGGCGTATATGCAAAAACACTTCGGGAAAGCCGCATCTGGTGGATTGGTGCAGAATGGCTCACGCGAGTGAGTTTAGAATGGTCTGCAGAATCAACTATAGTATCAGAAGAAAAGGTTGAGCTAGGATCTGAGTCTACAGTGTTCAATGTCCTCATAGAAGGCAAATGGAAAAATGACAAGTTCGCAGATTTAAGGAGATTCCGTGATCTACAGAAGTTTCTACATATCACTGCGATAGTAATACGGTTTGTTGATAGATGTCATACGTGAAAACCCTGTCAAGGAAAAAGTTATGGAGGAAATATTACGCATGCTGCAGAACTATGAATTCTTGTTGGTCAGAAAGAGGTTTTCAAAGAAAATACATGTCAAGTGTCGCACGGGAATTCCAGTACCATGAACTCTTCACTAAGATCTGCATACATTTTTAGCTCCCAAAGGAGCACTTCGCCTTGGCGGACGACTTGAAGAGAGGGATGGTGTCTGTCGAGAGAAACATCCTGTCATTCTTGCCCATAAGCAACCATTTACAAGACAGACGCACACTAACGTGTTTTACATGGTAACCTGTTAAGCACAATGTGTGGCTCATCTTTTGCCGCTTTCCTTGCTTCCCATCGCATCGAATGAAAATCAATTGTACCGAGTGCATTTTCGTGAGGAGGTTGGTGCGAGATATTGATACAGTCAATGAAATCAGTGCTACGCAAGACAATTGAAAAGAAAAAAAAACGCTTGATAGCGAAGAGATAGCAAAGTTACTGGTGGAAATGGAGACCGTGATTAATTCTAGATCACTCAACAATACGTACGCGCACGCAAGAGAACTTGCGTCGATCTGTCCGAAAATTTTTGTTGGCTAAACCGGATTACACGGCGAGAAATACCGGAGCCGAATTTTGCAGACAAGTCAAGAAGACCCTGTTAAACAACTACGATATCGGAACTAGCTCCTCAAACACCTGTGGTTTCTATGGATGGAAGAGTATCTACTCGAACTTCGTTGGCGTCATCACTACACAACAGCGACAAACAATCGTTTAAAGGTGTGCGACATAGTGATCGTCGAGGAATCCAATGCCTCACGATTCGTTTGGCCACTTGGAAGAATACTTGGAGTCTATCAGAGACGAAGTATTTGTACAAGCCTGCCGAGTTTAGACTCAGGACGGGAAGTTAACAAGGCCTGTGCAATAACTGTAGCACTAGAGATGACATCTGTTTCTTCTGGTCGAGAGAATGTAGAAAAGAAGTGCGATAATAAACAGTGGGCGCTCGTAGAGAAAAGAAAAAGAGGATAAAGTTGGAGTGGGCCTTCAGTGTCCGAGTCAGTCTCGGGCGTTTTACAGCGGAGCTGTATATGGCTAGGGCTCCGTGCAATTTTTGTGTGCATCAAAAACTATCATCAATGACTCATACCCCTGTAAGCATTCATACCGAACACCGAAGTGGCACACCGAGGTGCGATATCGAGAAGTTCAATACCACGCACGTTACGTGGGTTTGCCGTGATGACAGCACCCCTGTGATCATTTTCACATATTTAAAAGCCCGTCAAGAAATGGTTCACTCAACTCGTGCTAGAAAAGTTAGACTTCAAGTGCCACACCAATCCAAGTCACTCAACTACTCAACAACGGTCGTGTACAGATTTCACTTTGACCAAGATTTTGTGTAATGTTGTAGCTCAACTCTGTGCATAAAGAGATTAGCCGCTTTGTTTTAAGTCATTAAATTTTTTCATAAGGTAAGCTAGGCGCGTGGCTGTAACCTGGGAATCTTGGGCTCAGTAGACCCCTGTGCAGAGAGCAGCACAAGCTGCAGCTTGCCGTTGACGCCGGGCGGATGGTTTAGTTCGTTCTCGACAAACTGACGCAAAAAGGCGTCGCCGCGAAGACCCTTTAGTGCGCACTGCTGAAGATGCGGCCCGACAGGTTCGCCGCTGAGACCCTAAAGTGTGTGCTGCTGAAAATATCGCCCGGCAGCTTCGCCGCCTATACCCTCGTGATTCTGCTGCCCAAAATGCGGCCCCGCAGCTTCGCCGCGAAGACCCTCTATTGCCTGCTTCTGAAAAGTAGGCACGACAGCTTCTACGCTAGCAACGCCACGTGCGCTGAGCCGAAAATGCGGCCCGTCAGCTTCGCCGCGAAGACCCTCGTATGCGTGCAGCAGAAAACGCGGCCCGGAAGCATCGCCGCGCAAACCCTCAGCTGCGAGCAGGCGAAAATGAGGCGCGGGAGCGTCGTCGTATATGATAACTGTCAACATAGACGCCATGGACGGGCTGGTCAATGATAGGGTTGAGAACCTCGCCCACAGTGAGGTAGACGAGTCGGGGCTCGCAAAAAGACTGTGGCTCAGGTTCGACTGTCGTGCTACGGAAAGACTGGCATGGCTACAGGCGGCACCATTGTGCAGTGTACTTGGGAGCGCGGTCCGCCGATAGAGGGTACCAGTAACAACGCACGATGAGCACAACGTTGGACCCAAAGGTTGACATTACATGTCGCACTACACAGTTTCCCGTGGTGCAGGCTAGTGCAATAGCGATTAATAAGCCTCAGGGTGGCACGTGCACTTGCGTTGTTTACGGATACAACAAACATCACCCCCGATACGTGTACATGGCACTGAGTCGAGCCACTTCACTTGATCGCCTTTACATCACGAACGCTGAAAAGGACTTCGCGTTTTACCTCGTCGCCAAAAAACCCAGATCAAGCACTGGGTGACGAATTTCATAGACTCAAACAGCATCGCGTTGACTCAATCACGGAACGTTGCTTTGTACTGCGCGATCAGCGACACCAATATGCCATACCTGCTCTCTCAGCTTACGTCCTCTGGCTGCGCACAGGCTTGACGTCATGGACGACTACATCTGTTTCTCCGAGACCACGGGTCGTCCACATGACGTCACCGGCTGTAGGTGTGTTGTGTAAACAAATAAAACTGCGCAACAGGCCTAGGGTATGGCCATATACGAACGAGGAATAGAGTGTGTGCCATTCCAACTCGTAGGAGCAGTGGACGTGGACTTTTCCGACGTGCGCGCAGTGCATAACTTCGAGGATATTGTGGTTGCCTCAGTGTATGTGTCACTAGGTGCTCAACATGGCAATGTTATGGACTTCTTGGCACATACCTTAGCTCCTCAATACCATGTGCCCCTAATTTTTACAGGTGATTTCAACGTAAACGCGAAGATCCCCACAACTCCTGGTTCGTACACTGTGTTAAGAAGACCGCGGCATGGAATTTGTGTCAAATACAAAATGCAGCTCTTCGCGCACCAGCTCTTGTTTAAAATTTGTTTTTACAAACATCAAAGTACCCTTGCCGCCTCGCTGCATGTCCTTTTCGACCTACTTTTCCGAGGAGAAAGCACACCTTATTGTGTTTCAATAAATGTATGAGAATATAGACATGAATTTCAAAATACTTACTATTTGAAGTTACCGTGTGCAATCAGTTTACGGCAGTCTCCTGTGGAGACGATCGTCCAGCTT
Source organism: Dermacentor andersoni (assembly GCF_023375885.2). NCBI lineage: Eukaryota > Metazoa > Arthropoda > Arachnida > Ixodida > Ixodidae > Dermacentor > Dermacentor andersoni. The sequence goes on from NC_092815.1 coordinate 204,414,927, forward strand.
ACGCTGAGACTGTGCTCCGTGTGCCACGCAGCCCTGTGTTTTATTTTTCGAATATAAATGAGCACCACGAATCCCGTCGCCAACTTTCTACATCAGGTTTGACTACCACGGCTTACAATGCCTTTAACGTTCTTGCGGTTTCAGCGGTTGTTACAGTGCGCCACACCAATCTGTGGCTGATGTGAAGTCCACGGCCTCGAAATCAAAATATATCGACATCCCTGTAGGAGTTAAGGGTTGGTTCCCACAACTTAGAGAGCCCCATGCCTCGTGCCTACTCGGACGCTGCTGCTGGGGTCTTTCTCTCCTTTACGGCTCGCATTAACAATAGTATCGGCTGAGCGTGAGACCGGACTTGCTGTGTAAAAAAATCAGAAAGGATTAATCTCACGACAACTGTCGCATTTATTGGGATTAGCACTGAAGCAATGCAGCGATACGCCGTATCACAACCACCGAAACGCGTCATGTGCGAGGCGTGTATGCAGCACGCCTCCTTGCACTTTCCGCTGAGCATCTAACAGTGGCGTTGCAAAGCCCGCGTGTGTCTGAGTACATATTCAGGCAAGATTGCCTGAATATAAATGACTCGGGTTATATTACGTCCAACAACGGAGAATTGTTAAAGTATATTTTTAACGCCATTAGCATCTTTAGGGTAATTCACGTGCTTAACGGGACTTAAGTATCTATCTATCTATCTATCTATCTATCTATCTATCTATCTATCTATCTATCTATCTATCTATCTATCTATCTATCTATCTATCTATCTATCTATCTATCTATCTATCTATCTATCTATCTATCTATCTATCTATCTATCTATCTATCTATCTATCTATCTATCTATCTATCTAACCGTTTTCCCGCAGACATGTGTTTATGGGCAGTCCATGGTCACTTAGGTAACGCGTCTGCTGCTCTTAGTGAACAGGGTTCAAAACCAACTTTCGGAGACTAACTTACGTCACTAGGTGCGTGGCACTGTGTGACTATGTGCCGCTGTTCAACAAACCTTTTTGGCGCACACATAGGTCGCTAGACATGCAAGACTGCGCAGGAACCACTGTTCGAGGACCTTCGACTCCAACTCGGAGCACTGAATTTGTGTCACTCGGTCTGCATTGCTCTTAAGTGAACATCTTTGATACAAAATCGGGTCACTGGATACATACCGATAGGTGTGCGCCGCTCATCAATAAAAGTCTTTCACGCCTACTTTTAGGTAAGTAATTGTCACTGGGAGTGTGCCGCTCTCTAGGGGCAAAAAAGATCATTGTAGGTTTTCTGATGCTTGGCGGAACCAAGCGCGATGCTCGGTTTGGTTCCGCCGAGCATCGGTGATGCATCGGTGATACCGATAGACGGCGTAGCGTGTGCAGTGAAAGTAGCGTCGCGTGCAGTAGCGGCAGTGCGACGGGAGAGGAGCTCGGCTGCATACCGACCAGCCGATTTGGCGATGTGTGATCTCGACGAGCCGACTGTTCCATTAAAATATCTTTGAAATTTGCACTAGGCTGGGCAGAATTGAAACCACTTCACACGTGTTCCTCAAGGACAGCATCCCTGCGCTTTAGCTAGCTGTGTCACAAATGCACTTTGGATGTGCCGCATTTCAATGCACGGCTTTCACGCCAATGCTTTAGCGAGTTGCCGGGAATTATCTGGCTATGCGACAGGGCAATACCATTCTAGGGTGAAGTCGCGCTTGAACGCAAGAACATTGCCAATGATCTTATTTTTTCTTCCAAGTATATGACATCGCAGTTTGCAGCGTGCGCCATGCTGATAACTGCCGCTTGTTTCACAGGGTTACGGAACCCTTGGTCGTTTAAAAGAGTAGTTGCCAGGTTATCAGCCATATTAGCTTAAGGATGCGTGTCAAGGCTGACCTGGTCGTGTTCAAGTCAGCGCCCAGCAAATGAATCTGTGGACATACAGAGTACATATTACACAGCCCATTTAGACCAGTCTGAATAGAGACGAGGTTTCTTCAGCTTCTGCAACCCGAAACGACCATCCCGGCGCTGTCCGATCCAGAGCCTGGTTTGTGGGTACGTTTTATAATGAAATATTTAGCGCGTACAATCGACAAGCACACAGTGAAGCGGGACACACGAGCGCTCGTGTGTCCCCCTTCACTGTGTCCTTGTCGATTGTGCACGCTAAATATTTCACTATGAATTCGTACCAACTCGCCCAACTATCACTTCTGCTGGGACACGTTTTACTTCGCATGAAGCAAGCAAGCACTTCAACGTCACATCCATCTATGCTAGGTGAGAGTGCGTCGCTACTGTCAACTGTAAGGCTGAAGCTGCTTTACGACAAATAATCCGTTGGTAGCGGTTGCGCTGTAGGATCGACATCGTCACCGCCAATGACCTGGGAAAATGGAGGCTTATTCTGACGCGATGGTGGAGACATTTGATGATGCTTTTCAGCTTCTTTGAATGAATCGCCAGCGAGAGGCAGCTTTGGAACAGATGTATCTGTGGCGCGTCAAGCCGGCCTCGGATTCTCCGTCGCTGCAGTGGCAGAGGAAATTAGCGCCAGATGAATGCAAATCCGCTTCCCTTCCGCCCTTCCTCGCAGCTCCTCTGTCCTCGTCCTCCTTCACAGCTCCTTCACAGCTACCTCGTAACTCCCTCACCTTCCCCTGCCTTCTCACGCAAGTGAATTTGCAAGTGAATTTTCACTTTCTCTAGTTGTCATGACTGTCATACACGTTGTCCAGTTTTGTGCAATATCTGAGTGCATATGTCAGAAGCTCTTCTACACTTTGGTCTTCAGCGCATTATGTAAAACTTTTGTACTTTTATAACTGTGTACATGGAATGGCCTTCACGTTTTCTTGCTTTTTATTATTATTTTTTCACTGACTGTGAACTTTTGTCTTGTTTAGTAGTCATGTACATGTCATGTATCTTTCCCTTTCGTTCATTTCCTGAGCGTGTATCATACCAAGTTCTACTAAAATCTTGGTTTTCGGAAATGGAAGTCAATAAAACGAGACCAAAGATTTACTGTATTGAAAGTAGAATTTATTGATCTTCTGGCACACGCAGGCACAATCAAAGTACGGATAATACTGTGTGCGTGCAAACACATAAAGAACCCACGGCGCAGACGCGCCAGTTCAGAAACAATGTCAATGCGCGGCGTAGCGCGCGCGCGATTAAAACGAAAGAAAACAAAAACGCGCCGCACCACGCGCAGGCGTAAAGAAAGCAAAAGTTAACTGCGAGTACGTCATGGGGAAGAGGAACAGACACTGGAATGGGTCGGCATAATAAAAACGAAACGAAAAAGCTAAGAGCGCTAGTGTGAGGAAATGCCGCGCTGCTGCTGTTCCTGTTGCCATGGCAACGTAAGCAATCGTGTGCGCCGCCATTTCACCAAAGTATCGCCCACCTGCTAGGGCCGTAACTGAAGGGGTTACTTGGCGCTGTAGTCGAGAGCGTGTCTGCATTAAAACAGCCAATGGAAACTGAGCGGAGATTCACCCCTCGGGGTGAAGGGTACTAAGGGTTTTACTGCTGTACTCAACGAAGTCCTAGCGTCGGTATGTCGTGCTGCGGCCCTTGCCGCATGCCGAGCACATCCGGACTAGCCGCAGGAACGAATTGAGCGCCCACTCCGACGGGGATGGGATAACAAAAACCATTATTTTATGCCAGCAGCGTACCTATGTAGAAAACACTCTTGCGAAAAGTGATGTCACGTACAGATAGCATTTCATACGTCAAGGCGGCAGCGCTACATTATGCGGACACATCAGACACGTAGCATAGGCGGCATCACCAAACAGCACAAGTCGGAATGACGAAAATTCAGTGCGCTCAGCTTGTGCATGAAGTGGGACGACGATGGCACCGCCCGAAAGGCCACGTCGACCACCGCGTGCGTTTCCTTGTCGTCCGCAGAGTCCAGCCACCATGGCGTGCAGCTATCGGCTGAGGAGGACGCCACGTGGTCCACGGCGCCTGCACCATTTAATGTCGTAGAGGCCAGCATGTTTGCTGGCCTCTACGACATGCTGCCCAAGCTGCGTATGTGTTCTGTCCCTTTAACCAATCTCCGAGAGATGAAGACATGACTACAAATGCAATGAGTATTTGTTAATTTCCTGTATGAATGAATGAATGAATGAATAAAACCACGTTTATTCCGCATTATAATGCACCGAGGGCACTGCGGTGGAAAGGGAGCGTTATTATTGCAAAGGGGAAGGGTGTTTGTCTGCTTTTCCGTATCTCGCCTCTTTCACGCCAACTAGGGTCATTCTATAGTCACGGGCTAATGGGTGGAACATCGGGCTGACCTGCCCAGTTAAATGGATTCGAAACATATTTGGAACACTGGCTGCGTGCCAATATGTGTTTGCCACTCTACAATGACAGAAAAAAAAAAGTTCCTTTAAATTTCTCCGATGCTCAGCGGAATCGAACCCGCTCTGGGTGCGGACACATTGCTGTAGCACCGCTAGATGGCGCAGCGTGGGCAGCGGGAAGCGCTAGAGAGAAGCCCTGCTGCATTTCGCGAAGCCGATTTCGCGATGACTGATTTCGACCAACCGAGTGAATAATTCGAGAAGTTTTAAAATTTCTCCCATGCTGGGCGATATTGAACCCACTTCGCACGGGTTGTTCAAGGACAACAGTCAGTGGCTTTAGTAAGGTGCACTGGTTGTACTCCGCTTTCCAAATAATGTCTTTCACGCGAACGTTTTTGTGAGCTGCACGCCAATAATGCGCTGGTTATGCGCCAATCTTGAATGAACATCTTGCCAACTCGGGTTACGAAGTATGAGCCACTTTGTGTGCGGCCAGGTTAAGGACAATTTTCGTCGTTCGGAGGTACCGGCCCGCAGCTTCAGCCTCAGTATCTGGCTACGGAAGCCATGCACGGACTTCCCGGCAGTGCCTCTAGATGTCGGAGCGTGTCCAGAAAAAAGCGCGAGTGAGAAGACCTGTTCCGCATGGCGATTGTCAGCGTTCGCATGAACCGGCATGACACGCATTTCAGAGGGCGCACGCACGCACGCTCCGCGGCAGCGCCGCTACACGACGCAGAGCGTTCGCAGGGACGCGCGCGAGAGAGACGTCCCTCTGCAGTAAACGTCTCATACGTAAGTTTTGACGGTGGAAATACGTTCTGTTTGTCTAGTGGTTCACTGCTAAACCCCTTATCATTGACAGTCATCCTGAGATGGCTTGAGCCGAATTTGTTTTGTTTCTCTATTAAGATTTTTTCATGTATATTTCCTCTTACTGTGCCTCCGAAGCTCTACTAACACATCTTATTTTGCTCCTAGAGTTGATGCTGCAGTTGGCGAGTGCCTGTTGCCTAGTCAGCTTTGTCCCCACAGGGCCATTGAAGTCGTCTATGACTAGTGCAGGCTGAGTTTTCGGCTTTGTGATTGGTAATTCAGCATTTTCGTAGAAATGTTCTACTTCTTGCAGGCGACTGAAAATTACAGCTAAGCTTGCGTTACCTTTAATTCATACCTAGTTTTATCCTTTATTACGATCAGTGCTATGCTGTCATTATTACAGTAGAATTTACCATTGCCTGTCCGCCTGCTATGCTGTTATGAATTAGAAATGATGTCCTGTACCCTCTTTCATCTGAAGGGCCTTGTAGAAAGAGAAGTGGCCGTTAGGGAGCGCTATATATTCTTCCTGTAGAAAAAGCCGCACCCTGTAGTCTTCTATGAAGTCATCAGCCCACGTATCCTCACTAAGGCTTGCCAGCGAATGTTTGATGATATCTGAAACACCTCTGCTAAACTAATTTCACTCATGTGTGTTCCCGTGTTGAATGTTTCCAGGTACAGCTTCCACTTGCGGCCTGAGATTCCAAGCACCCTCTGCTACGTCGCACGCTTCACCGCCGCCTTGGTCAGGGGCTCTGCAGCCGCTGGGAACCGAGGACCGGACGTTCATTGCGAGGTTTGTGAGTGAACTAGTGGCCAAATACTGCCTCAGGAAGGCTACTCCCTTATGAAAATGGATTTAGAGTTCCTTTAAAACTCCTAGTGAGTTCCTATGGAGTCAAAAGGGACTCTATAGGAACTCGCGATCTATAGTCTTCTCCACAAAATCTCTATAAAAAGACTAAAGAAACCTGCCTATCGAAACAAGTCATTTCACACACAATATATGTGTAATAGATGGTGTATTGACGTTATATGTACTGAATTCTATAAAGGAATTTTTCTAGTGTGTCTTTAAAACTTCTAACGCGACCTGTCCATGAAATGGCTTTCAATTCGCCCTCTATAGACGTTCCGTAGAGGGTGTATTGATATCACATGTACTAAATTCCATAAAATAATGTCTATAGAACATTTTTAGCACTTATAATGCGGCATGTCTATAGACTGACTCTCCATTACCATTCTAAAATTGTGCCATCCTAGACATCATATGTACTGACTTCTATAGAGCAACGTTTATAGGACATATAAAGAAGCTAAAGTGCGGCCTGTCTAAGAATGGCTATATATTTGCACTCTATAAACATTCAATAGAAGGGGTTCAATACTGTTAAATAATATCTCATGTTGTCTTTCTAACTCGGAAAGGCAACAATGCACCCATGGAAAATTTTGTACATGGAACAAATGTTATGAAAAAGTGATGTACACTACTTCAGAGCTAATTGGACAATTGCATTTGCCCTTGATGCGAGGCCTACCGCACTGATAGCGTACTGAGATACTGAAACACTATAGTAAGGTTCACGCACTGTAGCACGTTTAGATATTTTACTTTTTCGTGACATGTATACTGAGCTGTATCACTAAGTTCGTGTAAAATTACCACTCACGCACTTTTCGAAGAACTAAAAGTCTGATTATTTCAACCCCATTTCAGAAGTTTTTACTATCAAGCAAGAGCGTCTTTAAAAAGACACTCGTTGACGAAGGCGAACAAGGCACTAATCAAAATTAGAAAGACCAAAATAATGTCATGGGAGCGCGCATGGTGGTTTCTATCGCATATGCAGGTAAATCACAAAGATGACCAAAAGCACTAAGCAAAACGGCACGTGAGCAGCCGCATATTATTTATTGGCTGGAATGCAGTGACTGCAGCACTTGCGGTGGAAACACATCGAACGCCGCCGCACATTTCTGGAGCACACCACTTAAGTGTGACAAATGCACGCTGCACAAACGTGCAGTTCTTCTTTTTTTTGTTGTTGACGAATCTTGGAGGGTCGCACAATGCACACAGAAGGCCTGGACAACATGAGCGCGATCCCCGCACGGTAAGCACACCGACACGAAAGCTAGATACAGACCACATAAGCGTAACCTGCCGCTCACGAGCAAAATAAAATACGATCGTATATTTGTTGCTATGCACCGCACAGTTACAAAGCGCATGGAAACACCATACACTGCACACGTGTACCTCCGAGATAGTGTCAACAATTTCTGGGCTACATTTAAACGACAGTAGGAAGTTACTTCAAAGAGAAACGACCCGTCTACCTCTTGACCGATTCTTTCTTTAATTGCGTTTCCACGCTTATAAATGCTTCGACGTTGTGCACTATGTCTGCTTACGAGGCTTTCTGTTAACGAACAGTTCTGGGGAAAAACTGTAAGCTAATCACAGCTTGCTCCTAATACAGCTTTATTTTCAAGACAAGATGTGTGGACATAACTTTGACTTAACTAAACATTACAGGGCAAAGTATTGGAAAAAACAAAATTACATTGTAAATTGTTGCTGCAGCGTGTCCAAAATTTTACTTCGATGAAGAGGTCCCTATTATCATGACATTCGATGATTTCCACCTTTTCCTCACTTGCCACATTAGTGCAAACATTGTTTTCGTGACTCTTTAGGTGCTGCTTACATGTGTTCTCGATATGACAGAATTATTGGTCCACTGCTATAAGCTAACAGAGAACTCATTTTGTAGTGGTGAGACTGTGACCCGCAACATAAATCACAAGATCAAGGAGCCCCCAGAAATGCAGACCCCGTGGATATATGGCTGCAGCAGCATGGCGTGCGACCTGGATGGCCGACCATGTCAGGTGTGTATGAAGTGCACGTTCCAAACAGTGGGCTTGGTATCATTCATGGTGAAGTTTATGAACACATTACTTCACGCAGCTTATAAGGAGGATAAATATTTGTGAACCTTTATTGAACGTGATGCTTATTTGTGTGCATAGCCATTATGCCCACATTATAGTGTTCTGTACAAAACTATACCTAACCTTTCCTGACGTTTAGCATTCTTTCTCGCGTAAGTTGCTTGGCTGGAAGCTACGTTAATTTTTGCGGTATACATAGTATATTTAAAACTTTTGTTGTGGTTTTATTCTTTGAAAATTATTTCCTATGCTGTATCTTTTATGTACGTATCCTTTTTCTGTTTGTGCTACAATCTCGTGCAGTTTTCTGTGCATGTAAGAATTCGAAGTGAAGTGGGCTAAATATGTCGCAGGTCTAAGCACGTAGCGTGCACACCATTGTTTATCGTTGACATGTTTAGTTTTTATTTTTGTCTTGTTCCCATAATAGCAGCCACTGACAAATACACATTCGATGAGCTTGAATTTCTTGAAAATTAATATGAAGGCCGGTTACGCTGCATTTACTTCAGTAGTAAAGAGGCACAGACTGATTTCGATCCCTTGTGATCTACACAGGATGCCTTCTTTGGTTGTTGCACTAAAAATGGGGGCTCTTTCGCATATTTTGCTTTTTTATGCGGTATGCCTCACGGATTTCGCAGGTAATTTTTTTATGGTGGATGAATACAGATGAATGATTGTAATCCATCATGAAGCCCCATTGTGGAAATGTATGGCCAAGCTGGACGATTATGCTCGTCTTTTGAATGAAATATGGTGATCTCTTAGGCACACGATAAGGCACCGGCCAGTTTACCCTATGTACGCTTGACCACGTGTGAAAGCGATACAGTACACTCCTTATGACACACTGGACAACTTTGCTGGTATCTTCAATTGAGCAAGCGTCTCTTGCCTGCTTGGCTTTCTCACTTCACTTGCGTACTGCCATGCATGTTCTGCATACTTTCTTTTTCACTGGATATATAGGTATCCTGACAAGGAAGGCTTGCTTAAAGATACCACTAAACCCGCCGTGGTTGCTTAGTGGCTATGGGGTTGGGTTGCTAAGCACGAGGTCGCGGGATCGAATCCCGGCCATGGCGGCCGCATTTTGATGGGGGCGAAATGCGAAAACACCCATGTACTTAGATTTAGGTGCACGTTAAAGAACCCCAGGCGGTCCAAATTTCCGGAGTTCCCACTACGGCGTGCCTCATAATCAGATCGTGGTTTTGGCAAGTGAAACCCCATAATTACTTTTTTAAACATACCTGTAGTCTATTCCTATGTAGTCCATTCCTGTAGACTGTAGTCTGTAACTGTAGACTGTAGACTGTAAGATGTAGTCTGTTCCTATGATCATGTGTGTATTTGCTCAAATGTACATGCAGCAGACTGGCCAATGGCTCAACATATGCTTAGGAGTCCACCATAATTAACCCAAGGGACCAGTATGCTCGTCCCACTTGACCATGCACCGATGGGACTGGGGCGGTGCGCCGGATTAAGACTGTTCATCCGTTTTGTTCACTTACGGCAGCCAATTGACCAACAAGATCGCTTAGAAATACCATATAAAAACAGTGGGTCACAATCTGTTTACTGAATTCTCCGCAACCTCCAGCAGTAACGAATTTGTTTGTTGCTACTAGCTTCAGGCACCTTTTTCCTGGCCAAATCTCCTGCTTAACCTATAGAGCAGTTATGCAATCAATTTTCAAATTTACGTAATTCCTGAGTATAATTTTTGTTTACTGTTTTTCACATGCTATGTTACAAGGACCCTTTTTAATTAAAACCTAATTAACTTTACAATTACAATTTCGAATGTTCTTCATTGCGCTCAGGATACACACCAGTGTACATACTCATAGTAGATTAGAAACTAGTTGTTTCGATAACTCAAGAAGCACAAATATGCTGTGCCATTGTATCTGACAGTGACACTGCGACTGTGTTCCAAATACTACGCATTGGCAGTTGTCCAACATAATTTGCGAGAACCATAAAACATTATTGTCCTCATTGAGCAATCATGCATTATCATGATTGCCCAATCTTAGGCTCCACGTGAGAAATTTATTACTGGCATATTAAGCATAGTGCATACCAACTATGGCTAACATCTATGGAATATGAATTTTGTCTAAAGCTCAATAGGAGCGCGTTAGGTCATTCCCTTATTTTCAAAAAATTTGTTTGCTATGCATAGTGTGACGTCTGTATAGGACTCTTATCTCATGGGTGTTACTTGCTTATGTTATAAACGGGAATGTGCTGTCATTGCAAGATGAGATTGATGCGTGACTGGGCTATTGTCGCTTGGAGATACGTTTTTTTTCATTAGCAATGATATTGTAGGGCCAACCACATTGGCGCAGTGCTAATGTCACAGAATCTCGGGAAAATGAAAATATTCTCAAAAGTGATTCTCAAAAGAACTGCCCCACATTGGCAGAGTAGTGAGGGAGGTGGGGCGTTCTGGAACTTTCTTGTTATAATTTTTTATGAAATACCCAAATGAAACTTAGCATAGTGCTACAACTGTATACATATTTGTAGCATGTTTGTGCCTGCTAATACATTATGGCTGAATATTCATTACACCTTTTGAAAATTAATTTCAATTGTATTTTGCAAGCTCCATGTCGCCGATTACTAGACGGACCAAATGAGGCTAAAAGCTAGCCTTTCCTCGCTTCTTTCCCGGGAACTGAAATAGCAGGTGATCATGTAAGAATGAACTTGTAACATGTGAGCAGTAGCCAAAGCTCCATACAGGTCATGCCGGTGGTCGAATGCTCAGACAAACTGCAATATTTATTTTTTTACTTCTTCACTTAATATTAATTTATTCGTATCTCATGAATGTTTTACAGGTTTCCAGCAAGGAATCAGATAAAATAAAGAAATATTGTTGCATCAAAGTAAACATGTTTTTCGAGAAAGCATAATTCATGCAGCTCATTACCACGATGAAACGTTATTAGGCAACTAGTCGGCTTTTGATACGAATGCATTAAAACTGTAAAATTTGAAGAAACAAAGCTGTAAGGTTAAGAAATCTTACTCATAAGTAAAAAACGAGATCATATTTCTATTGGACCTAATACCATAATGTAATCTGGCAGATTTGAGATATTGTATTTCGCTCCAATGTACTATAACTAATTTGTGAGTAGATGCGGAAAACTGAAACATCGCAACAATTTCATGTAAGCTGTAAGTTTATATATCAAATTTGTTGACTTTACACTTAGCAGATGGAGTCTGCAGAACTACGATATCTGTTTTTGGCACAGAGACGTGGATCATTAAGCTTCGTGGCGTTATTTTTCTTAAACCTGCCAATTTTGAATAATTTTTACCTCTAGGCTCTCAATCATATAGTTCTTCATGCAACGAGTAGAATTTAACTTTCTCAAATGCCACAAACTTAATTCAAATTAGTCATGTAGTTGTCTCACAAATATTTCTGTATTTTGAATGTACTTCAGTAGTAAAATTTACAGAATTAACGGAATTGTGCTTGTGCTTTTTATGTAATTTACAGTTGCAAACTGAGAAAGATTTTTTCCTTCAAGTTTGGCTATTTTCAGCAATTTTAATAAGAATTGATCGCGTTAATGTAAAAATTACGATTTAAAAATTTTTTGATATATCAAACCTCATCAAATTTGATCCCATACTTGCCGAGAAAAACGATTTTACTGTTCATGTGCATTACATAGAAGCTCCCGAGCTAAATCTTTTTTTTAGGTATTGCGTGTGTTGGTCTGGTTTGTATTTCTCACCCTAACTTTAGAATATCGGCTTTGATCTCACAATTGTTTCCCTTACAACGAAATTCAAGCTTTTAAACTTTGTGCGATATATGGTGTACTTCTGTATGAAGATCACTACTTGCCCCATTTTTGCAGGGACTGCCGGTCTTAATTTTACACATAAACATAGTTTAAAATGCTGTGTGGTTTCGTCAGGCGGACACAACATTGCAGTGCACATTCATATCAGTCTATGTTCAGGCTTTAGTATCCAACCATTTAATGTGCACTGCTTGAACAGGCGGCCCTTTTGCAGTTTTAATGGCAAGGTTTGATGTCCTAGTCAAGCCTGTTATTGCCAGGTGTCACCTGTAAGCAAGTCTGCCACTGATTGCTTTACCTCTTGTTTCGTGCGTTAGCACCCACAGCTTGACCCGAGAAGCATGTTGGCAGCTACAGTTTGTGTGTTGAAAGTTCTAGTCTGAAGCGTGTATGTAACATATATGAAGCATGTATCTAGTCTGAAGTGCAATAACCATTTCAAACAGAATACTTTGTGGTTGTAGTACCCATTTTTTGCAAATGTATTTACTGTAGTCCTTATTGCCTACATTACAGTTCTCTAGAACTTTACACACTTTAGCACTTTACACATGGCGGCCTAGCTTCTATAGGCATTTGCCTGTAGGGACTCGAAAGCAACTGTATAAATATGTTCTATAGAAATTTGTCTTTAGCATTTTCAGAGCAACTCCATAGAAATATTCCATAGAAATTTGTCTTTAGCATCTCTAAAGCAACTCGACAGAAATGTTCTATAGAAATTTGTCTTTAGCATCTCTAAAGGAACTCGATAGAAATTTTATATAGAAATTTGCCTTTAGAATCTAAAAGGCAACTCCATTCAGCGATTCCATAGAAATGTGTCTTTATAGTTCCAATAAGAATGCGGTGGCCAAATAACTTTTGGAACTCCATAGCACATGTCTATAGGCAATAAAAATAAACAATAGAGCTTTATAGAACAAATAGAAACGTCTTTCTAAAGAAACAGATGAAACATTTTTGTAAGGGCTTACGCACCATCGCTAAGACTAGGACTTTCGAGTTACCCATAGATCAGCTGATGATATCCAGAGCAAAGCTGAGAGCTTCATCCGCGTAGAGTGAGGCTCCGCTGCGAGGTGTTTCAGCGTGGAGTGACAAGGATTGAAAAGGACGCCGTTTATTAGAGAGAAATACGGCTGTCTGGCATTGTGTCGCCGGGCCGCCTCAGCCCATGAAAAAGGGAGGTCGCCGGATAGGGATGTGCGTGTCGCACATGCAACGGAACCCTTGGCAGTAGCCCGTGCTCCCAGGGTAGAGGCGCATGCACCTTCGCTGGCACATCATTATCATTCCCCGCGCACATCCGAAGTCCCGACCTGCGACAAGCGAAAGAACCTTCTTAGCCGAATAACGGAAGCGATATCGCACCAGCGATGTGTTTAACTACTCGCATTTTTTTTTCTCCTATAATCACCTTTCATTTTAAGCATATATCTTTATAAATTTTTAATACACAGAATACTAGAGACGCAGAGGCTAAAGGCTTAAAATATGTGACAGAAGCCTGTGACCCTTCACATTTTGGCATGCAGCATAAGCAATTAAATGAATATGTGCACCCATGCGTTCTTCAAATGAAACATACAGGAAAAGCAGAGACCTTATTCATTTTACGCTCCGATACATATGAAGAAAAGCATCATTATCTAGATGTCTCTATCGTAATTACATACTACACAGGATAGATATATACATATAAACATACATTATGCGCCCGCGTAATTGGTCATGGAGACATATTCCTACCACACACGCAGATATTTCGACGCGCATATACATATTACACGCATTCGTATATTTTCACACATGAAACAGATCAAACTTAAATGGATCCCATCACGCGAAAAGTTATTCATGAGCCAGGGGCGTAGCCAGGAGGAGGGGGAGGGCTTATGGTGCTTCAGCCCCTCCTCAAAATTTTTTCCTGCTGTCATGCACCGCCGACCAAGACAGCATCTGGTGCCGGAAATCATTCTGGATATTACCTAGAATGCCTTCTTTCACGCGCGAGAACACATTTCGGCCCGAACATTGCGAACTCGGGCTGGAGTTTGCCAGAACGCCCATGCACCGGGAGTCACATAACGCAGGAGTCCCATCCGAGCACAAAGTTTCAAGGGCGTTTTGATGGCGAGCGGGCTCGTCGCGGCATCTCGCGGAGGCCATGGAATCTACGGAGCACATGGATTTCAATTCCCAAATTTTATGGGTATAAAGGTCTCATAAACTTTTGATGCGAAAGGTGCATTGACATTTCCAAAGTCGTGCTTGAGATTCAGAATTCCGGAACTTTGTGGGTTTAATGTCCCTATAAAGATTTGACGCCAAAGGTATATTGATTTTCTGAAGTCGTACATCGGACCGTACCACTAGACGAACCAAATCTACACTATCAGACAAGCTGCTGAAGCACGCAGCGAGGTCCGATGAGACGAAGCGATATGAAGCGTTGTGGATGTTTATTTTGGCCGTCTTATGCCACAGAAAAGGATATCAAAATATTTTTTTAACCTGCGCTAACACATCCATGTCGAGTCACTAAAGCCAGCAAAAGTAACTACGCTTTATTTTATTTTCTACTTTGACTTTTATTCGCGAGGACACATTGAGCCTCTTCAATTTTCTTGTTCTCGCTACCCGCGGGCTGCCAGAGCCAGCCAGAGCACGTGCGTTTTTCTCTGGCGGGGGGGATCTTGGCCTGGGAGAGTTTTGGATGCTTTCTGGCTAGCAGACGAGAAAAAGAAACAATGGTCGCTCGCGGCCATCCCTATGTAGACTCGACGGATTGCGACGCGTTCGCTTGATCGCAACCTCTCCGAAAAGTCTTGTCTAGCCAGTGTAGGATACCGAGCAGTATAAGTATGGCTCCCTGTGAACAAGCGTCTCATCTTTTCTTCGCTATTCCTTCGGTAGCCACTTGAATTGCCCAAAGTGGGCCTTCAATTGAGGCCAACTGCCTTTGCTTTCATATATTTTTTTTCATTTCGGTGCCCCCGCCCCACAAAAGAAAAAGAGAGATTTTTGCGTCAAAGCGAATTGTCGCATGGTGAAAGTTCGATTTTGTTACTACTTCTTCTGTGGAAAGTAATGAGCCGCGGGAGTCTTCAGCTGCCGGATACTCTTGTTATATTATTACGATAGCAATTATATGGACTGTCTAGGCGCATTCCTGTTGTCGCCCTCGCCTTCATATTCAGTATAAAGTCAAAGGGCGATAAATTTGTGACCGCGAGCCGCATGCTGTACCTGCGAGTGAAAGTGTAGGGAAGGGGTGTGGCGTGGTGGCTCAGTCTTGTGTGCGCAAGAGAGAAAAGCGGGGAGGAAGCGCGCCACCTTCCGTCGTGCATGGTACATTAAAAATTAAATTATGGAATTTTACGTACCAAAACCACTTTCTGATTATGAGGCACGCCGTAGTGGAGGACTCCGGAAATTTTGACCACCTGGTGTTCTTTAACGTGCACCTAAATCTAAGTACACGGGTGTTTTCGCATTTCGCCCCCATCGAAATGCGGCCGCCGTGGCCAGGATTCGATCCCGCGACCTCGTGCTCAGCAGCCCAACACCATAGCCACTGAGCAACCACGGCGGGTGCGCATGGTACATCAGGGGGAGTGGATGGAGGGGGGGGGGGGGGTACTTTGGATTCTGTAATCTGGGAATCTGTGATTGCGCAACATGCCTATTTGCATTGTTTGAGGCATTCTATACACTGACTTTTTCTGAGATACGTTGATTTATCGGATACTTATACTTATATTTAAATATCTTGTTGCGAGGTTTTTTGTATGCGTGCAGTCAACTTTGTTTCCAGTGACACGTTTTTGCCTTAAGCATGCTGTATCGTCACATTTGTATATTCCATCGTATTTTCACATATATAATGCATGAGGGCGAGTCAAATGAAAGGGAGCCAACCCATCCCGCGCAATAATGGTACGGTTCACTATATGCGAGGCATGAGTGTCGCACACAGGCATGTCCCATTCACAAAAGTTACATGCACGTGTGAGGATAAATGTTCTTTAATGCTCTCATATACTGGGTTGAACATGGCTGGGTGACCTAATTGACGCGCCAGTAGCTGAGCAGCGGGGTGTCGAGGGGTTTTTGACAGCTGAAGGTGTTTCCCAAAAAGAAATTAGTCGCCGTATGGCTGCCGTGTACGTTGAACGTTGCATTTCGTTGGCCACTGTGAAGCGTTGATGCCAATGGTTCAAAGAAGGACGTGAGAGTTGCAAAGACAATCTAAGACCGGGCCAAAGCCACCGTGCAATCACCCCCAACACAATTGCAAAGGTTCATGAGCTGATTAGACAAGAACGGAGGATAAGCATCGATAAATTGGCAGGCCGTGTGAACATCAGTCACAATTCGGTCCACACGATAATTCATGAACATCTCGGTCATCGGCACTTGTGTGCGCAATGGATGCTCAAGATTTTGAACCACCGCCAGTAGACCGAGAGGTTTGGCGCTGCCTTGACTCATCTGATCCAGCATCACAATGAGGGTGACGGCTCCTTGTCTGCAATTGCAACCGGGGACGAATCATGGTGACACTACTACGAGCCTGAAACACGATGGCAAAGCTTACTGTGGAAACATTTGAATTCACCACCCCCAAAGAAAGCAAAGGCCATTATTTCTGCCAGAAAGGCGTTTCTGACTTTTTTTTAGATCGTCAGGGGCCATTACTGATCGAACTTGCTAAACCTGGAGAGGCTATCAATCGTTTCCGATATTGTTAAACGCCTGATCGGCTGCGTATCGTCATCAAAAACAAACAGCCTGGAAAAGTGACTAATGGGATCATCTTGCTTCACGACAATGCCCGTCCCCACGTCGCTGATGTCATTACCACAAAACTGGAAACTTCAAATGGGAAACGCTGCAACATCTGCCCTACGTACTAGACCTGTCGCCTTGCCACTTCCACATTTTGGGGCAATTTAAAAAACAGCTCAAGGGAACCAGATTCCTCTCAGACGATGACGTGAAAGAGTCAATTACAGACTTTTGAAGCCGCAACCCAAGAAGTTTTATGAGACAGGAATCACGCGACTCGTTAGTCAGTGGTATAAATGTCTAAATGCTCACGGAGACTACTTATAAATAATGTACCCCGTTTGTCGTATATTCGCATTGGCTCGCTTTCATTTCAATACCCTCATATGTTTTGCAGAACTCCTGCTTTTTGTATGCATGTGCTGTCTGTTGCGACTATAATTTCGGTGCAATTACAATACACGACCGGTGAAAGCTGCTTCTGCGCAATACATTTGAACAAAGGACAGCGTCATTGAGATTTTTCCCTGGTCGTTGCATATGTTGAAAAATGTAAGCAAAGTTATTGAGTGAGGAAGTTTCATTAAAATGCGTGTTTAACTTGTTCATTTCTTGGCCTTTACATTTTTCATATCAGAGGCATGCAGTGCTTTACTGGTTTCGAACTGATATGTTTCTAAAATTCTTCGAGTATTTTCTTTACTTATTAAATAGACAAAAATATAGAAGCATTGATATCAGTTATTTCGGGCACAATTTTCGGGACCCATACTAGTATATTATTTAATGAAAAAAATACATATATCACTTGTCGTGACAGTGCGTAGCGTTCGGGAATTGGTTTGCAGCATCATTGGCAATGGCAATGCAGTTATTATTCATGTTTTTGATCCCTCGACAAATTCTATAAGCAGGAAGCTGAGCTGTCTGAGCCCCTCCCTTTCAATGTTCGAAATACCACTTATGTAGCGCGCATTGAGCAACAGAAAGCTGCATCGGGAGTTTGTCATATTGTTCTACAATACTCTGAGTGACACCTTTCAGCTAATTATAACAGTCGAGAAGTTGAACGTTTAACCCGGGCTAATTATGTAATTAGGCGGAATGCAAAGAAGAAAAATAATCTTTGTATTTTCGAGCAACGGCAAACAACATTACCTTGGTTCTGTCCGGCTACGTGAACTTTGCGTATCTTCAAATCTTGGTACACGATTGTTGGGACACCCAGTATATGGAGACACTCTCGCCTAACTCTCGCCATGGGGGTGCAGCTCCATGACGCAGCACGTGTTGTGTGGAAGAGCGAGAGGTGAACGCAGCTCCGAACACGCGTCCCGCAGCACGGAGTGTCGGTGGTGGAAGTAGGGCAGTCGCCAAGTGGCTTCTATGCTAATCCCAAGAAGGTCGACACGCATGATAACAAGAATTGTCCCTGAATTTTAATGCGAAGCGTGAAGCTCTCAGCAAAATCGCACAAGGTGATTTTCAAATCTATGTTTCAACCTTAAAAAGATCAGTTTTGCCACATAAAAACCGGGCAAATATTGCAACACTATTAAGCTAGTCATAGTAATCTATATAAGATAGAAAAATCATGAGGATGTAAGCAGTACTTCAATACCGTAATTTAATGATAAGCTAACTTAGGAGTTTGAAGATAGCCAATCAGTATTACATGTGCCGAAAGGCTTCATTTAATGTGAGCCACGAGATCATACGATAATTGAGTGGTCCTCACTCATCTGGGCACGAAGGCCACGTAACTCGCAAAAAAGACCAAAGTTCTGGCCCCTTGATGCACTAGGGGAGCAGCTTGCTATAACTCCCTAATTGGCTAATAATAGCAAAAGGGAGGAGAAATGCGCCCATAATGAAACATAGTACGCTATGCGCATACATGTACAAGGTTCCCTGGGGTGTGTGGAAAGGTCTAATTGTTGTAGGACTTACATTTGGAAATGCGGTTATTTGCTTGAAGTTAGGGGTACAATCAGGTGACTTGATGAGAAACAAAAATCAGTGGGACGCCTTGCATTGGGCACTGACGGGAAGAATCCTTATGAAGCTGTGCAGGGCGAGATGGGCTTGGGAAGTTTTGAAGTGAGGGAAGCTCAGGGTAAAATTGATTTTGACGAACGACTGAGGAATATGAAATAAAGTAAATGGGCTGGGAGAGTGTTCAGGTATTCGTACAGGAATAACATTGATTCACAGTGGAGGAAAAGAACTAGGAACCTTATGAGCAAGTCTGAGGCGTGTATGGCGAGCAATGCAGGAACAAAAAATGTCATGTGCAAAGTCAGAGAGGCTGAAATAATGTCATGGGTGGTGGCAATGGAAAAGAAACCTGCCATGTGTAGCAACTTAAAAGTAAAAAATAAAATCAGGGAAGAAACTATTTATGATAACTCAAAGGAAATCTCATTATTTTCGAACCGAGATCAGGATGCCTTGGAACATGCACCTATAAAGCGAGGTATAAGAAGGAAGAAAAAGCATCTGCTTACTGCGGTAAAGCTAGGAAAACTATAGAACATGTTTTATTAGAATGTGAAGATATCTGACCAGCGACAGATTAAGCCACTTCTGGCCTCCTTGAAGCCCTTGGGTTCAGGGATAGCAGGGGGAAAAGTAATCATGTCCGCGATACAGATTAGTGAGAGGTGGTTGGAGGTTCGGTGGAGAAAAAGTAGCAAGACCACAAACAACCCAGGCAAACAGAAGCGAAGTTCCTAGCAAAAAAATTTGGAGGTTTTACGTGTCAAAATCACGATATTAATATCAGGTACGCAGTAGTGGTGGACTACGGAATGATATGGACCCCCTGGGGTTCGTTAACGTGCACCTAAATCTCAGTACACCGGTGTTTTAGCATTTCGCCCCCATCGAAATGCGGCAGCGGTGGCCAGGATGCGATCCCACGACCTCGTGTTCAAAAGCCCAGCACCGTAGCCACTAAGCAACCACGGCGCGTTGTTCATAGTAGTGGCTCACAAAGTTTGATGCTGGGAATTTTTCGTTTGTGTATTTTCTCAAAAATGTAGGCCGGACAAATTAAGTAGGCAAAATAAGAACAAAAGCTTGGTGGCGCAACCCAGCATCCCCTTTACAGCATCGATAGTATGCATCTATCCACCCATCCATTATCGAAGTCCACTAGGACTTCTTCGAACGTGCTCCTGCACAGACTCAAATATCAGTGTACCAGTAAACGATTCTTGTTCCTGTGCCAGGCTATTCCAACAAGCTCAGTTTCTGGAAAATTATACTTCAAGGCTACAGGTATGAACTTAGGGTAATATCTTCAGCCAATTGACCAGAACTACAGGTCTCTGTGACGTCAAATCAATTGCTTTTGTTGAACAAGATTTACACAGAAGCCGCTTGCTAGATTGGGAACATTTAATTTGGTAGGATGTGGTTACATGACTTCACACGCGAAACAAGCCGAAACCGAAAATATTTTGAGATTAACAGACGTCAATGCAGTTCATTGAACGTTGAAGCCAGCCAGCGCCCACGCCGAAAGTTCCTAAGAAAGATATTAAAATATGCCACTCGTCCTTTTAAAGTTATTTTTGGACCTGGATTTGTATTCTTACAATAATAAGGTAAAGCAAAGATTGAGCTTACTTCATCTGTTGCTTTGTAGACATGGGGTGCTTACTGTGTCAAGTGCGTGCATTCGTAAGTCGATTATGGGTGGGTCTACGTTGGTCAGTTGTGAGAACTATTTGAAGGGGAGTAAGTGTTTCCGATTGGCCGGCGAGTATTTGCATGTACAGAGGCATCCTCTTGCATCCAGATGAGTAAAAAAAAACCCCTACTCTCATCCGCCTTACTGCCTGCCGAAGGCTGACGCTATCTTTCATCAATAGTTTGCTGAAAGTATCGTTTAATATGGGCAAATATTCCTTCTGGCGTTCCGAATTTCAGATTGTGGTACAGATTCGGTATATATTGTGAGGAAAATTAATAGCATTCTTGATAATCACGAAAATCAATGCCTCATTCAGCGGGCAAAGTGAAACCACTAATTTCTGTATTGCACATGCATACGAGGTGTATTAAAAAAAACAAGAATTTTTCTATAACATTTTTGTCGCTTATTGCACAACATTTTAAGCCCGGCCCCCTCAAATTAGTCCCCTCTATTTAATGCACTGTTCCCATTATTTCTGGTATTTTTGAAAAGCCTCCTGGAATGCACTTTCTGGCATGGCGCACACATTTCTTGCGGCATTGTCCTGAATCCCCTCTATGGTTCGGAAGAGACGTCCTTTCAACGTGGTTTTGAATATGGGAAACAGGAAGAAGTCTGCTGCCGCTAGGTCCAGAGAATACGGTGGATAGAGCACAATGGAAGTGTGATGTTGTGCTAGGTAGCGGCGAACAAGGAGCGCCGCGTGAGCCGCTGCATTATCGTGATGCAACATCCAAGTCTGGTTTTTCCACAACTCAGGCCGCTTACTGCGCACATCAGCCCTCAAACGCGCTAAAATTCCCTGGCAGACTTCCTTGCTTGCCATCTGGCCACGTGTTGCACATTCGTAATAGACGAATAATGCCTTTGCAGTAAAAAAAACACAACCAACGTCACCTTGATCTTTGAATGACTCATGCGTGGTTCTTTTTTTGGACGAAGAGAACCTTTGCCCAACCCTTCGACAGCTGTATCTTCGTTTCAATATTGACACCTGTACTTGCTTATCGTTCTCCGGTGATCGCTTTTCACCGGCTCACAAATGTTAAACATTATCACTCGGCGCAGGCCGCGTCTGCATGTATCGGAAGTTTCTCGAATGTCTAATCAGTGGTTCTATCCGACATCTGTTGTCACCGAACCTTGTGTAGATTGATTTTAAGCGCAATGCGAATTGTGTAATACTTTCTGGAAGACACGTGGGCACCAGGGTGTCTTGCCAGCACTATGATACTTTCGATGATTCATATAGAAAAGCCGATGCGCTAGACCTGCAGATCAAATCTTCAACGATCGCCGACAGTGCTCGCCGCTGTCGTTGAGCTTTGAACGTCACTGGTTTTTAGGGGCACAAGTTCGTCTAATAAACAGCTCATTTCGTCAGTCACAGTTTGGTTACTGTGTTTTTGACCGTCACTTCAACGTGACATCTGGTGGAGGTGCTTTGACGCTCGTGTACGGGACTCCCCCGCAAAGCAGTGAAAGAAACTCGAACCGAGACGACAACACCAACGTTGTACCGGATCATCGAGCTAGCCTCAGACTACGAAACGAGCCCCCAGAGTAGGGACCTCTTCGCGCGAACACTTAAGAAGCGCTCGGCCACGACAACATCAACAATGACAGCCCCAATGCCGCCTACAGCGATCGTGTTGCAGCACCGCAGGTAGCCACCTATATTCCGTGGCTCAGCATTTGAGGATCCCGGAAACCTGGCTGGAGACGTATGAAATGGTTGCTGCGTTTAACAACTAGAACAGTGACGGCAATATACTCCATCTCTTCTCATTGGAAGACGCCGCCAAGACGTGGTTTGAGAATCGAGGAATTACCTTAACAACGTGGAACGTGGGAACTTAACATTGTGGGACCTGCGGCGTTACCGGACCCGGGCGCGGACGCGCCAGGGCCCGGTAACGCAGTAGTTTCACTGTTCACCGCCGTCAGCTCACCCACCCGTCGCCCAGCGCAGCTACCGAAGGAAGACAGATGTCTGGCACGCTCTAGACCACCTCTAGACCTCTGCTACTACTGCGGAGAAGTGGATCACGTCTACCGCCGCTGCCCATACCGTGAAATCGGACCACGAGGGTTTGCCGAAAACGCGCGGGTCCACAGCTTGGCGAATGGCATCGTGATATCGCCGACTACCTCGCCGCCACTAAGTGGGGCCCTTGAAGACCATCCCGTTCGCCGCCAACAGGCCGCTACTTGTTGCCACAACGCCGACCATACGCTGGCCCAGCCCGGGGTCGGTCCGTCAGTCCAGAAGGAAGTTGGTGGGGTGCGTGCAGCAGTTGCGAAGTGCACTGAAGAACGGGAATGGCCAAATAGGATGCTCACTAGAAAAACTTGTCACCAGGTTCGTCCCACACACAAAAAAAAAATGTTGAATATTACGCGCCAAAGCTATTATTCGATTATGAGGAACGTTGTAGTTGGGGAGCCCGGATTGATTTTGACCACCCTGGTTTCTTTAACGTGCGCCAAATTAACCGTACAGAGACGCGTTGGCATTTTGCCCCCGTTAAAATGCGACCTCCGTGGCCGGTGTTCGATCCAGTGACGTCGTGCTCAGTACCGCAGCGCCATAGCCTTAATGACACCGCGGCGGGTTCCGTCCCATGTGCCTCGGAGGCTGTATACTTCATTACCCCGAGTGTGGTCACGTGCACAAGGGATGAACTAACCATTGCCTAAATTTGCGGTTGAAGGACAACCTTAATGCAACGAAAGGACGAGTGCGTTCCTCCAGCTTGGAGATCAATTACTGAGACTGGATGCATGTGCAGCAGAGTTCGGGCGCACATCGGTTTTCTTCAGACACGGGGACAAGATAAGGGCAAAAATTAGCGAGTCCACTATCAAGAGAAATGGGACAATGTGTGTCAGCCAGCTCTCTTTAGAGCTTTATAAGCTGTCTTTCCTGCCCATGCTGCCGGCCCAGGTTTTATTCCTTTCTGTACGTGTGTTCGTATTGAGGCGGCACGTACACGCCAAAGTGAGGTGTGGAAGCCAAAAAAAATGTTCTCGCATTTAAATACCGGCTGTCAAAGGGTTAAGGCAGCGTCTGCCCTGTCCTACATAGGTACGATTATAAGAAAATGGCATTTAGTCTTTAGTGTTTTCCTTTTTTTCACGTGAACACAAATGCCACCATGCTCTGTTGTCTCACGTGCGCATGTTCTTTCTCATGGGCAAAAATGTAGTTGGTGTCTGCGGCGTAAAAGCCGTTTTTGTCCCGTTCAAGCTAGGAGAGATTCGCGCTCACGTAAAAAGAAAGGTACAGCAAACCTCCCCCCCCCCCCCCCCCACCAATCTTTCCCAACTAAATATCAATTAAGAAATATGATTGCTTCTAGCGTACAGCAGAACTTGCAAGTGGTGCGTCGTCCCGCGGCCTTTGTGTACAATGTGATAGTACGTGTTTAAGGTTAGATGCGCTTGGTGTTTTATATGAATGCACAGAAAAAGACAACGGCCGAGCGGGGCGAGCGCGAGCTCCAGCAAGAACAACCGTCTTCTTCCTCTTCGTCTTCTGCTGGCGCCCGTTTTAGAGCGCAGCTCTTTGGCGTCCGTTCCTGGGTTTCGCGTCGTCGTCGGCGTTGTCGTCGGCCTCGTAACCAGCTCCGCCCCCCTTTCATCCCCCCAGCGCTAGCAGCGACCGACTGATACCGCTGGATGCCGCTGACGCCGCTAGAGAGTCAAGATAACGTGACTGCATAGAACACCGTCGCCGCCATGCAGAAAGAGGAGGAAAGGGTCCCCCCCCCCCCCTGTTCTTGTGTGGCGGATAGGGTGCTCTTCAGTTGCCGACGCGCCGGTTATTTCACGTAGGCCCCGGCACGTCGACGAATACGTGACCACCTTCCCACGGCTAGACCTGGTTCTTAGTGCTGCGGAAGCGAGGGTATCATATTGTTTGTGTCGGCATCGGCGGCGTTGTCCCTGAAACCAACTCCGCAGCTGGGGTTGACTCACTATCGGCGTCAGCGGCATCAGTCAGTCGCTGCTATCTCTTCCCTCCTCCCTTTATCGTGTTGTCCGCTTGCTGCGCGCGCTTCTGCCCCCATCGTTTGCCGCTGGGTGTACACGCCGCCCCCCTCCCCCCTCTTCCTGCGAGTCTCCGGTTGTCAAAGCGCCGGCTCGAACTTAATTCCTTTCTTCGCTCCTCCTCCAATGCAACCCCTGTGCGGTGGCAATCAGAGAGCCAGATCGGTGGCGGCGGATCTGTATATGTGCACCGCCCGAGCCGAAATTGCCGCTGCCGTTCGCCCTGTGCGGTGGCAATCAGAGAGCCAGATCGGTGGCGGCTTGACATAAAGACAAACAGCAATTTCCTAACACTTATGCGGGAGAACATCCCGTTCCTCTCGCTCGTAACGCGTCCCACGGCTGTGACAACCTCGCGAGGCACTTGTATAGATCTCGTCTTTGAGAATCAAGCATTGGTGTACCAAGTCGAACATATATCAGTCTATTTCTCCGACCACAAAGCTTCCTTCATGACTGTCAAGAACTGTTAGTGGAGTCTTTGTTAAAGGAATACGTGTGAAAAATAAAAAAAAAATTCTGTGATAGCGCATACATGTGTTGCTCGATTTCTTTGCCTCAATCTATCTATCGAAAAGGTGAAACAGCTTATTTGCTGCGCTCAAATTTCGCATTAGGAAGTAACGTAATCGTCGGTAATTTTTTCTCACTACCATCACTCCCCGACAACAAAGGAGCCATCCTGGCGACCTATGAAACCGGCTGAACTGATGGGTCGTAGTGCGGCTTCAGTCGGCCGACATGAACAGTTTCGCGTCCGCGTCGCCGTTGGTCCGTAGATGGCTGAATAGGCTCAATGACGTAGTTTACCGGGGACGTCTGTTGTAGAAGCCGGTTGGGACCGTCATATTTTGAGCTGGACTTTGTAGAAGGGCCAGGAGTAGACGAAGCAACGCGAAGCCATACGAGAGTTCCAGGTGAATATCGTGCAAAAGTCAAGCTTGCGTCACGGCCATGTTTCTAGCTGGCCTGGTCTTGCGAGTTAAGTGAGTGAGCGATCTGACGGCATTCTTCGGCATAAGTGGCGGCTTCGGATAGAGTCGTAGATTCGGAAGCGGCAGGGCGATACAAATGAATTGTGTTCAGAAACGAGGAATGTTCGCGACCATAAAGAAGAAAGAAGGGAGAGAATACCATGGTAGACTGAGTAGCGCTATTCTAAGCATGCGTAACAAAGGAGAGGATGCGGTCCCAGTTAGTGCGGTCAGCGGAGACCTACACTGCGAGTATGTCACCGAGAGTACAATTAAAGCATTCAGTCATACCACTGGTTTGCGGGTGATAGGCGCGTGTAACAGTTTTATGAACAATGTTGCATTCGCGAAGGAGGGCTTCACAGCTTTGGATAGAAATGAACGACCACCGTCACTCAGTAGTTCGCGAAGCGCACCGTGTCGAAGAACAAGGTTGCGAAGGATGAACAGCCGACTTGATGTTCTGGGGCCGCCGAAAGCGCTGAAGTTTCGGCGTAACGCATGAGTTGGTCCACGGCGACGATGACTCAGCGGTTGCCATCTGGGGTTAGAGGGCCATACAAATCAATGCCGATACGGTCGAAAGGCCGGGAGGAACAAGGTAATGGTTGGAGTGGCCCTGTTATCTTGTGAGGTGGGCTCTTGCGGCGTTGGCACTTGGAGCCCGAGTGGACGTACTGCCGAACGAAGCGGTACATTCCTAGCCAGTAGTATCGAAGCCGTAGGCGTGCATAAGTCTTTGGTACACGGGCATGGGCGCTTTGCGGATCCACATGAAAAGAGGCACAGACGTCGGAACGTAAATGGCGAGGAATCACTAGCAACCATTTACGGCCACCAGGTAGGTAATTGCGGTGGTACAGGAGCCCTTCGCGGGTGGCAAAGTGGCGAGCAGTGTGACGAAGCGAGCGGTCAGTGGGTCGTGATGATGGTTGAGATAAATGCTCTAGAAGAGAGGCTAGCCAAGGATCCCTGCGTTGCTCTCCTGGCATGTGGGCGAATGGAAGAGACAACGAATCGTAGCTGGAAGCAGACGGAGTACCATGCTCATTGGGCAGCGGTGTGAACGAAAGAGCTTCGGCATCCGAATGCTTACTGCCTGACCGGTAGACAACACGGATGTCATTGTCCTGTAGACGAAGCGCCCAACGAACTAGGTGACCAGATAGGTCTTTTAATGACGACAACCAGCACAGGGCGTGGTGATCAGTCACGACGTCAAATGCACGGCCATGTACGTAAGGTCGAAATTTGTTGATTGCCCAAACGATGGCAAGACACTCTTTTTCGGTGACCGAATAGTTATTTCCGCTTTGGTGAGATTGCGGCTGGCGTAAGGGTCGACGTACTCTTCGCAGCCAGACTTACACTGGGCAAGAATAGCGCCGAGGCCTACTTCACTAGCGTCCATGTGGATTTTTGTAGGAGCGTCCGGGTCAAAGTGGCGTATAGAATAGGTGGGGATATCAAAAGATGGCGTAATATGGCGAACACGTCTTCACAAACGGTGGACCATGCCGAGATGCCTTGGCTGTTGGCAAGCAGCTGCGTTAAGGGGGCTATTATGGACGCGAAATTGCGCACGAATCGGCGAAAGTACGAACACGTGCCTATAAAGCTACGGAGTTCTTTCGGCGTAGATGGCCTGGGGAACTCGGGGACGGCGCGAAACTCTGCATGGTTGGGAAGGGCACCATCCTTGCTGACAACATGGCCTAATATGGTAAGCTGGCGGGCGGCAAAGTGGCAATTCTTGAAATTAGGCTGCAGTCCAGCGTGTGAAAGGCAAGTAAGGATGTTTGCGAGGTGGGTCAGATGGGAGCCAAAGTTCTTCGAAAGGTCTCCAACGTCGTCCAATTAGCAAAGACACGTGTGCCCGTTGGGGCCTCTAAGAATGTTGTCCATGAGACGTTCGAACGTTTCAGGCGCATCACAAAGGCCGAACGGCATCACGGTAAACTAATATAGACCGTCTGGAGTTACGAACGCAGCCTCGGGACGGTCAGTTTCATTCATAGGGACCTGCCAGTACCCAGATGTAAGATCCAAAGACGAAAAGAACTCTGCGCCTAGCAAGCAGTTGAGAGCGTCGTCAATTCTGGGCAGCGGATCGACATCTTTTCGTGTGATCTTGTTAAGGCGCCAATAATCAACGCAATATCTGACGCTACCGTCCTTTTTCTTCACCAGCACAACTGGGGAGGCCCAAGGGCTGTGTGAGGGCTGAATAACGCCACGATGAAGCATCCCGTTGACTTGTTCACCACTGACGCTGCGTTCAACGTGAGAAACTCGGCATGGACGCTGGCGTAGGGATGCATGAGTGCCGGTGTCAATGTGGTGAACGATGGCGGATGTGCGGCCCAAGGAGTATTGCTTATGATCGAATGACATCTGAAAGTGGCCGAGCAGCTCCAAGAGGTGGGGACGCTGCGCAGGCGGGAGTTCAGAGTCAATTAACACAAGAAAGGATCGAAGGAGGACAAATCGGCGGTGGTCATCGGAATAAGGTTGTCGACGAGAAGACTTAACGTGTCGTCAGGCAGTTGAGTAGAGTACACGGAATCAATATCGTCAGGCCAACCTATACATACGCCATGGAACAAGGTGGCTGTGGACGAATACCGATTTGTGACATAAATGGCGTTGCAAGAGTTTTCGACTGCGAGAACTGCAAAAGGGAGGAGGAAGTTTTTGCGAGAAGTGAAGGCTTCGGAGGGCGCAAACAGGGCCATTGAAAGAGCGAGCATAGTCGAAAGAAAGTGGTACAAGAACAGAAGAGATATGTCAGTGTCCGCGGCGACGACCACTTGAGTAGAAGGTGGCTTGTCAGATGAGGCGTCACACATCGGCGACAACTCAATTTCGTCACACGCACAGTCAAAAACGGCACGGTGAGTAGCAAGAAAGTCCCAACCCAAAATAACGTCGTGCGAACATGGTGAAAAAACAAAAAATTCGACTACGTGTAAAATGCCCTGAATGACAAGGCGAGCTGTGCATGCCACTGAAAGTTGAATGTGGTGCGCAGTTGCCGCACGCAGGGAGACCTCGGAAAGCGGAAATGTGATCTTTTTTAGCTAGCGGCACACTTCTCCACTAAGAGCAGACTAAGCGGCTCCAGTGTCAACGAGAGCTTGCACGGGAACACCTTCGATATTCACGGTTATTTCCTTCGTAGGTAGAAGTGTACCACAAATGTACTATAAATGCACCTTCTTCTTGCGGTCGTGCCTACATCGGGTAGATGGAACGCAATCACACACCGCGTTGCATTGCAAGAAATATGTCTGTTCACTAGTGCTTCACCGCCAGGCTCACGTTGCACCGCCAGGCTCACGTTGCAAGGCATTAGGCCCAGACGACACGTGAGATTCTTGAGGCTTGCCACATTTAGAAAGAAATGGACAAATTTTACCAATACATAAGTAAAATTAGCATAGCCAACCTATGATCGTCCGCTTTCCTAGAATTTGGTTTATCGCCTTGGTCACCATATCAGGAGTACCTTATCAGCATGTTGGAAGCTGTTCAGAAGAGAGCAACCAGATCCATCCCGCATAAATATGACCACCTTTCTATCATTACCCGAATAAAAAAAAAAAGACGTTTCACTTCTGTCATTAGAAACTCGCCGCATGATCGCTTTCCCCTGTCTGGCTCACAGGTGCATTATATCAATAATTCTCAGAGTCGGCCAACTCATGCCCCTGTGCGCACGTCCCGCCGCTTTCTCAACACGCTCAGTTTCATGCGCCTACATGGTTAGATACAAGTATTTGGCTCATCATTATTACCTCGCGCTATTGCTCATTGGAACAGTCTTCCGCACCACATCCTATCCATGTCTAATCGTGGAACTTTTCGTGGTAACCTTAATACGCTCTTTGATAACACTTTATAGTGATGTTCCATTGTACTATTTGTAACCTTTGTTTTGTGATTTATTTGTTTATTTTTTCTTTCTTTATGCGAAATTTTTTTGTCGTATACAAACTGTTACCCACTTACTCAATGCCCTTCAGTGAGCCTTTAAGGTATTATCACTAAATAAATAAAAATATCAACATCGATACTTCCAGCCGCCCTTTCGTAGCCATGGTTGGAGTGGTTCACAAGAGCAATAGCGCGATTGCTTAGAAAAACATGCATGAAAGAAAGGAAATCATAGTGCATGAGAAACCTCGATGTGAATACCAGATCTTATGCATTACACACAACGCTAAACATAGCGTAATCAAGTAACACAAAATACATAGTTATCAACTGCGTCCGTTTTATACACTTCGAAAACGTGACTAATACAAATATTGTAACAACAAAAGTGAGGACATTAAGCTTATCTGGGGTCCTTATCAAATAAAAATAAAAAAGGAAGATATCACGAAAATAAACAACGCGAAAATAACTCCTAGGTAAATGACGTGCAAGGGTAAGGATGACCGCAATATAAAACTACAAAATCAATTGTTGTGCATCAAATAATGACGGGGCAGTCGCTGCAAAAAAATCCGCTTTCAAACACGTTACGTCATTTGGAGGTTCATTCCAGCCTGAGATAGTCACTGTTTCACCCGAAAGGCGAAGCATTGTGTGCGATAGAAAATCATTAGACATGTATGCGTAATAAGGTTAGTCGTTTTGTCAACTGCAAACACTGCTGTAAGCATTCGCTTACTAATTAAATTAACAAGCACGTTGTCACGTGCACACAAGCAAACACGAAACTATTTAGGTCGATCAACGCGGACACACTCTGGCAGAACGCTGGCAAGAAGAAGAGCAAAATCAGTGGCGAGCGAATTCCTCGTCGTGTTACTTTTCTCGCTTAAACGCGAACTAGCCGCGCGAGAACACAGCGCACATAGGCCATCAGTTATCTGCTGATGATTAGCCTTCTAACCCACCGGAGATTGCCTCTAAGACGCGCGCGGCCTCGATCAGCCGCCGCAGCTGGAGTAGAAGAGGAGATGTGCACGATTGTGAAGTTCTGTTGTTGACACATATCTTCCTTAGGTGTGGTAAATTTCAGTGATTTGTTCTAAAATCGTCGAGTGGCATAAATGTTAGTATATTTATATAGGCCCCAGACAGCATTCTTGCATTCTAGTAATCATCGAGCAAGTGACCACTTGAAAAAACGAACATGTTCGTTTTTTTCTCTTTCAAGTGACCATGTTCTTATTACAGTAACTTGCTGTTAGAACACCCCTTGTGACTGCCTTTCATTTTCTGTGCATGCCCCCTCTTGTATATACACAATGTGGCAACGCAATAAAATATTGTTCGAAGTCAGCGCTGTGTATGTCGTCTCTCGCAGTCCTTGTCCTTCGCGCTGTACGTTATTATTGATCATGAATTACCAACTAGCCCAAGCAACCACCCTAGTACATGTATGTGCCTTGCTTTAGCTAATAAAATTACAGGGGCAGAGACCCTGACTCGCCCTCGTATTCGTAATGCTGTCTTTGCCGTTCTATCATCGTCTTTCCACTTTCGTGATCTCACTCTCATCATGCCGCTGTCGTCAAGCAGCCGGTGCCAACCCAGTAGCCCAGTTGTCTAAGTGCTTCCGCTGATAGGTATCTAGTCGCGATGCAGTCGTGGTTGTTGCGTCATCGCCAATTTAGTGCCCTCGTCCTCACGCCGTTGTCTTCGTGCACTCGTAATGTGTCTGTCATCTCGCCGCCGCACTGATGTCGTCATCAGGGGCGTAGCCAGGGGGGGGGCTTATGGGGCTTCAGCCCCCCCTGAAATTTTTTCGTGCTGTCATGCGCCGCCGACCAAAACAACTCCCGGCGCCGGAAATCATGCTCGATTTTGTCTAGAATGTCCTTAATTCACGCTCGAAAAGACATATTAGCGCGAACATTGCGAAATCTGGCTGGATTTCGCGGAAACGCCCATGCATCGGGAGTCACATATCGTACCGCAAGGAGCCCCACCGAGCACAAAATTTCAAGGGCGTTTTGATGGCGAGCGGACTCGTCTCGGCATCTCGTGGTGGCCGCGGAATCTACGGAGCGCTTGGATTTCAATTCTAAAACTTTGTGGGCATAAAGTTCTCATAACATTTTGATGCGAAAGGTGCATTGACATTTCCAAAGTCATGCTTTAGATTTTCAATTCCGGAACTTTGTGGGTTTAATGCTGTTGTAAACATTCGACGCCAAAGGTGCATCGACTTTTCTAAAGTCCTACATCTGGCCATACAGCGAGACAAGCCAAATCAACATACTATCAGACAAGTTGACAAAGCACGCAGCGAAGTCCGATGAGACAAAGCGTTGTGGTGGTTCATTTGTGCCGTCAGGTCGCAGAAAAGAATATGAACATTTTTTTTCACCTGCGCCAAAGCATTCATGTCAAGACACTAAAGCCACCATTGTAACTAAGTTCTTATTTATTTTTCTACCTGGACTTTTATTCGCGAGGATACATTGAGCCTCTTTCTTTCTTTTTGTTTTTTTGTTCTCGCAACCCGCGGGCTGCCGATCCAGCCAGAGCGCATGCGTTTTTCTCGTGCTGCATCGACAACCGCGCGGCGCACTTGGATGCGCGTTCGTTTTTCTCTGGCCGACTACATTTTCGCCTGGCAGTTTTGGACGCTTTCTGGCTAGCAGACGAGAAAAAGAAACAATGCATAGTCGCTCGCCGCCAGTACTGCGAGGACTCGGCGGATTGCAACGCGTTCGCTTGAGCGCAACCTCTCCGGAATATTTTGTCTCGCCGGTGTAGGGTACCGAGCAGTATGCGTATGGTTTTCTGTGGACCAAGCGTCACACGTTTTCTTCGATATTCCTTCGGTAGCCACATTAGGTGCCCAAAGTAGGCATTCGAGTGTAGCCAACATGCTTTCCTTTGCGTTATTCTACTTCGCCGCCCCCCGCCCCACAAAAGAAGAAAAGAAGACATTGTTGCGGCGCAGCGAATTGTCGCATGGTGAAAGTTCGATTTTGTTACTTCTTTTGCGGAAAGTAATGGGCCACGGGACGCTTCAGTTGCCGGATGCTATTTTATTATTGCAATAGCAGCTATATGAAGACTCCAGGCCCATTCCTGCCGTTGCCCTCACGTTCCGTATAAATGAAGGCCAAGGGCGATAACATCGTGACCGCGCGCCGCATGCTCTATGTGCGAGGGAA
This sequence comes from Dermacentor andersoni, assembly GCF_023375885.2. Taxonomy (NCBI): domain Eukaryota; kingdom Metazoa; phylum Arthropoda; class Arachnida; order Ixodida; family Ixodidae; genus Dermacentor; species Dermacentor andersoni. The sequence continues at coordinate 204,447,572 of NC_092815.1, forward strand.
GGCATGGGGGGGGGAAGGGGGAGGGGGTGAGCCGACGACGGTGGCTCAGTCTTGTGTGCGCAAGGGAGAAAAGCGGGGAGGAAGCGCGCCGCCTTCCGTCGCACGCGATACATTTTGGCAGTGGAGGGAGGGGGGGGGGGGTGCTGTGATCTGTGAATCTGTGGTCGCGCAACCTGTTTATTTGCCTTGTTTGACGTATTATATATAGTGACTTTTTCTTAGGTACGTGGATTTATTGGAGACTTATACGTATATTTAAACATGTTGTTGCGAGGTTTTGTGTATATGCGGAGTGAACTTTGTTTCCAGTGACAATTTTTTGCCCTGTATCAAGCTGTATCTTCACATTTGTATATTCCATTGTATCTTCGCATTTCTAATGTACGAAGGGGAGTCAAATGAATGTGAGACAACCCGCCCCGCGCAATAATGGTTCGGTTCATTATTTTCGAGGCATGCGCGTAGCACATACGCTTCTCATTTACAAGTGACATGCAGAGGTGAGGTTAAATGTTGTTTAATGCTCTCATACACTGGGTTGAACTAGGTTGCGTGACATAATGGACACTCCAAAAGTTGAACAGCTTGGTGTCATGAGGTTTTTGACAAATGAAGATGTTTCCCAAGAGGAAATTATTCGCCGTATGGCTGCCGTATGAGTTGAAGATTTCGTTTCATTGGCCACTGTGAAGCGTTGTAGCAAACTGTTCAAAGAAGGACATGAAAGTTACTAAGACGATCCATGGCCGGGCCAAAGCCACCGTGCAATCACCCCCAACACAGTTGAAAAGACCGTGGTTGCTCAGTGGCTATGGTGTTGGGCTGCTGAGCACGAGGTCGCGGGATCGAATCCCGGTTACGGCGGCTGCATTTCGATGGAGGCGAAGTGCGAAAACACCCGTGTACTTAGATTTAAGTGCGCGTCAAAGAACCCCAGATGAGGGTGACGACTTTTTGTCTGTAATTGTGACCGGGGATGACTAATGGTGCCGCTATTAGTAGCCTGAAACACTACGGCAAAGCTTACAGTGGAAACATTTGAATTCACCACTCCCAAGGAAAAGAAAGGCCGTCATTTTTACCGGAAAAGTATTGACTTCTTTTTAGATCGTTAGGGGCCATTATTGATCGAATTTTCTAAACGTGGAGAGACTCTAAATCGTTTCAGATATTGTGAAAGGTCGGATCGGCTGCGTGTCGCAATCAAGAACAAACTACGTGGAAAATTGAGCATTGGGAACATCTTGCTTCACGACATTGCCCGTTCCGACGTCACTGATGTGGTTAATACAAAACTGGCAAAGTTCAAGTGGGAAACGCTGCAACATCGCTCATGCAGCCCAGACATGTTGCCTTGCGTCTTCCACATTTGGTAAAATTTGAAAAAAATTGCTCAAGGGAACCAGATTCGTGTCGGAAGATGACGTGTAGTCATTTACAGATTTTTGAGGCAGCAACCCAAGGAGTTTTATGAGACGGGAATTACGCGACTCGTTAGTAGGACAAGTGTCTAAATACTCATGGTGACTACTTTTAAATAAAGTACCCCGTTTGTCATATATTCGCATTGGCTCACTTTCATTTGACTCGCCCTCGTATATTTTGCAGAACTCCTCCTTTTTATATGTGCTCTCTGTTGCGACTATAATTTCGGAGCAACTACTCGCAATACACAACCGGTGACAGCTGCTCCTGCGCAATACATTCTAACAAAGGACAGCGTCATTGAGATTTTCCCCTGGTCGTTGCATATGTAGGAAAAGGTAAACAAGGTTGTTGAATGGCAGATATATATATATGTATATATATATATATATATATATATATATATATATATATATATATATATATATATATATATTGATCCCACGACTAATTCTATAAGGAGGAGGCCGAGCTGCAAAGCGAGCCCCCCACGAACGAAATTTCGGGCTACGCCACTGGCCGTCATGATAGTTAGGTCGTCGCCAACGTACTGCCGTCATACAGGTTTCATGGTGCAGTCGTCATCACGCCATTGCCGACGTACACTTCCAGTCAACCCATCTGCTCTTACCGCAGTCATGCCATTGTCGTCATGGCATCGCGTTTGTTGCCGCGTCGTTATTTAACATGATCATTTGACGCTTTTCATGTCGTCGTCGTTACACCATTGTGGTCACAAAGTCGTAGCCGCAACAGTGTCGCCAACATTGTTGCGTGGTAGCAAACCGGGCGCCTTAACTCTGGTTAACCTTCCTGCCTTTCTCTAATTTGCATCTCTCTGTCGCCATGTCGTCGTCGTCACGCTATCGCGCTACCACCTTAATCACTGCACTAACGTAATCTCACTGTCGTTATGACGTCTTTGTCATACTGCCTTGGTCTTTGCATCGACGTCAACCCATCTTCATAACGCTACTGCATTTATGCTGTCGTCATTCAATCGTGGTTATGCTGCTGTTGTCGCGCCGTTACCGTCATAGCGTTGTCATCCTACAGTCGTTAGCATGCATCGGTTGTCATACCTTCATTGTTATGCCGTCTTAGTAGGGCCATCATCATCGCACGAGATTTGTCATACGACTCTCGTCATGCCATCGTCATGCCGCCGTCGCCATGAGACATCGCGGTGTTGTCTTCGTCACGCCATTGCCGTCATACACTCGTCGTTATACCATCGTCCTCATATCGTTGTGATGCCATCATGGTCCGTGCGTCGTCTTCATACAGTCGTTACGCATTCGTTGTCATAACGCCGTCGTGATGCTGTCGCGATGGTTCCATCGTCATCATTCTAACTTAGACATCCGTCGTCATGCCATTATCGTCATACGGACGTCGTCAAATCATTGTCGTCATTTTGTCGTCACCACGCTGTAATTTTACGGTTGCTGTCACTTAAGTAATGTCATCCCGTGGTCGTCATACTGCCTTCGTCGATCCTTCGATGCTACTTTTTAGTCGTTCAATCATAATGATAATCACAAAACCCTCGTGCGATCTAAATTAGAATACGCAAGCTCGGTTTAAACGGAAACGTTTACTAACACATTAGAATCGGTGCAGAATCGCAGCGCCCCTTTTATACTGTTCGCTCATAGAGCTAGCGCAGCTGCAATGAAAAGTACCTCGAACCTTCCTAGTCTTTCCCTTCGTAGAAAACTGTCCCGATTGCTACTTTTTCACAAGATTTATTACCATAATCACCAACTAAAAAGTGGCCTTCTTTCTGAGTCATCATTCATATCACCTCTCACAGATCATCGCCATAAGGCACGCATTCCACATTGCCAAACGAATGCGTATTTTTACTCATTTATACGAAAGACGGCCAACGATTGCAACCACCTGCCCACCTCTGTTGCCGATATTTCTGACACTTCTTTGTTTAAAACCGCCGCGCAAAACTACGTATTTGAATAATCTGCCTGGTTGTCTGCTGTGCTTTCGCGTTTGTAAACTTGTACTATTTATTGCTGTTATTCATAATGTTTTCTTTTTGCTGTATTACGACCAAAACCCTTTTTTCCCCCTCCCTTCTGTAACGTGCCGCTAGGGCCTTGAAGGTATTGACGTAAATAAATAAATAAATAAATATGGCCACCATTGGCATGCCGTCGTCGTTAGACAGTCGCTATCATTCATCCATTGTCATACTGTCATCATGCCGTCATTGTGGAGCTGTCATCGTCATTCGAGCTTCGTCATCCGGTTGTCGTCGTACCGTGGTTGTTACGTCATCGTCGTCATGCACTTGTCGTCCTCATACTGCCTTCGTCACGCTGTCTTTTGTACACCATCGTCATCATTTAAAAATCGCCATGTCACAACCGTCATGCTGTTGTCACATCGCCTTTGTCATTTCATCCGAGTCAATCCACCTTTGTCATAGGTCACGGGGTGATGGAGTCATCGTCATGCAGTCATGCTCGTGAGCGACTTTGGCAAGCGAGTCACACAGCAAAGTCGGGCGATACCGCAGTATGTCACATATAGCCGAAGAAACGAAAGTTTCCGGATGACAACTACAGAAGGTAAATCAAGGTCACTTGATAAATACGGCCTGCCGTTACCTTGCTCAAATGCAGCTGACGTAAATTAAAGAAGCTGTTGTAAATTACGAACATCAGAAAAGCGAAAGTACTCTTTCTGAAGAATCACGGAAATGAAAGCTGATTGATTTTTCCATGTCGCATAAAACTTGAACTTGACTAGGGTGCTACTCGCTAAGCTTCTGGTAGAGCCTGTGATATAAGTTTCTTGACGTAGTAGGGACTATTGTTTAATGAAGCAGGTCAATAAACTCGTGTATGACCAAAGAACATTTCTATTACTTCGCAACTCAATCGGTTAGTAGGGCTTCGAAGCACGTGAGTATACCTTACCAGGCTGTGCCACTCTAATGGCCATAAACAATATAACCAGTCACTAGCGTTCCCAGCACTTAACTGAGCTACTCACGTGATCGCAGATGGGCTTCCTCACTCATGACGGCCGTTAGACATCCTGAAATAGAGTTTAGTAATGATGTTAGATTTGTTGCTGAAAAGGAATAAAAATTATGCTGAAGAAATCTGAAATTTGCGATAGAAGTTAAACATAGAAGCTCGTTGTAGAAACGTAGGGGGGTCAACAAGGAACAGAACATACGGTGTTCCACTACATACAATACGGGACGGCGAAGGGAAAAGTCTGGCGGATATGACGCATCACTACCTTCTCGGGGGTGGGCGGCATGTACATTTGCTTAATGATACTGTAAATCATTAACTACCCGTTATTTTTTCTGCCCTTGATCATATTTTAAACAAAATTCTGGCTTATGCAAGTTTTCTGACGGAAATGAAAAATGCTGAAGTGCCTATTGACTACACGCATTAGACAGAATCATTACCTTCTGATGACTAATATCTGTGCTACCCGATCTTTTAAAACATATGACGAAACTAAAACATTTTCAGTGACTATATTTTTCAGTGACAATATTCTTTTTTGTATACTTTCTGAACTTTATTATTTAATTATCTCTTCGGTTTCGGCTAAAACCGTAATCGTATGGTCCTGCTACATAAGGAACCCCAGGTGCTCAACGAACTTCTACGATGCCTTCTCGCTTAAGCGGCCATTTAGTTGACCTCTTTTATTGGTACCAAGGCCGAATTGAGTATGCTTCCACGAACTCTGGGGTATTTTGCGTGATTTCTTGAAGTTTAGAAATTTTCCACTGAAAATAGGAATTGATGGGGCCTCGAGATTGCGAAATCAAGAGACGCGATTGCCTGTCGGCCCCTCGCAGAGCGCTGGATCGCGCCTCACACGGCGCTTGTTTTGCTGCTTTATAGTTCTGGCTCGCGGCCACGTGAGTACCGCGGACTGTCACATTAACGAAGCTGAACACCTGCGCCGTAAAACTTTGCCGGCATCTTTCGTGGAGTTCGCGCAAGCCACTTGCGATATCACGCCGGGCTTCCTTGTGCACAAGTGCGAAAGCTGTTCCCGAACACAGGCTTGGTTTGCCCAAGCGAGCGCAGTTACGGTGATGTTCGTGAATCCGCGAAAAGCCAGCAGCCGGCGGCGGATACGTCGTCGTCATCAGACTGCAAGGCGCTGCCTTTCCTGCATTCTGATGATTCCACCGCATATCATTTCTCACACACGGAACATGTGTGTGGCAGTGGCATAGTCCCGAGGTGCTGTCTCAAATAAATATCTTTTCACACTAGCCAACCCTTCAAGCCCAGCAAGTTGTTAGATTAAGTAGTCAAGCTGACACCCCAAAGAGTTCAAGTGGAGAGCACGGGCTGTTTTTGTTGTGTACTTTCGTAAATTATAACTCTTCACAGTGAAAGTTTTTCCAGTATTAATGGTGCTGAAAGAGCGTTATTCGTGTATAAAACCTCCACTGCGCCTTTTTACTACTAACGTATATTCTAACACACCATGATAGCGGTGCGGGCGAGAAAAGAAACAATAAAATTAATAACATTCACAATTATGCTGAATAGGTGTTTGAAAAGCTACAAAGGTTCTCGCACTCACTAACATATTAGGAATGCTTCTACAAATAAATAGATCATATCTTCAGCATCGTTATAAGAAAGTCATAATCAATAATAATGCGGAAGATATTAGGCCAATACTCGCAGGTGTGCCACAGCGTAGCATTTTGGGGTCAAGATTGTTTATCCTCTATATAAATGATCTTGTTTGTATTGCAAACAACCGCACCTTTATAACGCATGCAGATGACATCAGTTTAATATATTGCGCTCCATCGGTTTCCCAACTTGTAACGCAGGCAGCAAACTCCTTGGGATTGCTCTAGGAATGGTCTGTAACGAATTCGTTCAAAACAAAAGCCAGTTCTTTTCAGGTCACCTAACTAACTTCCCTGTGATCACAGTCTCGTTCTCAGAGCTGGCACTTTTGTTGGTCATCCAGTGCCATGCATAAATACATTGGTGTTAAATGACGGTGAATCAGAAAGCCTTTAGTCCTATTTTTTCGCAATATTACGGACGTAAATGCAAAGTCAACATATCCATTCCCTGCGGTAGACCTTCCTTGGGCCGGCCCGGCCTTATCTGCAGGTAGCTCCGCGGCAGGGCGCTGCTGTCAGTAGTTGAAGATGGCGATTCTGCTTCACACGTCGACAGCGTACGAGCAACGAAGTGTGATCCCTTCTCTATGGAGCAAGGGGTGAACACTTCCTCGAAATTCACGGGGAAATGCAGTCCACGTACGGGGATAGGTGTCTCGCTTTGAGAAGTATGAGATGGGGGTGCTGCGAGTTCGCAAAAGGCCGTGAAGGTTTGTATGACAATGAGGATTCGGGGAGGCCGCGTGCATCGCTGACTGACCGCAGGAACATCTCAAATTTATTGATGCGATGCGACAAATGTATGAACAGGTGTTGGGACTATGTGGAAAAATATTCTAAGGTACGTAGAATAGTACGTATATCTGTAATCGACTGCATGAACATTCGCGATCAAAAATACGCTGCCCACGGCTCCGGGCGCAGGAGCGGCTGCGGAGCCACAACGGGGCGCTGCTGTCTCCATCGCGCAACGCTCGCCTTCATCCCCGCGCCAGCTCGCATCTCTTGCATACGTGCACCGGCTCCGGCAGTCACGCGTTCGTCCGTTCGGCTAAGCGCACAGAACGTACGCGCACCCGTGGGAGCTGTGGTTCCGTGCCTCGCGATGCAGGCTCTAAACGAAAGACGCCATGGCAAGGCATTCGCGCGCAAGCAAAGAGCCACCACTTTGTTCGTGTCAACGCCCGTCCTGACTAATGTTCCTTTCTCGTTTAAGGCAAAAGCGTTACTAGGCTCAAATTGCAGAAAGCGTCCGAACCTGCCAGCCGTGCCCGGAAGCCGTCCACCACCGCCGTGCCAAGAACTGTGGCAGCACTGCAAACGAAGCGAAATGGAAGCGCCCTCCTGTGCACTGATCATCAGCTGCGAAACAGCCGAACGCCGCACTTGAAATTTATCAAGCGCTTGACTTGGCCGCACAAGATTGAGGGCGAAGTTTGGCGTCACCAGGTGCACCCTCAAAGCAGGCGGGAGATGGAGGTAGCAGCGCCGTAGTGTGGCCCCGTAGCCGCTGCTGCGCCCGGAGCCGTGGGCCGCGTACTTTTGACCGCGACTGTACCTTATTTTGGCTAGTAAAATATAGGAGCAAACACTTTCTGATTCGCACTCGTATTCACCAAAAAAGCACTTTATCCTGTAAACATCAAATAAAGCTGGTAAAATATAAACTAGCAAAAAATGCTGGTGTAGTCTCCAGGTTGCGATATATGATGCCACAATATATCCAAAACATTTTGCGTGATGCTTTGTTCACATCCGTATTAAGTTACTGTTTTTTGGTGTGGGGAACCGCAATTTCTTCGAGTATAAGAAAACTCCATATAATTCAGAAGCGAGCTGTATGTCGTCACATTATGAATAACTCTGCTTGTTGTTGTATATTTTGTGATGTTTCATTTATAGTTCATTACATGCATGGCTTAAGTAAATAACCTTTGTACATGTCATTTTTAACGAGGCATTTTTTGGCTATCATTTCTCCGTTTACTTGGTCCATGCGCGCCCATTTGTATACATTAGGTTGCCGCACATGTCAAGTGGACAAATTTTTGTTTTGTTTTTAATGTGTCTTATTGTGGATAATTATTGTGTAAACTTTTATTTGTGAGCTGTATGTATAAACCCTCTTGTTGATTTTTCTATTTGTAAGCACGATGTCTGTAAGGTCTTCTGTAGGTGGTGCAGGCCCCTGGTCAAGCCTTTGCATATGCTTTTTGTCTGCGCCCCTAGATATCCGTGTGATGCTCAGTAAAGTTTGACTTGATAGGCGCGGTATTTATGTGCACGTTGTAAAAAGAGTTATGTTACACCGATTAGAGTGTTCGCTGATGTTGAAATCTGTCGTTGCGAATACGAGGCGGCAAAGCGCAGGTTTGAAGCGCAACGAGCGTATTTTCTGCTATGGAAGATGTGATCTGATGCAAGGTTTCTTATAAAATGGAGTAGTTTGATGATAGAAAGACGTTTCTTGCAGTAGTAACTACTTTTTAAATAATAGGTCAGAGAATAAACGATACCATTGCATAGCAGTGCATTTATAACTGTTAAGGTGGTTTTTATATCAACACTAAAGTATCTACTCTGTTTTACTACTGCTAATTACAAGGAATTATGAATCGCAATTATAGGTATCCATTTTGCCTTCCTGCACATCTGCGACAAGCTATAGAATTATCACAAGCTTTTCTGGGTGTGGGCTGCGCTAAAGTTGCGAGAAAACATCTGGTAAGCTTCGGGACACATTATGTGTACCGCAATCAGAATCAAAGGGCCGCAACGTGTCTGCTGTGGGCGTAGTGGCTACAATTAATGAATTCCACGTAAAGCTCTGGAGCTTGAATCCGCCTTGTGCGCTTGTTCAAGAACGCACCTACGAATTAATTATTGATCCTTTTAAAATTGCACATAGTTAAACAAAGGGTCGAAAGTACAGAATGCTTCAGCGATTACTCCTTTTTTTCAATTCAGGGGCAGAACGAGCTTATTATTTCTTGCATTGATGGTGTTACATATAAGAGTACACAGGAGGTCCCATAACAGATGGCTGCAGGAGGACCTCCTCTCGCTCCTAGTTCGACCAGACGAAAATTAGACGTAATCCAGCATGCGTACTTTTTAAGACGGTATCTGGGCTGACAGAATTTTGGGCTGCAGCCGAATGACCGGTAATGCAAAGCCAGGTACGCAGCATGCACATTTAGGGTGTTGCGCATGTGGAAGCACCATTAAAGGTGTAATTACAGGGGTAATTGGAGATCGCGGGGAGAGGCCTTCGTCAGGAAGTGATAATGATGATGATGATGATAATGATGATGATGATGATGATGAATATTTAATGTATGGCAGTTTTAAGCTGTATGCGCGTGGACACAACGCCATGTTTGTTTCCCGGAGCTGGTCGAACTTTTCTGTTCACCAACTGCGGCCTGCCGAAGCAACGGAATTCCCTGCGATTTTTTACGGCGTAAGCTGTTGTGAGCTAATTCTAATAGCCGTTTTGTTTGGCAATGGTGTCCTCCACCGCCGCCGCCGGTATCTGTCGCAGCTATCGCCTGGAATGAAGAAAAGAATGCCCAGTTCCCGCCGCTATCGAACCCGGGCCCGCTGCGTCGGAGTGAGCTACTCCACCAGTAGGCCACGCCAGCGCTTGCTAGCCAGTAGCACAAAGATGCCATGTAAGCGTGTCCTAGCACGCGAGCAGACACGCGATCTGACATGCGCGTCGCGTAGCATCAATAAATGCTCAATTTGCATTGCAATTGCATATTATTACACCAGGTGGCGCGCCGTGTAGCACATGCATAGGTAGCAGAACAAGGCAGATAGGGAAATCTTGAAGAAGAAAAAGAGCATTAAGGAGATGCATGAAAATGCTGATATATATATATATATATATCTATATATATATATATATATATATATATATATATATATATATATATATATATATATATATATATATATATATTGTGTGCCTGATTAACTCAAGCTGGCCAAGTGACTATGTCACCACCACGCTTCAAGAGGATCCCAATAAATCATCACCATCATCATTATCATTGTATACTGCCACTTGTGATGCGACACCACGTGGCACGCCATGTAGCAGTTGCACAGGTAGTGGTACAAGGTAGATACAGTTGTCATGAGAAAGAAAAAGACGATTTTATGAGATGTCTAAATATTGCTTTAATGAAAACATGTATGGCCTACTTGATTAATTTAAGCAGGCAAGGTATCTGTTTGCCACAGCCGTGTTACAAAGGAAATACCAATAAATCCTCCTCCTCACCGTCGTCATCTTCATTAGCATCGTAGTGTGTCACTTGACACGCGATGTGAGATACGCACCGTCTAGCGTGGTTGCGTGCGCACTTTGTATTGCAGATCCATATTATTAGACATGTGGCAGGCAATGTAGCACCAAGGTGGCACGCCATATAGGTGGTTGTACAAGGTAGATAGGAAAGGTTTGAGGAAGAAAAGGAAGATCAAGGAGACGTATACAAGCATGCTAATACGAAAAGCATGTGTAGCATACGTGATTAAATCAATCAAGCTAGGTGACTGGTTGTCCCAATCCCGTCCAAAGGAATGCCATGAAATCATTATCATCATCATTATTAGCATCGTATTCTGCCATGTCACGCGATGTGACGCGCCGCGTAGTGTCGGTACGTGCAAAGTTTGCAATGCAGTTGGGTTATCTTCCACCAGGTGTCCCGACATTTAGCAGTTGCATGCTGCATGTAGAAGATAAAGAAGATAGATATAGAAGAATAGGTCTCCTTCAAGATCATCTTAGTAAATTTCTGTCTCGCTAGGATATTTGTACGGATGCATCGCAACATTTAGAGAAGGCCGGAGTTGGCATCTTTTCGTGTCACCTTAACTGGTCTTTTGCTCTCCGCCTCGTTGATTATATCTCAAGATTTATTGCAGAATTCCTGGCACTTCTACCTATGAGAAAATTGTGACCACACATATTTAAAGTGATAGTTGTTACCGATGCACTTTCGGTTTTTACTCATACTTCTAATAATCGGTCGCACCTTCCGAGTATATTTTCGACGCTGGCCCTGAACAATTTGTCTGCAATCCGCTTTGTCTGGATCCCCGGTCATAGTGGAATTTTTTTAAATGAATCAGCTGACTCGCTTGCATCCTCATCACTAAATTGCCCAGTCATAAATATTTTTCCCGATTTCGCTCTTATAACAAAAGCGCAATTAAACATCTTTTACTTTTAAATTGTAGTGATTTATCCTTACTTTCCGCAGATGATTTCCGACACCTAAATTTCCGATGGAACACGAGCGAATGCCTTTGACGACAATGAGAGGTGACCATAAAAAGCTTCCGTTGTAGAATTCCCAGCCTAAATTTTTAGCTCCATAGATATGGTTTGTCCTTTACTAACCTCTGCTCTTTTTACAATGAACCAGATACTATGGATCATTGCTTTCTTTCTTGCCGCCGCTTCTCCGCCCTCTGCAAAATGTTCCTCTTATTTCCAACTAGTAAGCTAGGCTTAGCACATACTACACCAAACATATTGTCCTTTGGCGTCTGTCAATTAGGCACAAGACAAGGGTCAATGATTTCTACCATACACAAGTTAATTGAAGCGTCAGAAAGGTTTCGCTGCTAGGGCACTGACTGTGGGACACTTTACTTTATTTTCATTTTATCGTGAATTTATGTATAGGCCCTCTATCAATTTCTGTTAGCGTTTCGTTGCCTAGTGCTTCGTTTTGAATGTATGCCTTTACCGCATTTTGATATATTATTAGATGCATTTTTCTATCAATCCAGTGGGGCCAATCCCCCCTGTGGGTACGAGCCATGTTTGGGGCAACAAGAAGTACACCAGTATTATCATCTGGTGCCTCTACACTTGGCTATAGCCATAGAGACATTAGTTCGGGTGTATTTGATTATTTAACTGAAACAAAACGATTACCCTTCTAATTATTGTGTCTTTACTCTAGATATCAAATCTGCATTCATTTCACCTCCATCGGTTTCTCTAAATTCTTTATTACTGATTTCTCCTTCATTGTAGCCTCTTTTAACATTCACTTTATCGTTAGCCTGACTGCTCGCTCGCAGACTATTGTAGTTATTGCATCTTCTCCTTTCTTGTATTTTTTTCACTTTGAATTTGTCGTCTTCAAATAAGAATTTCCTCAAGCTAACTCCTGCCGCCCGATTTTTAGCCTATACACCTTAGCGGGTGCGAGCGATGACAGGTTCATGATCATGATCATCATCAAGAAAAAGAAATTAAGGGAGACGTCTACAATATCGCTACAATGAAAAACATTTGTAGAATACTTGATTAACTGAAGCAGGCTAGGCGACTAGGCACCACGCCGTTTCGAAAGCGGTGCCAATAAACCATCATTATCGTCATCATCATTAACAGCAACGGACCGTGCCACGGGTCAAGGAATGGGACATGTGGGCCATGTACTCTGGTTACGTGTTCTTACTCTTCGGTTCACGTTATGGCGCCTCCCTCGCAAGCTGCGAACCGCTGCTGGAGAAACGAATCGTAGAGCTACGCATCCGGCTGACACCAGGCATCTTCGGGCTCAGCAGACCGCTGTGCAGATAGCAGCACAAGCCGCAGTTCGCCGTCGACGCAGGGCGGACGGTTCAGGTCGTTCACGTAAAGACGACTGAAACAGATTCCGCCGCGAAGACCCTGTAGCGCGTGGTGCCGAAAGTCAAGCTACTAAGGAGCCGCTCCTCTACCTTACGATGTGACTGTGCTGCGTGTGCCACGCAGGCTTGTGACTTTTTTATAGACCCATTCTTATAGCGAAAAACTTTGCCTCACCCTTGAGCGGACCTGAGCGGCTATGACATCCTTTTGTCGAGCAAAATATCCTGCATGAGGTTCTAGGCACTGGAGCGTCATTGAAACACAAGGTCCTAATTAAGCCATTAATATTTGCCAGCCAGCCACTCAAATGGTTTTCTTAACATCATTTTCTGCCAATGTACGTGCAGTACAATCCAAAGCCTTCTTCAGTGATCTGCCGTTACCCCTGTCTTACTTCACTCCGTTCCATAACTTCAAGTGTCGTTTCTCATCACTGAAGTTGGGATTTTCGAGACATGTCACTATTTGTAAAAATTGCCCGATGTTTGCATCAACTAGCTTCATGCATCTGTCGAGCTGCATGCACCTTGTTGCAGCATAATCTCCCGTATTTACGCTTGTTGTCCCGGAAAGTTACAAATTGTCCCGGTTTTTCAGGTTTTCTGCAAAGTTTCCACTGATTTATTAGATTTGCCTAAACTCATTATGCCATTCAACTGCACGTAATATTTGAAGCTTGTCAGGGAGCACTATCGGTTTCTTCTACATATGTGGCCGCGGCGTCCAAATTACTTGTGCGGCAATCTTTCATTCCTTCACAAGTCGAAGAACTGCGAAGGTACTAAATTTAAATCAAGGACATTGGGTGTCACGGGGCGAGGCACCTGCCGGGTCCTGACTTTTTTTTTGTGTAAAGAATTCGTCCTGTCTGTTGTAATGTGCTTCTCCTGTTTTCCCAACTCTATTCATCACACAATCTAGGCATCTGCCGCTGCTAGTTTTCCTTCCTTTGGAATTCATTCTCTTACTTCAACAGACGGGGGGCTACCTGTTTCACGCTAGGAATGGCCTGCCCGTGTCCAATTATTTTTCCTAATCTTAACTATTTCTTGATCCCGAAAATTAGCCTGCACGCCTCGGACCAGTCTGTCATAATTTTCGTGCTCTATGAATTAATTGAGGGAAGCACGAAATCTCTAACGTCGCTTTGTATGGTAGTGGAAAATGCCGATAGTAAACGTTATTGGAAATGAGGCGACGGCAGCAAAATAGCCAGTATGGCGGAGCGGTCAGACGATCTAGGCAGGGCAGTCACATGCGTAGTAAGTTGTTGCATCCTTGCATAGTAGCCCGTCTGCAGGACGTCAGCGTGCAGTTTGAAGAGAGGTCAACCGCAGTGCATCATGTCCACATCTGTGACAGTGAATGCCGCGAAAGATAGCAACCACGCTGATGCCTTGGGTATTCTGAGGCTTCCTTGACTACCTGGATCATCGAAAACTTTTATTCTTCTCTAGCTCTGGTGTGGTTCATGGCCGCAATAATGGATTCATGTGCTCTGCGGGTTGCAGGAATATAAGCGTCGATGTGCTGACGCCTCTGCCAGTGATACTGTCGATGTCGTACTTTTTTGAAGAGCAGAGCTTATCGAGCGAGCTTAGACTTAAGCTTTGCTTGGAGCACAAAAATATGCTATGCCTAGCCGTGTAAAAGCAGAGTGACGAGAGCTTCGTAACAAAAAGGGGAGGGGGGCAAGCGCCCTACACAATATTCTCTAGAGACCTGGCAGCTGCAAGGCACCTAAGCTTAGAGTCGCTGATGGGCTTCTTTTGGGCGTAGGCTGGTTTAGGCGACCACTTTTTCGGTCTTGTGAAAACTAACGTTACCTAAAACTGTACCATTTCATATTCGGTGTGTACATGGCAATGTTGTTTTAGTTGGAATCACGCGATCCTCAATTTCATACATCTCGGAGCACAGTTAAAGAGGCGATAAATACTTACTAAACGCGTGAACCCATAGGTGAGCCAGACAGCGTAAGTAAGGTAGTGTTTCCCGAATGTTTTGGATCTAGTTACGCTTTCCAGTACCGATACTGGAATTTTGTCTGGAGAAAAGGGAAAACCTCTGCAGAGGGTCCACCAGATTGCCTAATTTGCGAACCGCGTCATACTCTTGTTCGATATATAGTTTACGTCCCGCAAGTTGGACGGGACGGATCTGCTGCTTGCGAATAGCGCCTGACTGGACATTAATAGAGTAAGACTATTCATCTGCCTGGCTCTGCTCGGACATAGCAGAAAAGTTGAGACGACAGCTGTGGACATCAATAACTCACCTATTATGACCTTGTCACAATAGCTCACCTATTATCCCACTGGGGACGGCTGGCTACAACTTGATAGCCGCCTCCTTCTTCTACCCATATTTTTGCTGTCTTCAAGATAGTGCCTCTCACGCGTCTTTAATTATTTTCATGTGTATGTCTGCTTTGGCGTTCAACCTATCCCCCACTTCTGCCACTAATACTGGCAGCAACGAATTATCTTAGAAGTAAAGAAAAAATAAAGCCACGTAGGCGTCGTAGTCGCATATACCGTCATAACATTGCAGAATATATCACATAACAAAGATTTTAGTTCAAGATAATGAACGCAAGCTGAAAATTCGCAACGCTTTTCCTTCTTATTCGCCCTTTGCCAGTTGCCAGTTGGCTTTGATAATAATATATTTAAGATTGCGATTGACTGCGAACTATGCGACCACCCTTTCGAACTACTTTGTAAGAAATTTTAACAACGGAACCGTTCTACCTCTAACCTTCGCGGTCCGGCGCCCGGTGTCACCCAGGGGGGGCAGGTTAGCGGCGCAAACCCATTATGGGAGATAAGCCACAGGAGGGGGAGTCGAGGGTTATAGGAGCAGGTGTTTCGCCGGCACGCGCCCTTTCGCCCCATGGATTCCGTTTGGTGCGCGCGGCAGCGGGAGCTCGCACGAGAGCGGCAGCGCAGATGCTCAAATTCCGAGATTCGAGAGCGAGCAGCGTAAGCAAAGCGCCAGTGGAGGAAAGCCAACCCCCACTTTCAAGAGAAGGCAACTCAAGCCAAACGCCCGCAGAGGCAAGCTAACACCCCACTTGAAGGGTAGGAGGCCGAGCAGAGACGTCGACGCAGACAGACTCCTCCCACGGAAAGTGCCGATGGGCGGTTCGAGAGAGAATTCCTCGACCGTGGGAGCGGTCACAGCTGCAAGGTGCGTGCTAGACTGTGGTTTGATCACAACCTTACGCAACTGAAGAGTGCGCAATCGTGAACCGAAGCTCGAATCTAGCCTTTAATGAAGACGTTAATGAAAATTGGGCTAAACACGAGTTAAAACTTGACAAAACGACCACCAGCTTCGCTGTTTTGACAGCTTTGATTGCGTGGAACTGGCTTTAGTTTTTTTCTGATATAAATACGGGGCCCATATATAGTCTGACTTTGTGCAAATTAATGCATAACTGACGAGTATATATGTACCTTCGCATTTACCTTTTGCGCTCTCCAAGTCTATGTCGGTTCAACTATGAAATTTCACGAGACTTAGGGCTGAGCGTTTACTTTTGAAATGATTGTAACGATGTGTTCAAGGACAACTGTGTCAAAAACTCTTATTTCGGTGGTTCTCGCCGTACACAGTGCGAGTGAAACGACACGACTCAGAATGGGGCATCGGTAACAAGCGCTGCCTTTGGCCAAACAGCGTTCGTGGGTCGTTACGTTCGGGTAATTGAGCCAAAAGACGACGTCGGCGCCTAGTTTCTCTTTTACGTTCCCCGCAAGAGGCAGTGTTTGAGCCCGCGCAGCGCACTTACCTGCAACCAGCAGCAGAAAGCACACAGTCGTCGCCCGGCCGCTCATGATGCGCTCAGTTCAGTAGCACCTTTGCTGCGTCTTGTTTTTGCAGAGCCGTGTTCAGCGGCGAGTTTCAGAGCGACTCTGAGCGGAACGCAAATAACTCCCCACGCTAGGCGGTCACGCGCGCGTTTTCCGAGTGCCCGTCTTTATGGCCGCTAAAGCGGGGTCCGTGTCACGCTTCCGAAAGGAAGAGACCTCATCAGTGTCAGCGCGCCTTCGCACTTGGCGAGCAGAAGAAAAAACACACGCGCTTGAGGAATGGCGGCAGAGAAAAAGACTACGCGGGTAGATCCTCACGCTCGGGAGTTTGTGAAAGCGGAATGTAAGACAGCTGCGCGGGCTTATTATAAGTGCTTAAATAAACCCTGTAAACTTTCGCACCTCAGCCTTTAATGAAGGCAAAACATTTATTACATGTGGCTTCGAAGGAGGCAATAAATATGAAATGAATCGATTTGTCTTTCAGCATTACGGCGTAAAACAGCTGAGCTTTGCGACTCACCGTTGATACGCGACGTTCCCGAGTCCAAGAACACTGCTAACCGCCCTATATACTTTGTCATAGCTATTTCAAATTAGTGACCGCGAGGTACTTGAATTAGAAGGGTTAAGATTGGAACACGGACCCTGGCTACGTCAGGGCGCGGGCAAAAGTTAACGGCAATTTTCATGCAACAGGCCTGGCACGAGGACGAACGGACGGACGGACGGACGGACGGATGGACAGGTCTACCTTACTGATTAACCCGTTCTTTTGTTAAGCCTACTGGGCTGATGCCAAATTTTCATGCCCTGTTTTAACTTTTTAGAGTTTAGCACATTCAGGGAATTTGCCAAATGGAAGAAAAAATTTCCCACAACAGCATTAGCAGATGTGAGAGAAGCGCACAGTTGAAGTCTTAATACGAAATGTTCACTTGATATTTGGATATAGCATTCGCATTGATAGGCTAACGTGATGGTCTGAGCGCTCTCACATCTTAAACAATCTTATTTTCAAAATTGCCTGTAGCGGTAGGCGCAGTTTCACCTCTAAGGCTGAACTGGGCTCATGAGATCTTCATTAGCGCTCATGAGCTCATCATGATATCTTTTTCAGGAAGTTAATGCAAAGCACGCCTGACAATTGCGAAATATACTAAACCATAGTGCCACTACTATGCGAGAGTACCCACTTATCAGGGAATATGCTTTCTTTTTCAGCCAATAATACTTACGATTAGGTAGGGAAAATGAGTGCATTTGTGGGCCAAACGTAACATTTGCGTTAGTCTACGGTGCTGCTATGTTTATCAGGCACTCTGCGATTTAGCCATCTAAGAGAACAAGCGACTAGGCCAACAAGGTGGTCATCACTGTTTATTTCTGTCCCTAAGGATGTGATAGGATATCCCTCTTCGATGGCGCGTACCCACTGTGGGGTTATGGGCAGAGATATGGACGGTATTAGGACGATGTCGGTGTTACAATGGCTGGTAAGAGTGCCACGTGGAAACGGATAAAAATAATGCGTAAAGAACTTAAGAAAATCGTCTCGAAACAACTATGAATTCCTCCACGGCTGAGCAGACATCCCTGTGGCAGTTTCCAAGAGAGAAGGCTCCCAGAGAAATGATATTTGAAATGGAAAAATTAAAACCACGTTACGTGAACGGTGGTTCGGAAATGTTTTCCTTTAAAGAAGAAAAAAGGGCGGCAGAAAAAGAAAAAAAATTGATATATGGTCTCATCTACTGCACTCAATTGGCACAGAGGGGAGGGTGCCAGACCCGCCCAGTGAAGATAAATGTTTAATAATATGGTGTTCGGCAGCGTAACCGGGTAAAAATTACTTCAGTTTTTCTGTTGCGAAAGGAAATTCTGTGCCGAAGGAATAGGAGCTGTCGATAGTCTGAAAAATTCGCTATCGCTGGGTTCAAAAAGTATAATCGATTGCATATCTCCTGAATCTAGTAGTAAGGTAAGCTGATGCCGGAAATAATGATAGTATAGGACCGTTGAGGGCCGCTCTCGCGAGACTATCAGTCATTTCGTTCGTGTACTCTTTCTTCACGCAGGAAAATCCTAAGATTGAAATTCCTTTACAATATATATAAAAGTAAAACTGGTATCGACAAAACACTGCTCATCAAGGAGCCGCATTACGTTTCATCTAGGCGAGACCACGCTAACAAAATTAGAGCTTATCATGGCGGTACCAATGTATTTAAGTATCCATTTTTTCCTATAACACGATTAACGATTGGAATTAGCTCCCTAATGAAGTGATGGCAGCGTCTAATATTGAAAATGCTATTGAGAGCCATATTCTTTTATTGTTCTGTTATTCATCTCTACACATACGCTACTTCTTTTTGTTAGTTACTTTGTTACTTACTTTGTTTGGTACTTTGTTAGTTTGTCTTCCGCTTTTGCAAATTTCAGTGCTTAAGCAATGTTGTATTTATTGATGTATTCTTCTGATGTTGCTGAATATGTTTCCATTGTGGCCACCCGTATTTTAACCCCCCGAAGATAATGCCGTTCAGGCGATGTAGGTATACCGAATAAATAAATAAATAAATAAATAAATAAATAAATAAATATATAATCCCCCATCACCAGGCACCCATAGTAATCTAATTAAGTTTATATGGGCAGGCACCAGAAAATGAAGTGTACGTAAAAGGTTAGTACCACTATTTGTTGTGAGCGATGTACATAAAGATAAAGAATCCGTTATTATCACTGCCGTCAATATTGATTAATTTAGTTTACATAAGTTTAGCACTACAGCTAGAAATTCAGCCAGAAATACGGATAAGTAGTCCAGAATCCTACTTGAGAATGAACAGTCCAGAGCAAGAGCGAAAATGCCAATTCCAGATTTTCACCACACTATGAGTTGTCTGTTGCAATGAACTTATCTATACCTAATCTCGATGAATTATCTGGTAATAGTCCATTTAATATATTATGAGGGAGAAATTTCACATTGTTTCGGTAGATGTCATCATAGATTATATGTAGACTCTTTCACACATCACAAATTGGAGGCACCTTCACAATACGTGCATTTAAGGGATTAATCAGTGTGCAAAGACCACCTGTGGTGTATGAAACTGGGGCCAGTGTACTGTGAAAAATAATGTAGGCTGGGAAACTAATCTGTTTTCCAACCTCCTAATAGGAGATTCGTACATATTTAAGAATGTCTGCACCATCAACAACCGGAATCTGCACAATATTGAGGGCAACCTGACTTCTTGATGTAATGCTTTATTATTCAGAAATTTCGGTAATTCGCAGCACAATTGCAAGGCTTCCCGCTCAATAAGGACAAGGGGCTGTAGTTTATAAGCTTGCGCACCAGAAAATAGAACACATTCGAATTATAAAATGGGCCACAGGTACACTTTATAAATTATTAGTAGTGGGTCTCTCCGCATCTCCGACCGACTGTTGCATAGCTTACGTAGCATGGCAACTGCTCTCACTCCTTTTTTAAATGTATGCTTAATATGGCCAAGCCCACTGAGGGAAGCCTCATAGACTACACTGGAGTACTTCACCGCCTCCACTTGAGGTATAGTCTTGAGACGGTAGGATAACGATATGTTGACGAGATTGTTAAGGGGGAAAACCAACATCGAGCATTTTCTCACATTAAGTGAAAGGCGAAACTTGTTTAATCATGTTTCTATGGCGTAGCGATAGTTCTGTAGTCGATAATATAGGCAGTGGATATCACAGTCTAATGCATAGAAAGCAATATCATCTGCGTATATGCACATCTGGTTGCCGAGGAATGTAACTTATGAGAACGTTAAATAATAATGGAGAAGTGACAGCCCCTTGAGCAAAAAATTAAATTGTGAGGTTTTACGTGCCAAAACCACTTTCTGATTATGAGGCACGCCGTAGTGGAGGACTCTGGAAATTTCGACCACCGGGAGTTCTTTAACGTGAACCTAAATCTAAGTACACGGGTGTTTTCGCGTTTCGCCCCCATTGAAATGCGGCCGCCGTGGCCGGGATTCGATCCCGTGACCTTGTGCTCAGTAGCCTAACGCCATAGCCACTGAGCAACCACGGCGGGTGTCCTTGAGCAACACCTCATGATTCATTATGCATGTTCGAAGAAAAGCCTCTAGACAGCAGTAGAATTTCCTCCCATTAAAAAATTCCCATTTCCGATTTACAAGATAATTTGGAAACTGTACACTTCGTAATATATCCAATAAAATTACGTATTCTGCACTGTCGTAGGCTTTGGAGATGCCTAGTGTCACTATAGCGCCTATCTGGTTTGGCGCCGTGCTAATTTTATTCTACTTTCTAAGCCCACGTGAGCTTGCCAGATTGGACATGGTGGTCGGAATCCATTCTTGCAGGGATTAAGCAAGTCTTTGTTCTGTACAAATTTAATCATACGGGCATATATGATTCTTTCAATTAATTTCCCCAAATCTGAGGTTAGCGCGATTGGTCTAATGTTACCTGTTGTATATCGTTAACCATGCGTTTTAAGAACTGGAATTATTTTAGCGATTTTCTGTGCAGACAGAACCCATGAAAATCTAATTGAGTGGTTTATAATAGCTAAAAAGACAGCAGGAACTTCCTTGGGAAATTTTTTTTTATGGCAGAGGTTACCCCATCTGCGCCTGGAGCTCAATCTGGCAGTCGCTCCACGATTTCAGCTAATTCTGACATGGTAGTCTCCACAAAATCATCTGATACCTTTCGTAAGCTAGAACAATAAGGCAAAAGTGAAGAAAATATAATTTCTAATTCTTTCAGGAATGGAATGACTCTGAGTTCACGGATCGTTGCTCCAACTGTCCATAAGTGTTACCGGCGCTTTGAGATGTACGGCTTTCTTCGAGGATACAGAAATTTGCTCATCCGCCACCGTTGTTTCGTTAACCTTCAAATAAGTGCCTCAGCCCGGAAACGTCGGCAAAAGTGAGTACCGCTCAATAAACAACAACAAAGGGTGTGGCGTCGCTTCCTGTCATAGTACGTTTCACGCACAGTATCTAGACACATCTACCCCAGATGGCACGGAATCTTACACCCACTCTCTGACCAACGTGTCAGTAAGCGAATAGACCCACACTTGAATATACGTATATCCCCCATATACGCACAATTAAGCAGAGTCTGCACCGATAGCGCAAGAATGGTCGAAGCTGAATGTTTCGTTACGGTCCACAAGAGTAGCAAGTTACTTGCTATAATACATCTTTGTTACGAGGTATTACAATCTAAATAACGGCTACGTTTCAAGCCTTGCGGGCAGCAAGGACAAATCTATCGAAACTGAGCGCACCCCAAAGCAATTAGGCAGGAATAATCACATAGTAACCGCACCAAGGAAATTTACTCAGCCAGAAATGTGAATAGCTGCTGCTTCAAAATATTTGCCAAACAAATAACGAAGAGCAAATCACACTAATCCTGATTCAATTCACGAGCAGAAACTTTTGATAGCTAGGAATACATCATATTTAGCCTCGCTCTTAAAACAAATAAATTAATCAGCTTCCAAAGCGCTTTCGCGTGTTCTTTGAACCTATGGTCAGAACTTCGTGCCGTCCGCCCAGTCAGCGTCTACGATATCTCCCGAAACAGAGGTTTGCTAAGCCGCACCGGTGTCACACACACCCATTGTAAACGCGGAGGCAGCGGAGGCAGTTGAGGCAAGCAATGGACGCGTCACCACGTGATAAAACTTGGTAGCGCCCACGGGATCGCCGCGAAAAGGGCCAATACTTTTACCTTTCGGATTTAAACGGGTTGGGGCACTTTATAAACTCATCATTTTCAACGAAGTACGGCACTATGATAATTTCATGAATATTAATTATATTGTCCGACGGCAGAACTCGAGCGCAGGGACTCTAGCACACAAGCCAGACATTCTTTTATATATATAAACATGCCAAAACCACGATCTGATTATGAGGCATGCCATAGTGGGCAACTCACTAAATTTGGACCGCCTGGGGTCCTTTAACGTGCACTAAATGTGAGTGCACGGGCGTTTTCGCATTTCGCCTACATCGAAATTCAGCCGCCGGGACCGGGATTCAATCCCGCGACGAAGCCCGATATTGAAACCATTACGCCACGTATGCTAACGTTGGCTTGCGGCATAGAGCACCCTTTCTCGCGGGCAAGCCAGCGCGTTGCGACGCTTGACACGTTTCGATCCTCAGTAGCACCAGACGACCAAGGGTGCTGCGTAGCTGTCTGTTTGTGCACGCATCGACCCGTCTGTGCACACTTGTAGGTGGCTTTGATACACTGTTCTCATGTAGTCCAGCACAGAAACTCTACTTCTGCAGTTGTAAGGTGCGCCTCGCCGGTAGCTGGGGTACACTAAGGTGGCAGGTAACGTCCGGAAGAGAGCACATTGCGTCGAGACAACCCCGTTTAGGCCATTCTAGTGCTAAATATTGGAAGCTATCCAGCACCACATGGAAACGGGAGTGAGTTTATTTATTTATCTGAAATGTTGCGAGCCAATGATTTGGCTAGAGCAGGAGGGGCTTCATGGAAAATACAAAAGTGCAGAATCAAACAATGCAAGAGATGGACACAGGAAGCAACACATATAAAAAAACCTGCCATGAAATTTATTTCACAAATGTTCTCACCAAAAATGAGAAATCGCAATAAACACGTGGTAGGAATGCGTAACACTATTTATTTATTTATTTAAAATACTTTCAGGGCCCAAAAGGCACTACAGAAAGGAGTGGGGAAGAAATGGCAAGGCGTGCAGCAAACAAACAAACAGAAGTATTACAAGGCGTCTTGTAAAGCGATCTTGAACTGGTGGTCATCAGCAATGCTGGCGATTGTGGAGGGAAGGTGGTTCCATGCGACACTTGTTCTAGGAACAAAAGAGTCATTACACAATTTTGTGCGACAAGAAGGTAGCCCCACCTTGAAGCAATGATCGGTCCTTGAAGATATGTAATGAGGTGGATGGAACAAAACGTCCTTCATCTCGTTGTTATAATAATAGATTTTATGAAAGAGGCTAAGGCGAGATGACGTTCGACGCAACGAAAGGTCAGGCAAGTTTAGGGTTTTCTTCATAGATGTGACACTAGAATGACGTGAATAATTCGACAAGATGAAACGTGCGCCGCGATTCTGAATGGCTTCAAGAGTTTGAATGAGTGTAGTCTGAGTAGGATCCCATATGGCGCATGCGTACTCTAATTTAGAACGTACCAAGGTTTTGTAAAGTGTTAACTTCAGGGACGATGGGGCATCAAAAACGTTTCGATGCAGATAACCAAGCATGCGATTGGCGTTGTTAGTTACAAATTCTACATGCGTATTCCACGATAGATTAGAAGAAATGTGAACACCAAGGTATTTATAGCTGTCAACAGATGGTAATGGAATATTATTGAGGCGGTAAGTACGCGGACAATGATTAGTGCTGTGGCGAGAAACCTGCATACTTTTACATTTAGTTGTATTAAGTGTCATGAACCATTGACTGCACCATTCAAATACCCTATCTAGATCACGTTGCAGATTGAGATAATCGTCATGGTTAGTAATTTCCTGGTAAACCACGCAGTCATCTGCAAACAGTCGGACAGTTGAGGAAGAAAGGCAAGTAGGAAGATCATTAATATAAATCAAGAAGAGCAGAGGGCCCAAAACTGACCCTTGCGGGACACCAGATGTTACGGCAGAATTACGTGAAGAGAAGTCATTAGCCGTCACATACTGACTACGGTTAGAAAGAAATTCCTTAATCCATGCAAGTACATTGGGGTCTATGTTAAGTTGATTAAGCTTGAAGATAAGTAGATCGTGTGAAACGGAGTCAAATGCTTTAGCAAAATCTAAATATATGCAATCAGTATCAAAGTCATGATCCGCGTTAATAAACAAGTCGTTAGTAAAACATAACAATTGCGTTTCACACGAAACTACTTTACGGAATCCATGCTGATAAATGCTGAAGAAGGAATTGGACTCGAGGAATTCAATGAGGTGCGAGTATATTATATGCTCTAGGATTTTTACTGGAATGGATGTTAATGATATGGGGCGGTAATTATAGGGGGAATGTACATCACCAGATTTATGCACAGGGACCACCTTCCCTATCTTCCAATCAGAGGGCAGTGTAGACATCTGTAATGACTGTTGAAAAAGCTTTGACAATATCAGTGCAGAATAAACTTGTGTACACTTCAGCATTTTTGATGAAATACAATCTGGACCGGCCGACGAAGACACTTTTAAGTTGACAATCAGCCTTTCGACACCAACTGCATCAATAGCGATATAATCCATTGGGAAGAAGTTGGTTTTTGGTATATGCGGAAATACTGTGGGAGCGCTCTTATGAAAATGAGTAACAAACACAGTGTTCAGAACATTGCAGCATTCGCTTTGAATTACTGGGACATCAGATTGGATTAACTGAATGTGTGTCGTTTTAGTACCGTTAATAATGCTCCAAAATTTACGGGGATTAGAACGAAGTAGCAAAGGAAGAGTTTTATCAAAGAATTCCTTCTTGGCTTTTGAGAGCGCAGTACAGAATTCTCTGTTAAATGTTTGATAGCAAGACCAGTGGTCTATTCTGGCTGTGAATTTTGCGCGTCGAAATATCCGCTACTTTTTGTTGCGCATGCGCTTTAACATGTTATTGAACCATGGTGAGCGAGTACATGATGAAAATTTCCTTTTAGGTACAAAACGATCAATAAGAGACAAGAGTGTTTTTATAAAGCAACCAGTTATCCTCAACCGATCGCTGCTCAAAACCGGCGAAAAACCGATCAGCAAAGACCTGAAATTCCCCATTCATTCCAGTTACGTCTGCTTTGCCGTAGTCTTGGATGACCCTAGTTTTTTTCTTCTTAGAAATCTTTGCCCGTAGAGTGAAGTGAATTATCGAGTGATCGCTAATTCCCGGTGAATGAGTTAAGCCGGTAGCTAGGTCGGGTGTAGTGGTAAGTATTAAGTCTAGAATATTAGCGCAAGTGGAAGTTATGCGAGTGGGAAAGTGAACGAGCTGAGTTAAGTTGAAGTCGTGACAAAAAGTTAAAAATTCTTTGCTTTCAGCTGAGTTGTGTTTTAAGGAAACCGAGTCTCGTTCCCATCTGATGTCAGGAAAATTGAAGTCGCCAAGTAAGAAGAGGGGCGATTTTGGGTATCTGACGAACAGCTGATTGACAACATCGTGCAGTTCATTACAGAACGATAATGATGCAGTTGGTGGCCGATAACAGACACAAAAAATTATTTCGCGAGAATCAATGAGCACGCGCGCACACACAAGCTCAAGCGAGGATACAATTGGAATAACATGGGAAGCAAGACTATCGGTAACCGCCAGTAGAACACAACCACCAGACCGGTAATCACGATCACATCGGTAAAATTTGTAGCACTTTCACAGTCCAAAATTTCTTCATTTTTAACTTTTGCAGAAAGCCAAGTCTCCGTTAGACCAACAATATCAGCAGAGCAGGAATCAATAGCGGAAGACAATTCCACGCGTTTATTCAGAAGACTCCGTATATTGGAAAGAAAAATAGAGGCGTCTTTTGCGCAGGATCTGGGCGGGCATAGCTATGATGCACTGGAAGTGCCAGCACGTGCAGTTACAGTACCAGCGCTATCTTGCGTATCCACTGATCGTGCTGAAGCGATTTCGCGTACGCTGTCACTTACTGAGCAGTACACGTACGTTTTTTTGTCCATGATCAGTTTATTCATGCGAAGAGAGTACGTCTTCCCGGCTACCTTTGCAAATTCTGTTAGTTTCCTCCTTGAGTTTCGCGTAGCTCTGCAATAATCTTCGCTAGCTGATACACCAGTCCCGTTGAGCTTATATTTCTGCGCCCAGACTGCATCCCTGACTTTAGACGACGAAAACTTGATGATAATTGGCCGAGTCTTTATCTGTGTAGGATCCTAATCTGTGTGCTCGGGAAACTTCCGAGTCGGAAATTTGTATTTTAAGGTGACGAGACAAAACGTCTTGAACAAGGCCTTCTGACTGAGCCCATGTCTCAGTCGGGCAGTCCGGTATTCCAAAGAACAATAGGTTATCTCGTCTCGACCTGTCTTCAAGATCGTCCAGTCGAGAATTGAGTGCCTGGCCTTCCATTCTGACAGCTTCGGTGATTAGACGTGGTGCATCATTAAGAGCTGCAGAACCATCGAATGATTCGACAAAGGATTCAACCGCGCATAATCTTACTGATAGGTTAGCGACGGTCTGTACTAAGACCTCCTGCTTTGTCTTTAAGTCGTCGAGAGCTGCCTTGAGCTCAACGTGACGGTGGTCAACGTTTTCAGAAAGTTTAGTGATAGCATCAAGTATTTCTTTGTTAGTAGGACCAGGGTTGAGTTCAACGTCACCGCAACACAATAAGAGCTTCGTAACAAATACGCATTCGCACAAGCACTGAAAGAGCACACTTGGGCACGGTAGGAGCAGCAGGCAGACGTTGCTAGTCCGCTTACAATAGAGAGAGGGGGGTTTACTAACCTGCACAAAAAGCAAGATCGGGATTTTGAGCGACTGCATGGCTGCCGCTCCACCGTGCCCACTGAAGGGGCGTAGGATTTCCAGTGCTCTTATATCCTCCTGCGTCGCTGCAGTCTCCAGCAGTGTTGTCGACCCGCTGACCATGGAAGGAATGTGCCCGGTAAAGCAGAACTGATGACATGAGGACGCATTATTGAAGATCGGGACCGTCAGCAACGCTGGTGATGGACAGCCGGTGATCGCTGGATCCGAAGGTTGTAGCCACGTGCCAGACCGAGCGATAAACTGCACAAAAAGCAAGATCGGGATTTTGAGCGACTGCATGGCTGCCGCTCCACCGTGCCCACTGAAGGGGCATAGGATTTCCAGTGCTCTTATATCCTCCTGCGTCGCTGCAGTCGCCAGCAGTGTTGTCGACCCGCTGACCATGGAAGGAATGTGCCCGGTAAAGCAGAACTGATGACATGAGGACGCATTATTGAAGATCGGGACCGTCAGCAACGCTGGTGATGGACAGCCGGTGATCGCTGGATCCGAAGGTTGTAGCCACGTGCCAGACCGAGCGATAAACTGCACAAAAAGCAAGATCGGGATTTTGAGCGACTGCATGGCTGCCGCTCCACCGTGCCCACTAACCGAAACGTGAAATAACTAGTGAGGCTAGGACTTCAAAACATGGCACTGCATTTCACTAAGAAAATCATCAGAGGTAAGTATGCTAGGTGGCAAACAATTCCACTCCGCGACCGTGCGCGGGAGAAACTGTATCGAAATGCGTTTGTGCAAGCGAAGATTAGTGCTAAAGAATGTTCATGACTGTGTCGAGTTGTCGTCGTACCATGACGTCTAACAGATTTTGCGAGATCTGAATTAATTCTTCCGCAAAGGCAGTTGTGATGAAATGATAGGCGACTAACTTTTCTGCAGGCTTCCAACGTAGGTATATTGTTGAGTTTCATTAAATCTGAAGGAGGATCTAGGCAACAATACTTTGCTGTTGGAGAGTGTGTTCATCTTGACAGTTTTCATCACAATGCGCTAAACACAAAGATGAAAGGAACACATACGACAGAACTAGCGCCAGTCCTGTCGTCTGTGATTCTTTCCTCTTCGTCTTTAGCGTGTTTTTATGAAAACTGTCTAGAATCTTGGCGTTTTTACTTTCAAAAAATACATCTAACTGCTTTCCTTTCAATTGTTTCATGTTGCATAATATATTTATTATAATCCAGATCCCACACGACGGAAGCATACTCCAGTGTTTACCTTATGCAAGCATTGTAAGCTAGAAGTTTTCTACTAATTTTCTACTAATTTTCTACTACTAGTAGGAGCTCCACACGCCAGGGCGGGCGCACTCCGAAAAGTCTGTGCGCCTTTTTCTTTTTCTTTTTCTTTTGACACTTTCTCTCTCTCTTTGCACGCCTCGCGCGCCAGAACGGGTTGCTTTTCTTTTCCAGTTTTCATCATTTTTTTTTCATGAACGAAGGAAATGCGCTGGCAGGTTGTATTACAAATGCTGTGGGCTATCGTATGAGACTGGAACGCACACATGGATGAATGCGCTGTTTGTAAAAGCCGTAACAGGCCCCTTCAGGCGCTTGCATTATCGCCAGCGACGATGAGTAATACAGCGCATTTGTAGCATATCTTCCAGCGTACCGTCAAATATGATGCCGGCACGTATGTTAGTGCAAATTTTCCGTTCCGATGATAGGTCAAAGCAATCAGTACAGCAATGAGGTACTCATTTGCGTGGCCGCGCAGGCATACCGCCTGCGAAATACTCGGTGGCCTCAGAGAATTTGGCACATATCTTAAGTGAATGAGACACTTTGATTAGTTTATAGTGCAGGATATCAGTCAACGAAAAACTGGCCGATGTTAATGATGCAGCCGAGATATGAAAGCAATGTGAAAAGTATCTGAGAATCGGACGACACGCAACGCCCACACCACATGCGCGACATCGGTTCATCGCACACTCACAAAGTCCGCGTTGTCAGCTGCAAACATTACGAGTTTCTGAGCTGTTAGCTTGATGCCTATTTGGAAGCCACTTGTAGTTATAGTTGACGTTCATAACATCTATCATTCAATAGGATCGGCGTTTTGCTTTCTTTGTTCTACTGCCGCAAAAGTCATGCTATGACAACCGTGAAGACTGTCTTGGGATTGCCGAGAGCGACTACGTAGATCATATCATGTGGTCAACAAATGCGGAGGTATACACTATGTGCATAATAAAGTCTACAAATAGGCTCTACAGAATCTCAACAGTGTACAACTTCAGTGGCTTGTATCGAACGCAGCTCCGTATTATCCACCGGTACCTGCGCTTGGTTGCAGCGTTACAGCAGGAATATAACCTGCCAGCGCATTTCCTTCGTTCATGAAAAAAATGATGAAAACTGGAAAAGAAAAGCAACCCGTTCTGGCTCGCAAGGCGTGCAAAGAGAGAGAGAGAAAGAGTCAAAAGAAAAAGAAAAAGGCGCACAGACTTCTCGGAGCGCGCCCACCCTGGCGCGTGGAGCTCCTGCGCCTTAGTGTTCCTGTATATGCTCCCGCAGGGAGCAGAGTTGCGCATAGGTCCGGTTTATGATCCAGGTCTGCAGTGGAGCCGCTCCTCGAGCGCGCCGGAGGCAAATGTCGCGCGGTGATCCATTTGCTTTTTAGAGCGCAGCTCTTTGGCGTCCGTTCCTGGGTTTCGCGTCGTCGTCGGCGTTGTCGTCGGCCTCGTAACCAGCTCCGCCCCCCTTTCATCCCCCCAGCGCTAGCAGCGACCGACTGATACCGCTGGATGCCGCTGACGCCGCTAGAGAGTCAAGATAACGTGACTGCATAGAACACCGTCGCCGCCATGCAGAAAGAGGAGGAAAGGGTCCCCCCCCCCCTGTTCTTGTGTGGCGGATAGGGTGCTCTTCAGTTGCCGACGCGCCGGTTATTTCACGTAGGCCCCGGCACGTCGACGAATACGTGACCACCTTCCCACGGCTAGACCTGGTTCTTAGCGCTGCGGAAGCGAGGGTATCATATTGTTTGTGTCGGCATCGGCGGCGTTGTCCCTGAAACCAACTCCGCAGCTGGGGTTGACTCACTATCGGCGTCAGCGGCATCAGTCAGTCGCTGCTATCTCTTCCCTCCTCCCTTTATCGTGTTGTCCGCTTGCTGCGCGCGCTTCTGCCCCCATCGTTTGCCGCTGGGTGTACACGCCGCCCCCCTCCCCCCTGTTCCTGCGAGTCTCCGGTTGTCAAAGCGCCGGCTCGAACTTAATTCCTTTCTTCGCTCCTCCTCCAATGCAACCCCTGTGCGGTGGCAATCAGAGAGCCAGATCGGTGGCGGCGGATCTGTATATGTGCACCGCCCGAGCCGAAATTGCCGCTGCCGTTCGCCCTGTGCGGTGGCAATCAGAGAGCCAGATCGGTGGCGGCGGATCTGTA
Organism: Dermacentor andersoni; assembly: GCF_023375885.2. Lineage (NCBI taxonomy): Eukaryota > Metazoa > Arthropoda > Arachnida > Ixodida > Ixodidae > Dermacentor > Dermacentor andersoni. Next base: position 204,478,131 of record NC_092815.1, read on the forward strand.
TATGTGCACCGCCCGAGCCGAAATTGCCGCTGCCGTTCGCCACTGCGAAATTATCTGCCAGTTCTTTCTGAGCCATGAGCGAGACGACCGATGGAAGTCCTCCGTCTGCTGCTGCTGCTGCTGCTGCTAAACGAGCTGCCAGAGCAGAGGCCCAGCGCCGTCGCCGTCAGAATCCAGAGGTGCGTGCCGCCGAAGCAGAAGCTTACCGTCGCCGCCGTCGAGATGATTGCCCAACGGCTTGCTGGTAGTAGCTGCCTACTTCGCCCCTACCGCACTCACGAAAGACGTCGTGCACTTCCTGCAACTCGCATTAACCGTCCATCGATCCACACCGATGTTAGTAGTGGGGGACTTTAATGTTGACATAAAGACAAACAGCAATTTCCTAACACTTATGCGGGAGAACATCCCGTTCCTCTCGCTCGTAACGCGTCCCACGGCTGTGACAACCTCGCGAGGCACTTGTATAGATCTCGTCTTTGAGAATCAAGCATTGGTGTACCAAGTCGAACATATATCAGTCTATTTCTCCGACCACAAAGCTTCCTTCATGACTGTCAAGAACTGTTAGTGGAGTCTTTGTTAAAGGAATACGTGTGAAAAATAAAAAAAAAATTCTGTGATAGCGCATACATGTGTTGCTCGATTTCTTTGCCTCAATCTATCGAAAAGGTGAAACAGCTTATTTGCTGCGCTCAAATTTCGCATTAGGAAGTAACGTAATCGTCGGTAATTTTTTGTCTGCTGATCGCGAGCTACATGCGGCAACTGTACGCAAGCGCTGAGCAAGATGACACTTTTTAATGCAGGCTAAGCTCGAACGATTGGCGTAGCCGGAAGGGTGCTAACCCCCCGAAATTTTTAGTTTTGTGTTTACATATATACACGCACATATACAAACACATGCACGAATGTGGATATAAAAAATAGGACCCCCTCGATCCCTGGAAATAAAACCCTGACTACGCCGTGGCTCGAACAGCTTAAACGTTCGCATGCAAACGCGCATTACCTCGCAACAAAAAGCAGTGCAATGCTTTTCAACATACATATGAAGTTTTCTCGCGGAGGCGGAAAGCAACAAATGTTTTAAAGGGTGTTTAAAGAAAACTTCACATGTGTGGTAGACAATTATGTGAGCACATTTTGGCTGCCGAAACGAGACGAATAATGAATGTCGCCAACCGAACTATCGTGCCTGCAGTTATGTCAGGGACCGTTGAACGTCATTCATCATAAACGTCGTTCACAGCAGCTGCACGTTTTCGATATATGCGGTGCAGACACGTAAATTTAAACGCATTTCAAATGTTCACATGCGCACATCTTATGCAAAGTTTATTTTTACGATTCATACTGCAAACTTAACAGCTCCCTCGTAGCAGCAAATTTGCAAGCGGAAAAAGATTCAAGATGCACGAGCTTCTAGAGCAACTTTATTTTGTACAACGGAATGGATGAGCAATGGCTTGTGGCAGCAGGGGATGAGTGCTGGTTCTTGGAGCCTTGGGGGGCAGAATTCAAAGCCACTGGAAAGGCAACAAGTTATTAAGAGTAAAAAAGGTTATTTTTATTGGCCTAATCACATAAGATGACGAACTGGCAAAGTAATTATTCACACATTGCAGACTGTAATATGACAGCACAATATTTCTTTATCTCTTCATACTACTCAGTTTAATTTACTATACAGCGCTTATTAAACGTACAAAAATAATTTCACATTCCTCACGTCGACTAAGGCTGATCGAACAAGCAACATTGCGTGTGGTAAATGCTGAAGCTATCGCAGCTGTCTCATAAGCGGAAGCGCACGGTGTTTTCGCTTACTACAAAACAATGAACACCAGCACATCAATCGACTTTACATGAAAGATCAGAAAGCCGAAAAAAATTTTTTCTTAATCGGCGCAGAGAAAAGCTAGCCATGGTGCAGCGGGCAAATTGTATCTGCTAGTATTTACTCTGTTCTGAACACACTTTTCCGGAGCCGCATAGTCAGAACAATCGCACAAGCAACAAAGCGAATTGAGCGAGTTGGTAAGCTAACATTCTTGGCGTATATGTGCAGCGCGACACAGACATGTCGTCCTTTCCTTGTGCCGCGTCTGTGTCGCGCTGCACATATACACAAAAAATTACACAAGTGAACTACCTCTCATGCCAGGCGTACGCATTTCAGCGTGTGCAGGAGTGTTACTCGAGATAAATGTCGCTTTAGTGTAAACAAGCCGAACTCACCTCTGTAAACAAGGCGAACGGAACCCGCATATCCTTCCCTTTCGGACCCGGCCGGTCTCCCTCCGCACGGCACCGCGTAAACGCTTTGCCACCTTCCATGCGATTTGCGCAGTTTCGTGCGCTGCAACCCGTCGTACTGGAAGTGGCAAAATGATCTGCTTCGTAGCACTTCACCAAAGTCGTTAACCTAATATCTTCGAATAGCGTACCTGCAACCCGGAGCCGATTGTTGCTACGCACGCTCAACGGTCCGCTGATTGCAATTGCGATGACACTGACAGAAACGAGTCGGCGCCGTTTCCGTAAAGTTGGCTTCGGAGCTCGCGAGCTCGCAGTTGATCATTTGACGTCATTTTGCTCCACGTGATCGCGCTCGGCGAATAGCGGTACAAGCGGCGCCGGAAAAGCTATGCGCAACTCTGCTCCCTGCGGGAGCATATACAGGAACACTACTGCGCCTGGGCAATGAGCGCCATCTGTCCGCGTCAATTTGAATTCTCAACGAGCGCGCCAGGCACGTAAACGCTTGTAGCGGTGTCCGGTGTCTGCCTGAACGGTGGTGTCTGTGTATGCGTGTCTTCTTTGTGGCATCACACGCCAACTACACTGAACGGTAAGCTTTAGCAAAGGTGTTTTGCGTGAATAGCTCATGATTAGGTGAGCGCATTTCATAGTGTGAACCGGCTGCGTGTAGCGCAGGCGACTCGGGCGTTGTATTGGTTTCTCATTTTCATGATTTGATAACGCGCTCTTCTTCTCACTTTTACTATACGGAATGTTTTACGGCAAGCGATCGCTCACGCTTGTTGATTTTAGCGTCATAGTTGATGTGCGTAACAAAGGAAGTACACCAGGTTTTAAATTGATACAGAGCTGCCACTAATCGGATTGTGTGTGTTGAGCAGCCAGTGTGGTAATCTCATTTCGTGGCGCTCGATCTGGCTGCGAGGAATGTTGCGTCGCATGTGCAGTGAAATTCTCGTGACACGCTTTACGTATATATCTTGAAATTGTGTTAGCATGAAGAATTTGCAAACAGAGACTCATAGTTTAATAACTGCTGGCATACTCGGATGAAAGGCCATGCTTGCGGGACATGCATCAGCAGTGTGTGTGCTGAGGTTTTCGTATAGTTTAAAAGTACCAGTATTTTTAAGATTCCTGGCAACCAATCTAAATAATTTTGAAAAGTTGCCACAAGCAAAGCACGAGACTTGAAGAAATGTCTAGATTCACCCAATCTAAGTATGTGCAACCACAAACCACAAAAATCTGCGATAAGCTGTCACTCGCAGCTTCGCAACTTAGGCGAAAAAATTAGAGAACAATACATTAGTCGCTCCGGAAAGAACCTTTACACGTTTCAAACTGAAGGCATTGCGTTTGACGGTAGTTGGAAGATCTTTTTTGTCTCTTTTATAAACAGTTTAGCAGCAGGAGTTATCTTTCGGGCTATCTAAAAAGCGTTAAGCGAGATTAAGCGATGCCTCGGCGTTATGCAGTTTACGTGTTGTTAATCACTAGGCAGCTGCTGGCGTACATTCGCATTGTGCCAATGATGCACGGTATGAAGCCCTTGTCGTGCGTAATAAGTGTTCCGGTTTTCATTACTGTTGCGTTTAGTGCCGTCGTCTTGGACAGACTGTATATTATATGCGCTGTACAAAAAAAAGAGCCAGATTATCCATTTGGTGGCCTTTTCTTAGCAGATAACGCGCAGATTATTCAAATAATTTAGTGGGTATTACACTTGTTCTACCCTTATCAACACACCTAAGATATCTTAACATGTTTTAGTTGATAAGTAACCTTATCAATACGCCCCCATTCATGTGCATTCTACTGAAAGTGTGGCAAATGTATTCATCTCGAAGTATGACAAAAGACACGTTGCACACTGTTCTAAGCGGAAATAAATTGCCATTCTTAACGTGACTGTTCAAAACTGCATTCACTATGCTGAGCATGTTTGTTCGGCACGGGCATATTGCATTAACACCTGAAAAATGTGTACAGTTCAGCCGGGTATCTTTGTTTCAGCAATTATTATTATACGAATCGTTTGGGATTCTCACGTTTCTTTTATTTCTATAAGTACACTGTGTGTCACATGAACCTGTCTTGAAACGAAACGTATTGTTGCTGGCACCGGCCACCATTACGGTTGTCTAACTGCTAATCATACTGTAACATAACGAAACATCATAATGGTACTAATTCATATTGCCATGTAGTCTTTAGTCAGAGGTAAACAACGTTAACTAGAGGCATAAGTGATGAGAGCAAATTATATAGAAAACAACTATTGAACCCTAAAAATAACTCATTGAATAGTTTTCCCTCACACTGTTGCATTTGCTTTACGTGTGTGTCTCTGTGTCCGTGTCTTCCGTGCTGTACTCGTGTGGCCATCAATTGCGAACTTGCCCAAGCCTTTGTCAGCTTTATTAAACAAGGGACTCAATTCAGTTTAATCTAATACTGCATGTCAAGTGACTGGCGTGTTATTCGTTTTATCTAAATATTATGGACTGGCAGTACTTGACAAGCATTAAACCACAATATATTTTGTTGTGCTTAAGATGCGGATGTAATAGATTGCCAAAAAATTTCCATGAAAACAGCAAACGATCGGGGAATTTTAAAATGACCACATGGGTATGCTCTCTTGTTATATGTCATACAAAGTTTCCAGAGAATCTCTCTGTTAAATATATTTTTAAAACGTTTCACCTCTTAAAAAGTTCAGGGAAATTGGTTCCATTTATTGAAAAAAAGAATGAAAGTGAAGCATACTGACATGGTATTTCTTACTCAATTTGTGTTTCTTTTTTTGCATTAACTAAAAGTCCTGAACATCGAAACCGTAAAAAAATTTTTCATCTTTGAGAGCACCTTAAATAATTTGCTGTGATAGCATTCATTCGAACTATAGTATAAGTTTCCTTCCTAGGAGGTGCATATTTGTCGTCCCATGACACAAAGTGCTCGCGTGGTATTTCGGGTGCTCATGTGGTATACTTAACTTGGAAACCTGTTAGCATGCCCAAGAGGCCTCATTACCTGTAAGAAGCTAAGTGACCATATCAATAGAATCAATCCATCTGCCTTCTGTTGAAGTTATGGCCAATGACCCATTCATTTAAGAGTATGAGAAAGACATTTAAATGCGTTTTAAGCAAAATAAATTACAATCTTTCACATGATAGTGTGAATATTCCAGTCACGTCTGAGCATATCCCTCTGCAAGGGCATACTTAACTACCAGCAAAAAAAAAAAATGTACAGACAGTCCAACTGGGTAACGTTTCAGCAATAAATATAGAGATAATTTGGGATAAGTACATTAATGCATCATATATGAACTTGTCATAAAAGGGAACACACTGTTCCTGGCCCGAGCAGCAGTTGTGACTAATTGTTCACAATACCATAAAATAAAACATTGTATAATGGTACTGATTTGTATTGACAAGCAGCCATTAGTCATAGCTAAACCGCATTAAGTATTGACTTAGATGGTTTGAACAAATATATTAAGCTGCCTAATGAACTGCAACAGGGGTGTTCACCTAGCAAAAGGGTCACTAGTTATAGGTTGTAGCGCTAGGCTTAAAACAGGTCGGCGCTATATCGTCACAGGGAAGCAAGCACTTCTCGTCGTCTTCTTTTTCACAAGCACACCAGCACCATGCCCACTGCCCAGTGCCTTCAGTACAATCACTCCCCACCGAAAGAGTAGCCATCCTGGCGACCTAAGGACAGGGGAACACAGGGGGGTCATGGCACTGCTTGAGCCGGGAGACGTGGACAATTTCCTGGCCCCGACGACGCTGGTCGGAAGGCGTTTCAATTGGCTCGATGAGGTAGTTGACTGCGGATGTTTGTTTCAGTACCCGATAAGGACCGTGGTACTTGGAGAGCAGCTTGGAGGAAAGGCCTGGAGGAGTAGAGGGCACCCACAACCAGACCAGCGAGCCAGGCGCAAAGCACGTAGCCGTAGTGGATGAATCGTGGCGAAGCTTTTGGCGCCACTGGTCCTGGGATGTGAACGAACGAGCGAGCTGGCGACATTCTTCGGCGTAAGCAGCCGCTCTAGAAACAGTCGTCCACTCCGAGGCATCTGGCCGATAAGGTAGAATCGTGTCCATAGTGCATGAAGGTTCGTGTCCGTAAAGGAGAAAGAAAGGGGAGAACCCAGTGGTGCTTTGCGTGGCGGTATTGTAAGCGTAGGTGACGAAAGGTAGAATGCGATCCCAATTCGAGTGGTCAGATGAAGCATACATGGCCATCATGTCACCAAGGGTGCGGTTGAAACGTTCTGTCATCCCATTTGTTTGAGGATGATATGCCGTGGTAGTGCGGTGAGTGATGCGACACTCCTTTAGCAATGCTGCAATGACGTCTGAGAGGAAAACGCGACCGCGGTCGCTCAGTAATTCGCGAGGTGCTCCATGGCGTAAAATCAGGTTTTGAAGGATAAAACTGGCGACGTCTTTTGCTGTGGCAGATGCTAGGGCTGAAGTTTCAGCGTACCGCGTGAGGTGGTCGATAGCAACAATAACCCAGCGGTTGCCGCTTGGAGTGTTGGGAAGCGGACCGTATAAGTCAATGCCGACGCGGTCGAACGCGCGCGCGGGGCATGGTAAAGGTTGTAAGGGGCCGGTGGCATGTTGAGGTGGCGTCTTGCGTCGTTGGCATAGGTGGCATGACCGGACATACTGGCGAACGAAACGGTACATACCGCGCCAGTAGTACCGAAGCTGGAGGCGAGAGTATGTCTTTAATACACCAGCGTGGCCGCATTGTGGGTCGTCGTGGAACGTGGCGCAGATGTCGGAGCGTAGGTGTCGGGGTATAACAAGCAACCACTTACGGCCGCTGGAATTGTAGTTGCGGCGGTACAGCAGGTTATCTCGAATGATGAAGTGCGTGGCTTGGCGACGAAGCGTCCGAGAGGTCGGTGCTGGCGACTGGCTGGACAGGAAGTCAATAAGCGAAGAGATCCATGGGTCTTTGCGCTGCTCTGACGGCATGTCGGAAATGTTGAGGGCGAAGGCACCGCAGGTAGAAATAGACGAGTGGACAGGACCAGAGGGCAGGGGTGACCGGGATAGAGCGTCTGCGTCTGAATGCTTTCGGCCTGAGCGATAAACAACGCGGATGTCGTACTCTTGTAGGCGCAATGCCCAACGGGCAAGCCGACCAGTTGGATCTTTTAGTGAAGATAACCAGCATAGGGCATGATGGTCGGTCACGATGTCAAATGGACGCCCGTACACATAAGGACGGAATTTGCCGATAGCCCAAATGATGGCCAGACATTCCTTCTCAGTAACCGAGTAGTTCGCCTCGGCTTTGGTAAGGGTGCGGCTGGCATACGCGACGACGTACTCTTCGAAGCCATCCTTGCGTTGTGCAAGAACAGCGCCGAGCCCGACACCACTAGCGTCCGTATGGATCTCAGTTGGAGCAGAGGGATCGAAGTGTCGCAGCACTGGAGGCGAGGTGAGAACGCGTCGCAGTTCTTGGAATGCGTCGTCGCACGCCGAGGACCAGGCTGATAGGTCAGAACTGCCGGTGAGAAGCTGCGTCAAGGGGGCAATGATACAGGCAAAGTTACGGATGAAGCGTCGGAAATATGAGCACAGGCCGATGAAGCTGCGAAGCTCTTTCATGGTGGTTGGTTTAGGGAACTCGGATACGGCTCTAAGTTTTGTGGGGTCCGGAAGGATACCGTCTTTTGACACTACATGGCCGAGAATAGTAAGCGTACGAGCGCCGAAGTGGCATTTCTTCAAATTTAGTTGCAGTCCTGCAGTGGAGAGGCACGCAAGTACTTGCTCGAGGCGGTTGAGGTGCGACGCAAAGTCGGTGGAAAAAACCACAATGTCATCCAAATAGCAGAGGCACGTTTTCCACTTCAGCCCTCGAAGAATGGCGTCCATCATTCGCTCGAAAGTGGCAGGCGCGTTGCAGAGGCCGAACGGCATGACAGTAAATTCATATAGCCCATCAGGCGTTACGAAGGCTGTCTTTTGACGATCGGCCTCTGCCATTGGCACTTGCCAGTAGCCGGAGCGCAAATCCAGCGAGGAAAAGAATTCCGCTCCCTGCAGACAGTCCAAGGCATCGTCGATGCGCGGCAGAGGATAGACATCCTTGCGCGTTATTCGGTTAAGGCGGCGATAGTCGACGCAGAACCGAATGGAGCCATCTTTTTTTTTAACGAGGACAACCGGAGATGCCCAGGGACTGTTAGAGGGCTGGATGATGCCACGCTCCAGCATGTCGTCAACGTGCTGGTCGATGATACGGCGTTCAGCAGCCGACACACGATACGGACGCTGGCGCAATGGTGTTTGTGGACCGGTGTCGATACGGTGAACGACTGCGGACGCTCGGCCCAAGGCTGGTTGGTCAATGTCAAATGAGGAACGAAAGCGTTGGAGGAGCTTGATAATTTCTGTGTGCTGCGCAGGTGTGAGTTCTGCGTCGACGGCACGAGCGAAGACGTCTACAGGGGCATCAGTCGCGGCGGGAGGAGTGACGGAACAAATCGGAAGTGATGCCGTATCACCAAACGTGGTGGCCAGGAGAACGCTATCGAAAGCTTCAGCGGTACCCAGGCACTCGCCGCGGAGTAGGGATGATGGGCAGGCGGACGGATTGCACACGTAAAGGGCAGCAGAACCGTCGCAAAAAGTGACGACAGCAAACGGAAGCAGAAAGTTCCGGCGGCGCGCACAAGTGGCCGACGGTGTAAACAGAACTGATGAGTTTGCAGCAGAGTTACATGACACAGGAACCAGAGCGGCGGAGAAAGGTGCGATATCGATGTCAGAGGCGGCAACAACTTTAGGAGAAGAATGGTCGTCAGGGTCGAAGCACGGCACTGATAATGTAAGTTCGGCACGAGCGCAGTCGATAAGTGCTTGGTTGACAGATAGGAAATTCCATCCAAGAATAACGTCGTGTGACGAACGAGATAAGACGACAAATTCTATAACATACATGACGTTTTGAATGATAACCCGGGCTGTGCACGACGCTGAAGGCTTAATGCGATGCGAGGTTGCCGTACGCAGAGAAAGAGAGGTAAGGGGAATGGTCACTTTGTTCAAATTGCGGCAAAGCTCCTCACTAATAATAGAAACGGCGGCTCCGGTGTCGATAAGTGCGTGTACGGTGACGCCATCTACGGAGAGTTCAATTTCGTTCGCCGGGTTAGAATGAGGCCTTGAAATGTTCGACGTAAACGCAGTTCTTGCCTCTGGAACTGCGACTGTTAGTTTTCCTCTCGGGCTGGGCTGGGTCGGCGAACCATCGGGGAAATGGATCGGCGACGTGGGGAAGGTGACCGACGGGCATCGAAAGGGAGGCGACTGTAAGATGAGTCCGGAGGAAGGCTAGATGGGTCCTGACGTGGAAGTCGAGCAGGCCTGTAGCTTGAGGCGCCCCCACTGTCAGGTAAACGGGGGCTGCGACGGCGGCAGAATCGTGCTACGTGGCCCGGAAGATGGCAGAAATAGCATATTGGCCGGTTGTCAGATGTACGCCACGGGTTGACGACAGGGGCTCCAGCGGCCGAGTAAGGGACGACCATCGGGCGTGAAGGTGGCGGCGGCACATGGAAGGTTCCAGTGGCCCGGTAGGCATCAGCAGCCGGAGGAGCGTAAGGCCGGGCGACAACGTCAGCGTACGTTAGCGGCCCAGCTGCAGGCTGCGGAGGAGGGGTAGATGGCAGCGCCGCGGCAACTTGGGTCTGAATGACGTGGCGAAGCGAAGGAGCCAAGGTTGTCGACGGCTCGGGTGTGCTGTTCGCCAGAGAGAGTTGGCGGGCAACTTCCAGACGGATAAACTGCTTTATCTCTGGCATTAAAGCAGAGATGTCGGCAGCGTCGCGGCCGAAATCCAACGGAGATAGATCCGTGGTGTCCTGCTGAGCAGCGCGCGTTGAAGCACGCTGCTTGCGCAGCTCGTCATACTGCTGACATAGCTGTATGACTTCGGCAATCGTCCGCGGACTCTTCGCGACGAGCATCTGGAAGGCATGGTCATCGATGCCTTTCATGACGTGCTTGATCTTGTCAGCTTCGTCCATAGATGAGTTCACGCGCTTGCATAGCGAGAGGACGTCTTCAATATAGCTGGTGAAGGTCTCGTCCTGGCGTTGAGCTCGACCACGCAAGCGTTGCTCAGCGCGAAGCCGGCGAACGGCGGGACGGCCGAAGACCTCTGCCAAAGTCGCCGTGAAAGCCGACCAGGTGGGAAAATCGGCTTCATGATTGTGGAACCATAGGTTTGCCACGTCAGTCAAGTAAAAGATGACATTTGTGAGCTTGGCGCGGTCGTCCCACTTATTATAGGCGCTTACACGGTCATATTCGGCGAGCCAGTCTTCCACGTCGTGGTCGTCTGTGCCGCTAAATATAGCCGGATCGCGCTGGCGGATCACGCCAGAACAGACGATGGTGGGGGGCACGGGAGCAGCAGCGTGGGACGGTCCTGGTTCATCCATTGGAACAGCTGGTGGTAGCGTTCGGCTGCGGAGTTCCAGGATGTAGAAGAGAAACCCAGCAGCTCCACCAAATGCAACAGGGGTGTTCACCTAGCAAAAGGGTCACTAGTTATAGGTTGTAGCGCTAGGCTTAAAACAGGTCGGCGCTATATCGTCACAGGGAAGCAAGCACTTCTCGTCGTCTTCTTTTTCACAAGCACACCAGCACCATGCCCACTGCCCAGCGCCTTCAGTACAGAACATACAAAGAATGCACAATTGTTATTTTTGCCTCATATTGCTGCATCTACTTATTTGCAGCATACACCTGCATCACCTTTGGGACAAATGACACAAAGGTCAAGGCCAGCCTGGGGACCATGCTTGCCAAGGGGAAGTAGTGTAAATATTTAGTCTGTTTCCACAATAGCATAAGACATGCATTTTTATGAATTCATCTATTATATCGTGCAATAAAAACACTTAATTCATTGCCGGTGCATTTGTTTCCATTTTTGCACTGCATGATTCAGCACTTCAATTCTGTCTGTTTATGCTACATATATGAGGGTACAGCTGGTTCAGGAGCATTATTAATCTGCTAACGTTAATGCATAACTGCAGATGAAAAGCAACAGGTGCACATGCACAAATACATTTAAAATTTTTTGCTACCACATGTAAACAAAAATGTAAACTAACTTGTAGATAGCAGATAGCTATGGACTCCCGGCCTTATACACTCTTCGTAGACTTGTCTATAAAATGTCTGTGCCTATAGACTGTCTATGGATTAATGAACATTCATGTTTGTTGACAAATGTCTGCAGAATGTCTTAGAAAAAGTGTATAGGAATATATAGTTCTGTCTTTGTAGACTGAACTCTATAGAATGTCTATAGAAAAATGTCTATAGATGATCTATAGACATTTGTCTATAGACATTCCATAGACTTCAGCCTATAAAAATAGAACTATATGCAGTTCTGCTTTTGCAGACTGAAGTCTATAAAATGTCTATAGACATATTATAGAGTTCAGTCTACAAAAGTAGAACTGTATATATAGTTCTACTGTTGTAGACTGAAGTCAATAAAATGTCTATGGACAAATGCCTATAGATAGTCTCTAGACATGCTATAGACTTCAGTCTACAAATATAGAGCTGTATAACCCTATCCAATTTTCTCTATAAGCATTCTCCGGACATTTTTCTAGAAACGTGAATTTTCATTAATCTATAGACACTATATAGACAGTCTATAGACTCAGACTTTTTATAGACTGGTCTATAAAAAGTGCATGGCCATAAGTCCATAGACTCTCTATAGACTGGTATATAGGAATACTCTATTATAGTCCATAGACATTGGTCTATAGACATTCTATAGACTTCAGTCTACAAATGTAGAACTATAAGCCTATACACTTGTCTATAGACATTCTGCACACAATTGTCTACAAACATGAATTTTCATTATTCTATAGACAGTCTATAGACAGTATATAAAGAGTCTATATACTCAGACTTTCTATAGACTAGTCTATAAAAAGTGTATGGCCATATGTCTATAGACTGTCTATAGACTAGTCTAAAGAAATGTCACAGCCTATAGACTTCGTAGACAAATGTCTATAGACTGTCTATACACTTTCTATAGAAAATATTGTAAGGTTCCAATGTGTACAATATTTTACCATGTGGCACTTTGTCGAAGGCGTTTGAAAAATCTAGGAACAGAATATCAACCTCTCCAGAGACAACAAGTACACCCACGATCTCATGCACATTTAAAGCTAGCTGAGTGACTGTGAACATAGCTTTTCTGAAGCTATGCTGATGTGGTGACAACACTTTACGATCGGCAAGAAACTCTTGAATGTAAAATGAAGCAGCATGTTCAGATTGCAAGAAGTGGTTATGACCGAGACAGGGCGGTAATTATTTACAGAAAGCCGGTCACCTTTCTTGTGGATGGGTGTAACACGTGTAATGCGCCAATCACTTGGGATGACACTTGTAGCTACTGACAGGTTAAACATGTTGGTGAAAAAATCTAGAATTCTGTAGCGTCTAAGAAATTCCATTGTAATGTCGTCGGAGAATGCTGGCTTTTTAAAATTCAGATTAAGAAGCATTGCAGAGACACCTTCACGAGTAGGTACTAGTGTTTTCTCCGTTATCGACACGGATCCTTGATAGTTGTATTCGTCCAGCTCAGAAAATACAGTTTGAAAATACCGATTCAGAATTCTGCAATTTTTCTTGTTTTACATGTAATTCGATAATTTACTTTTAATTTATGTCTCCTCATCACCTTCACTTATGTGGCGCCAAAATTTTGTGGGGTCAGTCGTAATAAATTCTGCCGAAGTTTCGCCGGAGAAATTGTTTCTTGCATGTCTAACAGGTTTCAATAAATCATATTTTAATTAATTGAACAACGTAGAAGTTCTGTGCTGTTTTCTGAGGCGTTTTCTTTTCCGCTTCGTCTGTATTACACCACTACTGATCCAAGGATTTCTGCGACGCTTGTAACTTTTTTGTAGGAATTATATGACCCATGCGATATTCGCATATTGAGCGAGAACTTTGCCCCAAACGCTCAACAATATGGCTGACAGAATCAAGATGAATGTCCAAATAATCAATTATGGCCGTGTCGTCAGCCTTGTCCTTCTCTCATTTCAGTCGAAGATATCATTTTCCTATTTTCATCTTTTTAGTCCAGTTAAAAGATACTAACGTAAGGTTCGAAATTACACGTTCCTCGAGAAGAGTTCCATTGCTAAATATTTCGGTAAAAATTAAAGAGATCCAGAATTTATTTTCCGACAGTGCAGTATTTTACAATTTCCTCAAGATTAAATGAGAGCACATAATATCCACCAGAATGTCTCTGGCGGTTGAATATCCATACTGCAAACTGTTCCAGTTAATAGAGGGCAGACTAAAGTCTCCAGTAACAATCAGGTTTTCACGGCACAGCTTTAGAAGATGATCTTGTACTTTATTCAGAAAGACATCGCTAGTATCCGGAAGCCGATAAACAGCGCAAAAGACGGGATTCCCCGAAATGATACCCTTAAGAATAAACGTTCATGTACACTGATTTGATCTGTAACCGTTATATCAAGACCATGTTTTACAACGATTGCTACGTCCCCACCTCGAGACCTTCTGTCTCTTCGGAACAACTCGTAATCCGGCGGAACACTAGCATTGTCGCGAATGAAAAGCGTAATTATGACTCCGTGATAACACAGAAATAAGGATCGTGTAAGGAAAGCAATTCTTCCAAATCCTCTACTTTGTTAACAATGATCCTAGCGCTAAAATTGAGCAGACGAAGGTGATGTGGTTCTGACTGCTGGGTGTCGGGTGCTGACCTTTTCGGTTTGGTATTAATGTACGGGAATTAGAAGTGTTGTCTCAGGTGTACATCTTGCCGGCGACAGGATTTTGTCATTGCGACAACTGGGGCTCTGAAGACGTCGAATGTACTTTGCTCGTGGAGGAGTAAGGGAACGTTGGGCTGGGCCCGACATCCAGGACGCGTTACAAGCAAGATTATATTTACATATTTACCAGAATATTCAAAGTACAGAAAAAGTTCATCCAGAGGCTGTAGTAGCCGATCACACGCGCCGTCCGTTGCTTTTTTTGTGCCCTGCGTAGTCATTGTTCAGTCACTTCCTCTAATCCATTGTCAGGAGACCGATGACATCAGGTCCCACCAATCCGGAGGTCTGTTGCCCTCTCCCTCCGAAGGGAGCTTCGTCGGAAACTCACAGACATCACTGGGCCCAAACAGGGGAAGGGGGATCGTACACTGACTCGGCTTGTCCACTGACTTAGTCCCCGATGTGGACGTGCCAATTCGGGCGGCTGACAGGTGATGGATCGTATCCTTGCACTATTTGCCCAAACCTCTCCTGACCGAGGTATTACCGTGCTGGCCATAAATCATTCGTATTGAGAACCATTCTGACGAGGACGTCGACCCATTTCTCATAATCGCGCTAGTCGTGACCGGCGGTTATCGCGGGGGAGTGGGGTGAACGGCCGATCACAATATCATGCACAAGCGAAACTATTTTGCACATGACTTTACCTTACCTCGCGCTTTCCCATAGCAGTTCTCTCTCACGATATGTCAGAGCAATAATCATGTTGAAGGCTTATGCCCGTCCCTTTGAGCTTATTTGGCATTTTTAGACTTCTTTGGCGTTAAAGTCCTGAAAATAGAGGATGATTAGCCACTTGGCGGAAGATTTACGAAGCCTGTGGATTTTAGGAACTAAGGTACAACTCAATCCTAATTCTGTTTCGAAGACGTCAATAATAACTTGGTGACGTAAAAGAGATTCTGTTTCATTTAGCTGCTCACTTAAACCGAAAATCACCAGGTTAGACCTACGGCTGCTCTAGGTCCACAAGTTTCGTTTGCTGCCATTTTAGCGTCTCTTGCATAGATTCCATAAATGTGGTGATACCTACAATGGCGGAAGCCTTGAGTTGCCTAGCTTGCATATCGTCCTCCAGGTTTACGTATACCGTATGCCAAAACCATTTATAGCCTTTTCTGGAGCTTCAAGACGTCATTTTAGTTCATTTATTTCAGATAGAATAACCTGTTGGCCATCCATTACAAATTTGAACTTATATATCCACCGATAGTCTTGGATTCTCCTCAGCATCACCGCAAAAAACAAGTTCACATACGCGTAAACAAACATACGCAATGCGCAAACACCTGTGTGCGCATGGCAAGAAACCGATTGTCGGTGTGTACTGAATGGGGATGACCAATATGTACGAGAAGTAGATGCATGGTCAGCGATGCATTCGTGGCACTTGCGCCGGGCTCACTGGTGCAGTCGATGAACGGCGGTTCTTTTATAGGGCTCATAGATGCCATGACGAAGCCCCTTGGTGACGAAAGTAGCATTTCTTTATCCATGATGATAGCGTCGCTTCCTGTGACCTTCGTTGCGCTGATTGATACTGTTGTAACTGGCAGCGGTAAGACCAGCGCCACCGAGCAGGCTCCGTTGATTGACGAGAGAAAAATTGGCAGTGGCTTAGCTCGGCTATGCCAGGACATATGTAGCGAAAGCTAAGACATAGCATTCTTAGCCTTAGTTAATCTTGATTGCAAGTCCAGGTTAGTCTGGTTGTCCAGAAATGTTGCGGCGTTTAGCCAGTCGTTCGGCGTGCTGTTTGTTTCCTGTACGATTCGTTTCCTCTTCATGTCGTTCCGATGTCGATTCTAGGCCTCCTCCTGCTTATCAGAATTGTCGCTGTCCATACTGTCGCCTCAACTGTGGTTGCGGAGCACACGAGGTCTCCTTTTCAATTCTCCGACATGTTATCAGGCATGCGACGCAGCTGACGAAGCGAGCGGAGGCGAGCGCAACGAGAAAGAACGCGGCGTGACGTCATACCAAACGGTGGGAGCGAAAAGGCGCGGCGCTGCGCCGCGTCGGAACACCGGTGGCTCTAGTGACTAGGGAGCGAGAGAGAGAGAGAAATATCCGTGGCGAAGTGCACTCTGTGACGTCATGTGCCTCCTCGGAGTACCGCCACGGCGAAATCGCAAGTTCGCGACCGGTAAAGCTTTCGCTTTAAAAGCCTGTACGAGAAGCAGACACATGGTGAACGGTGCAAACGTGGACCTTGCGCCGTGCCCACTTGTGCAGTCGATCAACAGGGGTTCTTTTATGGGGCTCATTGATGAACCGGTGAAGCCCCATGGTGACGACAATAGCATTGGTTTATGCAGGACGATAGCGTCGCTTTCTGTAATGTTCGTTGCGCTGATTGATACTGCCGTAACTGTAGCGACGGGACAAGCGCCACCGGGCAGGCTCCGTTGATTGACGAGAACAAAGCCTGTACGAGTAGTAGTACACACAAGGGGAACGATGGGTTCGTGGCGCTTGCGCCATGCCCACTGGTACAGTCGGTCTACGGAGGTTCTTTCGGGGGCTCATTGATAATGTGGCGAAGACCCTTGGTGACGAGAGTAGCATTAATTTATCCAGGAACATAGCATCGCTTCCTGTGATCTTCGTTGCGCTGATTGATACTGCTTTAATTGGTAGCGTTGGGACCAGCGCCACCCCTCAGATTCATTTGACTTACGAGAGCAAAGCCTGTACGAGAAGAAGTAGATGCATAGTGAACCATGCGTTCGTGGCGCTTTCGCCGTGCTCTCTGGAGCAGTCGATCAACGGTGGTTCTTTCACAGGACTCATTGATGACGTGGTGAAGATCCTTGTTGACAAGAGAAGCCATTGCTTTATCCATGACGATAGCCTCGCTTCCTGTGATCTTCATTGCGCTCCTTGATACTTATGTTACTGTTAACGGCGAGAACAGCGATACAGAGCAGGCTCCTTTGATTGACGAGAGAAAACCCTGTACAAGAAGTACACACATTGATAACGGTGCGTTCGGGGCGCTTGCGCTGTGCCCACTGGTGCAGTCGATCAACGGCGGTTTTTTTATAGTGCTCATTTATGACGTGGTGAAGCCCCTTGGTGACGAGAGTAGCATTGGTTTATCCATGACGATAGCGTCGCTTGCTGTGATCTTCGTTGCGCTGAGTGAACGCTATAAGTGGCAGCGGGGAGACCAACCAGCGCCACCGAGCATATTTCTTTGACTGACGAGAGCAAAGCCTGTACGAGAAGTAGTAGACGCAAGGTAAACGATGCGTTCTTGGCGCTTGCACCGTGCCCACTGGTACAGTGGGTCAACGGCGATTCTTTTATGGGGCTCATTGATAACTTGGCGAAGCCCCTTAGTGTCGAGAGTAGCACTAGTTTATCCAGGACGATAGCATCGCTTGCTGTGGTCTTCGTTGCGCTGATTTATACTGCTGTAACTGGTAGTGGCGAGACCAGCACCACCGAGGAGATTCCTTTGACTGACCCGAGCAAAACCTGTACGAGAAGAAGTAGAGGCATGGTGGACGATGCGTTCGTGGCGCTTGCACCGCGCCCACTGGTGCAGTCAATCAACGTTGGTTCTTTTATAAGGCTCAATGATAACGTTGCGAAGCCCTTGGTGACGAGAGTAGCATTGATTTATCCAGGGCGATAGCGCCGCTTCCTATAATCTTCGTTGTTCTGATTGATACTGCTATAACTGGCATTGGCGGGACCAGCCCCACCGAGTAGGCTGTGTTGATTGACCAGAGCAAAGCCTGTACGAGAAGTAGACGCGTGGTGAACGGTGCGTTCGGGCCGCTGGCGCCGTGCCCACTGGTGCAGTCGATCAACGGTGGTTCTTTCATTGGGCTCAAAGATCACAAGGTGAAACCGCTCGGTGGCGAGAGTAGTATTGGTTTGTCGAGGAGGATAGCAAGTTAGTTAGGTCATTCGAGTTTAATGGCGCAATAGCCACTAAGGCCACGCTGCGTGAGTCACAGACAGTTACAACATTCAATGTTAAGGCAGCAATAGCTGCGCTACCTTAAAGTCGATGTATATACCCAGTTTCATATAAAAACTCGAAGTTAGTGCATGGCACTAGAGGCTCATCGCCCAATATTATTGCAGCGTGTAGATGTATATGCAAGTGATACAAATAGTTGAAATGTTTCCGCCTCTGTGTTTCAGTATGTGGTCATGACATAATAATGTGGTTTACGGTAAGCGATTCATGGCATTTCTCGCAAGTTGGCGAAAAAATTGTATGTTAGATGCGTGTGTCCAATCCGAAGTCGACATAACATGGCCTCATAGAACCGTTCTTGGTGACTGCATGATTTCCACTCGCCAAGCAAGGGTTTAGTCATATGTAACTGGTTATTCATGCAGGAGTTCCATTCTTATTGCCATTTCGATGCCATGGCTTCAGTAATCCCTCGCATATTGTCTTTGTATGGAATTGTTATGTGAGGTATGCTTCTGTGCGATGCCATGGAGGTGCTTCTATCTGCTGCTTCATTCCCTGGTATCCCAACATGGCTTGGGACCGAGCAGGTTCGCATGGTTCCTCCATATTTCTTATTAAAGATCACGTTTACGATGTCCCCAAGTAGGGGTTGAGACGCGTAATTGAAGTTTGGAGCTCTCAGGGCACCTAATAAATCGGTATAAATAATAGCATTCTTCTGCTTGTCGGTAGTAATTTTCTTGACTGCAATCCATATTGCATAAACTTCGGCGTTAAAGACTGAAAAATAATTATTTATCCGAATGCTATTTTCCCAATTTTTCGTTATGATCCCGACACCTACGTATTATCGTGTTTTAGAGCCGTCAGTGTAAAATTCCGTGTAGTGTTTATATTTTTCTTGAATAGCTCGGAACTCTTGTATTATGTGTTCTTGCGGAATGTCTTTTTTCTCTAGGTGTGTTAGTGTCCACGCACATAGCTGCGTAAAATTGCACCACGGGGGCAATCTTGGTGGCCTTTCAGCAACCTGTAGGACTTCATGAGGAACGTCATAAGTCTGATAGTATTCATCGTGTCGTAAGATAAGTGGCCAGATCATGTTCTGTTTGTCTGTGTAGTGTACCCGTGATTTGCGCTGTGCTACGATGTTGTAGCGTATATGTTGTGGTGATGCTTGAATTCTCAGTACATAGCCAAATGTAAGTAGTGCTCTGCGCTGCTGCAAGGAAGGATCATTGCAGTCAACGTATAAACTTTGGACAGGCGCTGTTCTGTAGGCACCGCTCACCCGTTGTAGGCCGATCAAGTCATTAATGTCGGGCTGCCTAGCTGCACTATAAACTACACTACCATAGTCGAGGATGCTACCAACAAGGGACCGGTATGTACTTAGTAGATATGTTTGGTCAGATCCCCAGTGCTTGTGCGATAAAACCTTGAGGATATTTAGTGGTTTGTTTGCTTTAATTTTAGTTGTGTTAATTCGGGCCAGGAATTCAGTTTTGGGTGAAAATTAAGTTACGCCTAAAAACTTGTAGTCTTCTTTGAGCGTCAGCCTTATACCATCCAGTGTGAGAACTGGACTGCAGTGTAACCCTCGTTTCTGGGAAAAGAGAACTGTAACCGTTTTGTGTGTTGAAAAACAGAATCCGTTTTTGTCAGCCAATTGTGTGAAATTATTTATCATTTCGTAGTTGTCTTTAGCAAGTGTGTGGACTTGAGGCACGGCAAGCCACTTGCAAATCGTCGACATATATTTAGTGCATAACAGAGGATGGGATGATCTTATTAACAAGTTCATTTTGACTATGAAGAGCGTCGTGCTCAGCATGCAACCCTGTGGAACGCCATTTTCCTGTGTAAACGCGCATGAAAGTATTGTGCCGCAACGCACCTGAAATGTTATATTTGCCATAAAATCAGATAGACAGTCCTGCATTCTGCCATGAACTCCCAAGTCAGCCAGGTCTCTTAATATTCTCTGCCACCATCTGGTGTCATACGCTTTTTGTAAATGGAAGAAAACTACGAGACCGTGTTGTTCACGACACGCAATACGTATTTTATGGCCTAGTAGTACGAGGTGGTCAGTTGTCGAGCAGCCCATTCTGTATCCACGCTGGCGCATGTCTATTAGGCCTCTTCATTCAAGGATGAATGGGAGTCTTACGTTTAGGTACCCTCGTAGGAGTTGGCTAGACAACTGCAATGGGTCTGTAGCTTCTTGGGGGTGTCGCGGGTATACCTGATTTCAACAAAGACACTACTAGTGCATTTTTTCAATCTGTAGGCATTACTCCGGATTCCTATATCTTGTTAAAAATTTTAAAATGTGTTTCTAGTGATGCTTGCGATAGGTGTGCCAGCATTGTGGAGTGGACACAGTCAAGACCTGTTGCCGTTTTTTTTTTTACCGGCAGAGAGAACACTGTTCAATTCTTGCATTGTGAGGACGTTTTTATAAAGCTCATTTGAATGCCCAGTAGTGGCAAGTCTCTGTTTCTCCGCCGACACATTATATTTTAAGAATGCATTTGAGTAGTTTGCTGAGCTGGAGATGTCGTAAAAGTGTTCGCCTAATAAGTTGGCCTGGTCCTGTAGTGTTGTTTGTGTGCCTGGAGACGTAACTAGTGGTATTGTGTATGATGTGTACTTTCCTCTAAATTTCCTCACCTGGTCTCATATTCGTTTTGATTTGACTGTACTATTGATTGAGGATATCTATTTTTGCCATGACAATTTCTCCGCCTTTTTCTAATAAATCGTGTTTTGGCTTTGCCCTGTCTGAAATTTAAAAGGTTGCTATAAGTGGGGTACCTCCGTAGGATTCCCCAGGCTTTCTTTTGTTCTTTTTTGGCTTCAGTGCACTCGTTTGTCCACTAGGGCTTTACCTTTTTGCGCACAATACCGGATGACTGGGGTATTGCCGTTTGTACCGCTGAGATTATGACATCAGTGATTTCTTTGTTAAGTTCGTGAATGCTGCGTTCTGGCGAAAAGACAACTTCCAGTTTCGCGGTCTCCATAAAAACCAGCCAGTCAGTGAGCTGTGCTCTCCACCGGTGTGGCCTAGTGACTAAGGTTGGTGGTGATTATAAAAGGGTGATGACTGCGGGCAAGTGATCACTGCCATATGACGTGTCGAGCTTCCCCTTTAAGATCATTAAAAAGATGGTGAGCAAGAAGCTAAATCTAAACAACTAAAATTGCGGGAAGTCGGTGAAAAGTAGGTTCGTGCACCGGAATTTAAAAGGCAGATATCATTTGACAGAATAAAATCTTCAACCAGCTGCCCTATTTTGTCAGTTTTGATACTACCCCGAAGAGTAGAGTGAGCATTAAAATCCCTTACTAAAACAAATGGCTCCGGTAATTGTCCTGTTAAATTTTTTATGTTTTAGCAGTAAAATGGGTGTGCGGTGGAATATACAGTGAACAAATGAAGATCGTTTTGTGAGCTATAACGCTGACAGCAACGGCTTCTAAGTGACTGTTAATGGGAACTTTTCTAGCTGCAATACCGCCCTGCAGAACAATGGTTACACCACCCGAAAGCCGGTTAGTCTGAGTACGGGTGCGCCGTACAAGAGTAAAACCTTTTAAAATATTTTTGTGTTTTTCGCCTAGGCTTGTTTCCTGAAAGCATCAGGCCACAGGAGAGAAGTTAAATAACAGGTATTTGGTGTCACCTAAGTTATGTAAGAGACCTCTAAAATTCCAGTGGATAATAAACGCCATTAATAAATTGAAAGGTAAAAAATAGCATTACGAGTGAATAGGTGGTAAGAGAGATGTTAGGTGAGATAGATCTAAAGAAAGCTGATACAAAGGAGCGATAACCTTTAGGTTATCGGTTTCTGATTTAGAGGGGTTATTAGTACTTTGTCCCTCTTTCCGCGCTCGAGAAAGCACTTGTCCTTCGGTGTCGATGACACCGGGGTTCTTGGGTCGACCTCCATCGCTCTCTCTGAAGCGCTGGAGTACCGACAGTTTGGCGCCGAAACACGTGTCTCGGGCCTTGGGGTTGGTTTAATTTTAGGGCCCTGCGGCACTTGTGACTGCAGGTCCTTAGAAGAGGATGGAGAAGCACCGGCTGCTTCCACCACATTGGCGGGAGAGGTCACTACGGGACCACTGTGCGTGGGCTCGGAGGACTCCTGAGGCCTCTGTGACGCTGCCCCCACCTTCGTCACATCGGCATGACTACGTCGCAAAAGGTACGATAGTAGCTTACTGGGTTCAAAGAACAAGATTTTGTTTCTTTCACGGTTAGTGCAATTCATTATGGACTACATAGTACTTGACAAATTACGGGGCGTTGCTCTCAAAAGAGAACTAGAACGGTGCTTCGGCGCGGCATCTTTTCAGACGCCGATCATAGACGACAAAACTTTGCTCTGCCATAAGAAAATATATTTGTTCGGCAACAGGGCCGACCGCCCACCACGGAGCCCAACGACGGGCCGAGGCAGAGCTTTTGTACAAGCCTGCACGACGCCAGCTGTACGCCGTCACTACAACCAAATATGTGTACCCAAGGTAGGATAGCCACACCAGGTTAACCTTTGCCGCCAAGGAGAAAGGAAGTAAACGGAACAGAGAAAACGACAGGAGAGGTCGAAAAGTGAGAGAGAAAGTTGAAGATTTCAGGAGAAAGAAAAGAAAAGGCCACAGCCGATTTCCCCCGGGTGGGTCACTCCGGGTGTGCCGTCTACGTAAAGCAGAGGCCATAGAGGCTTGTGAGCCTCCACTGGAGGGTCTTAAAGATCCGAACACCCGGTATCGGCTCAACACCAAGGTTCCCCCTTTCCCCGGACACGGCTAAGCCACGCACGGCTACACGGGGGAGGGTCCAACCCTCATGTGCTCGGGTACGTGGTGTCGCAAAGCACCAAACGCCTGCTGACGCAGACGCCACTTCTGGAAGGACAATAGCGTCGTTTCTTGTGATATTCGTTGTGCCGATTCATGCTGCTGTAACTTGCAGCGGCGGGACAAGCGCCACCGACCAGGCTCCATTGCTTGACGAGAGCAAAGCCTGCACGAGGAGAAGTAGACGCATGGTAAACGATGCGTTCATGGTGCTTGCGCCATGCCCACTTGTACAGTCGATCAACAATGGTTCTTTTATAAGGCTCATCGATAAAGTGGCGAAGCCCCTTCGTGACGAGAGTAGTATTGGTTTATCCAGGACGATAGCATCGCTTCCTGTGATCTTCGTTTCTCTGATTGATGCTGTTTTAACTGGTAGTAGCGAGACCAGCGCCACCGAGCAGGCTCCGTTGCTTGACCAGAGCCATAGAGTTTCTCACCATAACACCTAGAGGGAAATCTAGCGTCACCGTCTATGGGAGTTTCCTAAGGGGTGCTGTGCCATCATAGGAATGACGGTATATGTGTCTGCGAGGCTTGCGTTGGCTGGTGTTGTAAGAGGCTTTGTCTATAACGTGGATATGGCTACACAAATAACGCGTTCTTAAATTTAAATCTTCATAAAACATTTGAATTCACGTATATTACATATTCCAGTGAAGCTTACTCACTTACAATGCATAAACAAGCGAAGAAAAGCAAGAACGGACTAGAAATTGTTCCAACGTGCGCACGAATCTTGTCGTCTGTCCTCCGACTTAATTTAGCGGCCCGCTGATACTTTTACGTTTATTATAATTATAAATGCAATAACAGGTTCTCATAGTTAAACAAAAGATGTTTTTTTTTGTAATAATAAAGCTCAAACAGCTTTCTACGTGCTGTTTTAATAGAAAATTAATCATTGTGATAGACGGAATTGTGCTTGCCTGGCTCTTCGAGAACGATGCCAATCCGAAGTGACAATATACCGGCATTACCATGCATACCACAGCGCAGCAGCGCCAGATTTTCCTCTAGGAAATATAGTGACAAACTCTATGACGAGAGCAATTCCTGTACGAGAAGAAGTAGACGCATGGTGAACGATGCGTTCGTGCCGCTTGCGCCATGCCCTCTGGCGCAGTCGACCAACGGCGGTTGTTTTATAGGGCTCCTGGATGACGTGGTCAAGCCCCTTGATGACGAGAGGGACCAGGGCTACCAAGCAGGCTCCGTTGTTTGACGACAGCAAAGCCTGTACTAGAAATAGACACATGGTGAATGGTGCATTCGTGGTGCTTGCGCCATGCCCACTGGTGTAGTCGATGAACGGCGGCTCTTTTATAGGGCTAATTGATTACTTGATGAGGGCCCTTGGTGTTGAGAGTAGGATTGGTTTATCCAGAACGATAGCGTCGCTTCCTGTGATCTTGGTTGTGCTGATTGATAGTGCTTAAACGGGTAACGGCGAGGCCAGCGCCACCGAGCAGGCTCCGTGGATTGAGGAGAGCAAAGCCTGTACGAGAAGAAGTAGACGCATGGTACCCAATGAGTTCGTGGCGCTTGCGCAGTGCCCATTGATGGAGTCGATGAACGGCGGTTGTTTAATAGGGCTCATTGATGAAGTATTGAAGATCCTAAGCGACGAGAGTAGCATTGGTTTATCCAGGACGATGCGTCGCTTTCTATGATCTGCGATGCTCTGATACTCCTGCAGTTGGTAGCAGCGAGACCATCGCCACCGAGAAGGCTCCGTTGATTGACGAGAGCAATTCCTATACGAGAAGAACTAGATGCATGGCGAATGATGCGTTAGTGGCGCTTGCGCCGTGCACACTGGTGCAGTCGATCAATAGCCGTTCTTTTATAGGGCTCATTGATGACGTGGTGAAGCCCCTTGGTGAAGAGAGTAGCATTCGTTTATCCCCGGCGATAGCGCTGCTTCCTGTGATCTTGGTTACGCTAACTTATAATGCTGTAATGGTAGCGGAGGATCAGCGCCACCGAACATACTTCTTTGACTGACGAGAGCGAAACCTGTATGAAAAGAAGTAAACGCTTGATAAACGATGCGTTCGCGGCGCTGGCGCCGCGCCCACTGGTGCAGTCGATCAACGGCGGTTCTGTTATAGGGCTCATTGATGACGTGGTGAAGCCCTTGGGTGACGGGAGTAGCATTGTTGTATCCAGGACGATAGCGCCGCTTCCTGTGATTTTTGTTGCGCTGATTGATACTTCTTCAACTGGCAGCGGCGAGACCAGTGCCACCGAGCATGCTCCGTTGATTGGTGAGAGCAAAGCGTGTACGAGTAAACACATGGTGAATGGTGCGTTCGTGGCGCTTGCGCCATGCTCACTGGTGCAGTCGATCAACGGCGGCTCTTTTATAGGGCTCATTGATGGCGTTGTGAAGCCCCTAGGTGACGAGAATAGCATTGGTTAATCCAGGACGATAGCGTCGCTTCCTGCGATTTTCGTTGAGCAGATTGATACTGCTGTGTCTGGTAGCGGCGAGGCCAGTGCCACCGAGCTTGCTCCGTTGATTGACGAGAGCAAAGCCAGTGCGAGAAGTAAACTCATGGTTCGTGGTGCTTGCGCCGTGCCCTCACCGTTCTTAGTTCTTTTTCTTAGCCGCCGGAGAAGTGCAGTGCCTGCGGCGGACTCGACCAGCCCTAATAGTGTCGCCAGCAAGGCCTGAGGGGCCAGAAGATAGATTACAAGAGAGAGAGAGAAACATTTTTTTCATTCCGGCCCCCTGTCCGGGGCTACTTGGTACAAGAGACTCTACTTCATTAGTAGCCTTCTTGTTTTAGGTCGGCCGAGGAACTCCCATCGCCATGCTAATTCAGTTTCTACGTAGTGCATCTCCAAGCGCTCGAATCGACTCGATGATTGCGATATCAGCGGCAGTTGATAGAGAATGCGGCGTGTGATCAGTGTAGCGTTCTGTTTAAGCATGGACAGAGATTGTGTCCTCTACGTGCACCTACCGTGCGAAGA
This sequence comes from Dermacentor andersoni, assembly GCF_023375885.2. Lineage (NCBI taxonomy): Eukaryota > Metazoa > Arthropoda > Arachnida > Ixodida > Ixodidae > Dermacentor > Dermacentor andersoni. The sequence goes on from NC_092815.1 coordinate 204,504,137, forward strand.
CGTCCGTTGACTCTTTTCACTGATGCAGCCGCAATACTTTCAACCAATGTCGCCGCAGTAGCTTGGTGTCGTGGGTGACGCCCAGGTAACGAACACTTGCTGCATGACGAATTGGATTGCCTCTGATGTTCAGCCTCAGTCGCGCTGATTTCCGCCTCACTCTTGTCTCAATGTGTGTCAGTGGTTGTACTTTGTAAAGAAACCGCTGTTATATGCATTGAAGCGCAACATCAACGAGAACAGCAATGCATTTTGACTGACTGTTTGAAAACTAATATCACGGACCTGGGGCTGTCTAGAAAATTCGTTCCAAGCGGATAGGCCGTGTGAACTCGGCGTCCGTAATTCCTGGGTTGAAATTTACTGCGTAACGTAATTAATTAGAAAGCTAATTAGCATTATTGCTTTAATTATCCAATTGAACATTTTGAGCTCTCGTAGAAGTAATGGGCGCCTCATCGAATAATTTAGATCAAGGGTTACGATTGTGCTACCTGTCATGTGCAATCTTTAAAACATTATGTGCAGCTAAAAAAAGACACCCTGTATATGTTATCGAGCTTACGGAAATATGGTAGTGTTTCGTCTTGATGTCAGGCTGCAGGAGCTGACGTTCATTCCTGATGTCATGAGCGGTTTTTTTCGCAGTCGGTCAGCCCTGAACAGCAGCGCAGACCTTGTATCATTGCTTTAATTTTCTCTAAAAAAATTGCACTCCGCTTATTTGCTATTTGTAGACATACAGCAAGCTCTCTACTCGGTTCCACATTACGATATCTATTTTCCCTCTTGCGAATTCTGGAATTTCGAGCCTTCTGCGTCTATTTGTGCGCACCTTTAATGCGAGAGCATTAAGGACCCCGTGGTACAGAAAATCCCCTGTGGGCGTCGTTGCCGGCGTTGGCGTCCTACGAGAGAAAATTGCCGCGTATGTTTAATTACATCTATAGGCCACGCCTTGCTATATGACATGCGGTATATGCGGTTCATATTTCCACACCATAATATTACTAAGTCGCTCATACCTTGTCTTACGTTCTTGGGAACGTTATTCCTCGAAATTTTGAGGAAGACAGCCCACAAACAAATGTCACGAAACAAAACAGCGATAGCGCATGTCTTCTGTGCTTAATCTTCGCGGACTGAAATTAAAGAGCTAAATAATAGCATAAACTTCAAAATGATGTAATTTTTCGGCGCGACTGTGACTACCTCCGGGGTCGGTGCCGCGCAACACGCCGCGTTTCTGCCAGAGAGCTCACCTTCGTGCACAGCGTTCGCCGCCAGCGTTTCCCGGTAGACATTACGGTTCCCTAAGCTGCAGTGGCCGCGAAGCGTGGGAAGCAGTCAGGGATCTTTGAATGCTTTCGCGTTCCACACTTGAAGGCCAAGCTTAAGCGTCCTCCAAATTTTCTATCAGAGTCCTGAACGAAAGTGCGCTTGGAGGAGCAATTAGCGGAGCTTGCAATGCAGTGCGTGATGTCCCGCATGACAGTGTTTTTATCGCCTGTTCTTTCTAACTGCATTCTTTCTGGGCTTTCGGAGCAGCCTGGCAAGTGCCCCTTCCGGTGGCAGTTGCCAGCCTGCTCCTCGTTTTCCCTTTCCTGATACCTGTGTATATGTGTATATGTGTTCAAAACAAATAATAATAATAATAATTTGTCATCAGAATATGACTTCCCAACAGGAATAGCTCTCTACGCGGATGACGTCGGTCTGGGGCTCAGTGGCCCTTCGCACCTTGATTCACACCTGCGGGCAAGCTTTCAGAGAGCTTTGAATGCCACTACAGAGTTTGGTGAAGTTGTGTGGCAGATTGCACCTGCCAAGTCAGCTGCAATTGGATACCACTCTAGACAACATGCTCGTCGAACCATTAGCCGACTACACTTTCGGGAGACGCTGATAGGATGGTTAGGTCAAAAAATTACCTCGGCGTAGTTATTGTTGATCTATCGTGGCACCCTGTGGTTAAACCTGTAGGCGCAAATCACAGTCTCTTCTAGAGTATGTGGCCGCCTTGTCTGCTATGGGTGACAGCTGCGAACAAATGGCATCACTACAGGCGTATCAATCATCTCTACTCTCTGGCGTATTGCATATATTCCGAGTCGTGAATGTGTGGCCTAGTTTAATGTCCCAACTAGAACGTCACCATCGGTAGCCCTCCGAGTAACGCTTGGCTTACCTCGCGAGCCATAACCACTTGCATTACTGTGGCACATCAGTTACTCCTGTAGCTGTAAGCAGACTAAATATTTACACGTATATGTCACGTCGAGCGTCTGCACCGCGTATCAGATGACCAAGCACTTCTTAATCGGCTCATTCGGCACCCATTCTCCCGCATGGAGACAATGGTGGCATTTTGTAAAAGCATTGCTGGCAATTCTGAAGGTGCTGCGCAAGTTAAACCTCTGGTAGGTTTCGGCAAATCTATACTTCTCGTTTATCTTTCAGTTCCTCATATAGACGAAACGTCTTAACTGCCTGTTCCAGTGCTATTCCAGTTACCCCAGTAACACTTATTCGAAACATTTGTAGATTGGGATAAAGTACTTATGGACGCATCTGTACAGAGCGATGACCAAGGCACCTCTGACGCTTTCTTTTCCGCTTCAACTGACATCCTACGGGTGCTTCGCATACCACAACCAGCCTCATCAACAACCTTTGGAGCTGGCCGCGATTGATGTTGCTCTCAAGCACGTGCAAGAGGAGTTAGGCACATTGAAGGTGGTCATCGTTACGGACTCCTGCGCTGCCCTGCAGTCTGCCCTCAGCAGACTACAGAGAAGCGACGGTGATCGCCCAGTTGTGCGTTGCATCACTGAGTCTGCCAACACAATTAGATCTCGTGGAGTGTCCTTCGTTGACCAGTGGATACCTTCACACATATCGCTGGAAACATAGAGAGGCCCATTGAATCGTTTCCTCTTGGGCTCACAACGAATGTGAATGTCTGGAAATTTTTCGCAGGCTTGAGGGCGCTTGTCTGCTGATTCGTCGGTAGCCCCTCATGAAGCACACATACCAGCATGTTGAAAAATGATCGTTTCTTCCTCGTGTTCGAGGTCGAGGCTTCAGATATTGTGCTAGAGCTCTATTGCTCAAGTTAAAGGCTGGCTCTGTCCAGGTGCATGTATGTGTAGGCAGTCCGCCGTGTGCTTATTGTGGTTCATGCGAGACACTTGAGCACTTTATATCAGAGTGGCCTGCTTTCCTTTCACGGCGCATGTCGCTACTAACGGAATATAGCCACGTGGCCTGCAGTGCACGACCCTTGATCATTGCCTGTATCCGAATGGTTGTAATTCTCGACACGATCAGGCTCATCGCACCCTGCTTACTTTCTACATGAAACTGGCTTGGCTTCCTGTTTGTGAGAGACTTCGCAAGGGACGAAATATTAATGCGTTAGCATTTTTTGGGTACCTCACGCACCTTTTGGGATCTATCTATCTATCTATCTACCTATCTATCTATCTATCTATCTATCTATCTATCTATCTATCTATCTATCTATCTATCTATCTATCTATCTATCTATCTATCTATCTATCTATCTATCTATCTATCTATCTATCTATCTATCTATCTATCTATCTATCTATCTATCTATCTATCTATCTATCTATCTATCTATCTATCTATCTATCTATCTATCTATCTATCTATCTATCTATCTATCTATCTATCTATCTATCTATCTATCTATCTATCTATCTATCTATCTATCTATCTATCTATCTATCTATCTATCTATCTATCTATCTATCTATCTATCTATCTATCTATCTATCTATCTATCTATCTATCTATCTATCTATCTATCTATCTATCTATCTATCTATCTATCTATCTATCTATCTATCTATCTATCTATCTATCTATCTATCTATCTATCTATCTATCTATCTATCCAACCGTTCTCCCGCCTACTTGGATCAATGGTTCGAAGCTTACCATACGACCAACTTGGCTCACTGTGTATGCGGAAACGTGTACATACGTACCGCTCTCCAACGAACCTCTTACACGCCGACATCGGTCACTCTAGACGCGGGAGAGGGTAGGTACCGTTGTTCAAAGAAACTGTTTGACGTCGACTTGGAGCACAGGGTATGCGCCACTCAGTCTGTGCTTGGTCTCCAACGAACCAATTTCATGCCAACTTGGGTCGATGGGCATGTACCAGTAGGTCTGTGCCGCTCATGAATTAACGTCTTTGACACCAACTTTGCTAATTTAGTATATGCCACTGGGAATTCCACAAAAAAATCCCTTAAATTTCATCAATGCCGAGCAGAATCAAACCCAGGTCACAAGGGCCCCTCAAGGACATCAACCCGACACATTAGTGGGCTGCGCCACAAATGCACTGGGTATGTGCCCCCTTTCAATGAACGCCTTTCACGCCGACGCTTTAGCGAGCTGCGCCATGAATGCACTGGGCATGTGTCGCTCTTAAATGAACGCTTGGCCAACTTGGGTCACTGCGTACACACCAATGAATGCCCGACAAGCGAGAGAACAATCTTGAGCGTTCGAAGCAACTGGCGCGCCATGCTTTTCGTATCGGAGGCCATGCGCGGAGTTCTGGACGCTATATGGTGAAGCCTGTCAAGAAAGAACCGCGAGAGAGGAGCCCGGTTGTCGCATGACGCATGCCTCAGCGTTGGCAGGCACCGGCGCGCCATGCATTTCGGAAGCCATAAGCAGGCTTCGCGGCGGCGGCGCTAGATGGCCCTGCGCTTCGCAAAAAGGTGTCCCGCTGCAGTAAATGCCTCATGCAAAACTCATTTAGACGGTGGCAAGACCATGAGCCACTAAACTGATTCAATGCTAACGCATTACTGCCGACAAGCGTTGCGAGATGGGTCCTGCCACAATTTTTGTTGCTCATTTTCCTTCTAGTTTTCATTCTTTTGTAAATTGTGCCGCCGTGGTGTTTTTTTTTTATTCACGCGTGTATGTTCCGTTCCTACTTCCGTACATTATGACGCTTTTCTTTCGTGTTTGTGACCGATCACATTACTGTTTCTCTATTATTTAGTTACCTTCTTCTTATCTTCAGCTTCCTTTTCTATTCCCTCCTTTCTAGAGAGTTGGCAAGCTTTGTGCCCTTATCGTTGGCTCTTGCCAGCCTGTTTCTTTCCTATCTCCCTCTCTGTGCATTGTATGTCTTTTCATATCAAATAATAATAATAATAATGATAATAAACCCACTTAATGGTCAATCACCCGCTGTAGGATGTACCATTGTCTCCCATCATCATGAGCAGCTACAGCACGAGATCGCGTGTAATCGGGTGCTTCAAAGAAGAAGACGAAGGCTCAACGGGGCTGGCTGCCTGCGCCCATTTGGAAGCACTCTGAGAATACCGAGCTGTTCACGGAAGAAAACCACCTTCCTGGCCGCTGATTCATCAAAATGGGTGCGTTGGAATACCGATCTCACTCTTCATTAATACGCGTTGTGGTAGCTTCGACGGGGCGGCCGGACAGGAGCCCTACGGCGTGAGGCCTAACGGCCGGGCGCGAAGCGCCGCAAGAGAAGATCCGGACTGCTCTAGTCGGGGACCAGTCAAAGAATGCGTTTATTCCGGTGAGGGCAAAGGAAATTCATCAGGGTACGCTTACAGCGTTAGGCGCGGAGTTCCGCCAGCGGTAATAACCATTCCAAACCGAAACTGGATACTGAAACAGGATATCACGTCACCTCGCCCTTGAAAGGAGAATGCGCCACTCGCTCACTCTCCTCGCGAATGAAAAGTAAGAGCCATGATTTACAGAACACAGAATTGCAAGCAGTTGTACAATGCATAAGCAGTTACAGAATGATTTTTTTTACGAAAGAAAGCATACAATATGAAGACACTGAAAATGAGCAGAAGTTCATGAACACAATTGTACTTAAGTTCGCAAAAGTACCCATCTCGGGAGGACAACGAAGAGGTGTGTACTTGCACATACATGATAATAAGAATTCAATACAAGAAAACTGACAATCCACTCATCCATGTACCCCCTCCCCCCTTTGAAGGGTACTATTTGTATATTATCTACCAAACAAAGACTTAAGGAAAACATTTTTGGCTTAAAGATTCACATAGGAGGATTGAAACCTCTGAAGAATATAAAGCAAGGCCTTAAAGCTACTTGGTAACATTATCTTGAAACCTTAGTGAGGGTTGCCTATGACGTGTAGACCAGCGGAGAACTGATTCTGGTTGTAGAGTGGGACCAGAGGAATTATTACTCGTAAAGGAACTGGAATGTGTGTCGGTGTCCTGAGTGCCTTCAGGAGTGTCGGACGGAAGCTCAGGAGATTCTTCTGCATGGGGTGTACCCAGTCGCGGGGGTGAAACAGGAGGTTGTAATGATGTGGATGCAGCAGCAAAACAAGTACCAGTAGGAACTGGCAGAAAAGGTGGGAAACTATCATCACGGTAGCAGTAGTCATTGAAATGACTCCTTTCATCTAAGCTTTCAAGAGAATCTTGTTGTACGGGTATTTCCCCAGTTTAGAAGCATTCCAACATTTGCCAATTTCAAGCTGGAAAGTACTTAGACCTACTCTACGATAAATCTTGAACGGACCAGAGTATTTAGAAGCAGATTTCCGGTGAGGTACGCACTGTGACAAGATCTCCTTGTTGGAACTGAGGGAATTTGGTTGCGCGACGAAGATCTACATATTTTTGGTATTTTGCTATTTTTGATCTACTCGACTCTGCACTACTTGGCGCAACTTCGGAGAAGCAAATTGAGGGTGAATTGGAGGCATGTTTGCGACGTCAATACGAATTCGCGGTTGACGACTATCGAGCAGCATAGGTGGAGACTCACCGGCAGTCATATTTTACGTGGGGTAAACCTAAAAAAATTAAATTATGGCATGTTACGTGCCAAAACCGCTTTCTGATTATGAGGCACGCCGTAGTGGAGGACTCCGGAAATTTCGACCACCTGGGGTTCGTTAACGTGCACCTAAATCTAAGTACACGGGTGTTTTCGCATTCCGCCCCCATCGGAATGCGGCCGTATATATATATATATATATATATATATATATATATATATATATATATATATATGCAGTCGCCTGGAGGTGCTGGTTATCTTTGGTTTTATTAACCCCTGCCAAAAGCATGGCCAAGCACCAGCCATATTATGAATTACAGCACTCATTCACCGATTCATTTCTTTACTAATGATAGAACGTTTATAACACTGCGAGAAAGTATAGTCGGAAGATGATTTCGATGTTGCTTGTAAACCGCCGTGGTCGCTTAGTGACTATGGTGTTGGGCTGCTAAGCACGAGGTCGCGGGATCGAGTACCGGCCACGGCGGCCGCAATACAATGGCGGCGAAATGCGAAAACACCCGTGTACGTAGATTTCCATGCACGGTGCACGATGCACGGAAGCCCAGGTGGTCCAGATTATTCCGGAGCCCCCCACTACGGCGTGCCTCATAATCAGATCGTGGTTTTGGCGCGAAAAACCCCATAATTTAATTAATGTTGCGTGTATCCGGGTAGACGCCGGGAACCATTGTATCAACCAAAAGACAGCACTGCCTCTGTTAACTGCGGCAACAAGATGATGGCTTCGCGCGTGAAATACGAGTATACACCGTTGTACTAGTGCCTCTTCAAATCTAAGGATACGTACAACCAAAGATTTGTTGGCAAAAAAAAAAAGAAACACCCAACTTACAATTTGAAGCATAAAAAATACTTTTGACAAAAACAGGTGCCAATACGAAAGCGCAGCGGGGAAGACTAAATGGCAAAGGGGAGAATATCGACGCATTGCATCGACGCATTGCATTGCAGAGGCGGAAGTGAAAGTAAACAATTATATCGAAGAGCGCGTTGCGACTCTGTAGGCACGCGCCAGGTTTCGTTCTTATTGCTTTGCACGTAGACCAAAGTCAACGGCATTGTTGTCCCTGACGCTCACATCTGTGCAGCCCTTTTCTCACGCCCACCCCAGTGCAAATTCATAGATAGTCACCTGTTAATAAGCGGAAAGGCCAATTATGCCGCAGGCCAAGAGGGTAAGGAGCTTGCGTGCCACCTTTTTTCTCTTCGGTTAACACCGTGCTGCTCTGCCCCCCCCCCCCCCCCCCCCCGCCAGATCAGTCTCTCGCAATTAATAGCGTTATCTACATAAATGTTTCAAGCGCTGACATCTACCGTCGAGCTGTTCTTGCAAAAATTAAAGTAGCTTCCCGATGCTTAGTATTACTTGAGAAAAATTACTAATTCGTGGAAACTGACATTGCTTCCACTGTATGTCAGTTAATTTTTACCTTGATAATTTTTTTTGCACTTTCAGAGGAATCCGTTATGGACGAGTCTATGATGATGTAAGTAGCTGAACTTTACCTGGCAGCTCTGATCCATGCCTCACGACCTGCGAGAGGCTTCGCAGGACTTCCTGACTGTGATAAAAGCCAACTGTGAAACCATGGCTTTTAAGGATAATCGCAATCTTTAGGATAATATTACATAGCGCAGTATATATTTTAGTTTTGGAGTGAAATGGCATATTGTTCGTTCTCGCTTGAGGATGGCTCACTTCAAAGTGTAATTCCTAGAGCTTGCGGGACAAACATATGGCGTGATTGTGGTATTAAAAGTGAACACTCAGCAAATTACATCAAATACATGCCAGAATTAGCACGTACGTAATTCAGGGGTATAAAGTCAGAGTTCCTGTAGACCGTTTTCAGATCCTGATTGGTGTCACATTATCAACTGCATTTTCTACGTGGCGTTAGGACAAAATATTTGACGGTGATAATTTTTTTTTTGATGTGGGGCATATGGCATAGGCTCCAATTTGCGTCTCCTTTAAGGCGTCACAGGTTTTCTCTTATAAAAATTTACGAAAATTTCCGTCTATACTTGAAGTGTAGCTAAGCTTCGACATTGAGAAGTTACTAAAAGTGCGTCAGGCTATAATTGTCAACATTTTGGAATACGAAGTCGGATTGTGTTGTATTTACTAAACATTTCAGAACCACAAGAACAGAATGTGCTGCTCGCGACTCCTAATTTGTTTCTTCAATCGCTGTGTAAGTTGAATACGAAGGGAACGTATCGAATTTAGACTTTGCTAGCACCCATCAGTTTCAATGGACTTGTTTGCAAAAGAAGCGCGTTGAACTGTCGTCCAAGAATATGCTTATTGGTATTGAAGTTGCCTCAGTGGAAAGTGAGGAAGCGTGATATGAATTTTTGGGATGTCTAGGCGCAGTGGGAGGAGCATACGTAGTTGGAAGAAATAAGATTGAGTCCGCTGGTATGAGCGGCCAACCGAAATGAAAGTGTCTGTGCGCGGTTGGCGACCAACTAGTTAAAAATATGAACAGTAACATTCCCAGGAGACGAACGAGCGATAAAAGACGCGTTTTTTGTTGGCTCCAGTTTATTCAATCTCCTGAAGATGCTTTAATCTGCACTCGAATTGAGGCATTCAGGCGTTCCGGAATGATGATTGTGGTACTCACGAGGTTTTACTTCGCAAAGAGCAACAGTGCGACTGTAGGAGACGCCGTTATTGGAGGGTTCCGGGTCAATTTTTACCAGCTGTGGTTCTTTATTGTGCACCTAAATCTCAGTACATGAACGCCCTTCCAGTTGGCCCATATCAAAATGCGGCCGTTGCGGCCACGTACTCAAGCATCATAACGCCATTGTAGCCAATGAAGCACTGCGGCGGGTTGACCAAGTATACAGTTCGTGAGTGTATAATACAGGTCATAAAGCGAGGGATTCATTTAAAAGTAAGAGTCTTTCTTCGGGCGCGATCCTTAAGGATCTGCAAGCAAGCGAAATGATTGAACACAATAAAGACGGTTCCCTTCTTAAAACAGTTACTTAAAGGCCTACGGCAGTGAAATTTTACGTGGGCTAAGTCGGCTATATACGCATAGCTTATATTATCGAAGTAATCTTGGCAAAGCCGCAGGGTTGGTAATTGTCTAATTTTCTTATTCATCATCATCATCAGCAGCAGCAGCCAGGCTACGCCCACTGCAGGGAAAAGGTCTCTCCTATACTTCTCCAACTACCACGGTCATGTGCTAATTGTAGCCATGTTGTCGCTTCACACTTCTTAATCTCATCTGTCCACCTACCTTTCTTCCGTCCGCTGCTAAGCTTCCATTCTCTTGGAATACAGTCCGTAACCCTTAATGACCACCGGTTATCTTCCCTCCTTATTACATGTCCTGCCCATGCCCCATTTCTTTTTCTTGATTTCAACTAAGATGTTATTAACTCGCGTTTGTTACCTCACCCAATCATCATCATCATCATCATCATCAGCCTGGTTAGGCCCACTGCAGGGCAAAGGCCTCTCCCATACTTCTCCAACTACCCCGGTCATGTACTAATTGTGGCCATGTTGTCCCTGCAAACTTCTTAACCCATTAAAGACCAGCGTGACCATATGGTCACGTTAGTCTTCACAGTGGATTTCAATTAATTAAGATTAACAAAGCGGCACCAAAATCGCCTTTGACATGCCGTTTGACAGATTACAGTTCCCTTTATGGATACCAAGTGGCAGCAGGTGTCAGTCGTTTTGTGGGAGCCCCTCGCAAAGGCGGGAATAAGTGTTGCGCTGCGAGTAGCGTTGCCATGCATCGCTCCAAGGGATAAGTGTGTTTTTTTTTTCACTTATTGTTTAAGCAATAGTCAGATATCCTTACCTCCGTATTGCCCTTTGTATATGTGACGTTCGATGAGCATTTGTGAAAGATTAATGTTTGATTTATCCATGAACGGACGTGTTATCTTGCGCGTTGCCATATGGTCACGCTGGGCCTTTAGGCTACCGAACTTTTTATTTAACTTCATTCTCATCTCTTGCATGTCTGCTGCCGCGTTCTCGCAGTGGTTATTTTTTATTTTATTGTCTGAATAGGTTGATGTTGGAAAAGATAGCGACGATAGTCGTAGAGGAAGATGACGTCGTGTCAGTGATTTATATCGAGCCGCCAGAGGCTAGCACCTATTCGGATGAAGACTCGGTCGATGAAGACTCAGGTGGGCTCATTGACAATCTAAGCAGGTGGCAGCTATGAGCCGGCGCTGAAACGCGGAAGGCCTATCCGCTTCGGGTATAAAGTATGGTGCCTAAATGCCAAGAACAGATACCTTGCAAACTTCAAAGTGTATCAAGGCAAGCAGCTAGGGGAGATCCCAGCACATCTGAAAAATATGAAAAGGACTTCGGAAGAGCAGCGGTGCCACTTCTTCAAATGGTGGAAGAACTCGCAGTAGAGACGCACGACCTTCCTTTCTTTTCCTATTTTGATAATTTATTCACAAGCATGAAGCTACTCAGGCATCTCAAGGCACAGGGCTACGAAGGCACCAGCACAGTGAAGCAGAACCGTGTTCCCAAAGAGTGGCCTATCGCTTGACCAGAATACGTCAAGTGCCAACCTCACGGGCACGAAGATCCCGTGCTGAGTGACCACGGGATAATTGCGGTCCGCTGGATGGACGATTCTGTAGTAACGATCGTAAGCACCATTCACGGCGTAGAGCCAATGTCATCTGCAGACAGGTACTCTCGTGTTGAGAAGAGGCGAATGAAGGTGGCCCGTCCAAACAGTGTTGCTCAGTACAAGTTTTATAGGAGGTACGGACCAGATGGATTCAAATGTAGGCGCCTATAGGATTGCAATCCGTGGCAAAAAGTGTTGGTGGCCGATTTTCATATGACTTTGTAATCTATCTATCAGTAACGCTTGGGCGCTAATTCCTAGCACAGGGCTCAACGTCACGCAGGTGGAATTCCGCAGGCAAATTGCACAAAGCAACCTGATGCGATGGGACAATAAGCCTAGAGGACCTGGTCAACGCAGAATCCCAAAGACCATGTCCAGAATCCCATATCCTGAATGGTACACGGTATGACCAAGCGGCCCACTTTGTTGCAACAATACCTAATGGCAGGAGGTGGAGGTGTGCATGAGATAATTGCAACAGCGCGGTGCACACACAATGCACAAAGTATGACGTCGGCATGTGTATTCCATGATTTAAACCATATCACACTAAATAAGTGCTTGACTATTCGCTATGTATGTTTTTTGTGATGTTTCATGGCTTGAAATAAATGTTTTTAACTTTGCGTATTTTGCTGTAGCGTAAGGGCCCAGTGTGACCATATGGTCACGGGCTATATTTCAAAAACTAATTAGGCAAGAGTAATAAATTCTTGCATGTGAATTATTAGTATAAAGGTAAGCTAATATATTAGATTTATTTCAAGATTGCAAGAAAAAAAAGAAACCGGTCCCTAATGGGTTAATCTCATCCGCCCACCTAACTTTCTGCCGCCCTCTGCTACGCTTTCCTTCCTTTGGAATCCATTCCGTAACTCTTAATGACCATCGGTTATCTTCCCTCCTCATTACGTGTCCTGCCCATGCCCATTTCTATTTCTTGATTTCAACTAAGATATCATTAACTCGCGTTTGTTCCCTCACCCAATCTGCTCTTTTCTTGTCCCTTAACGTTATACCAATCATTCTTCTTTCCATAGCTCGTTGCGTCGTCCTCAATTTAAGTAGAACCCTTTTCCTAAGCCTCCATGTTTCTGCCCCGTACGTGAGTACTGGTAAGACACAGCTGTTATAAACTTTTCTCTTGAGGGATAATGGCAACCTGCTGTTCATGATCTGAGAATGCCTGCCAAACGCACCCCAGCCCATTCTTATTCTTCTGATTATTTCAGTCTCATGATCCGGATCCGCAGTCACTACCTGTCCTAAGTAGATGTATTCCCTTACCACTTCCAGTGCCGCACTACCTATTGTAAACTGCTGTTCCCTTCCGAGACTGTTAAACATTACTTTAGTTTTCTGCAGATTAATTTTTAGACCCACCCTTCGGCTTTGCCTCTCCAGGTCAGTGAGCATGCATTGCAGTTGGTCCCCTGAGTTACTAAGCAAGGCAATATCATCAGCGAATCGTAAGTTACTAAGGTATTCTCCATTAACTCTTATGCCCCATTCTTCCCAATCCAGGTCTCTGAATACATCCTGTAAACACGCTGTGAATAGCATTGGAGAGATCGTATCTCCCTGCCTGACGCCTTTCTTTATTGGAATTTTGTTGCTTTCATTATGGAGGACTACGGTGGCTGTGGAGCCGCTATAGATATCTTTCAGTATTTTTGCATACAGCTCGTCTACACCCTGATTCCGCAATGCCTCCATGACTGGTGAGGTTTCGACTGAATCAAACGCTTTCTCGTAATCAATGAAAGCTATCGTCCTCCTCAGTGCAGCCACACTGTGGCGGCTGTTCCGTAGCATCACCCCCGGCTGTAGAAGCACCGTCCCGGTGCTTAATCTACACATCCGCGGTGTAAGGTGTGTGGTAGGGTTTTAGTCTTGCCACGTGAACGATGTCACTTGCAGCTGATGATGACGCTGAGAGATCGGCGGGGATGATTTCATACGTGACATCGGTCACTTGGCGTACCACACGGTAAGGGCCTGTGTAGCGCGACAGCAGCTTTTCGGAAAGGCCCACACGGCGAACGGGTGACCAGAGAAGCACCAGAGAACCCGGAGAAAAGTGCACGTCACGATGGTGGCAATCATAGAGGCATCTCTGATGCTCCTGTGAGGCCTCGAGACGGGTGCGGGCGAGCTGGCGCGCGTGGTCGGCGTGTGCGATCGCGTCGCGGGCGTATATCTGCTACGTCATCCTGTGACGACTTCTTCCACCAGCCGTCGAGATGTGACAACTTGACCCGTATCATTCGTCGTGAGGTCGAAGCGGCACAACCAGCGGCCCCTTCATTCCCGTTACCTGAACATTCTCCGGTGACAATCTCCTTGATCCAGGCCGTCGTCCGTCAAGAGTTGTCCAACGTCGGCGTGCAATCCATTCGTCCCGTACGCTCGGAACCTTTGTCTCCACGCACGTCCCCACCGCGCTCTTCTTACTCCTCTTATGGACAGCGCAACCCCTCGGAATGGCGAACCGTGGACGACAAGCCGATTTGTTTTAACTGCCGACGCATTGGACATGTCGCTCGCCACTGCCGCAGCCGCTGGACTTCTCCGACGCGCTATTATCCTGATTACCCCCCTCGCCCCTATACCGCATCCTTTTCCTTCGCCCCTTCTATGCCCGCTCCATCATCTGACCCTGCGACACCTTTGCCACGACCCCCCTACTCCCGCTCGCCTTCTCCCTCCCGCCGCCAATCTCGCTCGCCCCCGTCACGCCGTGCTCCTTCTCCGACCTACTCGCCGCACCCCCGACCGGAAAACTAGACAGTGCAGCTGCTGGAGGTGAAGCTGCATTGACGACATTTGCACAAAATCCTCGCTGCACCTTACCCACGCACAAGAATCTTTTGGACGTTCTCGTCGACAATGTTCCTTTGTGCGCGTTGATTGACACCGGGGCGCATGTGCTGAAAACTAGACAGTGCAGCTTCTGGAGGTGAAGCTGCATTGACGACATTTGCACAAAATCCTCGCTGCACCTTACCCACGCACAAGAATCTTTTGGACGTTCTCGTCGACAATGTTCCTGTGTGCGCGTTGATTGACACCGGGGCGCATGTGTCCATTATGAGTGCTGCTCTTCGCCGTCGGCTCAAGAAAGTTCTGACGCCTGCCCCGAACCGAGTTGTACAAGTCGCCGACGGAGGGACTGTCGCTATTGTTGGCATGTGTTCTGCCCAACTCACCATTGCTGAGAGACACACCGTCGTTCTCTTCACCGTCATCGAGCATTGCCCTCACGAACTCATTCTCGGTCTGGATTTTCTTGCCCATCATTCTGCCCTCATTGACTGTTCCGCCGGCTCACTTCGCCTTGACTTGCCTCTCCTTGCCGACCCTGTGGACCCGCCTCCAAGCCACCTGAGCTGCATAGATTTTATTCGCCTACCACCTCACTCTGTGACCCACGTCGACTTGTTGTCCTCTCCAGCTGTACCTGACGGCAATTACGTGGCCGCACCAATTCCGGCCGTTATGCTTACACATGGTGTTACCGTGCCGCACACTGTGCTGAAAATTACTGGCAACCGCACCTGCCTTCCACTTGTCAATTTCGCGCTAACCGCGCAAGTTCTGCCTCAGGGGATCGCCTTGGCTATAATTCGCGCTTTGCAGGATTATGAGGTCGAGCCATTCACAGTGGAAGATCGTTACAGCTCAGCCCATACCGTGACGTCATCGCACGGTACTGATGTCGACATTAAGAAGATGGTCTCCTCTGACCTTACACCTACTCAAGCTGAAGCTCTTTGCCGCGTTCTTGAAGGCTATCGCGACATTTTTGACTTTGACAACAGACCCTTAGGTCAAACGTCCGTCGTGACCCATCGCATAAATACTGGCGATGCGAACCCTATTCACCGACGTCCATACCGTGTTTCTGCGTCAGAACGAGCTGTTATCCAACAGGAAGTCACAAAGATGCTTGCAAAGGACCTTATCGAGCCTTCCTGTAGTCCCTGGGCATCTCCCGTGGTACTTGTCAAAAAGAAGGATGGAACGTGGCGCTTTTGTGTAGATTATCGCCACCTGAACAAAATCACAAAAAAGGACGTGTACCCTTTGCCACGTATTGATGACGCTCTAGATTGCCTGTACGGTGCCACCTATTTTTCTTCTATCGACTTACAGTCCGGCTACTGGCAGATATCCGTCGATGACATGGACCGAGAGAAGACTGCATTTGTTACCCCTGACGGCCCTTATCAGTTCAAGGTGATGCCTTTCGGTCTCTGTAACGCGCGAGCTGTGTTGGGAAGTCGCGTAACGTGCTGGGATACCCGGCGGCTTTTAGCATGCTCGAGACGGCGGCACTCCTTGAGGATGGTATCGATGCTGGTGACGTTCGCAAACACCAGTAAATTGAAGGCGTCGTCAGCAATGCCTTTGAGCACGTGATTAACCTTATCCTCCTCAGTCATGTTCGGGTCAGCCTTGGCACAAAGGGCCAACACGTCGAGAATGTACGACACGTAGGACTCGGTCGACGTCTGCACACGTGTGGCAAGGGCTTTCTTGGCGTTGACTTGTCGACCAAACGGATTGCCAAAAAGGTCGCGTAGCTTGTCTTTGAAGAGATCCCAGCTCGAGATCTCCTCTTCGTGAGTCTGGAACCACGCCAATGGAGCTCCGTCGAGGTAGAAAAGTACGTTGGCAAGCATAACAGTCGGATCCCACCTCTGACTGGTGCTGACACGTTCGTATAAGCGGAGCCAGTCGTCAACATCAGGACTGCCGACTCCGTTGAAAACACCAGGATTCCGAGGTGGGGAAACGGCGACGTAGGTCGGGGCTGCAGGCGGAGACGCTTGCGCAGATGAAGTGCCGCCAGCAGGAGCCGAAGTTGCATTGTCGCCGTTGCGACCGCTGCGAAGCTCCATGACGGGTACGGGGAACGTCCACCTCCACCAAATTAATGTTACGTGAAGCTGAAGTCGAATACTATTTACAATTTATTTACAGGTAAGCTCACGGAGGCCAAAATGGCGACGCTATATCAAACCGGCACACACGTCGTCTTCGTCCTCCTCAGTGCAGCCACACTGTGGCGGCTGTTCCGTAGCAATATAAAGGTTGGTTATAT
Source organism: Dermacentor andersoni (assembly GCF_023375885.2). Classification (NCBI taxonomy): domain Eukaryota; kingdom Metazoa; phylum Arthropoda; class Arachnida; order Ixodida; family Ixodidae; genus Dermacentor; species Dermacentor andersoni. Next base: position 204,520,784 of record NC_092815.1, read on the forward strand.
TCCGCTAATTTTTCTATCACCTGATTGATAGTGTGAATATGGTCTATTGTTGAGTAGCCTTTACGGAATCCTGCCTGGTACTTTGGTTGACGGAAGTCTAAGGTGTTCCTGATTCTATTTGCAATTACCTTAGTGAATACTTTGTAGGCAACGGACAGTAAACTGATCGGTCTATAATTTTTCAAGTCTTTGGCGTCCCCTTTCTTATGGATTAGGATTATGTTACCGTTTTTTCAAGATTCTGGTACGCTCGAAGTCAAGAGGCATTGCGTATACAGGGTGGCCAGTTTCTCTAGAACAATCTGCCCACCATCCTTCAACAAATCTGCTATTACCTGATCCTCCCCAGCTGCCTTCCCCCTTTGAATAGCTCCCAAGGCTTTCTTTACTTCTTCCGGTGTTACCTGTGGGATTTCAATTTCCTCTAGGCTATTCTCTCCTCCATTATCGTCGTGGATGCCACTGGTACTGTATAAATCTCTATAGAACTCCTCAGCTACTTGAACTATCTCATACATATTAGTAATGATATTGCCGGCTTTGTCTCTTAACGCATACATCTGATTCTTGCCAATTCCTAGTTTCTTCTTCACTGCTTTTAGGCTTCCTTCGTTCCTGAGAGCATGTTCAATTCTATCCATATTATACTTCCTTATGTCAGCGGTCTTACGCTTGTTGATTAACTTCTAAAGTTCTGCCAGTTCTATTCTAGCTGTAAGGTTAGAGGCTTTCATACATTGGCGTTTCTTGATCAGATCTTTCGTCTCCTGCGATAGCTTACTGGTATCCTGTCTAACGGAGTTACCACCGACTTCTATTGCGCACTCCTTAATGATGCCCACAAGATTGTCGTTCATTGCTTCAACATTAAGGTCCTCCTCCTGAGTCAAAGCCGAATACCTGTTCTGTAGGTTGATCTGGAATTCCTCTATTTTCCCTCTTACCGCGAACTCATTGATCGACTTCTTATGTACCAGTTGCTTCCGTTCCCTCCTCAGGTCTAGGCTAATTCGAGTTCTTACCATCCTATGGTCACTGCAGCGCACCTTCCTGAGCACGTCCACATCTTGTATGATGCCAGGGTTAGCGCAGAGTATGAAGTCATTTCATTTCTAGTCTCGCCGTTCGGACTCCTCCACGTCCACTTTCGGCTATCTCGCTTGCGGAAGAAGGTATTCATTCTACGCATATTATTCTGTTCCGCAAACTCTACTAATAACTCTCCCCTGCTGTTCCTAGTGCCTATGCCATATTCCCCCACTGCCTTGTCTCCAGCCTGCTTCTTGCCTACCTTGGCATTGAAGTCGCCCATCAGTATACTGTATTTTGTTTTGACTTTACCCATCACCGATTCCACGTCTTCATAGAAGCTTTCGACTTCCTGGTCATCATGACTCGATGTAAGGGCGTAGACCTGTACAACCTTCATTTTCTACCTCTTATTAAGTTTTACAACAAGACCTGCCACCCTCTCGTTAATGCTATAGAATTCCTGTATGTTACCAGCTATGTTCTTATTAATCAGGAATCCGACTCCTAGTTCTCGTCTCTCCGCTAAGCCCCGGTAGCACAGGACGTGCCCGCTTTTTAGCACTGTATATGCTTCTTTTGGCCTCCTAACTTCACTGAGCCCTATTATATCCCATTTACTGCCCTCTAATTCCTCCAATAGCACTGCTAGACTCGCCTCACTAGATAACGTTCTAGATAAACGTTGCCAGGTTCATATTCCAATGGCGGCCTGTCCAATGGCGGCCTGTCACCCAATCACCTCTCTCCTTATCCCCCTGAACGTTACACCCATCATTCTTGATTCTATAGCTCGTTGCATCGTCCTCAATTTAAGTAGAACACTTTTCGTAAGCCTCCAGGTTTCTGCTCCGTAGGTGAGTACTGTTAAGACACAGCTGTTATACACTTTTCTCTTGAGGGATAATGGCAACCTGCTGTTCATGATCTGATAATTCCTGCCAAACGCACCCCAGCCCATTCTTCTTCTTCTGATTTTCTTTTTAGCAGCCTTTAAGTAGCGTCTACGAAAGTCCCAGAACCGTACACAATTGATGATTTCTTTACTGCGCCTAGGCGCGCAGGCGTGTCACTCGCTAAATATTTGCAAGTTGATGGGTGCCTCTTTCGGGGTGTTTTCACGTTGCGCTCGTGAGTTGAGCTGTTGCAAGAATGCCGACGCATTGCATGGCCATCGGGTGCTCTAACACGTGCTCCAGCACGAGCGATGGCTGTGCAGTACACCACGCCGCGCAGACAAAGGCAGAACACATCATTCCTGTCGCGGCTCTCAGGGCGCAAGCATGCACCGTAATGCAGCAGGCAAGTGCGGCGAAGACAAGCCGAAGCGCAGAAGGCGTGTAGACTAAACCTGACGAGGCTGCACAGGCTACATTTCGCGAGCACAGTCATTTACTCGTGCTTAGCAGCCCAACACCATAGCTACTAAGTAACCACGTACGGCGGGTAAGGAATGTTCGCAGTTGGAGGAAAGTGACAGTCTGCACGTGAGACAATTTGTTCGCATACTCATTGTACGAGAATAGGTACCAGCAGTCGAAGAATGACGACTTGCAGTACATGGTAGTTGATGCGATGGAGTACGCGTCCAGAGCCGAATCAGACCCTAATTGCAGACCCGAATTTCCCTGTAACGACTGACGACCAGGCACCTCGCTTATATGCGCAGTCGCCTGACAGTTGCTGGGCTCTGGCGTCAGCCGCGGAACCTACTTGACCTCTCTTCCAACACTTTCCGACATTCTCGCCCTATTTCGCACCGTCGGGTTTCAGGTGAACTTCAGAAGCCAATTTATTTGTCCCGAAATTTGGCCACCCGGTCAACGTTATGTCTTTTTTTTATCTGTAACTTATCTTTTATATTTTAGGTAGTGCTGCTGCGAGATTTCCAGCGATTTCACTTTTCCCAAACTGCTTGGATTTTTGACTGCCTCTGTTCATGTTGTGGGGAATTTTTGATAGATGTTGAAGCCATAGCACGGCCATTGGCCGTGCTGCTCTACAAGTCATTTTATTTTTCTTAGACCTTGTGCAAGCTTCTGTATTCTTGCCGTTCGTCAACTTTCCCTGCCACTTGTATCCCATTCTGACGCCTACGATCCCATGAAAGTCGGCAATGATGTTGTGGCCATAGAATGGAAGCCGTTTTAATTGGTTTTATCGTGGACACGACAAGCTTTTTGCCCACTGCGAATGAAACTATTGTAATAATTAACGACATTCTTAAGCATATAAATCCCGAGTGCAAAAAATTAGGCTGATCCCACGCACTGGGGAAATCGACGTAAACGAAGGTTTTTGTGCTGTGTGCTTTGATTGTTGATAATTAGCGGGGCTGTTTACTGGGAATTTTTAATTTCTTCAGCGTTTAGTTCAATACGAGAGTATGGAGTTGATGGCAAACATTACGTTGCGTTTACCAATGCTGTTAGTATGCGTAGTACACAGAACACACTGGGTGAGGTGTTTCCTTGAGGCGTTGCTGTGCGCCATTGTTTATAACCTATGCGAGGGTTGAGCGTTGTCATTGCGTTACATGGCACATCGCATCGCGGCAGAAGTGTTGGCATAATTGTTGGGCTCTACGTGCCAAAACCACAATCGGATTATGAAGCTCGCCGTAGTGGCGTACTCTAGATTAACTTCGATACCCTCGTGTTCTTTAACGTGTTCCTAAATCAAAGTGCACTACCGTTCTCGTATTTCGCTCCCGTCAAAATCTGGGCCCGCGGCGGGGATCGAACCCGTGACGTCAAGCAATGCTATAGCAGCATAGCTACCGTGACAGGCACACAAGCGTTGATTTGACGTGCGACCGCTTCCGTATGTCGCCTAGACCCTACGATGATTTAATGCCGCTTTGCATCTGTACGCCCTGTGTCAGTTGTCCGCTTAACGAATTTTCATTGTGTTTATAGTTCAGTATATTTCAGTTTGCCCACAGCTGCTGTACAGTTTCCTTATATTCCCACGTAGCCTTTTTTTCCCTGTCCCGCCATTACCTCCAGCACGGGAACTGCGAATGGAGTGTGACGAGGCTGTTATTCACTCCGTTCGCGATTGCTCCTGTTCTACCCATTATCTGCCTCATCTTCTTGTCCCCTTTCTACCATTCTATTTACCTCTTCTCAGGACTTGCACGTTAGTAGAACAGTAGTTTCCGCAATAATTTTTGCGGGGTGTCACGCATAATTACAGCTGTCACGAGGCGAATATGACGACGCCCATGCAGCGTTAGAGAGCATTGTGCACATGGAAGGCGGTGTAAATTTAAAACCAATGTTTCTCGAGTCGCTTTTCCTCTCTGCACGCTCTCAACCCCCCCCCCCCCCCTCATTTGACGCGGCGTGCAAGACAATAGCAGCAGCAGCAGTAGAAAAGTTAAAGGAACAGACAGAGAAAGCGTCCCTTGAAAAAATGGCCTTTATTTGTTGGCATACAGTCGCGTGTCGTTACGGCGTCATCGCGTGCGTTGCGGGATTTCATCACTGCGAGAGCCAACTGGACGAATTGTCCACTATAGTTTCTGCCTTCAGGAGTAACCTTATCCTGTTGCACAAGACGCGAATGGTCTATCCAGTTTACAGCAGACCTACAAGACTCTTGTTTTTTTCAGTCTGCTCATTCATTGCGTCCTCCACAGTTATACTGTGGAGGTGCTTCCTTTTTAGTACACTGTACTAATAAGTGAAGAAGTTTTCAAATTCTATTGTGTAATAATGTTGTACTTTTGCTATCATAGCCGTACGTAATGTAAACAGAATACTCATGCACCCTCATATGCAGTGCTATCACTTTTGTCCTGCACACCCGCCACTGTGGTGCAAATAAACATAAATTAAACTCTCTTTCTCAGAAATAAGCGCTGAATAAAATGCTATCTTCATCCTAAAAGAGATCAACAAGGGTCGTAGTAAAAGGCATTCGTATGTCCCTATTCGCAAGAGTATTTTTTCAGGATGTGATCTTGTACCGTAGAAACCTCCTTCGGACGTCTCTGATGTGCTCGTTTTCATTCTCAAGCTCCCAATGTAAGGTGTCATCGTGCAATTCCATGATCTTCTAGCGGCAGGCAACCATGGCATGTCACGGGACTATGACACCACTGATTCATTTTGGTTGGTATACACTAATTTTTTCGTCGTTATACGTCGGCACATGTTAACTGTGCCACAGCTGTCGTCCATCTAACATGATTGCCTTCTTCAGACTCGTGATACACCACACGAGTACTGCCATTAAGTTATTTTTCAATTCATTCGGCCCTTTTCCGTTGTTTGTTTCCGCAAAGTGCGTGTTTATCAACGTGGTTACCTATACGTCCAACGCTAAGCTACCAGTCAACGTTTTCAGGCTACCTGAGAAACGGAAGTCGCCGGCTTGCTTCAACACGGCTTTTCCATTCAATATGGCGATCCTCGAGTACTTCTCCAAGACTTAGCTCATCGCTTTCTCTCCAGTGTCATCGCCCATCCTTCTCGCTCATGCTAGACTGAAGACAAACATTCAAGGACCTCAATGAAGCACCAATTACACAAAACCAACATGCTCCGGATGTACATTTCGGCTTTTTACCGGGACAGTAACGTGGCCCTGTCTTTGGCGAGATTCACCTGCAAGTGCTCGCTTTACAACACTGCTTGTTATTCATCACATTTTTGTCGTCAGGAGCATAGAGTTTTTCCTCTGAATATAATTTCGGCTTTAGATGCTTATGGTGATGTGCTCTGACTGAGCACAAGCGAATTCGCTCGCTTATCCGCTTAATAGCTGGTCCAAACATTTTTATGTGGCAATCATACCTGGATGGCCTGCTCATCCCCAGAACCGGCTGTGCTTGTCAGATGACCTAGTTGCGCCCCATACCTACGTCCGTGTTGTGAGCCTGGCGCCATACTACACTTCGTTGACCCCTACTTTGAACCAACACAGTACATGACTTTCTTGTGTTTCACAGCGAAGCTGTATATGACTAGCCGTTTTGTCTATCCGTCCCTCTGTCGCCTGTACGCCGAAAACCCCTTCGGTGCCACCCCATGCGCGAAAGAATGGAAAAAGAGGCGCGCAATTGGCTGCGCCAGTAGTGACGTCGTTGCTCTCCGTCGCAGTCTAGCGTGGGCGCAGCAGTGTCCCTCCAGCTCCAAAATCGGCAGGCCACGCGTCATACGTACTCCTGAGAAGCAGGCAGCTTACGATCAGCAACGCCGCGAGCAGAATTGCAAAGGGGCTCGTCAACGCCGTGCCAGCGCTGCAGCCCGGACACAAGAACAAGCTCGTGCAGCCGGGCCCAAGCAGCAACTGCGTACGGAGGATCCGGCAGCCTACCAAGCCATGGTTTAATGAACCGTCAGGATTAGGCCAGTGACAAACACCTGGGCTGCATGTTTCAGCTTCGCTGGTTAACCACGCGTACGGAGAGCTTGGGTGGTGCTTATTCTTCATCAAAAAAAGAGGTAGCGCCTGTGTAATGGACACGTCAGTATCACTGTTCAGTGCAGAAGCGTCGTTTTTGATTAATCAAATGCATTAGGAAGCTATGTGGGGACGCGGAGAAGGGTATCGATCTATCTTTGAATTTTTATGCGCCTGCGCATTTGGGGGGTCTTGTAATGATGTATTTTTGTTGCTTAGCGCTTCCCTATCACCGGCAACTTTGTGGTGTAGCAAAAAATAGACAGCCAAACCTCAAGCGCACAAATGGAAACGCACTATAGGACCCAGCAACGCTTGCGTTATTCTTTTTCTGTTCGCTTTCTCACCAGTGTAAATCACTGGAATGTAACGTAGAGATTGCCGGTTGTTTTACTCATGCGTCGTTCTTCCAGAAGCCTCTAGTCCGAGCAGTGATGAGTTTTTCAGTATAGTGAAGCAAGGCAATATAAAGCTCATACGCAATGAACTTGTAAGGAATTTATAAAAAGTCTTCCTTAATAATACATTATAATGCGACTTGAAACCCTAATGTTGGCGGCCGGCAAAAGACTGATTTTAGCACGCCGACTATAATGCTATACCAAATGGCTTACAAGAACCATCATTTTGCTCAAATCTGTTGCTAAATTCTAAGATGCATGAAATGCGCAGAATAGTAGTGCACTGTGTCACGACTTCAACGCCAGTTTTCTTCCTGTGCAACGTTGGCGATGTTACAGTTGTACGCAGATTCATTCTTTACCAGAGGAGGAACTGTCGAAAATGCGATAGGCATGAAATCTATAGTGGAAACTACAGTGGGGCTGTGAATGTTGTTGCACTTCCGGCATGATGCAGGTTGAATTCGTATTTAAAAGGTGTTCGTGATTATTTGTTCAATGCCGTAAGGTAGTCTTCTTCGCTATAAAATATAAGTGCAAACTACATTAGATGATTTGAAAGCATAGGTATTTATACTTACGCATTGGTCAAGGTCATCGGCAGCGTAGTCCCATCATATCAACGAATTACGTTTATATTCAATGGCTGCAAGAACTACCACACTCCAGTTTTATCCAAATTACTTTTACCCTCAGGAAACAGGCTAGAGAGGCCAGAAGATTGGTACGTACACGCACATTTATAAGTTCATATTTCCATAACTCTGATATCTACAGGTATATGTAAGCGAGCGGGTGTTGCGTGTTACAGTCTGGGTTAGCAGTCAGAAAGACAATCAGGCACATTGGTCGCTCTAGTGTTTTACTGTGGCAGCAGTGGAGTGCTAAAAGCTTTGTTGGTCCTGCTTGCCCGCTGATTCTGTTACTCTGACTACAAGCGTTGTCGCGAAGCCGCCGCCTGATTCTGAACTTCACCCTCACCAGCGAGCACAGAAAGCTTTCATTTACAACCGCCGCCACCTAAATTCGAGCCCATGTAACTGCTGCACTGTGTATTTGGGAGCTGGGCACACTAAGCACTACGCTACCACCTCATCACGTATTAGCTTGGGAAAGGTGTTATTTCCGATTTTATAATATAATTAACTCATTTATCGCTCAAGTGAATAACAGTGAAATGGGTTTAACAAGTATACATTGCAATACGTGAGGTAAAGTAATAAGTTAGAAAGTTGACTAGTGAATATTTTGTTAGGCAATTATGCATTTTGACTTGCCTTTTCGAGTAATCCAGCTGCAATCAGTAGTTCTGTGCTATACATGCCGCAGGTTATTTTTAACATTTTAGCACTAAAGAAAGACACCCGCCATAGTACGACCAGAGGACTACAGCAGCGCCGTCCCGATTCGAAAGCGACGACCATCACAAACAAGAACAGCGAAAAGCCACAAAGTAGGCAGGTAGTGGCGTTTTCCCAGTCTACGATGCGCTCGCTGAATCGCTAGCGTTGCCTGCAAGCAGTATGCTGAGCTCGAGGGGTGCCTTCATTTCGCGGTTAGCATTGCGCGGGAACAAAAAAAAAATTTAAGCGCACGCTTCACCAACCTTGCAGCATTAGAATGAAAAATTCATTCCCAATGGTTTAACGCTTGAGCGTGCATCTGCCTCCCCGTTGAAGATTCGCAGTGCAGGTGCATGGAGCTCGGCGATAAAAGCTGGCACAGCGCCAAAAATGAGGTCGGCGGCACAGCTGTCTTGGAGGATGATGGACGAGCCAGATAGGCGAGCGGCGCCGCAGATATCCTCTGTCGTCGTCCACCCCTGCATTCCTTCCAGCATCTTTGATTCGGTGTATTGATTGACTTCATTACTATAAGACAAGCTATTAGATAAATAATGAGAATAATTAGATAAACAACCACGGCAGAAATGAGAGCAAGTACGCTCACGAGAAATACGGGTTTACTTCACGGAACACGGGTCATCTTTTTATGACTTGTATTGGCGCTTTTTGAAATTATGCAATGAAGCACGCATTTTAAAAATTCACCCACATATTACCCTTAGCCTGCCCCTATGCTTGTGCGTATTTAAACTTGCCGTAATATGCCGTTCTTAAAAAATTGGGCAGAACATGCGTACGACGCTTGTATAGAGCTTTCCACAGGTAGAATAAGTAATTCATTTCAAACACTGCAACTAAACGACACCGTTTAGAAATTTGTCCAATGTCCTAACACATGGCCGCTATTTTAGAAATTTTTTTTACTTTCTGCTACACTGGGTTCTCCCCGGGCACGTAAAAATCGTGCGTATTACGCTTTGAGGCGCTTGTACGAAGCTTTACAGCATAGAACAAGCATCCACAGCGCTGCGGGACCGCTCTTCTGAACTTTGATACAGCAAGCCTGATTGACGTTCTCTTCTTATATATTCATGAAAAATCTGTTCTAGGCAGCCTACGCGAAACGTTTGATTTCTTTCCCATATAAATAATGTGTGGTGCTTTCAACCTTAGTGACACCATTGTGATATGCTTTTAGTCTTCATCGCTTGGCACTGATAAGGGATTCAACAGACGATACATGAAATCAGCTTCGGCCGTAGTTGATTTGACACAAAAGTTTTCCTACTAGAAATAACTGAGCGTCTTTCACCCCAGTTATCCCCTTTCTCCGTCGATTATGGTTTTTTTTCTTCGGGACCGCGGTGTAGGTGGTGGTGGCGGTCATTAGAGGCCGAATAAAAGGTGGTAATTGTGGGGCTAATAAACAAAAGTTACGTGATTAAGTTTTTAGCTACTTCACTTAAGATGTAGATCGCAATAAATTGAGATGTCCGGTTTGTATACATGCTACAGCAGCGTGTCTATTACGAAAATTGGGATTACCTGCACCGTTTCAGCGTGACGAATCTCCATATCCGTGCGCAACCTAAACCCAGACGCTGACGGGCGCATGCAACCACGCCTTCAAAGAGATGTCACTAGTTCTGCATACAAGTAGTGTTCCAATAACACTATACAGCCTCAGACACTAGAGTGATAAAATAGGACAATGGAGGTTGAAAAAGATTCTGGAAGTAATAAAACATATTTGTTTAAAGGGAAACGCACCCATTTCTCCTGTTATAAGCTGGATGGCAGAAGACAAGGGGAAAGCGTCATTGCTCAGCGTGTTTTCGAAGAATTCGGTGACGTGCTGCAGGGAACGCTGGAGGCGGCGTCCCTTCAACACCTCACGGTGTTATTTTGACTGTTTAGAGTTCTGTTATGTGGTGGCATGTCATCAATAATAACAAACGAACGCGTGCCTAAATAAAATAAGCCTGTTTCATGAACAACTGCGTCGAGTAAGCTACAAGCTCTGAATGAACACACACAAGCGCAAACCCACAATGAAAGTGCAGAGAAAAACGACTCAAACAATGAGATTATGAGTGCAAATATAAGGAACGTTCCCCTGCAATATCTGGGTTCCCACCAAGCTTTTGCTTTGAGCAAACGCCACCAATAGTGCTCGTAATATATGAAACAATAATGGCTGGAGAAATGTGTAGGCGCTGACTGGCAGCGTTTAGTCAACCCGTCCCCGTATTATAATTCCTACGAATTTAATAGTATGTGTTACATTGAAAACTAGAGAGAAAATTGTACCGATTCCATTCACAGGCGGAATCCGCGCTGCGCAAAGCATAGCATTTAGAATTATTGGCTCTGTGTATGTCTGCGTATGTGACTCCATCGGTATAGCATGTGGATATATGCTAAAAGATGATCATTCTAATATCACATCTGTAAAAAGCTTTCTTTTTTATTGAAGAGGCCGCAAACCAGGCCAGACTGGAACCTACCTACTCAAGTTTTTTGCAATGGCTTGGAGAAATTCTTGCATTAAAACTCACGTGCATATAACCGCCCCATCACTGCTTGGTGTCCGCGCTACTGACAAATATATGACGGTGTTAGCGCGCATCGTGATACGGGACGCGTGCGTTAGTATAGCAATATCAGTACCCCTCGTCATCTCCACGCAGAAGCATACTCGCGGCCCTACAATCTTTATACCAATGCCTTCTGCTCGATTTCGCACCCCTCTTGTCCTCCACGTTCACGGCCGGCTGGTCCCGTTGATAACGCGGTTGAAGCGCCGCCGCTTTCACGCGAAAAGCGATGTCACCGGAATAGGAACCGCTACAACATTGCGGCCCAGATACTCCACCTGCCAATTCCTGTGGATGATCACCATTTCTAAACACATTAAACTGTTTACGTCTTACTGCCGCCCTCAATTTTCCACTCCGTCTTCAGCTATTGCTAACCGACCCTGTATCCACAAGGAACATGACCTCTCGAAGACCATTCTACGGTTACCAGCCTAGCCAGCAGATCCAACGGTCTGGTTTCAGCACTGGCGCCACGCAAATGCGTAGATACATAGTGGCTGTCTACCGTCATGTTGGCCGACCCCCAAATTTCAAGTTGGCCCACCCCTAAATTCAAGTTGGCCCAACCCCAAACTTGACGTCTACACAACCCCAGATTTCAGTTGGCCCACTCTTAAATTTAACTTGGCATACCCCTAAATTTGAAGTTTGGCCACCTCGATTTTAAGTTGGTGCGACCCCAAAGTTACAGTTGGCCTGCCCCCAAATTTCAGTTGGGCCACTCCTAACTTTCAACTTGGCCCACCCCCAAATGCAAGTTGGCCTACTCTTAAAGTATCACTTGGCTCGCCCCCAAAATTAAGTTGGCCCACTCCCATATTTCATGTTGGCTCACCTCAAAATTTCATGTTGGGCCACCCTCAAATTTCACTTGGCCCACCCAGATCCAACTTCTATGTAGCCCAATGTATCCCTACGGGTATTCTCTTTCATAAATTTCATATTTTTTTCAATTGTTCTGTTTCGCTTATAAAGCTACCATCATGTACGTTTATACTATTACAACGATGGAACGTCCTAACTTAACAAATTAAGCATTTTTGTGCAGGTACATGGATTTTCACTTTTCGCACGACACATTATGCTAGGGTGCTCGCCAAAGAATGTTTACGTATTAAAAAGCAAGTTTGTTTAGTTTTATTGCAAAACAGTTTGTTATTTATTTTCTCTGCCACAATTATAGAGACCTCTATAATTTCAGGGACCTGTTCGCATTATATGTGCATTTCATGCTACAAGGCCCAAAACTTTTTTTTTGTTTCTGTAACACAAGGACATGCACGTGCTTGTAGTCATGTTGTCCAAGGAATACAATCTGATTATAAAAGCGATGACTTCACAAATGAGCAACTTATTGCTATGTTTCAGGAAGTAAAAATACAATACTTCAAGGGCGCTCTCGAAAAAAAAAAAAACAATGTTCATTTTTGTCTTTCGGCCATCTGGTGGGAGACTGTCGAACTAAGCCCTACGCGGCGTTAGAAATATCACACAGCACGGCATCGAACATTTGCCAGCATGACGCGAGACGATAAGTGCGAGTGAATAAACAACTCGGCCCCGCTTTTTTTTTTTTTTTTTGCCGGTGTCTCGGTCACGGCTTCCAACGCTTTCTCAGCGAAACGCTAGCACTTCTAAAGATACCACGTGTATTTCACGGCTGTGTTTCGAAAATCGCTTTTGTGAACAGTGTTACGCAGTGTGTAGAGTGTGGAGATAGGCGGCAATCGAAATCCGAGTCTCTGTACTACATACGCTCTAGCACCTATCACGATAGCAACCGTAGTTATATCACAAGGACCGTTCTTGTGTCGAAAATCTAGTACAAATTTTTGTCGTATCCATAGGCTTCCATCGTTTATACTTTAACCACTCTGGGTACAAAATTGTAAGTATCAACAGCATAATCACTGCATTTGTCTCGTGTGGATTGTCTTCTAGAACATGTCTGTTACTTGTATTTTTCAATAATCGACTCGTACTTTTCATTCGCGAAAAACCCGCTCGTTCCACTGAAAACACGCTAGCTTCGCGGCTCTGCCACACGGAGCGCTAGTTGGTACGTGTCCAGAAAGGCTGGATATGTGTAACTCGAATATCTTTTTCAGTAACCGATTATATGTAACCAGTAACATTTTCCACGAAACAAGTTCCGACAGCACCTAAATTTGACGGGAACTACAATATCGAAAGGGATGAAAACTTGTACATGAGTTACCTTCTTCCTACAGTCAGTATCCTGCAGCCACGTCTCGTTCGCCAGAACATGACAGGCTTGCAGATTTTCCCACCTCACTTGGAAGTCCGACATCTGAGCTTTCTTTTCAACACATATTTTTTTTTCTCTCTCCTTGAGGCACCTTTGGGTGGCCTTCATAGGTGGCAAGAGCTACTGCGCAATTTGGTTACCGCCGTCTATGCATGCCTAGTCCGATACAGGGAGAAGTCACTGGTCGTTACGCGCTCGGGTTTTTATCTGTTTGATCAATACGTGACTCATATTCATCCATTTCTGTGATTTCACAAACAGTGTTTTTTAGGGTTGCATAATATGCAGCCTTAAAATAAATTACGTTACAAGTTTTGCCACCCTTTCAAGGAGTGTGAATATTTGTTGGAGTCTGTTGCACTCAGTCGTCTAAGTCTAAATAGCTAACCAGGGAAGGCCGCCGGAAGGTGTTCTACCGGTTGTTGGCTGACTAATGAAACGGCGCTCCAATTCCTCCATAGCGATAGCGGCTTCGAACATGTGTGTTCAGCATTTACCTATGGATCCTTCCTCTAACCCAAACAACTATGAAGCGCCGTGCTTCATGGAGGACCCAGACCCTAATATCGCGTCATTTTAGTAACCACAGACGTTTGAATCCGTACGTTACAACACAGTGCTTTCCTCTTACGCACACATTGATTAAGGTTTCAGTGTCGCGGCAGCCATCTTAACACGAAAACGAGGAAAAAGTACCGATGAAACTTCGAAAAAGCAATTTTTTCAGAACCTGTGAAAGCTGCATTCGATGCTCTGAAACAGCCAAGCCGGTTCGTCCTCCTTGCTGTATATTTGCAACGTTATAATATAGTCATGGAAGAAAGTAACGTTGGTAATGAATTACTCTTAATTATTCTTCAATTACTTCCGCAATACAGTAATTAGTCAGTGTAATGAATTACATTTTTTAACGTAATTGTAATTGTAATCGTTGATTTTTTTCTGTAACGTGTACAACTCTAGTGTGTATGTGTGTGTGTATGTGTGTGTATGTGTGCGTGTGTATGTGTGTGTATGTGTGCGTGTGTGCGTATGTGTGCGTGTGTGTGCGTGTGTGTGTGTATGTGCGTGTGTGTGTGCGTGCGTGTGTGTGCGTGTGTGTGCGTGTGTGTGTTTGTGTGTAGTATGTACGTACGTATGTACGTACGTACGTATGTACCTATGTATGTATGTATGTATGTGTGTATGTATGTATGTGTGTATGTATGCATGCATGTATGTATGTATGTATGTATGTATGTATGTATGTATGTATGTATGTATGTATGTATGTACGTATGTATGTGCGGGGTGTGTGTATGTGTCTATTTATATAGGGTGTCCTAACTATCATGCACCAACATTTCAACATTTATGCATATGGCACGTAGCTGAACAGAGCCAGGTAATCGTCTTTGCCGTCGCTTGAAGAGACTCGGATTATTTTTTTACGTTCCACCTAAATACACAATTATTATTAATAATTAATCAACTTTCCAAATGGTATAATTACATGAAAAGTGTCAATGGGAAAATTGTAGAGCAACATGAAAAACCCCCGACGGAACTTCGTACTGCTCAATACGGGCTACATAAATATGTTTTTCCGAGCATGAAAAAAAAGCCGACGAATGCACGCTAAGTCCCTCGACCGGCCAGTCGCGCAGCAGTTTTGCCTACATTCACGGGCTTCTTTCACGCTTTGAAGAACACTTTTATGTAGCAGTGTTGAGCGACAGAGAGCTGCGTAGGCAGTTTTTCATGTTTTCCTACAATTTTCTCATTGACACTTTTAATCTAAATAATATATTTGAGAAGTTGATTATTGAATTAAGATTATGAAATTAGGTCGAATGCAAAAATTTATCGGAGTGTCTCCTAGCGACGGCAAACACTATTACCTTGGGTCTGTCCAGCCATGTGGCACTTGCATATTTTTAAATCATGGTGCCTGATAGTTGGAACACCCTGTATAGATATACTTATAGTGAGTGAGTCTGCCTCTGTCATAAGATGGAAGTAGGCTGATGATCGCGGTACAGGAAGGGAAAAAGAACTAGATGACCTGAACCTGTATTAACAGCTCGTGTTACAGTTTCTTTTTATGTTGACTGCACAAAATGGCGTATACGAGGTAGCCGACCAGCTATTTCTTTTGACACTGCCTGGTCTTTTGTGTAGCGCACTACGTCACTGCTGCGGGTACGTTTAATTTGCTTGGGTTTGCGCCAGGTCGGAGGTGAGCGTGGAGACGGGGCCGACCCAATCGAGAGACAAAGACGACGAGGAAACCAAGAAGAGGATCATGGTGGTCGTCTGCTGCGCCCTTCTGCTGTTGCTGCTGCTCTTGTACTTCGTCGCCAACGCGCTGCTCCTTGGTACGAATCACTTTGGAGAAAGAGAGAAAAGAAGCCCTCGTATGTTTTGGGAACATAAGCCGTGTTTTCCCCCCCAAAAAAACCTTCGTCCGTGCGTCGGTGCGAGTTATATGTAGAACCATGCATGATGGCGCGACCAATATGACCATTTTTCTTCCTTAGCACACTACGCCGCAGTGGTCATATGAGCCACCGGCAAACAACGCCTCGTAAAAGTTCGAGGCGAACCACGGTGAAAGGACCAGCGATACTGCCGGCCGAAGTAGCTGAACTTTTTTTTTTTTGCTTGCATATCTGCGTCGGAGGACGAGATATCTGATGGCCTCGAGAGAAGGGCTCTAAATGTTGTTTTTCTGCGCCTATGAGGAGTGTTCGCTGAGAGAGAGAAAAGTGACTTTATTTGAACCTGTCAAATAGATGCCAGGGGTAGAGCCTCTGGCGTATAGACCCCCAACATCCTCCCTAATCGTTGGCCGGGATCCCCTGCGACGCGACGTCGGTCAGGACGAGACGGATGACTTGCTGATTTTTTTTTCTTTTTGTCTGCCTCAATGTTCCGCTCGTATAAACATTGCTTAGGAAAAAAAAATCGCGGGATCGCAGCATTCATATGGGTACGGGTTACTATTGAAACTGTTTGGGCTGCATACTGTCACGTAGTAGTGACAGAGAAGAAGGCAGCAGAACTGTCATTAACGAAACTAGCGTTTTATTGGGCGAACTTCGGCCCTCAAAAGCAGGCTTCACTCAAAGAACAACGATAGCGGCGAACACACTCGGCGATCATCGAAAATCTGATCAGCGGGTCAAGCGCGTTGGCTTTTATACATCAGTCATCGAACGTTCCAGAGCAATCGCTGGGACCCGCGTCTCTTCCACAAAGTTCTTCATTATTCGCGTCGCGCATACATGCAATCAGATTACACAACATTCGGTCACAGACAGCGGATGGAACCATCGATAACATTCCAGAAAATTCCTATACATGCAGGCGCGTCCTGCGCTGTGCGATAACATTTGTTAGGCGGTGAAACGGGGTCGCCGGTTAAAAATAAAGAAGTACACGTGTCATTACTCCCCTCTCAAAAAGCATCGTCCCGATGCTACAAGAGAACGAAACACAAAAGAGCACTTATCAAAAGTAACAAAACAACGAAAAGAAACAAACTCCAAAGGTGAGTCAGTTACGCGAAGTCCCAAAGATCATTAGCGCTGGTAGTACGGCTTGAGTCTCACAACGTGGACTATTTCAGGTCTTGAGCGGAGCCGCTGTGATCGCTGTGATAGCGAAATACCGTCTGGCATGACCTCATAGTCCAGTCCGCCAATGCGTCGGATGACCTTGTACGGTCCGAAATGGCGACGCCAATAGTTTCTCACGATTGTCCTCGTCGCCGTATAGGGGTCCAAACCCAAACACGGTCACCGGGCTGGTACTCGACGTAGCGTCGTCGGAGGTTGTAGTGTCGGCTGTCGGTACGCTGCTGGTTCTTTATCCGCACGCGGGCGAGCTGTCGGGCTTCGGCGCGCTGGAGATAGGTAGCGACGTCAACATTCTCTTCGTCGGTGACGCGCGGCAGCATGGCGTCGAGAGTCGTCGTCGGTTTCCCGCCGTAAACCACCTTGAACGGGGTGATCTGTGTTGTTTCTTGCACCACCGTGTTTTAAGCGAAGGTTACGTACGGCAGGACGGCCTCCCACGTCTTCTGCTCGACGTCGACGTACATTGCTAGCAGGTCGGCGACAGTCTTGTTCAGGTGCTCCGTGAGACGATTTGTCTGCGGGTGGTAGGCAGTTGTCCTAATGTGGCTTGTCTGGATTTATTGCAGAATGGCTTGGGTTAGCTCCATTGTAGCTCCCTGTCGGTTATAGCTGACAGGAAACTAACCGACAGGGTTAACTCCCTGTCGGTGATGAGGACTTCGGGGGCACTATGTCGCAGCAAGATGTTCTAGACGAAAAATTTCACCACTTCTGCTGCGCTGCCTTTCGGTAGAGCTTTAGTTTCTGCGAAGCGAGTGAGATAGTCCGTCGCCACGACAATCCACTTATTTCTGGATGTTGACGTCGGAAACGGTCCCAACAAGTCCACCCCGATTTGCTGAAATGGTCGGCAAGGAGGTTCGATCGGCTGCAGTAATCCTGCTGGCCTTGTCGGTGGTCTCTTGCGTCGCTAACAGTCTCGGCATGTCATGATGTAACGGGCGACGTCGGCGGTCAGACGCGGCCAGTAGTACCTTTTCTGTATCCTCGACTCCTCGACAGCCTCCCGGAGAATCCGAGGTGCCCAGCGGTTGGATCGTCATGTAGGGCGTGTAGTACTTCTGGACGCAGCGCTGACGGAACAACAAGAAGGTAGCTGGCGCGGACTGGTGAGAAGTTCTTCACGAGCAGGTTGTTTTGTAGCGTGAACGAAGGCAATCCGCGCTTAAATTCCCTAGGGACAACGTCGGTGCTGCCTTCCAAATACTCGACGAGGCCTTTTAGCTCCGGGTCTTCTCGTTGCTGTTTAGTGAAGTCTTCCGCGATTATTCCAAGGAATGCGTCGTCGTCCTCGTCATCTTGCGGCGGCGGGTCAATGGGGGCGCGTGATACGCAATCGGCATAGGAGTGTTTTTGTCCAGACATGTAGGTTACAGTGATATATTCTTGCAGTCGATGGCTCCACCACGTGAGCGGTCCTGAAAGGTCCTTTAAGTTCCCTAGCCAACACAACGCGTGATGGTCGCTGACGACTTTGAATGGCCTGCCATATAGTTAAGGAGGAATTTCGCTGTAGGCAAAATGAGGGTGAGGCATTCCTTTTAGGTCGTAGAATAACTGCATTCTGCTTTTGACAGCGACCGGCTAGCGTAAGCTATCGCCCGTTCAAGTCCGTCCTTCCCCTGGACTAGAACGGCACCGAGGCTAGGCTACTGGCGTCAGTGTGGATTTCGGTATCGGCGCCTTTGTCGAAGTGTGCAAGTACCGCAATAAAGGGGGTTAGTTGATGAACGTTCATGATTATATTGCGCTTACACTGATCATTTTAAGTGAAGTGCAGGACGTGGACGTAAGTAGCTCTACGTAAGTACGTCCACGTCCTGTCCTTCACTTAAAATCGTCGTGTAACACTAAGCGCAATATAATCATGTGGAAGTACCGGCGCCGACTGCATGCTTCGTTTGAGTTCTTGAAATGTGTCAGCCTGCGGCGTTTCCCATTTGAACTCGACATGACGTTTGGTTAGATGTGTTTGCGAGTCAGCGATGCCTGAAAAGTCCTTGACAAAACGCCTGTAGTAGGCACACATGCCAAGGAATCGACGCACTGCCTTCTTGTCGATGGCTGCGGGAACTTTGCGATGGCAGCTGTCTTCTGTGGGTCGGGGCGTACTCCCGATTTGCTGATGACGTGGCCTGGAAACAGAAGCTCATCGTAAGCGAAGTGGCCCTTTTCTCGCTTCAGAGTGAGCCCTGATGACTTGATGGCTTCTAATACTGCCGCAAGCCGCCTAAGGTGATAGTCGAGATTTCCGGCGAAGACAACGACGTTATCCAAGTAAACAAGACACGTCTGCCACTTCACTCCGGCTAACACCGTGTCCATGACACACTGAAACGTTGCAGGCGCCGAGCACAGTCCGAATGGCATGACCTTGAACTCGTAGAGGCCGTCTGGCGTGATGAAGGCGGTCTTTTCGCGATCTCTCTCGTCGAGTTCTATTTTCCAGTAGCCAGACTTGAGGTCCATCGACGAGAAGTATTTAGAGTTGCAGAGCCGATCTATGAGTCGTATATCCGTGAAAGGGGGTATACGTCCTTCTTCGTGATCTTGTTCAGCCGACGATAATCAGCGCAGAAACGTAGGATTCCGTTCTTTTTCTTCACCAGGACTACAGGAGATGCCCACGGGCTTTTTCACGGCTGGATGATGTCGTCGCGCAGCATTTCGACTACTTGTTGCCTAATAGCTTCACGTTCTCGCGTCGAAACTCGGTAAGGGCTCTGGCCGAGTGGTCGAGTGCACTCTTCGGTTATTATGCGATGCTTTGCAACTGGAGTTTGTCGAATCCTCGATGACGTCGAAAAGCAGTCTTTGTATTGTCGGAGAAGACTTCTGAGCTGTTGCTGCTTACTCAAGGCGAGACTTGGATTTACATCGAAGCCTGGTTCGGGAACTATGGTTGTCGGGTTAGATGCGGCAGAATTCGAGAGGACAAAGGCATTGCTGGTTTCCACAATTTCCTCGATATACGCAATTGTCGCGCCCTTGCTGATATGCTTGGAATCTTGGCTGAAGTTAATTAGCATCACTTCCGCTTTCCGTAAGTGGAGTCGAGCGATCCCTATTGCGGCACAAATTTCACGGTAGAGCAGTAGATGTTGGTCTCCCTCGATGACGCCTTCTACGTCAGCGGGCGTTTCGGCGCCGACGGAAATAATAATGCTGGAGCGCGGTGGGATGCTCACTTGATTTTCCAGCACACTCAAGGCGTGATGACTACGAGAGCTCTCCAGCGGTATCACTTGATCTTCAAACAGCGTTATCGATTTCGACTTCAGGTGGATAATTGCGCCGTGTTGGTTCAGGAAGTCCATGCCGAGAATGATATCTCGTGAACACTGTTGGAGGATAATGAAGGTGGCAGGGTAAGACTGGTCATGAACCGTAATTCTTGCCGTGCAGATTCCAGTCGGCGTAATGAGGTGTCCTCCAGCGGTCCGAATTTGAGGGCCTTCCCGTGCAGTTTTAACTTTCTTCAACTGGGCGGTGATGTGTCCACTCATTACGGAGTAATCGGCCCGTGTCCACTAAGGTGGTGTCAACGTGGCCATTTAGAAGCACGTCGAGGTGAGTGGTTCTTTCTCTTACGTTACAGTTAGGTCTTGGCGTGGGATCATGGCGGCGTCGCGTTGACCTGTGGGTGGTATGCGGCATCGTCAGGTCGTCTTTCGTCGGTGTATTGTTTGCTTCCAGACTTCGTCGGCACGGCGGCGTGTCGTTATGTCGTCGAGATTATCTCTTCGGCGTCTTCGTCGGCGGCGGAGGATATTCATCAGCTCGACGAACAGCAACCGCACCTCCATCGGTTGCTGCTTTTAGTTTTCCGGATGTGGGCTCGCCGACCGGCCCCGGGCTGGGCCAGTGTATGGTCGGCGCTGCGGCGGCAGGTAGCGGCCTGGTGACGGCTCCACTGAGTGGCGGCGAGTTAGTCGGCGATATCGCGAGGTCGTTCACCAATCTGTGGTCGTGGCGCGTTAACGGCGAACCTTCGCGGTGCCATCTCCCGTTATGGGCACCGACGGAAGACGCGATCCGATTCTCCGCAGTGGTAACAGAGCGGGTGGTGGCCAGGGGCGCGCCAGACGTCTGTCTTCGTTTAGTAGCCTCACTGGACGACGGGTGGGCGAGATGGCGGCGGCGGTGGTGGCGGACGGCACAACTCCGTCGTTACAGCGTCCTGGCGCGGGCGCGGAGTGTTGGCGGCGCAGGTCATCGCTTCAGGCTGTGCCTGTGGCGATTTGGGCTGGCCTTCGGGAAGTTCCAGCCACTGGATTTCTTCTCTCACGGCTTCCGCGATCGACGCAACCTGAGGCTCGGATCTTGTGAACATCCTCTGATGTTCCTCTCGGACGACCGTTCGAATAGTCTCGAGTAGGTCGTCGGTGGCGAATGATTGAACTTCGGCGTAGTTTGGTGGGCTTGCGCGGCGGTTGAATTACCGGTTCCGCATTTCCTGAGTTTTCTCGATGCTCGTGGCCTCATGAAGAAAGTCTTCGATGGATTTCGTATCATTCCGAGGAAAAGTTCTTGCTTGACGCCGCGCATGAGTAGGCGAAGCTTTTTCTCCTCTCACATTTCGGGGTCAGCGTGGCGGAACAGGCGCGTCATCTCCTCGGTGAAGATCGCTATGTTTTCGTTGGGTAGTTGTACTCGGGCTTCTAGCATAGCTTCGGCCCTTTCCTTACACACGAAACCCGTGAAGGTCCGCAGAAAGGCGCTACGGAACAGGTCCCACGATGTCAGGGTCGACTCCTGGTTCTCAAACCACGTCCTGGCGGCGTCTTCTCAGGCGAAGTATACATGGCGCAGCTTGTTGTCGGAATCCCAGTTGCTGAAAGTCGCGATTCTTTCATATGTCTCGAGCCAGGCTTCTGGATCTTCAGACCATGATCCATGAAAGGTTGGTGGGTCCCATAGGTTGTTGCAGCAGAATGGGTGACGTTGGGGCAGCCATTGGGGTTTCTGACTTGGGCTTGATCCCTCTGGTCTTCTCAGGAAGAGGTCCGTATTCCGGTCGCAATCCTTGCTACCTACGGCTTGCTCGCTGGTCCTTGGCGACGTTGGTGTTGTCTGCGTGTTTCGGGCGTGGATTGCGGCTTTGCGGAGTGTTCGGGACATGAAAGCACTAGCACCTCCACCAGATGTCACGTAGTAGTGCCGGTGAAAAAGGCAGCAGAACTGTGATTAACGAAACTAGCGTTTTATTGGTCGAACTTGTGCCCTCAAAAGCAGGCTACACTCAAAGAACAACGATAGCGGCGAACACACTCGGCGATCGTCGAAAATCTGATCAGCGGGTCAAGCTCGTTGGCTTTTATTTTATACATCAGTCATCGAATGTTCCAGAGTAATCGCTGACCCCCGTGTCTTCCACAAAGTTCTACATTATTCGCATCGCGCATACATGCAATCAGATTACACAAGCTTCGGTCATAGACAGCGGATGGAACCATCGATAACATTCCAGAAAATTCCTATACATGCAGGCGCGTCCTGCGCTGTGCGATAACATTTGTTAGGCGGTGAAACGTGTCGCCCGATAAAGATAAAGAAGTACACGTGTCAATACAAATTCTGCGCTTTTGCATGGTCCCGCTGTCTCTAGTTGTATTCGCGTTTCATTCGCGTAGATGCCTCTCCGGTCATTCCTCCGGCATGCGCCAAAAGAATACACCTTCACAAGCGCCGCGCCGTCACCGCACCTCCCATGCATCTGCTGTAACTGCTGCTGCAGCCTCACCGGCACCTCCGACGTGCGTGACGTCATAACCATAGACGCGCAAGCCACTTGCACAGGCGCCGTCGCCACATTCTTTGCCCCTCTTCTCTACCGTGTCCATTGCTGCAACGCCGTCGCCACACTATTTCCCCCTCCCCCTGCCCATTTCCATTGCTGTCGTGATGTCGCCACTCTCTTTCCCCTTCATCACAATCCGTTTCCATTGCTGCAGCGCGGTCGCCACACTCTTCCCCCTCTCCGCTATCTGTTTCCATCGCTGAAGCGCGGTCGCCACACTTTTTCCCTTCTCCCTTACCTGTCTCCATTACTACGGCGCCGTAGCACACTATTTCCTCTTCTCTCCTACCCATCTCCATTGCTAAAGCGGCGTCGCCACACTCGTTGCCCCTCATGCGATCCGTTTGGATTGCCGCAGCGCGGTCACCATACCCTTCCCCTTCATCCCAATCCGTTTCCACTGCAGCAGCGCGGTCACCACACCCTTCACCTCCATCCCAATTCATTTCCATTGGTGCACCATGGTCTCCGCACTCTTCCCCCTCTCCCCTATCCGTGTCCATTGCTGTAGCGTGGTCGCCACACTCTTTCCCCTTCTGCCCTAACCGTCTCCATTGCTACTGCGCCATTGCACACTATTTCCTCTTCTCCCCTACCCATGTCCATGGCTGCAGCGCAGTCTCTACACTTCTTCCCCTCTCCCCCTGCCCGTCTCCATTTCTTAGTGCTGTAGCCAATCTCTTTCCCCCCTCATCCCAATCCGTTTCCATTACTGCAGCGTGGCCGCCACATTCTTCTCCTTTTCCCCTAGCCGTCTCCATTGCTAGAGCTCCATCGCACACTCCTTCCTCTTTTCCCCTACCCATCTCAATTGCTGCAGCGCCATCGCCACACTATTTACCCTCCCCCTACCCATCTCAGTTGCTGCAGCCCCGTCGCCAGACTATTTTCCCCTCTCCCCTACCCGTCTCCATTGCTACAACGCTGTCCCCACATTCTTTCCCCTCTACGCTATCCGTTTCCTTGCTGCAGCGCTGTAACCACATTCTTTCTCCTCTCCCCTATCCATTTCCATTGCTGCAGCGCGATCGCCATAGTTTTACCTCTGCTCCTGTACCCGTCTCCATTGCTAGAACCCTGTCACACACTCTTTCCTCTTCTCCCCTACCCATCTCAATTGCTGCAGCGCCGCCTCCACACTATTTCCTCCTCTCCCCTACCCGTCTACTTTCCTACAGCACTGTCGCCAAATTCCTTCCCCTCTACATTATCCGTTTCCTTGCTGCAGCGCTGTCACCACACTCTGGCCCCCTCTCTCCTAACCGTATCCAATCTTGTCCACGCGCCGTGTCCACAATACGGACATAAGCCGCCCAGGGTACCTCCCACGGGAACGCACGTGGGAGGTGCATACGTGGGCTACAGGTAAACAGTTTCGATGTAAAAATTGAGTGCCCTGACATGGGTAAGTACGGCATTTTGCGATGGGTGTACAAA